>NC_134037.1:168562488-169256792 GCF_965140245.1 Athene noctua
TGACATGGATATTTTAAAGAAACACTACTATTGATCATTAACTGAACACAAATGAATTAACACCTCATGGAAAACCCAAGTCTTGACATTAATAACATGAATCAATTGTACTGTGGAAAGAACTCAATTTTCTAATGAACAGTATATCAACGACTGCAAAGCTGACACATACATAGCTTATTTCAGGGTAATACACTACTCTGTTAAACATATTATAAATTCCCAAACCTAGAATTAAATTGCTGAATGTTTAAATGATCCCTTAGCTATGAGCCAGTGTAAAAATGGTGAAAGAATCCACTTTTGTATTTACTGGTAACTGCGGTTTTATTTTGGAAAGGGCAACATTCCCACTTTAGAGGCTCCCCACTGTGATGAAGTTTCATCCTAGTCTTTTAGAAATGTTGCTACATCTATGAGTCAAATTTTTTTGTTAATTACAGACTGCATTATGCACGTCACACATGTATACATAATTTCTTAATTTCACTATGTAGCTTAATTACTGATAAATGGGCTGAATCAAGAGTTCATTTGCTACCTGTGGAGAATGCTACAGACCCAGAAACTCTGCTGAGATCCTGTTCTCTGAATACACTTCACAAAGATGAAAAGGATACAGGAAATGGCACCACAAGCTTTCCTTGAAACAGTTACTCAGCCTTTTCAAAAACACCATCTCTACAGAAAGCGGTCAACTTCTGTTGCAATTTATTACTTGCCTACTTTACGGACACTAGCACCACAGACATTTAATATGAAGCAGATACCTCTCTAGCAAGTGTAGAACCTCTTTTATACAATTCAGAGAAAATAAGAAAGTGAATTCTAATTCAAAAAACAGACAGTGAGGCTAACAGGCTCCACGTTCCCCTGCCACGCTTATAAACCATGTGAACAGTACTACTGACATAGAGGAAACTTTTTAAAAATCATGCTATAACACTGTTTTAGTTTTGAATAACCATGTTTTGCACAAGATGTTCCAGTATTACCTCAGTCTTTGTTGCAGTGTATGTGCAGTTAAGCACGTATGTATGTCTGTACCACAGCCCACCCTCAATTCTTCAACATTAAAGTAACATGCAACATTAACTAAATAAGAAATTATGCAGTTTTGAGGAAGAAAACAATATTGTATCAAGCTGCATAACCCATTTGGTAAGTGAATTAAACTGTTAGGATATCTTCCTATAGAACACTTCATTACATCCACAGGTATGTCTTGGAAGAAAGACATTTAGGCCGAAATTAAAAAGAATAAGCTCTATCTTCAAGTTCCAACACACACATACACAAAACACCCTTACTTACACACTGTAATCCCTATGGATTTTTACTGGCATTATAATATTTTTGTGCAAGTAACTCTGTGGGACTGGTTGCTAGATATTAATTTTGAAAGATCATATGGAAACAAAATATTGGTAACGATTACATCTTGACAACGTAGTGTCAAAAATAACTATGATATTCAGCTTCCCAAGAAATATTCACATTCCTCCTAGACGAAAAACACAGTCCCAACATTTCATGTTAAAGAAGCAACTAAAAGATATACAAGTTATTCCTTTTTAAAGAACCTCTTCTGCAAAGGTAGGTAGTTCCTCTTTGATTTATGATACTTTATCCTGAGAGTAGTTAATACATAGATATTTAACAATAAATAGTGATAGGCAGGTTTTACCTAGTGTACGTTTTATTTGCATCTAGGTCATCAACTTCAGGAAACTGAAAAAGTGTTTACAAATGAGAGACTTCAAACGGTGACTTGCTTATCAAGCCTCAGAGTAGTCAGTCTATGAGTAAACTGAAATTGTATACCTGAGTGGAGTTAGATAGTTGGTTTTTCCACGGCTCCTCTGCGCTGCTGGTCAGGTTTGTGCGGTTATGAGGTAGAGAGAGTGCGTTTCGCTGCAGGTAAGGCACGTTTCCATTACTTCCACTTTCTGTTATGTGATTATTGCCTATCAAAATAGTGTCTGTACTACTCAGCGTTCTTGCTGTGCTGCAGGGAATGGGGCCTGCTGGAAAGGGTCCATTAGCCATAGGCTGCCCAGGGCAGGCAGGACGGATTCCACGCTGAGCGACATTAGGCACTCTGGTTAGAGCAACCTGCGGCTGCTGACCAGAGACAGAGTTTGTAGGCAGTGATGAATCAGCTGTTGGCCCATTAGGAATTCCAGTAGATCGTACCTGTGCAACTCCTGTTTGTCTCATCTAACGGAAGATGAACAAAGCACAAGAACATTAGCCGCATAATTTAAAAAGTAAAGACTGCACAAGGTTTGTATACTTTATTGTAGTGGTCAATTCCAATTTTGTACAGATTTTAAGATCCTCACACCGTTGCTTTTGAGAAATAAGATGACTGCCACGCTCACAAATGTGCTCAGTGAATTTTAAGGTAAATCTATCGGCACACTTTTCTTCTAGGCCCTTCAGTGTTAGCATTTTACTGCTAAGTTTGGACACTAAGAGAAAGAAAAGTAAACAATGAGAGGAGGAGAGATATGCTGTAATACGGCTTACTACAACCAAGTATTTTTCAAGGAAGACTGCTTTTAGATGTGTCCACTCACTTTAGTTTGAAAGTGTGGCTTGAAACTTTTACATTATCTGGTAGTCCTATAATAAAACACAGCTAAACCCGTTATGTTTCAACCAGTAAACCACAATTATACTGTATACAAAAAAAAGATGACAAATGTAATGTAGTAAAGGGCATGAGAACTCTGTACAATAGAAATTCTCCAGAGTTCAAGAAGCACAACAGACACCATTATGGCCAAAAATTTTGTAAAAGAGAAAAATGTTTTTGTTCTCACCTGCTGGTGTTGCTGCATCAAGACAAACTGACTCTCCAGCTGTTCCAGCATAAGTTTCTGTGCTGGATTTAGATTATTTCGGTTTGCACGCAGCTGTTCCAAGTGCTGAAAAAACATCAGTACAGTTCAGAATAATTAAAATTGCATTTGCTTTTTAACAACTTTCTTGCATACAATACTAAAAATTATCCACGAAGACCAGACTTGTAAAGCAGAAAACATGATTGAGATTTGTTGTAAACATCTTTCCATACACTATTCTGTAACCGAACCTTAACAATAGTTACTAAAACTAGAGACTTCCTAATTTATTTGAGCATATAAATATTATCAGGAAACTAAAATTAAATGTACTGCTACTGTAAAAGAAAACAACATTCAAGTAAGATTACACAGAATGCTTATTATCTTTATGCATGTTTTAACACTTTTTGGTACTGTGCTATTTTTTTATTAATACTGTTCAGCATGAATTAAATTCAACCTATAGTCACACATGAAAACTTCTCCAGAAAATATAAAAAAACACCCCAGAAAACTATACAGCTTAATTAGAGAGTAGTATCTGAAGTTATGATACTGAACACATTTGCAACTGATAAATGTAAGTACCTAATATCAAAAATCTGATCTTTGTATTAATTTTAACCTTCTCAGTACATACCATCATTCCACCAGTATGTATGCTGCTACTAAATGGTATGATACAAATGCTGAAATTGTGGAATACAAAGGGTGTGTGTGTGTAGAGGAGGACAAAAGTTGTCTGTCACCTTTTGTGTAGTGCATTATAGACATTTTTCTTGATTGTTCTTAAATACTAAGTTACTTCACATAATAATACTTTGCATTGTAAATCCTTCTAACAAAACAAACAAAAAAACCCCCCAAACTAAACCCCAAAACCCCAAATGAAAAACCAACAAACAAACCAAACCAAGCCCCACCAAAACCAAACACAAATCACATTTCCTTTAGTTCCTTTCAGGTCTGCATGTATTGTCTTTCTACATCCTTCTTGTCTCCTTTGCTTTGATTACGCTGTATTAGTAATACATAAATGGACCTGAAGTATGAGTATTAAATAAAGCGTAGTTCATTCTGCTTTATTTGCAAACTATCAACTAAAAATATTCAACATCGCCTGAAAAAGTGGTTAAAGACAGTTCACACCAAACTCCCTGGATTAACAGCAGCTTCCATTTTGAATTTGAAGTCCCTCTGTAGGCAATTGCAGTGACTAAGACTAATTTCTCTATATATAGATATATATACATACGAATTTAAGATGAAAACAGGGTCTCCATGGGAGCGCATGCACCAGATACACAGAAGTCAAAACCAGTGCTCTTCAGTTATTCTGATTTTTTAAAAATGTCTAAATAGGGTAATCGGAAAGCCTGACTTAGCACACATCAGCAGAGGCAAGTCTGGGCTTCTCTCTAATGCTATGGGTGCAGAGGCTTTACAGGCAGCACTGTTCTACCTGCCCACCAACTCTGTGAAACCAACACCCATTCTCCTCCACTGGCATGCTGCAGCCCCGTTGGCTACTGCGTGCCCACAGCCCCTTCCCCTTCTGCTTTTGTTAGCTAAGCCATTTGGTGTGTGCTATATGCCATATCCATCCAGTCACTGAGTTGCTTTTAAAAGGCTGAGTTGTAAGATGTAATAAAGGTTTTATTCACTCTCCTCTTGCATGGTATCTTTTTGGCCTTCCTATTCATATATGCTAGAACCTTGTCAAGCTATTACCAGTAAGTCCAGTATATTGTACTTAGCTAGAGAAGCCAACTTAAGATGCTTCGAGGAAGAAGTTGTATCTGGAAAAGGTGAAACTAAAAAGAGGAAAAAGTAGTAGGATATAAAATAAGCAGAGGGAAATAATGAGAATGCATGAAGAGAGAGATACAGAAGAATGATTAGGGAGGAACAAAATGGTGGGGGGAGAGAGAGGGAAGAGAGGGAAAAATTATGCAGCGTAATAAAGCCAATATTGTCCAGATAGAGAAACAGCTGAAGAACTATAAGGGAGTTGAGGGGAACACTGCTCAGTCAAATCAGAATGCCTTCTGTCTCTGCATTGCATTCCTTTGTATTTTTCCTTGCATCCAAAGCAGTATCTGTGATACATGGGTAAAGAGTTTCCAGCTAGGCCTGATTTTCAAAATACGGAATTCCTGCTGAAGCTCACTGCAAGCCCTAATGAACTGAAGAGACAACAAAACATCGTAACAAAAAAGACCTAAAACAAGATTTCAAAAATAAAATCTCGCATTTCATGTATTAGATGTCATAAAATATAGAAAAGCGGTGCCAGATTTCATTCTGTAGAATGTGCATGTTTGTTTACACAATTTGATACAAGAAGCTACCTCAGAGGAAAAAGAGGATATTACCATACTTCTACAACTCCTTCAATATCCCCCACATTACAGCAAGCAGTAAAACTCACTTGGTACACAAGTGCGGCAATTCGCATATCTATCTTTAAAACATCATAAGAAAAAAGAATTACTGTATGTTCTTACTTTATAAATTATAGAATTCATACAATGTAAGTGTTCAGTTTCTGCCAGAGATCACTTATTTTACTACAGAACTAATCTCACATAGAGAAGCCATAAATATCAGCACAACTTGAATTGCACTGTGGGAATTATTTGGGAAGTACTTCACACTGAATTTCAGAAATGTGAAATTGAAAAATGTTCCAGATTTATTTTCCTAAAAGGAAAAGAGGACAAAAACTGTATGAAAGATTCTGAAGATCTTCAACATACCTACCTGTAATTTCTGTGGTGTCAAGCACCAAGAATGAATTTGTTGCTGTACAGGAGGATGTGACACTGTATGGCCACTGCTCCAAACATCTGAAGTATTCTGAGAGAAAACATTACATTAAAATATGTGAGTATCAAAGGGTCAACATAATTTCTTTTACTACACAGATTTTGTCTTACTTACGAAAGAATTAAAATGGTTTCAAGAGTAACAATATAAACAAAGAACGTACTAAAACACACCAATTATCATTCTACCATTCCCATACAGTATCAGAGTAGTCAGAGGAAAAAGTTAAGTATCTTAATATCGTAAGGAGCAACAATCAAATCAAATTATGCAATTAACTTAAACACTATTTTAAAAACTGAATATCTACTGTAACACTATTACATGATGATGAAACACTTGAATTCTAAATATAAGCAAAGGCAATAGACAGGATGACATGATTGTCTCCCTCTCTATCATCAGACTATGACTGCACTTTTTCACTTATACAACTATGATTGTAGTATAGTGCCAGAGATCTGCATTGCCCTTATGCACTTCCTTTATGAATTGTAATCTGATTAAAAACATCACTGAAAAATGTTTTTTAAAATTCCTAAAAACATTCCCCACCTTGATGCCAAAGGATTAAAATTTACTGCACAAATTCTGTGCATGCTGCATCATTTTAATGCATATTTCCATATAATTTTGGTAGGGGGCTCTTTAGTTCATCAGAATATATACCTTTGTTGGACTAGATGTTCTTTTCCTCTTGGCAGGACTGGTCAGGTCATCTACTTGGCTAGAAGGAATCATGTGTAGTGGCAAGGATTGCTGTGAAATTGGTGTTTGAGTGAGGCCTAGTACAGGTTCAGTATTTGGATGATGAGGTTTACAAGCCTAAGAATCACAGAAGGAAGACAAAAATATGGTTCTATATATTCTTAATTCTTTCCTTTAAATTATATATTTTAACAGCCCACATACATTAAAAGGGCCGAGTAGATATTCTGAAGCTGATCTCAATAACTGAAAAATCAGTTTCCATATGGTCATCAATGGAGGAATGTGTACCTTTCATGGGATTATTAAACCACTGCAGCATTTCTATTTAAGATGAAATCTTTTAAAATCATGAAAATCCACAAAGGTTCTAAATTGGTACCCCCATATTTCTCCCATATTATAGGGAGCTTCTTGATCTAATATCCCTTTGCAAATAAATCAAAGGCTTTTTATTAATAAAAGCCAATCCTGTGCTCAATAAAATAAGCTTGACCACTACCGATTGTAAAGAACCCTTAAAGCTGGGCACCTGCAGAATATAACCCAACTTCTCACCTGCTGTGCTGTGTTCATGGCACCCTGCCTGGAGGTAAGCTCTGCGGGGATTGGTAGGCTCCATGCCTCCTCAATACTAGGAAGTAATTTAGTTTTATTCTGTAGACTACCTTGTGGAAGGTTACACAACTGAGCCTAGGAAAAATTATGTAAAAAGCAAATTTAACACAAGCCTACTTTAGTAAGAGCAAGTCCATGAAATCTTCCTAAATGCTGTAGCTAATTATGTCTTAAAGAGAGGATAGATTTAAAATTTGGGGTTTTAGAAAGGTGCTAAGTATAAAGAGGGTAACCAGAATATAAACCTTTGTGAGAATCAGAACAAAGATGAGCTCTGGATTCAGAGGTCTCATAATTCCTTTTTTCTGAAATTGCAAACAAGAGTGAAAGATAGTGTGTGCGTATTCTCTCTATATGTTATGAGAACTTAAAAATGTAGACAATACAAAGAAAAAAGCAAAGTGATGTAAAACAGTATGCTTTGATTAAATGTGCAAAATAGGGTTTGTAAGGAATTAAGTTCCACTTAAAAATGAAGAAATAATATTACAGGCTATGATATGCTTACAATACACATGAAAACAGGTTATACACACAACAAACAATTGCAAATTAAACTTGTGTGTTACTTCTCCCCACCCCTCTGCTGTGTATTTGGAAGAGTATTTCCCGCTTCTTAAAACATTAGTTTTACCTGTAAATACTTTATCCGTGCTGCAAGTGCAGAGGTATTATTACAATTTTTGCTCCTAGTTGCATTTAAGTAGCATTTAATGGCATCCTGAGGCTGGTTGCAGGACTCATAGAGTGTGCCTAGGTCCATCCAGGCTGCAGCATGGCCATGGTCCAATTGTACAGCACAGATATAGGCCTGTAAAGCATCCATAGGCTGATTTTGCTGTTGATACAGCACACTGAATAGAAAGATTAGTGAAGTTGAGAATTAATAACAAAGTCAAAACACAAACAAGTCAAATATACACATTCCCCTCAAAACCCTTAATAAACTCTACCATTATATAAACCACAGTTATAAGCATAAACAACATAAAATCTTAAGATGCAAAGTTCATGTATATGGCATATTCAGAATTTAAAAAAACTGAGAAAGCAAATATAAATTAAACTTCAAATCAGACAAGTCTGACAACATGAAGGTATAAATAAAAAAGCTTTACGGTCCCCTTGAGAGCACAAAAGAGTTAAAAAGCTGATATTCTTTATTTATGTATATATATTAACATTGAATTATATATCACTGTATTACCCTGTATCATTCTTACCCTATAGAACACCATGTATCTGCACTTGCTTCTGATTTATCAATAGATTGCCTATAAGATATAAAGGCATCCTGAACTTTCCCAATACTTGAATAGCACCTGGGAGAAGAAGAAAAGAACTTCGGTAGTATTTATAGAAGGTAATCATTGAGGATGGTTTACCAAGACTGATCTGATAAATGTTAAGTCATGCAAATACACACTCATCTAGATGAATCCAAAACATTTGCTGTTTCTGACACCAAGCATAAGCAGACTCAAACATCTTAATCAACATGTATTACTATTTGAAAAGTACACCAAAACCGCATAAACCCTAGCTTACTGCATTAGTAAGGAAGTCATACCATATAAAGACTTAAATTTCTTTCATTTGTGGTCATTTATCAGTCAATATGAACAATATTTATCTACAGCTAGAATTATAAAGAAATAATTAAGTTACCTATTTCATCAAACAAATGGTTATGAAACTTCATGTTCTACAAGAAGTGTTTCAGAATTATTAAGAGATATTGACCAACTCAGTCACAAAGGTTCCTATTCTCTGGGAAACTGTTTATGTGCATTTCTCACATCTCAATAAGATTTGAAGTCACGAACAACAATCAGTTAGTTTTACTGCGTATATAAAGCACAAAATCTTGTAAAAAAATCTTGCTGGTCTGGATTTTTTTGTAGTTTCTTACTTGAATATTTTTCACATAGAAATTCTACGGTATTCTGACATTATAAGCAGAAATATCAGAGCTCTAAAGAGAACTACAATTATACCACAGGGAATAATACCTACCTTTTCAAAATTAAAAGCTTCAAATAAATACAATATTAAAGATATATATACTTTTACTGGTTTAATCTACAATAGCTCTGCTTCTTATACTGTTTGTAGTAAGTTTCCCTGTTGGAGAAAGAACTGACAACTTTCAAACCACATAAATAACAGAAAATTTATTCTAGTAAAAAAATAAAAGCCAAGCAGAACAGTACACCCAAAGGTTCGTCAAACATGCTATGCTCTTTCTTTCTACTTTGCCTAGAAACAGGCATTAAGTCTGAATACAATGTTTCAGAAGATCACTTTAATCACAATCTAAACCCAAGTTGCAACAGACACATTTCAACCTGTCTGCTTAACAGATACATGAAGACTCTTACCAGGATAGTACCAAGAATAAGCACCCAATAAAACCTAAAACAGGGTGAAGGATTTCTTTTCATTGAGGGAAGAGGGGGGTGGTGGTGGTCTATTTTTGAGAGGTAACTTTAAACCAACTTGCTATTCAGTTTGGACCACGAGCAGAGGAAGGAATAACACAAGGGAATACATGAGGAGGGAAAAAGAGGAACAGTGAACGCACAACCCTGTAATCCTGTTCCTTTCCTCTTCTGCCAGTGTATGGACTGGAGCAATGGGGAACAGAAACGTGTTTGCTCTAGTCCTTCCTGTAGAGTAAAAGAGATGCTTTTACTAGATTTCCCCCCTCTATTTCCTGTGGTTTTCCCCCTTGTTTGTATGGTCCTAGGTTTCAGTCTAACCACATGAAAGCCATGGCACAGCAGGAGCACAGCAGCTGCTCACACATCCTTCGTGGAGTCCTGGCTTTGTCCTGCTGCTGCGTAAGAACTCAACTAGCTCAAGGCACGTGGAACGGGACCACTGAAGAAAAAAAAAAGGATTTCAACCCAGTGGATGGTAAGATGAGCCAGATGATCCCTGACTCATTTTCCCTTTTCCCTCCACACCTGCTCTAGACCTCTGCCCTTCACACTCACTGCCAGTGTTTCTCCCTTAGCCTGCCAACAGCTGGCTGAAGAGCCCTGTCTTACAGGAACAGCTGGAGGAATATAATTAGGATGACAAAACCAAAAGTAGGTTCCAGTTGTATGTGACCAGAACCTCCAAGAAAGTCAGCTAGGAGATACTGAGGTTAGGGTATTAATTTTGGTTTTGCATAATTCCTTTCTAATGTATTTCTCAACAGAACTGACCTGTTCCCACATGGACTTGAATTGCCCTCAAAGCTTTCTCCAAAACCTGATTATTTCAAGAGTTACTGCTGATTTGTCTGAACTACTCTATTTTCTTAAAAAGGAGACCAAGAGAAGTCACCAAATTTATATGATTTACATCTTGGAGTAAGCTAACTTTCAAGTAAAAAATACCATCTGATAGTACAGAATTAATACAACACTTAAACAGGTATTAGAATGGATCAGAGCTATTTTGGCCTAATATTCAGTTGCAATATATGCTCTTTATAAACAGATTTATACTGAGGAAGATATTTGTATTTTAGTGCAAAGTTTGATTGAGATTAGAAGGGAGATCCTGAGAAAATAAAGAGATAAAGAATTGTGAAAAGGTATGAAGTAACAACAATTATAGAGTTTACCAAAAAAGAGAGAATAGAAGATGTGGTAGTAGGAGGAAGAACAGGTAAAACCTATTACTGTAAATGTGTAGACTAAATAACAACTACAAAAAAAGCAGGACCACTTGGGTAACATGCTTCATTTCAATTTCTTATCTATATTCACCCTAAATATGTTAGCACCTTGTCTTTCTATATACTTTCCAGAAAACTAGACTTTAGATACATACATCATTTCCCTTCATTTTTCCTCTGAAACTATTAAGAAGAAAAACAACATATGATACTCACAATAATGAGTATCCTCAAATAATTTACAAATATAGTTACAGTGTCAATAAAGTCATTTCTCACCTTCCAAGGAAATACCAGGATTGACCAGAATTTGGATCTGCTTCTAAAGATTTCTGGAGATACTGTATAGCATAGCTTTCCTTGGTTGCCTTGTCTCCAAGCTGATCCACGGTGTGATGCATCCAGCCTACAAAAACAATCCATAAATGGCAGAAGTGAAATTCCCTAAGACCATTTAACACTTATGGCACAGCAGGATATTCATAGCATTAGTTCCTCTTCAAAAATAGGAATATCTAACAATAATATCAATTACATATAATCTTATGAATTAAACTTTAAAAACTTTCAAAGTTCTATACTAAAATTACAGGGCAAAAGGACCCTAAATCAAAATTACTTTCAGGTGCTTCTAAGCAGGTGTTTTGGTTTAAATAACTTTCTATGAGGTTAGTAGCACAATTATGAACTGCTCAATCTTTTACCATAAAAAGTTAATCTGAAAATGTTAACTCCTTCCTCCTCTGAACATAGCTACCTTCCCTGTCATTGTGAAAAATGCCACCATTCTCCCTGTCACACACAGAGATTATCTGTATGTTATGTTCAGTTTATTCCTTTTCTTCTAAATCCTCGTATTTATCTCATATCTACATTTGGACAATTTTCCAACAGAACACTTAAGAATTTTTGTGTCCCCAGTTAAATGTTTCTTACATTGTCATTTCACCTTCATTGCTGCAGTATCCTTTCCATTCACCTTGACAAATGCAATCACAACTCTTATCTACATAACAAATTCTGCTGAAAAGATCATTTTATTTCCTCATCTAACCACACATCATATTCTTTCAAATGCCTTTTTTTCTTTCATTACATTGAACAAAGTATTCATCCCCACTTTAAAGACCTCCCACAATCCATGCTTCCATATAATCTTTTACATGCTATTAAAAGGCTCTCTGCTCTAGCACTGAGGCAAGGCTTGGTTACAATATCAAATAAAGCACCTTCATCACCTTCTCATGCTGCTCCTCATCTGCCTCTATGCTTAGATGGAATTCTTTTAAGCAACCACAAAATCATCTCACTGCCATTCGTACTGATGAGTACAAGGAAATGCTTTGCAGCAGGCAGCTGGCTTGCTGAAATCATTACACACCACACTGGTCAGCGATTTCTTGCTGTTTGCTTAATCTCCATGTATTTGTCCTAACAATCCACTGCTTTTCACCCAACATTTGTTAATGCTAAGATATGCCAATGGATTGTCCCTATGTTTTTATAGCATCCCTCCCATAAGCAGTCCCTTGTGAAACATTATGATAGCAACTTCATGAAATATTCAAGGTTTGTATGAAGTTGTAGTTACCTACAGAGTTGTACATCTACAATATATTTCCACTTAAAACCTCCATCAGATAAACTTGAGCACCCTAAGCTTATCCCTTCTGATACAGTCTGATACATGAACAGGTAATACCACCTAAAAGATCCAGATCAGATTCAGATCTCATCTGAAATGCTAAACAAAGTAGGCAAGGCTGAGAACTGAACTGATGACTATTCGCATCCTTACTTCATCCTCTGTAATTAAGACTAGTACTTTAAATATTTTATTCTATCTGTTCTATACAGTTTATTTTTTATTCCATGGGCTCAGTTTGTTAACAGTCACATCAACACTTCTGCAAATGGAAGGCAAACTTCCAAGCTTGAGAAATGGCAATCTAGAAAAAAATCGTTATCAATTGAACAACATTTGCCTGAGGTGTTTTAAGTAGTATCTTTTGGAAACTGGTCAGAAGCAGAAGTTTGAATATTTCATGGACTGCAAGAAACGTCAGGTTAGGACCCAAGTGGTTATAGTGCTGGAAAAAAAAAAAAAAAAAAAAAAAAAAAAAAAAAAAAAAAAGAGTACTTTATCTTGTCTGAAGAGGGATCAAGTCAAAACCCCACCCATCAGAAAAAAAAATTCGATAATTTTTGCAGAGACACGTAACAGACAACTTTCTCTCATGGACTTCATAAACAATAATATTTGATTAAAATCCCAAGTTACTGAAGTTCTTAAGCATACAGAAAATACTCATGCTTTAAGAAAGAAAGGCTTCTGTGAAGGTGGTTATCAGAATACACCTGTGCAACTGTACATTAACGATAAACGTATTTGGTGCAGTGCCAGCCAAAACTTGAGATAAAGGTACTAGTTCAGGGATTATAAACAAGGGTAAAAACCCCCCAAAACTAAGAACTTCCTGAATCTTTGGAAATGTGTGGTATGCCTATTTCCTGTTTCATCAGAACCTTGCCAGACTGAAAGATAACATGTTGTATCTTCAGGAGATTTTTACTGGGTTCACTGATAAAAAGAATCAATCCACTTCTATGAGACAGAAATGAGAACTAGCGATCCCTATCTAGTTTCACTGCTGAAACAAGGGTTGATTCCTGATTTTGTCTTCCTGCGCAGGGAGGTGAAAAAGGCAGAAAGCAAGAAAAAGGAGTGAGGGAGAACAAAGAAAAGTTTTCTACTACAATAGCACAAATAAAGAAAACTAGATTTTTCTTCTCCTCACACATAAAATGAAAAATGTACAAAAAGAAGGTGATAGAAGAACCCTGGTAATCTGTAGTTTCCTATTTGCAAGATCTAACTCAAACTCTCAACTAGCATATTGGCTACTCTTCCACTCTTGGGACATTTTTAACGTATTAAACAGAAGCGCAGATTTTGGCCATACTTCACAAATGTTCCATGTTCTTTTCCAGGCCTTTACAATCTACTTAGTAACAAATCCCTGTTTTGCCTCAGCAGGAGGATGTGCTAACCTAGCTCATGCTGCAGAGTTTTTCATGCTTATCAATCACTCTCATGCTGCACTTGTGACAACTGCTTTTTCCCCAACAAATGTCATCTCAGTCTCTCCCCCAATAAACATCATCTCTGTCTCTGAAGAGATGAGCCTCTTCCCCATCTCATCAGCATCTCATGATGTCTCATACAATTATGTGGACACCACCTAGGAATGCCCCTCGCCAAAAATCATTGTGAGAGTGCTTTAGGAACCTCTAAGCAGATGCTTACATCATTCTTGCACTCTTCCTTATGCAATTGCTGAGTACAAGTGGAGAAAGTATACCAGGACAGATTTGATCTTCAGTCTCATTAATTTAATGTAATTTTAGGAAAAGCAGTGAAAAGCTAATGGAACAGAACAAAAGACAAACCAAACTGCTCTTATCCAACTGTACAGATTTTACTGTTACATCTACCTGAAATAGTCAGCATGTATCAACTCAAACGGATATATATATAGCAAAGATTTTAACAGTTCTCTCACAAGACATCTGAACTTGCCTAAATTTCAATTCTGGCTCAGTAAACATTAACTAGCTAAGGAAAATAAAAACAAAGGCTATTTTCATGCAAAAATGATTTTTCTGTTGCGAGTATAAAAAGTAAGAAGAGTTCAACACAGAGATAACAAATACATCTTGATTGGGTTTTGCCAGTAGCATTCTGGCAGATGACAGGTATTTTGTTTTAGTTTTTTATTTAAGCAGCAGCGCACCACCCAGACTATGCATCCTGAAGAGGTGCTTTTATTACCAGCTGCTAGAGACTAAATCTGCAATGAACACCATACTCTGATAAATACCACTGTTAACAGTGAAGAGTAAAAGAAATGGTATTATTCCTTGAATGTTCTGGTTAAGGCCACTCTACCCCTTTTTCCACAGAAGCTACCTATACTACAAAACTAGGTGACCTGCGCTGACTTGAATCAAAGGAGTTAAACCAGTTTTTAGACAGCAGACAATTCACAAATCATTGCTCTTACTGCTAGCACAGAGACGTGTGGCAGGATTTCATTAATACAACTATGCACCTTTGCCTCTATTGTGGCAACATACATCAAACAGAGCTGAAAAGACACTGGTCAGCTATTTTGGGAAGCCTGTCTTCCACTGATCATATGTGGATATCATATTTCCGGATGGTATTGCTGAAAATTTATACTAGGTGGGATAATAGCAAATCAAAAAAGAAATCAAAGGGGATAGTGAAATATAAGCAATGCTGCCGTGTGAGAGCAAAACAATCAGCATCTAGAGTCCTGCAATAAACTCTTCTAGCAGTTTCATTTGTGACCTCACACAGAAGAATCAAAAGCTAAACAAATTAGCCCACTCTAAATCCATACACAACCTCCATTACAAAAAAATAAATCCCTGTGGCCATAACTTAGTGCCAGTTACTAATTTGAATTAAATGACCACTATGTGAAGGGGGAGGGGGAAAACAACCAAACAACAATGGGCATAAGCAGGCTAAATTAATATTTAGAATAATAAATTAGATGAAGAACATGGAGAAAGTGAATGAAGAAGTTTTGCACTGGGTTGAACAATTTTAACAAAATATTCCTGAAATACTTTTACAAAGCATATTGGACAAAAGTAATTTATTCTACCCCCCCATAAGGAATTCTGGTCTAAAAATTGGCTTTCTAGAAATATGGAAGACAACATTTTTAAGAAAATACTTTTTTTTCTTTTTATATGGTTTCTTTTTTGGAATCTGATGATAAAATTTTTTAGTTACAGAAATAGGTTTTCATTACACATTATAAATGAGGAGAAAGAAAAAGTAACTTTTTAATTTGCCATGTTCTTCTAATCTGCAACAAAGAATTTTGGTTTACTTCATTTAGCCTGGCTATTCAAGGGATGTTCTCAGAGGCAGAACAGAAAATACAGAATCTAACTGCTGCACTCTTTTCTCTGAAAGACCACCCCCTCATTGCCCAAGACCTGTAACAGTCATACTGTAGCAAGTTTTAGAGCTTTTTAATTTTTTAAGTTTAATGAAAAACTTTTCCTCCTCTCTTATTTACTTAATTATCTACTGTAATGCATTCTGGTTTGGGTGAAAATCTCACGTATCATACTCAGTGCCTAAGACTCACTTTGAAAATGGAGCCTTAAAAAACACTGCTGAAGGCAAAGATGGAAAAAAGAAACACAGAGGAAAATAGAAGTTAATTTTACATACCTAACTGCTGTAAGACAGTTGCTTTTACTTGTGCAGGAAGGTTTTCGATCTGCAAAAGCTGTTCATAAGCTTCCTTTGCAGAGTGATACTTTCTCTGCAAAAGGAAAAAAGTAAATGGATTAATCATAAAGCTTACAACAGATCACCAGTAGCAATGATTTCACAGCACTGACAGCACACAAACACATTGACAAAAAATTCTGGAATTCTTTTTTTTTTGCATACAGTGCATATGAAAGCTTTAATGAGGGACATATATATATGGTAAGAGAGTAACTCAGAAATATAGTATTTAATGTAAATTGACTACTTAAAATAATTAAGGGAAATTTGCAAATTATTCAATTTGGTCAAGTCCTCATACATGCATTATGCCTCTTACGCTAAAATGAATACACTGCTTTTAAGGGGAATGCTTGAATGTGAGTCTACATCTGGAAAAACCCTCCCAGAAATTCCTCCCAGCAAATTCGTAACAGAAATGAACATCATCAGTAATTGCTGGCTGCTATAATTTTGCCTCTCTCCTTCCTTTGATTGTATTTGAACTGCCTTTTCAACATATTTGTTGTCCTGGTAGGAGTCCACCATATGTAGAACTCAAACATAGCCATGGATTATGCCTAGAGAATGAAGATACGCTAAATAGTTTGTGTGCTTAAAGCATGGAAACAATTAAATTCTTAACTCCCTATACAAACAGGTCTTGATATAGAAAACACATTTCCAGGTTTGGATCATGGTCTTTATTGACTTCTGGAACAGTATGAGCTGTTACGTATATATTAAAGGTTAAGACTTCTTGATAGATTAATTTTTTTGCAATAATGTCAGCAATTATCTTCAGGTTACCCTAACGACAGTTGTTTAACAGTGAATATATTTGAAATGCTTAATTCTTCTGTTCCTCCTCTCCCACAAAATTCTGGAAGAGATAAATGCTGAGGTCTGTTAGTAAGAGTACTTTTTTATTATTTCGAAAAATGCTATACAGTCTTTTAAGAAAAATACGCTTTCAGATAATTCAACATTAGATTTCACTCTGGCAAACAGATGAAGAATACTAAAATAAATGGGCCACCTAAATGCAAATGATCGTGACTTATTTACATTTGTTTTATGCAAAGAGTATTGACTACGGGTGTTTTATAAGGGACAACTGGGAAGACGACACTAAACAATATAAATACCTATTAGAAGTTTAAAATGTTATTAGGTTCTTGAGATCTCACAATCACAAAAGACAACGCTGTTGATTTTAAAACCTTATTCTAGTCAGGAAGAAAAATTAAAGCAGCAATTACATACTTTCAAATGGAACAAGGGGAAGTTGGTAGAAAAGATTTTTAATTGGTGTTCATGAAATGCAGACAACTGGTAAGAAAACAAATAATATAAATAAATAAAATATCCATGTCCAGCAAAATAAAAACAATCAGGAAAAAAATTTAACTTTAGCATTGGGAACAAAACTCATAGTTTATGACTATGAAGGATAAGCAAATGAACAGAAGTTCACTGTATAGCATGACAGCAGAGGTAGCAATCTGGATGTCAAATCGGTAAATATCAGTGCCTAATATTCACACTTTGAAAAAGATGTTTACATGCTTGGGAGGATTCAGAAAGACCTATTGAAATAGGGCGTGTTTTCCAGGTCTAGAAAATTTTTTACTTTTGTTATTTGTTGTATTATTTACCCTTTAGAAATCTGTCTACATATATGCCTTAAAATATTATAGAAAACTGTCACAATGTTTGCATTTGGTTTTATTTAGATATTTTAATTCAAAAGATCCAAAGTCCTTGATGTTTGGCTGCATCATCTTTCTTTAGACACCGTATAAGCTACTACCCTGAATAGCAGAGGGACTCACACTGCCACAGATGAAATAATAGAAACTACCATTAAACACCATGAAAAAACACTGCTAACTCTTATCAGCACCAGTCTATTCTCTTGCTCAGAGGCTGGCAACCCATCACTTAAACTCCAGTACTGTAAAGGTATGTAATTAAGGAATGAATTAAGTTTTTCATTAGAGAACTTTCAAATATACAGAGAAGTTCAGAAAACTGTAGCACTGTGTCCTTTAAAAGAAACCAAGCAATCAGCCTGCCTCATAAAAAAATCTCTTCATTGTGTCAGAGGTAATATCCAGAATGAAGTCAAGACTCTTTGTGGTTCTAAGTCTCTCAAATTCCATGAAAGAAGATACCCCTCCCAAACAGAACTGGGAGACAAACCAAGTCTAACAGCAGAAACCAATGAAACTTTTTTGCTCTGACTTGCATTAAAATTGTCAGTCAGAAAGCATAGCTTAAGCACTTTTGTAACATTGGTCACAATTATATACGACACCTGGCATGGTGACCTGAGATGTTCAGCTTTCTATTTTACTCTAGCAGATCAAAGGAACTAAGGTACGGGATGTTACTGAAATGTGCCAGCTGCCTTTCAGTGATCCGAATGGAACCTGGACAGTGGCCAGGTAAGAACTTTAACAGTCTATGAAGCTTCTTAATGGTGTTTTGGGACAGGGGATTTCTGTCTTGTCATACAGCTTTACAACCAAAGCATTCAAAAGTAAAATATCTTGTTTATCAAATTTATATATTTATTTATGTATAAGTACCTAAAGTAATTTTTCACTGTGCCATCAAAGGACAGGACTTATTTTATGAAGCTACTTTTCAACTGACTGAAAATGTAGTTTATTTCTGTCATTCATTTTAATTACTCATAGTTTTTGTTTTCATGTCACTTCCCTTCCTAGGTCATATAATCCCTGTAAACAGGATAAAAGCACATACAATCTACTTTATATGACCAGTCAGTCAAAGCACAAATATATAACAGCTATTTCAGTAGCTACCTGTTTTCAATTTACTTATACTCTGGAAGGTCAGTGAATGTTCTGTAATTTCCCAAAAGATTCACCTAAAAAACTCCGGTAGGATTTGATACAGTACCTCAGATCTCAAATGTTTCTGTCACATATGTTCAGTTGAAAATTTCATGTCAAATATACTTAAAAGATGCCTGGGCAACTGCTGAGAGTCACATGCACGCGCGTGTGTGTGTATAAGAAACAATATGAACATATATGAATTGAGGAACTACTTTTTTATGTCTCTATATAACTATTGAAATATATATATAATCTCATAAAAGAATGTTACTAAAAATTATGTTTAGGGTTTTCTTTGCACTCAACTTGGGAGACTAATAAATACGTAAGTTCATTAAAATAGCTACTCTACTTTATAGCACAACAGTCTATATAGAAATAATTTTCAATGCAGCCAAAGCAAATAAAAGCTTCTTCAGTGATTCGAGACTTAAGCCTAACTTGACAAAAGCATCTATAATCTGAATTCCACAGATGATTACATCATATAGTTAGAAACTCAACCACACTTTATAAAAACAGAGCTTAAAGCTTACCTGGATTTCATATAAGTGGGCAATGTGAAACTGAACTGTAAGAGTGGGAAAATCAAAATTATTAGTTTTAATCAACAACAACAACAACAACTACAATATATTTTTTTGAAGTGAGGGATAAACAATGATTCACATTTATCAATGCAAAACCAAGATAAATTACATTTTGAAGATATAAAAAAAGTGTTTATTTACATTGATATTTTACGCTTCATAAAACAGAACTGACGGAGAATGAACATGTATCCTCACAAAGCATGAAGACTGCAAACAGATATTGCAGAAAGGCAGTCCATGGATTTTATCTGTATTCTGAAATGCAAAGCCCATTAACCTTGCAGTAAACTTAGCAATAAAATCTCTTCAAGCAGAGATGCACAAGACAATGCAAGTAATATTTACTGTACGTATCTGAGTTAGAAATAAAGATTTATTTTTTATTTTCATTCAACTGCCAAGGGACAGATTAGCTGGCTTACAGAACAGAAAACTACATTATACACTCCCAGCTTTGCACAGGATCTTAAATTTAGGTTTTTTTCCTTTTTAGTAATTGTCTTTCCCCTGTTAGACAGAACTTAAAAACATTAATTACAGATGGTGTTCTGATCATTACTGTAAAGCATCTTAAATTCCTCATGCAATTTGCACAGAATGCCATAATACTACCAGCAGCTTTTGCAGGCAAGAAAATTGCTGGCTGGAGAAAAAAAATGAAAGATGTTCAAGAGTAAAAGCAGAGGGAAAATTATCCTTATGCTGCTCAAATCATTAAAGAAATGTGCCTGATCTCTATGGCTTGAGAACTGCTAACCTAGACTAGCCATTGACTGGCAGATAGCTAAAAGCTATCTGAGATGAATGCAATCCTTACTCCAATTTGATGAGGAAAGAAAAATTCCTGAGACAGACTCTTGCCTGATGTTCTTGAGGAGTATAAGTAAGAAAATAACCTGTGTTTGTACCAAGCTCAATTTGTTTCAATTAGACAGATTTCCTCCTCTTGAAGCTACAAAAGAGTGTGTCACAGAGGTTTTTACAGGTAATTTGGAGTTCCAGAGCTTCTCTCTGGGTCACAAGGGAGAGGAAAAGCTCCCTTTGTGAACTGCTTTGTCCATCACTATAAAGAAGGTAGCCTAGTGCACTTCAGAAACCAGGTCATAATTGAAATGCATCATCTAAAATTTTAATAAACTTCTGGTGTTCCTTGCTAAAGGGAACATAACATACCCATTATGTTTACCACACTGTCAAACTTCACTCTGTACTGATGAAAGAAAACCCCCCGCTTTTGTTCTGGGAGTTTCATTATCTAAAAAATGTCTTATTTTTTTCCCCTCATAGCAAAATCCCTTCAGTGTGAAGCTACACAAGGAAGCCATGCCACACAGGGGAAAGAAATTAAAGGTGTCATATTAGAGACTATCTAAATAGAAAGAAGACATGCTTGGTGCTCAAACATTTCTGCTAGGAACACGCTCACTGTAATGCTGTTACTCACCCAGCCTTTAGAAATGCAAGGGGTAGAATTAAGGCAATCTCAAACATTCATGTGACGGCACCTGACACCCCGGGTCAGAGTGAGTAGTACAGGAGAACCTGACAAAGTATCTCTCATTCCTCTTCACTCTCTTCCTTTGGGTTTGTCAGGCACCCTGTCCAAGGCCACAGGGCAATGAAGCTTTTACATGGGGCCATATCTCTACATAAATCTGGGGGCAGAGGGGACTGTGGGGGAAGGGTTAGGAAAACCTTACAAAAATTCAGAAATACAGTGAAAAAAATCAATAAAAGTTAGTGAGAAATAATATGAATTAACATGAAATGTAATAAAGAATCACGTATCTGGTAGAAAACAATAAATGCCTATTGACTTAGGAAGAATTTTGCAAATAATTTTACAGGATTATTTGTGCCTGCTCCTGATAAGTGACAAAGCTTTGGAGAATACCTTGGCAGCACAGCTGGCTCCTTGGTACCGATACAGCCAGCAGTTTCACCCATGTAAACAAATCCCATTTCATTACCCTTGATGATACAATATTCACAATTCTATCCAGCTCTAAATTAAAGTAGTAAAGAAATGCTTTTAAATACTTTATCCAATGCTTCTGAAGTTAGACTTAGGAAGTAACTCAAGCTCAACACCAAGAACAGCATCAAGACTCCTTAAAAACTGAGAGAATAATTTCCTTCACAACTGTCCGCCTTTTAATTCTTACAGACTCCAAAACATGCAGGAACATACACTTATTCTTGCATACAGTTCTACTAACTATGGGTAAATACCTGCAGGATGCTCTGTAACAGCCTATAGTACACAAATGCATATCACAGATCATACTACACTAAAATATTAATGTATTCAAGTAGATTAATATATAGTTGGCACCTAATAAAGCAAACAAATTACATTTTGTATTTTTTCTTAATTCAATAGCATAAGACTGATGCTGAATTTAAATGCCATTAAAATGATCACTGAAAAATGACAGATTATCAAGATGCCACGAAGTTTTAAATAAATGTGTGCACACACTATTAAATGTATGCCATGGCACAAGCACTGTGTTTATAAATAAATAAATAAATGAACAGTCAAATAGTATGTTTCCTCCAGAACTCAAGTCTTCAGAGCAATTAATACAATAAGTCTCAAATTCTACTTATTCCATTTACTAAAAAGAATCTACAATTCTACTGGAATATCTGTCTCCACTGACAGATGGAAACAGGTTTTGTAGTATCCCTCTTTCAGTACTGAGTCTTTTGATTTTGAAAGACTGGTTCATTAGAAATTAATACAGTTGTGAGCATAAGACTTAAAAAAATAATCTACAACAAAATAAATGGACATACTTATAGGTTACTTACTTTCAGCGTTAGACAAAGTGCAGGGATTGCAGTCAATCAAAGCTAACTGAAAATGCTGAAAAAAAAGAATGATTTGTTTTTCAAACAAAGCAATACTAGCACTTTGGCAAATTACTAAGAATAAATCAATTTTGTACTTGAAAATACTGCATTTTACCATGTGTCTTAAAGAAAACAATTTTCAATTTCTGTTCAACTGTTTACTAGAGGAAAGTAAATTTTTTTATTGCAGATGCAGTAATGCTTCTAGCAATGTAAGATGGCAACAGACATCTTCATAAAACGACTGGGATAACATCTGGAAGAACGACTGCATCAAATGAATGGTCAAAATTGGAAGGACAAGTTTTCCTCAGAATACATAACTGGGAATGTAGCCATCATACTAACTCATAGCCTCATGGAGATAAATATCGAAGCTCTCAATTTGTCTATATAGGAATCCAGAATACTCTTCCTTCAAATTGGGTTAAGTATGTTTAAAAAATTGATCTTTTGTCAAAAAGCACTTAAAATAAACACCTTTACATTAAAACATGGGTTCATAAGGAGTTCATAAATTCTTATATCCTCTCCTGCAGGTACTAAGATAACTTCAGTTTAACATTAAAGCTTGTTTATTTTTAATCACTTTTCCTCAAGAGATATGAAAAATACATTTTAAAACATCTTTGCATTCTGAAATTCTGAGCCAAGTATTTCACTCTTCTAGAAAGAAGGTCACACAAGCAGAGCAATGAAGTCTGTCTGCCAGAAAGCCTGGATGTGAGCAATCATTTCACAAGTGTCATGCTAATTCAGTGATCACTATTTACAGTTTGGAACTCAACCAAGTGTGTTAAAATGAATGGAACAGTTACACAAACTCAAGTGCCTCTAACTTTTCCATAAACTTCACAGAAAATTCTTATACACTGTAAATTTAGATTAACATATTAATTCAATAGAGAACAAGGCCTAGGAATATAGGAACCTAAAAGCATATAAACCACTACTGTTAATAAACATAATTATCTGCAAAATACAGTTTCAGGTGGCTTCTAATACACAAAACATTACTGATACTTTGGTGTACTTTATTTTGTCAGCACAAAAAAGATAATCTAGCTCGAGGTGTTCAGGATGCCAAACTAGGTGGCATCAGGAGCTTATTAGAGTAGCTGGGAAGGAAAAAAAATCCTTATTAAATGGATGCATATGCAACTCGCTTCCACTATTGTCATAGTCAGAGCTGCTAGATACTACATAGCTTTCCTCATTCCTAACATAATAGCTTGTGTATATAGCATGTCTGTATAACACACATCTCAAAGATTTGTAAGAAGAGTTTAACAGACCACCCAATTTCTAAATAAACATTTTTAACTGAAAAATTATTAGCAAATTAATGCATTACCCATAGCAAAGCATAAAAAAAGAATGCTGACTCTCTCATAAACTCTGCAAGGCACAGTGATACAGCTTACCTCCACAGTGACCTCTATCAACAGGATTTTTAATACACAACAGCTTTTAAAAAAAATGAAACAAACTCAAGTTGAATGATAACACAAATGTGTGATTTTCAATGAACATTTTAGTGGTATCATTCCCAGAAGAGAGCACAGAAAACAATGAACCCATGTATACATTACTTGTAAGACATCTTTTAACCTTAGAGTGAGCATTAAATAATAGCTTATAAATATTAAATATTAGCTTATTTTTCTGCCTTCCCTCTTCCTATTTCTAATGTTCAGCAGTCAGACAACTTAAAATCTCCCCTCACTTACATTGCAATGCAGGTTGTGTGCCTCAGAGACATCCTTTAGTCTGTTACCATAGTGATTCTACTAAGCAGGCAACTTAAAAAAAAAACACCACTAAATAAAAATAAAATGTTCTACTTTACATTGCATTTTGCCTGACAAAATAAAAAAAAGTAACAGATGTATATACTTTGGCCTGTACACTAAGTACACTGATCTAAATGGTACAAGATCCTTTTTGCACAGATGTGTCATCTTACACTGTCACTAACAATTAATATGAAAAGATAAAGCAGAAAGGAAGATTTGCTCTCACCTAGCAATGCTATTATAAAAAATAAGCAGATCTAAAGAGAAACGATTGACAACTGTTCTGCAGTAGCTTTTCAGAAGAGTTATTGCAATGAGAGTCACTGAGATAAAGCAGGCAACCATGTAAGAAAATCTAATCATTTTAATATATAAATATGCCAGTAGTATCAGGGCTGTACAGTAAAAAAAACAGGAATATTTTCAGCAATGCCTCCTAAAATTTAAATTCTTACTGCTACGTTAGCTGACTCTTAAATTTCAAAATCCATGTTATGAAAATTTTCTAAGTGTAGAAATTTCTGCTTGTACTGTTCACTAGATTACAAACAGTAAAGAAATTTATAAACCAAAGCTCATAACTACAGCAAAATAAACCATTTGCACTAAACAATTACCACAAAGCAATACAGAGAAATCCCAGAACCTTCCAAACCAAGAACCTTTGAAACGCACATACACGAGCAAACCTACACCTCTTGCCAGATAAATAAAACATAGCTCCCCGTTAAGTATTCAAAATCAGACAAAAAAAAAAAAAAAAGCATGCAAGCATTCTAACACATAAATCCCATCAGCCAAAAGCAGATCCACTAATCACAATTACCAGAACCAAAACATTTAAAAAAATATAGTAATCATTTCCAACTTCCATTTCTGCAACAAACAGAAGCGGCTAGCAAACATCTGCACCTCTCTCAAATATTGCAGTACTGAAGCTGGCTACTGCTGTGTGAAATAGTTATTATGCAGGAGAGGCCGCTGCAGTTCAGAGACGACATACAATACCTCAAGGCAGACAGCAGTCTATAGAAATTCAAATCCCGAGTAAGAGGATTTACCTAGAAGGCAGTGTTCTGAATGTTAAAAAGTAACAGGCTCTCTTCAAGAGCTGCAGCTCAAGTCATAATATACCTTGATTTGTAGCCATCTGTAATTGCACAATTATCTGCAGCCTATTTTGTCTCCTCTGGAGTCCTTCACTTGCCTCTGATTGTGGAAACAATTTCGAAGGTAACCTTTCCAAGGACCAGAAGTACAGTGGATTGCATATAAACACTGATGAAAGCACTAGGTCTGGTAGTAAAATAACAGTAATCTGACACCAATTTAGGTAACTTAGTATGTTTTCACTACTAGAATTAACACCAATTCTAACAAATTACAATTGTTACAATTTAAGAGGCAAGTACCCACGTTTTTGTTGTTTCTTTAAGCAGTAAGTGACCAAGACAAAAAGAACCATTTTCTTCTTAGTGCAAGATTTTCAGTACTGTCTCTATTTACATCCAAGCCTGAGACCTCAAAACAGTGATTCTACTCCCTCCTCCTCTCGAGGATGACATTACCAAGTTTAATAGCTCCTGGTTCTGCATTTATTTAGCAAGCAAGGCAAGCCATCATTTGAAACCTGACAATTCTCACAGACTTACCATGAAGGAAAGCTCCACCATGACTCAGTACAATTCTGTCAGGAGATGGCTTTTTCTGCCTATGTGACCTAGGTGTGATGCCTATGCTCCTCAGAGCAGCCTTTGTTCAGGTAAGTAGGACACAAAGCCTTGCGTAATCAGCCGTGGCAGAGCGCCAAGCCTCCATTTGCCAGGCATGTTTGGGGCCAGGGGAGAGGGTCAGGAGAGGACCTGCTACATGGGCTCACTGCTCCGCTCTCCTGCATCTTCCCAATTCAGAACAAATTAATCTTGCGAGATGAAGGTTTGTGTAGTGTAAACACTCCGTTACTTTTGTCCAACATTCAAAAAAAAACCCCTCAACACTGAGGAAAACTGTTACATGGACAGGGCAGAAGAAAGCTGCTTGAGGACAGAAAGAAACGAAGGTCACATAAACTGAGTAACAGCAGTATGTTCAGAAGAATCTCTTGTTTTGACTAGCTGTAAAGAGAAAAAAATCTTTTCAAACAGAAAGATCAGAAAAGCTGTATTTTCACTAACCAAAGGAAGGATGCATTCAAATTTACTGACCATCATCTTATATAGTACACTACAGTGATATTCACAAAGCTGTCTCAATACTCGTGTTTGCCTGTGTGTTTTATCATTATTTGTGCAACATCAGAATTCAGCTATTCCTGTCTTAACAGCCTGAAGGACTGCCAGCAGCAACAAAATGCCATAGGGAAGCGGAATGACTGGGAAGCTTGCCCCCGCTGCTGCATCACCACAGAGCTGAACCACCCTGAGCTGGGGTCGTTCCAGGACCTGCAGCACTCTGCCTCCAGCCCCCACAGGCACCCAGGCTGAACTGAAGCACAGCACAATCCTTGCCCGGTATCTGCAGCTACCTAGCCAGTATGCAGAGCTAGATACTACTGCGTGCCCTCAATGCTGCCTTTTCAGTTACAGTTACAGCTAATAAACCTGGACCAAGACACCTCTCACGAGGAGAAGGTCCCCAAATGAAGTGAGCGTACCAGCACCAATACTCATGAGCTTCAATGCTCAACTTCTGAGTCAACTATTTCTCTTCTCATCGTTTGTTCTTTCCCCCCCTCCCCAGCAAATGATGGGAGATGCTACACACCATGTTAATTCAATTTTACCATTACTTGTCTCTGTAATCATGATATTTCACACACCTACAGTTTTCTTTCACAGGAAAACTCCAAAATTACTCAAAAACCCAAGCAAAACTAAAAGAGAAGAAAACACTTAGTAGGCCAGACACTGTGATAATCACGATCCACTGCTGAAACCAGCTGCACTAGTAACTCTCCTGCAGTTCAATTACAGTGCCATGCTGCATTAGAAAACTTTCATGTTTTTACATCTTGTGTATGTCTCTCCATCATACACATATGCAGACTACAAAGGCATAGAGAGCATTTTCATTCCCAAATGCTGTTTTCCATTCACTAACATTTTTATTAAATTATTAAAATAATCTTTTGACTCATTTCATCCATCTTGCCTTCCACAAATTGCTTTTTAGGTGAAGTGCTTGAAATCTTGAATAGCCACATGCAATAGCTAAAGCTCTTTGTTTGTTTTGGGTTTTTTTGGTTGTTTTTCTTTTTCCTTTTTTTTTTTTTTTTTTTACATAAAAATGTCACTAATTAGTTTCTGGTAGAATTACAGACATCAAAGCATAAGAAATTAAAACTTCTCATAACTGTATGTATGTTTGACTAGTTAATTTTCCTTTAATAATTAAAAATAAATATATAAAGTTTCAATTTAACATGTTTAACTTTTAAAATTATTAATCTAAGCACATGTGAAACTAACTAGATTGTGAAACAGCACTTGAAGGCTTGAAAATACAAATTTTTGCTTTCATAAGTACATTTTTATTTATTACTGAAAAAGAACATTAAAAATGAACAATATGTCTGTAAGAGCTACATGCTGGCATACAATAGCTGCAGTAGCTAAAAATATCTTTCATGAAGATATAAATATATAAACAGGAGTATCTGAATACATGATGGAAATGTGACTGACTATAAATTAAATATTTCAAGCTGTTCCTCTGTGTATCAGTATTTCATTTTTTAATATTTCATGTGTATCTTCCTAATAAATTGATTCTTTTGCAGCCTTTTTCTTACCCTAATAGAAGCAATATGTCTTAACATCACTAACAAATTAGAATCTTTAGGAAAATAATTTAAAAATTAGAATTATATTTAAATTGATGGTTTACAGGCGAGATCAAAGCGTAGGCCTGAAGCAAACTGCTAGATAGCTGTTTTGTGTATAAGTAAGGAAGAAAAAATTCTAAAAGTGAAAGGCAGAATCAGTATTTCTACTAAAAGGCAGATAATTGAAAACATGAGAAATTTAGTTCTCATTCTTCTAAGGGTTTTGTTGCTGGGTACAGGATGCATCTGCAACACTTAAAAACCAGATTTCCCAAAGCACAACATTGCCTGGTTTGCCATAAAATAACCTGCTAATGTCCAGAGTCTCTACTGACCACCCATTAGAATAAAAACACCAAAAGAATTCACCACCAAAACCGCCCCAAACATAAGCAAACAAAACATTCCCTCACAAAACCTCCCACCCAGCCACTATTCCCTCGGTGTTATCGTTCTAATAAATATGAAAAACTAGTATTTCTTTTGTTTTTCCCCTTAAGTGGTCTGCCAGCAAACAATGGAAGTGGACTGAATTTTACATTCAGAGGGCTTTCAGGATCATAGCCATAACTCCTCACTGAAAGCACACTACAGTACTCCAACACCAGCAAGCAGAATGTGCACCAGATGGAAGACTGGTTTCTCATAGCTGCAGTTTCCAATGTAATCCAACTATTAAACTAAACTAATACCAAAGCTGTAATTTTTCTTTTTTGCCTCAGCTTCTCCGTTGTGTGTATCAATGGTCCCAGCTCCCCCTTTGTGTTCTATCCAGCTCTGCATTCAGCTTCCAGCTGGCACTGGGGCTGACCAACGCACAGCAAATCCTATGTGGACGGGACAGTTCCCTTCACAGGAATTTTTCACGTCCCAGCAGACCAGACCCACCACCAGTCATTTGGTGTCTCTGTTGCAAGTCAAATCAACCCGATCACCTGGTCCTCAGCTTGCAGAGCTCAAATGGCTCTAGGGCAACATGTCACACTGGAATGTTCTAGGAACTTCTCTTTGAAATCTCTTTCATTCTGACATATTTGCCAGAAACTGGTTAAGATTCAAAAGTACTTAAGAGAAGACTGAGACACATGCACAAAACAGGATGATTAAATATATGTATGAAATAAGAAGGCTAAAATTGAAAAAATATAAATAGGAAAATTACCAGGATAGCATGTGACATGACAGAAATAATGTGGCAGGTACTGAGAAGTTTGAACATTTTTTCCAGCTACATTTACCAAACCAGTAAAAAGATATATTCCCGGAGATCTTGCTTTATTCTCCTTTCAGACTACCACAGTGCCACCATAACTAATGCCATCAAACACAGTATTCCTACTGTCCTTTGTAAGAAATGGCAAATAGGAAGGAGGCAGCAGGACATGTAGTAAAGTGTGAAAATGTTATGACTGTGAGGTAAACCTTAGTAGTATGTTACTGCTATAGTAATCAATAATAAAATCTCCGCTCTCCCCCCGAGTCATTGCCATTCAATTTTGGAATTAATTGAGCTTTTCTGATGAATGAGGCAAATTCAGCTTTTGTGTATCAACTCTGAAGGTAACACTGCCCTAACTGTCAGGTTACACAAGGACTGTTTTCTTTTCAGCTAGAATGGTCACTCTTTTTCTTCTTTAATGTAAGCCTGAAGGCCAAGTAATTTTCACCAGCACTGGTGTTCTTGCAAGAGTTTATGGCAATGGGATAAGAGTTCTTATAGTAATTTGCAAGTCTTAACTGCAGCATGTTAAAAACATGCAAAAGCAGTAACTGATTTTGAAAAAACAGTTGATTTTATGCTTGTTAAACAGCATTCTAGTAATTATCTTGATCATCAACATTTTAAAATAGTAAAAAATAATTTCATGCTTAAATTGCTTACATAAAATATAGATGATTTACGTTAATGCTCTAAAATTGTGAAAAACCATGGCATATATGCCCTTCAGACTCCCATTTTCCCCCTTTGCCTGAAAGACTCTTACTGACAATGACTCATCTGTTGGCAATGGTTTATTCTTAGCAATTACAGACTTAACATGAATGTTTAAATACCATCAAAAACATTATGATATTTCAAAGTACATTAATGCAACGTTGGTACAATCTGTGAAATTCAGAACAGTCACAAGCAAATACCAGATGAAAAGCTACTTCCACTTTCCGTCTCAGTGTCAAATAGAAAGCTCAAACCAGGCTATGAATTATGTTATTCAGAGCCCCAGGGAAAGGGTCTATGCTCAAGGCCAGTCACTAGCAGGCTGGATCCTAAGCCCCATAACCACTGTCTAGAATCCTGGATCCTTTTAAAAAGGTCCACAAAACTAAAAAAGGCACAAGACAAATGTTTCTTTTCATTACCGTGGATTGTCTTTCTTTTGTGAAAAGACGAGATATTCAGTCTCAGAGAATGAGACATTCTGTGAAAACATCCTTTCACACTCTTTCATCATATCTCTTCCATATTTCTTATTCTTGTGCATAACCACTGCACCAGCACTTCATTTTGTTCTCTTCACTAAGGAAGTATTTCCTGACTTGTCTCATATTCTTGTCACTCACAGAGTTCTGGCTTAAGGGTTTTTTAAACCTTAACTCAGGGATCAGTCAGATCGGCTTTTAAAGAAGCTACTGCCCTGCTTGTTCTACTTAGTCTACTCCTCAATTGATATATTCTGATGTAAAAGCTGGTATGTTTCAATCAGTAATACTTCATTCTCAAACAAAGCATATCAGTCTCAGAACTCTATATTAAATCCACAGCTGAGCTGAACTAGATAGAAACAGCTGAAACTGCTCGAGACAGAATGGATTGCTTTACTGGATCTTTTCTTTCTTGCTCCTCACTCTTATTCCCTGCTAAGGATTGCAACCTCCATAACAAAGGTAGCAAACCAGAAACTCTACCTTAGGTGTTTCGTTTGGTAATTCCAGAGTAGAGTTTTGTGTTATGTTTTGCACCAGAAGGGGATAAGACCGCTCTACCCTCTCCTTCCCATTCACGCACTCCTGCCATCTACCTTGCATTGGATCTAGCAACTGGGCAATTTCAAGTTGAGCTGGTTCAGACTTCTGATCCACCTCAGTCTGCAAATGGAAAGAAAAATTCACTCGATTCAATGGAGCAGAGGGTGCCAAACAATGCAATCAGAATTGCAAGGTGGAAAATGAGACAACCTTTTAGCAACAAAATGCAGTTATATTGATTTAAGAACAATGTGAAACAATCTTTAATGCAACCCCCTGCCCCTGTCATGTTTATTTCATCACCCTTTCAAAGATCTTCACTCTGCTCCAGGGTAAGCTGTTTTTGTTCCTGCCATGTGTTTTCTTAAGTGACTGAATCACTTTTCATATAAAAGCAATGGAATTGTGATGATTTTGCATTACAAAACATTAATTTATCTTTTAAAAATACTTCTTTGGTGTTTTTCCTATTCGTAGTTGGTGTATTACAAACTAAAAGTTTGGTATACTCAAAATCCTTCTCATAAGTGACCCTTTTAATTTTGCAAACTTGTGAAAATCAAACACAGTAAATTATTTAGATTGAATTCTCGTAATATCTATTTACTTGATTCAGTGATAGAATTACATATTTCATGACCCAGCAGGAAAAGGTTATTTGTTTCTTGATCAATTTCTTCTCTTAAAAATTCAAATGCAGAAGTTCCTTCCACTACTTGATTACAAGTTTACTACCTTCTTGTAAATCTACTCTTCTGTTTTGTGCCTGACTTCTTTAAAAATAAACCCAAAATGTACTACTTTAGCACTTCTTTTATTTCCTATGTATCATGACAGCCAACGCTAAAGTATAAGGAAATAGAACCACCCAAAGTTGCACATAATCCCTTTTCCAACACAGTGATCTATCTCTACCTCCCCTTGCTCTCTTTTGCCATTCATTGCACTGAATCTTTCCTACTTCTATGCAGGATCATTCTCTCTAATCACCGTTTTCAACTCCACCTGTCTCTGTAGGTGAAATCTTAGACTGTGGACAAAAAAAGGAAGCTTGATAAAAGAAGTGCTTGCCATTATTACAAATACTGAAAGTAAAAATTGAGTGACACTACTCTTTCAAATCTTGGACAATGTGATTCTGATAGCCTCACAAATACAACTTCCAGGAAAAGGAAGCCACAAGATTCTTGAAAACAAAACATTTAATATTTTCAGTAGTTTTAAGAGAGATTAATATGCAGAAATATGTTTATAAATTACACTTAATTACAAAAATCTCAGAGCTGCAGGTGTATTTCTCTGTTAAAGAACACTTTCTTTTTCCAAGGCACACATATCTAAATTTAGAGGTCAGGAAGGAAAGAACATGAGGATAAAGTAGGCAATGAAAGGAGGAAAAACAAAAAAAGATGGGCAAACATGGTGAATAGAGGGAGATAAAATGACAGATTACAATCAGAGACTGAAAAGAATGCAACCAGTAAAAAAATTTAAAGGTGTACAGAAGAAACAAATACTGTATTAACACAAACGACTTCTAACTGATTAGTCATAAACTGTTGCCTTAGAAGCTCCAGGGGAAATAAAAGAACGATTAACTTCTAGAAAAAGTTGAAACAATATTAAAAAAAAATTGTATGAGAAATTATTTTGCATAAAAGCTTTCTATTTTTAAGAACTTCCCGTTTACAACATACAAGAGTGCAGCTGGGGGGGGGTGGGGGGGGTGGGGTGTGCAGGGCGGGGGAGAATATAAAGAAATCCAAGCTGTTAATTCTTCTTTTCTTCTTCCTCCAATTTTCTGTATGTCCTCAGCCGCCCCACAAAATGTATTATTTTCACAAGAGCCCTACACGAAATTTTTGGAGTATCAGTGGTGATCTATAATTTTGCTGGGCTTTTCTGAGTATTTCTAACATCAAACATACCTCAGATCCTACCCTTACTCTGTTTTAGACTAAGATACTTCATACTGAAGCTCTTCTATTTCGAAAGCAGGCAGTATTTAACTGCTATACACTTATGCATTCTTTGCAGCTTTAAGATGCAACACAACTTGTAATAAATATTAATTCAATTTGAATTAACTTAAACCTACCTTTAAACTAGACTCATAGTCTGTGTTCACTTTGAACATAAGCCCAAGTCGCAAATGAATTTCCTTGGCTCGACAAAAGCTGGGATCAACATAAAGCGCCTCCTGAAATGCTTTAATTGCCCTGAAAGAAAAACACAGATTAAAAGTTATTTTTTACTGAAGTATCACTTTATAATCAATGTTATTTATATGACTAGCAGAAAGTGGATCAGAAAGCACTGTTACAGAACAACATTATCAAAGTGATGGTTTACATGCAATGCTTTTGGTGCATGGCTTTTGATTCTTCAATGACTGGCTAATTTTGTACTCCAGATACCCTGGTATGTTTGAAAGTCTAATCTTTTCTACTAATTTAGAGAAACTAATTTGCTGCGTGAAGTACAGTAATGTATCTGCTGTTTCAAAAAGGATGACTCCGGAATTAGTAACAAAATTTAGAGTAACTTTAGAATGATACAGTGATCATACATGTCATAACGAACTACTAGGTTGCTTCTGATTCCAGGTAGGGCAGACCCTTGAGAGCAGCAGCAGAACAGAAGGCCTAGAAGGAGAGATCACGCATATCTCCACTGCACCAACCTGCTGTTTTCCACTTGGTCCTCTCTTTCTTAGCACCATCGCCATGTAGGGACTCAACTAATACCTACTGCTCCATGACTTTCCAGTCACTCAACTACCTCCAGGAAAACAGAGATATGAAAGCCTGTCGCCTCCTCCACTGTAACTTCTTTTTCATATTTCCATTACAGGTGAGGATGGCTCTGATTCTATAAACCCTCTCTATACATGCCCCTGTTCATGATGGCACTGTACCAGATAGAACAAAAATGCTATGCAACAACTGTATCTTGGAGCAGAAAATACATGATCTCAACAGGACTGTTTTGCCTCTCAGGCCAGATGTGTAAAAGACAGCTGAAATGCAACTAAAAGATAACAGGTTTAAATTCACAGAGGAACTGAGAAAGAAGCTAAGACCCATAGTGTTAGCTCGCCTGAAATCCAATGACAGGTTGAAACAAAATACCTTCACATACATCACTGCTTGTACAATGACAGAAATCAGCATCAGTCTCATTCAGGGTAGATTCAAGCACCTAGGCCAGGGAGCACAGTCCCATCTGCTGTCCCAGGCAACCCCAGAGATAGACGCTGAGCAGGCAGATGACAGGCAAGCCTACGGGGAGAATTGTACCCACTGTGGAGCAGCACAGGGACACTGGACAGAACTAGTCACAGTGCCTAAAAATCACACAACGTTTAGGCAACTTGATTTCATTCCTACTCTCCAAGTGCAGTATTATTTACTATTATATATTATATTATATTATATTTTATTATATTTTGTCCTATTATATAGGACAAAAGGTTAGCAGCTGCAACAGGAAATTCAGTAAATAATTCTCATAGACTTTTTTAGTCACAAAACACATAAACTATCATTTTTTAATCCACGAGCAAAACCACTTCTGCTCCAAAATTGTTACAGGTTTTTTCATTCTTGACAGCAAAGCAAACCTAAGGCACAGAACTTCCTCTAGACTCGTTTGTTACCTGAAGCATTATCTGACTTGTTTAAAATAACTTAAGAGCAGATGGGCTAAAAAAATATTACATTTCTATTGTGGAACTGAGCTTCCTCTATTATAATCTTTCTGAAAGGCTTTCCTTACCTTGTACCCAATTTTTCTGCTTACACAAAGAAAATGAGCAAATGAAGCGCAAAAGGGACAAACTTACACCAGGTAAGCAGTCTCTCTCATCTCAGATAAACCTCACTGGAACAGAATGGGTGGTGATGAATCACACACCTCAGTACCTACACTGAAATTGTAAAAAACAAGGATCCCTGTCTCCTAACAGTGTGCTCATCATCATACACAAGAACACCACTCAAACTGGAAGGCCAAAGACTGGACTGATTACTAAATATTGGCACATATTTTAAGCTATGCTTTTGTTATGCCAAAGTATAGATTTTATGATTATATATTTGCATCTCTTGCCTTAACTCTAATAGGGTACTCAGTATGTTAGCCACTGGTATTTAGAATCCATTATTTGTATCCTGTTCAAAGACAGTATCCTAAGTTCTAAAAAGGAATAAAACCTGTGTCTATTGTCCCCATCAAAGAGAAGAGAAAAATCAGGAAGAGACATTGCTGTTCTATAACACATAGGAGATTGTGACCACGCTCATATACACTGTGAACTTCACATTCATCACATTTCAGCTAGTTTGTTTGGTCAGAAAATAGTATTTCCATATTTCTCCTATGTCATGTCTCAATCACTAAGATTACTGAAACATGGATTTCTAAAAAAAGATTAAGAGAAACTGTAAGAGACAACATTATTTTTACAGTCTCTTGCTTACTGAACAGGAAATATTAATCATTGCCACAGCTGAGGAATAGAGTTAAACAAAGCCACAAGTAAAACAAACAACTTTTAAGGACAGTTTTGAAATTTAGTTTGAAGGAATACTGTCATTCATTGGAAAGAACAAGAACATTGCCTATCCCGTCTTTCAGAAAAGCACATTAAACCAGTAAAATAAAGTTATCATCAGTGGGCAACATGAAAAGACTGTCACGTTTAGTACTGGACCTGCTCATCCCAGACAGCCCCTGTGAGGTCTGTGCAACATTTGTCTCTGTGCAGGCAATACAGCAACACCATTCACCCTGGTCTAAGCTGCTTGTGGAGTCAGGTTCAACATTAGTTGTTTTCACAAGTCTTAGAGCTAACATTATAATCCAACACAATTTTCCAACTAAAATAAGCCCAACATGTACAAGCAGGAAGAAAATCTGTAACACAAGTCATCATTCCTCCAGACACAATCTATGCAGGAAATAACAGCATGCTTTTCAACCCACTTTGATGGATGCTTGGAAAAATATATCCAATCAACCAAGTCAAAATGAAACTCTGTACCCTTTTAGACACTGAGTTATCATGCTAACAGCTAAATAGTAACATTCTAGCTGTACATTTCAGCTGTATTTGATCACTCTTAAACTGATGGTTTTGAGAGGAAAGGCAGAGATGCTTTAAAAACATTATTTCCTTGAAATGTTAAAAAATTCAAAGGAACTCAGTCAGGGATCATTGATTGCTTCCATCCACTGCATTGATCTGGCAATGGAATGGACACACTGGTAGAGAGTTTGGTGAAAGACTCTCCACTTAAAATTTTCTTCTAGTATCTAATATATGTTGGATTTACATTTAAGAATGAATCCATATGAACTCAAAATGATATGAACTCCTGGGTCAGTGTCTTGCTTGCATGTTAAATTCTGTATCTTTGGATGTCATAATAAAAACTAGAAAGATAATTCTCAGAGATGACATAGATTTAAACTTATAATGAAGCATAATTACAGCAGTAAATTAAGGGGGAAATGTTGTAAGAATACACCAGATACTCCTCAAATAAGCTTTTCTAACAAAAACCCATGTATTTTATATTCTCCATTCAAAATATTGGCCTCCATCTTTCTTAAATCTATTGTTAATTCTATATAGATTATGCAATTTGTAGTTTTTCCTGAATGACAATCACCAATAGTAAGAAATATAAACTACTTCCACTACTTCTGTGAGAAAAGGCATCATCAAAATTTCACAAATAAAGTGATCTGAAAGGCAGCATTTTTAAGTTTCTACCAGTGGTAGGTGCTCATGTCTAATTTGGCAACTGTAGCCTGATTTTAAATATGAATAGTCAGTAGAATTTTCATAGAATAAAACTCTCAAACTCTGAAAAGACTTTTACTTATTAACTCTTATGGATAGACAAGCAATTCTACACCATAGCTGAACTAATATTGATCTAATTTTGCCTATGGGAAACACTTAAACAAAATAGCAATGCACTCAGAACTCCAGACTCAGTCTCTTACTACATCAATGGCAAAACACCTGCAACATCACTGACATCCATTTCAGTTGTAAGCGCTCAATAACGTCCAAGACAGATGGCATTAGGGCTTGGTACAGGTTGGTAGAACACAGAAGGAAGCCGAAGCAGACATGAGAAGTGGAAAGTAGGAGTTGGTGTTGTGGTAGTAAAGGGAAATGAAAGAGAATATGGTCCAATGTTGGTAATTGCAGTCCTTTCTGGCCCATCTGTTTGCCTGAGTTAGGCCTTCTGGATACTGCAGGACTCACTTGATTCTTGTACAGATCTTTGTTTGCTCTTAAACACTGTTATTCCCATTTCTGTCTTCTTTCCAAGCCTACATCCAGAAAGATATGAGTCTAGAGGATCCAAGGCATCCAAGTTACTCAGATGTTTTGCCTCAGAGTTCTTCTATGGTATGACTGAAACCAGAAGAGCAGATATAACCTAATAGCTTGATGATCTGTCACATATGAAGCAGGACTTGGCTTAAGAGGCTAACAGCTTCCTTCAGAGATCATGGCACACAGCCTTCCTCAAGTAGGTTGTAAAGTCTCCACCATTAATTAAATGGCCTTCATGCAAAGACAGAGCTTTTCATTTTTATCCTTCAGCAGACTAAACATACATTAGTCCAAAGGATAAATCATCGAATGAAGGGCTGAGAGCTCTCCTACTGCAAAAAGAAATGACAGTCATCTAAAATCAGCAAAACACAACTTTTGGTTTGTTCTCTGAAGATACCGACAATGGCCTGGTAAGAAACAAATTTGGTTGAGTCTACTAGAATTTATTTAAATTAAGTAAGAGTTTTCTCCAAGAATGGGAGCAGTTCCACCAACAGGCAGGAGGAAAGCCCATCTAACACTCAACAAAACGGGAAAGCAGGACTGGAAAACAGACACTATGGAGGATGAAAAGCAGATCTGGGCTTACATTTTACACAGCACTGCTACAGTTATTCAAGAAAAATAAAAATGACATGAATCTATCATCTCCAAATCAAGACTTCTAAAATCAACACTGCAGCTATCTTTCCACCCACTCATCTATACAACAATGCCTGCCATTATGAAAGTGAAGAAATTAGCTGAATAATAACTAATAGAAGATTATATTAAACATTTAGTGAACTCTCATAAGACTTTTATCAGAAGGTTTTACTTGGATAGACTGTGAATAATATCAGCTTTGAACTAGGCAAAAGAGTATAATAAAATAGCATCGATTTAACTATTCAAAGGTTAACACTTGCACATTTCAAACAAAAACCATGGAAATCAGAACGAGCCTACAAAATAACAGAACATAACTTTATTTTAACATATCAGGAAAAATACTTGATGCAGCCGGAGTGAAACTTTCTTTTTCTTATTCTTTGTCCTCTTCCAATTTTCTGGCCACCTATTCTAAACCTCACGTAATTTCATAGCCTCACTAATGAAAATGATGTGAGGCTGTGATGGACAAACTTCTATTTGAAACATAATCATAGTTTGAGCATAAACAAAATGTTTATGTTCAAATACAGCAGCAGCCAGGACACCACAATTTTCTTAAATATTTTTACAGACTTTATAGAATCACAGAATCATCTAGGTTGGAAAAGACCTTGAAGATCATCCAGTCCAACCAGTAATCTCACACTGACAGTTCCCAACTACACCAGATCCCTCAGCACTATGTCGACCCGACTTTTAAACACCTCCAGGGATGGGGACTCCACCACCTCCCTGGGCAGCACATTCCAACACCTAACAACCCCTTCTCTAAAGAAATGCTTCCTGATATCCAGTCTAATCCTTCCCTGGCACAACTTGAGGCCATTACCTCTTGTCCTATCGCTTATTACTTGGTTAAAGAGGCTCATCCCCAGCTCTCTGCAACCTCCTTTCAGGTAGCTGTAGAGGGCGATGAGGTCTCCCTTCAGCCTCCTCTTCTCCAGACTAAATAACCCCAGTTCCCCCAGCTGCTCCTCATATGACCTGAGCTCCAGAGCCTTCACCAGCTTTGTTGCCCTTCTTTGGACAAATCCTCTGTCTGTAGGGCTGTAACAGCTGAATAGTGAAATATTTTGACCAGCAAAGTCTTTAAACATTTCTCTAGAACAGCAGCTGAGCATAGGTTTTTTTTCCAGTGTTAGCAGATATTACACATTTTCACCAATCCAAGAAGTGGCTTGATATACAATCACAGAAAGATAAGAGAACAGAAGATAAAGTTAACTGCCACTTTGTTAATGGTTAATTACAATTAGTATGTGTAGTCTACGTGTACATTCCCATTTTATATACCTAAAAAATACATATATAGACCCCACCACCTGAAACCTGAGAAGTATTTGACAAAGCAGTATCGACACAGTGTGTTTAAATTCTGCCCTGTTTATGAAGGTAACTACAAACACCACACCAGCTGAAAAGACTCTGACAGAACGGTGAAAGAAGCACCAATACAGATGTGCACGTTGAAGATCACAATTTACTGGTAAGCAAGATCTTCTGCTCTCAAATTATAGCCCTCCTGGACTTTCCATTGCAGGTGTTTCCAAAGCAGGAACTCGACAGGCTGTCAATTACCAGTGTAATGTCACTGTCAGATGGGTGACTCTCAGAGCCTCTCATGCAAACCACAGCCACAGGACTATTTTGTCAAAAGCTGTGCGCCCTCCACAATGGCACAAACCACTGATACACCTGGAGACATGCTGTGCAGACATCACATTTGATGAAGTAGTCCAGTGGCCACTGTGCATGATGAGTGGTGTGTTTCCACACAAGTGAAGGAGGTCCCCACTAGGCAGTTTGCATTCCAACTCACCCCACTACCCACTCAACTACTCTGTGTGGAAGAGACCATTTCCTTGGATCTGCCAACCACTGTCATTAACAGCTTGAGAACCATCTGAAGGATCTGGTCCTGCTAGAAAAAAACAAAACAATAACTCCCCTCAAAGAGAAATCTTACTGTGTTACTAACAGCTTGCCCCTGAAAAAAAAATACATGCATTGATAGAGGGAGCGAAGAAATGCAAAAACAGCACACGACTCTCCCACTCCCACAGGCAAACAGCAACCACCATAAACCAATAGTTTCTTGTGTAGATAAGGTGTGCGATATTGAAGGCTGGCACACAAAGACTACTGAAAAACAGTTTACATTTCATTGTAGACCTCAGTACTTTAAACAGCTGCTTTACTATTTCAGGATGACTGTGAGAAGAACAAAACTTCATTTTTTTTGGAAAAAGATGAAAGAGAACAACAGCCAGAGAGAAAAAGAGAGAGACCAGACTCCTTCAGCTAAAGTAAATGGTCCAGTGTGATTGGTGCTAAGGCCATCTCACAGGCAATGGTAAGTTTTGTGTGTTCTCCTGTAGGTGCATGGAAAAGAATGCCCCTGCCTTGCTGAGGACTTCAAAGGACTTCTAGGAGAAAAGAGATTCCTGAGTGTCTGGAGGCCTGCAGGGTGACCAAGAGATGACATGCTGTACCACATATAACAACTGAGGGCTACTTTCTGCTGTCTGCTTGGCCTCTGGAGGGCTGTGGAATTCAGCAGCAGCAGAGATGAGATGTGGAGAGCCTGCTCAGTTGCTCACATGTTGGAGATGGAGGTGCTACACTCTCTCAGCAGGGGTTGTATATGCTTGCTCCCTCTTGTCCATTAAATATCTTTACCTGAATTAGCTAAGAATAATGAAAGACTGCAGCTGCCTTCTTGATGTCAAGATCCAATTTTGAATCCGGGTTGAAGAAGGGAAAAAAAAGTTTTTAGTGCTGAACTCCCATGTCCTTGTTCCAAGGAGTCAAACTTATGCTAACAGGAGGAATTCCAGCATACAGAACACTCTGGCTTACAAAAGTGCCAGGATGCAGCAATGCAAAAAGACTGGGCTGGCTCTGAGATTTAAAGGAGACAGGTATCTTCTAGATATCACTTGATATTGAACAGATGATGACAGTGATTCTGTTTTGGCAACGATGGCTGTAGAAGGGCCAAAAATTCCAGTCAGAGATGACAGATTTTCCTCCGGTAGTCTGCAACTTTAGCTGTGATGGTGAGGAAAAGGGTCTGATCATCGCTTGCATCAGTCTTTGGCTTTTGTCAGGAAGTGTCCCAACAAAGTGTCAATGCTGAAAGATTGAGTTTACATAAGGCTTAACTTGTACAGCTGATAAGGAATCCCTGGACTGAGGAGCCTCAGGATATATATACATATAAATGGGGTAATATGGGTGACTGATCTCAGTCTCAGGTGTTTCTGACACACCTTTCCCACACACACTGTCCAGCAATTTGCAAGATAACAGTCACTGAAAACACTGCAGGCTAGCTGCATGGTTGGTACACTGGCATCCAAAGAGAGTGTTAGAGCCACTTTCAGGACACAGTTGCAGAGCCTGGACTCAATTTTTTTAAATCCTGGTGGGACTCAGTGTAAATTAGCAGATGATAGACCAGTCAGGCTCAGAATCATTACTGAAGTGAAAGAAAAAATTTGGCATCCAAGCCACTACATTTGGATGCAGCTGTTGCACAGAAATGAAGAACAGCCTTTGATTAACTACTGAAATTCTTTAAGTGTTAAATCTAAAAGACAACTAAGGAGGATACAAAATTATTCAAGTTATGTAAATATCTCAGCTATCTCTATTCTACTGGTGTTCTACCCTACTTGAAAAACAGGGAAACAACAGGGAAAAATCAACTAACCACTTTATTTACTGCTTGATGATAAATGGTGTAAAAGATCAGAGCATCAAAATTTAAGATCCAGAAGACCTATTTTACTATACTTGATTCAATTTATGGAGCTAATCCATTATGGCATATTTTACTATAATAATTGCATGAAATAGCTTTGGTCTGATCACACTATTGCTGCATCTTTGTAGACGTTGAGAACTTTCAGTTGTTACGTGAACAGTCAAACAAAATCACAAATATAAAATGATGTATGGGCTAAGATTTGTACTTAAGATAACACTGTAATGCTGCTTTAGCATATAGAGAAGTGTACAATATCGAACTACAGTGAACACCATATGTCTCAGACAATCCAACACTTTTTATGAAAGCTGGAAAACTTAAAAAATAATGTGAGAATGTGAACAAGAATTCTAAAACTGAGCCTATTCCCGCTTTTTTATTATCCATGTTTATATGAGACATGAAAAAACCTCAAGCACTTCCTTACCTTTTCCTTTTAGGAGGACTATGTACATGCCTCTCAGTAAAATCTAGGGATATCTAAACTGGTGTGGATAAAACCCCCCCAGCCTTCATGGATGAAGCATGAGAGCTCAAAATATCTTAAATGGTCTAGAGTTCTCCTCCAGCTTCCTGAACTACACAGATTTGTGTACTCTATGAACATACACAGAACAGCTACAACAGAAAATAAGACAGTTTGACTAGCTTTTCACTCTGAAAGAAGAGGGATTCTCCTTGCAATCTGCAAGAGAGTCCTGTGGAGGATTAAGATCTACAAAGAAGAACTTATCTACTGTAAATGACTTGCTATGACCTCCAAGTTCATTATGGTTTGGTCACACCTAAACACCCACAACCACACAGCCCACTCCTCTCATCCCCAAGAAAACACAGTAAGGGGCTGGCTGAAGGAGGGGGAAGCACTCAAAGTGATTAAAAAAATCCCCCAAATGCATATGTGTAAGATTTTATCTGCATTAGATTTTCTTCCTCTAAAAGTTTTACCCAATAATCTAATGATACACAGCTTCCTTTGTACCACATTATACATAAACTTTGTTATATGAATGAAATGGCAAATATGATTATTCTACACAACCTTAACAGAAAATTCTATGTGCAGTTAAGACACGGTAAGTTAAGGCATCAATTTATACTCATGTTCTCAACAAGATTACTTAAAGGCATGGAAGAAAAATGTAAATTAATTCAAAACTCTAATTTATTAATACTTAGGTCTCACAGTCAACTTGACTTTGTTGCTCCATTCACTGGAAGGTGATAAATAGCACAATCCACTGATGGCAAAAGTCTATACTGAACAGGTGATATTTCAAAGAATCAACTACTCTAAATCTAACTACTTTGTCTTATTTAATTTTATCTTACAGCTATCTACCATTTTCACAGTGCAAATTGTAGCAAGATACTTCTTGTAATAAGAACTGGTGCACAAAATACTCTTCAATGTTAAACGATGAAGTGAAATTCAACCAAGATTTAACACAATCTAAACCTGAGAATCCACTATTTTTTCTGAAAATTTTTCTGTTCTTCTCATTAATTAGAATGCAAGAAAGTTGCATGCCATGGATGTGTGGCGTGCGACTCTACGCATGTGGCATATGTGGCATTCATTTCACCACTATCAATAAAGAAAGCAATGAGTTGCAAGATAATAAAAAAAAAAATCCAGGTTCTGAGCTTATGATTTAACCAACTTATCTTAACTTGAAGAATAAAACATTATTTACATTATTATGAGGAAAGCACAAATTTTTTATCTCACATACACATAGAAACAATTTATGGGAGGAAGGGGGGGAGGGCAGGGAGTGGGAGGGTAGAGCGACAGCCAGGGGGAGAAATTTCTCTTTATTGTTCCAAATCAGTCAGTAGTGAGTTACTGCCTCCTTACCTGCAGTTGTACTCAGTCCAGTAAGATGATAAACCTTTTATTAATCAGTCAAGTAGTAAGGTCACATTTACTAACAGTCTCCATGCTGACTGTAAAAATGCACTGACCTAAACACTGCACCTTTTCTGACTTTTTTCCAATGACACTATATCTCTGCAAGAACAAATCCCAATGAAGTCTGAGGACCTTTAAACAGAACCCCTGTGACTGAGTCTATTCTATTTATCATGTTTCTCTCATCACCAGTAAAAGAAAACCAAAACCCCATTGAAAACCAACTCTTCACCCCATATCCAACAGCAGATCCTTTCAGTCCTCAAAGCCCTGCCAGAATTTATAATGCTTTCTAAGTTTTTATATCAGCTTTAAACATTCTGATTCAAGTCTGAGTGTACTGCTTCTCACATCCAAACCTTTCACATTATACAGCTATGTAAAAATTACTGATTACCAACCTAAACGAAAACAAGCCCACTTTGCCACTGCTTTTCCAAAAGAAAGTTTTTTGTAAACAGGCTTTCAAACAAATGCAGACTACAGACTACCAATAACAATAATTCACAAAAACCTGTCAAGTCCTACTGCTCTATCCCCCTTGCTGAATCATATTATAGAGAGCTGAAATAATGCTCCTGTAAGTGCTTTCTTTTTCAAGCAACTTCTGTGGTTGCCACAGGTATGTTACAGTAAGTCAGATATGCAGCGCAGGACAGTATGTCTTCAAACATCATATCTCTGATTAAAAAAAATTAAACTATCATACACTCACACTAAACTGAAGTTGAAATATTCACCTACTAATAAAACACCACACAATACTGATACTGTGAGTATTGCAACTTACCATTGAAAGGCGTTGTAATGGAAGTAGACCAAACCAAGGCCATATAAAAAGGCAGCATTCTGTAAAGGAAAGAAACAATGTTGAAAGCCAAGGTAAAACAACCATATGCTGTAAGATTGAGTTTCCAGTATTTTATTCATCGTTTGACATTCTATTTCCATGCTAAGATAAGCACATTTAAATTTCACCTTGAACAGGAAGAACCAAAAAGAAGGAATAAAAACGATAGGTAGACATTTAACAAAACACTATTCTCTACAAAATATTTTTTGAGGAATAGTAACAACAATAATATTATTTTACATCAGACAAACTGATGTGCTTTGTTTTACTTGTACAACAGCAGGAAAGGAAATGACAGAGTAGAGGTCTTTGGCAATTTAATATAATAAAAAATGTTTTATGACTGAACACCATTTCATAGTCATAATAATTTATACCCACATAAAAGTAAACAAAGATACACACTCTAATTTCAGAGTCTAAAGTAGAACATTAATTATATGGATCTGAAAATATGCTTAAGAAAATTCCATTTTTCTGAATACCAAAAATACAGACCATTGACTTCAATCCTAAGACAATCATATTTCTTCATAATTAATCAAATTTCTATTTTCTATTTCTCTATTTCTCTACTTTGTGGAAGGAAAAAAAAAAAAAAAGAAGGAAGAAAAAAAAAGAACCATTCTCCATCTGGAAACCCATTTACCCCCCCCATTTTCTTTTCACAGAAAAGTTTGACTTGCTTCTAAGTTGACATTACTAATAAGGCTTAATGAATGTTTAACTATAAAATTTTACAAACAATCATTACATGTATCCTAAATTAGGGAAAATAAACAAATTGTTTATTCTTTTTAAAAGTTATATCACTGCATAGCTCCTTTTTCTTTAGCAGAGCAATTCCATTTACAGGAGACAACATATACATGCTGCCTATGACAGATTTTTAGGCTTTTCTTATATATAATTCTGGTTCTGAGAGAGCAGGAACACATCCCAAAGAACACAAAGCTCTGACACATGGAAAAGAAATGGAATTTCCATTGTTGAAGACTGTAGTTCAAGATAAATCCCTCTTCCACTTGCATGCACTTCTTCAACAAGACAAATTTCTAAGGAATTCCATTAAAGGAAGCTTAGTTATGCCTTAAACTCAATCCAAATATAAAAAGGTATAACCAGATTTCTCTAGAAAATAGCTTGTAAGTAGAACACAAATCAAAGAGCAGGATTCATGAGAAACAGGACCCAATATTACCATTTCATTATTCCCTCATCTGCATCTTCTAAATGCAAATTAAAACCAGGGGAAATGCCAAAGATCCTTTCATGAATACAGTTGGATCATAGCTTCAGCAATGGACAGCTTCCAAGAAAATGCTGTGGTATGACCAGATACTACAGCAATCAGAGCACTGGAAGATGTTAACAGGGGGAGTAGAGGGGGAAGTACATAAACAATAAATGATGACACTTTAATAATATCATAAAACCACATTCCTGTTTAATTGAACAAAAACACAACACGGACATCGTAAAGATAAAAGATCTCTATTTCCATAACTCGTATTTCCTGCTTTCCAAATGTGCTCTGGCAACAACAGACCAGGAAAGAAGGCAAGCTCAAAAACTGAATATACATAATGCCTTGATTTAAAAGTAATTTTAAATGAAGAAGTAAGACAGAGAGATTTCCACGTGTGCCACTTGAAAACATACAAAATAGAGCGCGCACTTAGTAACCTTTATTATGTTCTGGTCAGGCTCATTTGTAGAACAGAACTTAACAACACTGTCCAGTGATACCTCAGAGATCCACCAACTGCAATCAAGACTAGATCACTGTAAAGATTGATAATAACAGTAATAATAAAATAATCCTTCATCACCACACTGCAAAATTCAAGCAAAATTATGCCAGACAACTAAAACCTCTTCAACCTTCAAAGAACTTAATTTCCTCTTCTGAAATCTATTAGAATTCACAGTCCAAATGAGTTACAGATTCAGACAATTAAGCTAGCTGATAATATGATCCTAAGGGTTAATAATAATCAATTTTCAAGTCACAACAGGACCAAGATACAGGTGATTTATCCAAATGTAATAATATATTGAGTTCACATGAAGATTTCAAGTTGTCCCCGCCCAAGTAAAACAAAAATCAACCATTACCACTCTGTCCTTTGTTTAGTGACTGGTTTTCCCATTTTTCTCTCATTCTCATTGGGTCTTACAAAGCATTTCAGATTGACCTTAAAAACTCTGTTGAACTGCACTGTCTTAATAAAAACAGGGCAAGATTTAAGACTCTCTAATACTTCAAATGTAAAGGTGTAAATTCTTAAATGTCAGTATGGATCATGGTTATCTGTTCTGAAATACTACAGCTCCAATCATATGTAACACCATTAGTATTGCCTGTTGATTATTAGATGTTTTAATAAAGATTAAATATATCTTTTAATTTGAAACTGGATGGGACTTTCACAAGGACTGAAAGAGACTTTCACAAAGATTGGAAGATATTACAGTGTTTCAAGGCATGTAGTATTTTCCCACAAATAATTCAAGGCGAGATGTGCATAAAGTTCATTACTTCAGCAACTAACTTTTCTGCCATATTGCAGAATACCATCAAGTTCAACGTGCAGCCAAGTTCCTACTGGCAACAGCCAATATCAAAGGCTGTAACAGCTTATTGAATATTGGGACAAAGCAGGATCATTACACAAAATTTTCATCTACAAAATGTCCTTTTTCTTAACATCATGAGTTTCTGTGACTCTGTTTACCAGGAACACACCCTGTCTTAAGAAATCTATTTCCAGTTGCCTCTGTTGCTTTTATTTGGACAAGTTTATCACAAAAAATATTCATCCCACATTTTCCAGTAAAGACTACTTTTGTGATTGAATCCCTGCTATTCAGAATCCTGCTATAAATAACTTGCGAGTTAGAATACACAATCACTTTTTTCCCCTCCAAACATTTTTCAGTAAGAAGTAGAAAATGATCTTATCACCATCCCTTCCTTGAACTTCTTAACAACCCTCACAATTTCTGAAGATCTCATGCTAACAAAATTCATTCTTTGGCTACTAACTTCTAATGTAATTTCTGTGTTATATGTCTCTACTAAAATCTACAGTAAAATGAAAAAAAGCTGCAAACCAAAACAGACTGTACCTCAAATATGAAGTCCGTGTTTTTTAATTCTACAGACATGCTATTAAAAACCAGAAATGCTATTTTCAAGCCGATATCATTTACATTTTCCACAAACTATCAAAAAATGTAAAAATGTTTCATACCAACCACTAGATGGCTCAAATACCTCTTTCCATTTTACACACACAATTTACGAAGATTATCAAGTTGTATTGTGTATTCTGCTACTTACAAGCACTATTAATGCTGAGCATCATTTCAATTATATTTAAAAAAAAACGTAAGCCACAGTATTTTACTGATAGGTGACTAAGAAGGCAAAAATGTATTTGTGTGTACCTTTTTCTGTAACTGAGATGAATAAGCACGCTGAAGGACTTTTTTTGGTCTTATTTTCTCGATTAAACAAACAAGAGAATTAATCAGTGAGGAAAACCCCACCCATCTCACAGACCTTCTGTATTAACCCAAGTAACTGGTTTAGAGTTTCCTTGAAGCAGCAGACGGAAACAGATCCCCAACATTTCATGTGCTCTCTTCTCTAGCCATTTCAGGCCAAGTTCAAAACAAAGTCTTTTTCTCCATCTTCAACCATGCAGTCAGTGCTTCCACAGAAACATGTCAGACTAGACCACCACAGTCACACTTCATAAACACAGGGTCAGAAAAACACACATGTGCTGTGTAACAAGGGGCCATACTCACATTCAGAGTTAAAAATGGCCATCTTAGACTGACTCAGAAATGTATAGCTGCCACATCTGAGTCCAGGTGTTTTTCACCAGCAACATGCTTATCTGCCACAAGCAGTTGAGACTCTGCTACTGACTCCAAATTAGTGTTTTATAAACACAAGAATATAAAAAGAAATGATGCTCTGAAATGAAAATCTGTTCAGCAGGCACTTCTAGAGAGTCAGCGAGCAGAAAAAGATGTTAGAGTCAAAGCAGCCTCAGGGCAGCATCCAGTCAGGACCTTACAACTTAAAAATTAAAATTAACAGGTTTTGCCATAGTTTCACAGCATTGCTGATTCAGAAACATTCCCTAACACTGCCACTCATTTTTGTTGACAATCATTTGTAGAGTACTACAGTCAACTGGATGCCAGAACTGACCTGAGTTAATAATATCCAGCAAAAAAAAGGTTTATTTTTAACTGGATCAGTTTCCCAGCCAAGTTCACTGTGTAGCCTCCCCCCAAACAACTGCATTAGCACAAGTGAAAGAGTGGAATGTAACCAAAATAAGTGAAAGCTTCTTAAGCCTACGCTGCTACCAACAAAATGCCTATCAAACCTACAATAACTTTTGAAACAGCAAATGAATGAGCAAAATCCTAGATAAAAGACTCAAACAGACAATCTACACTTAAAAAAAAAGGCAGTATTTTATTACCTCTTAACCCACATATAAATGACTCAAGAGAAATCAACTTCTATGGGTGGGTCAGTACAAGATGAATGGATTTCATGTTTTTATATGAAAAAACATCATAGCCTGCCTGTCAGCCTTCTCCATGAAAGTCCTTAACCAGTGAGACACACAGGCAAATACACCATTTCTCCTTTATGACTCTAAAGGGCAGTGTCAGATGCGGGCAAAATAATCCCTTTATTTCATTAAAAAAAGTTGTCAATATTTAGACAGGAATCAGAGTGTATCCCACGATAGTACAAAATAAAAACAAGAACAGTAGAAACAAAGTCCCCATGCAGTTGCTTAGTGGAAGTCTGAAGGAAAGCTATCAAAAAAGGACAAAGTTCAGCACCATTATGAGACCAGCGATTGGTTTTCATTTGCTTATTACTATTGCCAGGAATCAAAAAGTCTTTGATGACAAAAACTGTGTCCAGCAGGACTCTGAACACCCCTTCCACAACTGTCCAGGTTCCAGTGGAACCTCCAGTTTGGCCCACGTCACACCAGGCTGCAGAACACGCACGTGGGCAAGGGCCCACTGCTCTTCAGAAAAATCTAACTAGTAAAACAAGGGTTTACAATTTACATTGCATCCTGCGGTCACAGCGTTTCTCAGCCACCTATCAAAGCAAAAGAACAGTTTTGGTGTTCAAATGTGCGAATATGTTTATTTCTTTACTAAAAAAATGAAAGATGAGGTTTTGACACTATGGTGCCTAATACTTTCTCCTGACACTACTCAATATATAACAACAGTTCCCTGGAGAATATGTACTGCACAAAAAAATTCCACCCAGGCTCTTGTGCATAAACAGCTATATGCCTTTAGGAGTGGACAAGCTCTAGCAGTTCCAATCACAAAGAATGTAAGTGTTCAGTAGTAAGAGGGGAGGGTCCAAATAAAATTTGTTTAGATTTGTACAAACACAAAAAAGAGAGCTACCTCTCTACATGTTTTACACATTCCCAACACCTGCAAAAATACTAAGATCCCTTTAAAGGGTGGATTACAAATATTATAGTCACATTAGTTTTGGCATCTTCAAGAAATTTTATAGTACCTGAGAAATCATTAGGTTTATACGGAATCTATAAAATACAGCTATATGTAACATGCTTGCATGACCCTGCTTCTTGACCAACAATCACAATAGTCAAAGAATTGTTACTGGGTGTGTGCCTGCATCTCAACAGCAATGTGAAAGCAGAAGTCATTATTCCTGTAACAAATATATTCTGGCATATACAATAGATTAATTAATAGAACATCTTGGTAAATAACTGCAAAGTAATTTCTTCTCATCTTTAAGAAGTTAATCTTTCCAGAGAGTAAGTATTGCCAAAATACACCTACCACTCATAGAAGGAAACTGGCTAATGTATCTTTCTTAATTCATAAAAACCACCTTTTTTTTCCCTTTCACAGAAAAAACAAGGTGAAGCAGAAAAAACAAAACAAACCAAAGAAAAATCCAAATAAACAATAATCCCACACCAACCACAAAGTAATAAAAAAAAAAAGTGGTTTTTTTTTTTTCCCTTGTAAGTGGTACCCATCTTTGAAATTACTATACTCTCTCCTCACCATCCTGCTCCCCTTCTCATCTCCTCTTTAGGAAAGACAGTACATTTGTCCATAGCCTTTGCAACTCCCCACCAGTGCTGCACTTCCCTGTTCCCTACAGCTCCCCTCTGAATGAACACTATCCTTTACACTTCTCTGAAACACTGCTGTCCTACCATTTTCACTCGTGGACTAAGACAGCTATGGCAAAACCTGCTTGAACAAAGTGAAGAGAGCGCCTAATACCACCGTTGTCCATGAAGTGGCTTTCCAGCACTAGCTGTGAAAAAGCTTCTTGTCACACTGGGAAGAACAGGTACATCAAGACAAGACTAATAGTGAATTATCAAAACGCACATACAGTAGTTAATTCAAGAAACATTAATAATTTCATACCCTCTTGAGTAATACACTGTGCTACAATCACTTTATAGGGAGCACTTTCATATGAAAGACAAAATGATAAAGCAACATTAAATAACTCAAAACCTCTTTGTAAATGATGGAATATATGATGTTTTGTAAACTGGGTATTCCTTTATCCATAAGTAAATTTAGGTCCTGGGCAAAATGGAATACTGATTAACTAGTGTACCTCCTCAAATCTCTCATAAGAACAAGCAGCCAAGCAAATGTCTAAATAGCGATCGTTGCTATGGGTATCTGATTTATGTGCCTTTCACCGAAGCTTATAAAATTTCATTTGATGTGAACATCTTCATTTTCCACTTGACACAACTTTTTTCAATAATGTAACTATTTTAACAGAAAACAGTATTGTGCTGAAACAAATCAAGTGAGCAAAGGTGTTGTGCAACACAAAGATTAAACTCACCTTGAAAGACATTTTATAGAAATGATTCATCTAACCAAATTTAATACTCTCCCTACAGATGCCCTGAATGCTGTTAGCAATCACAAAGTTTCTAATTTATTTTGTATGATACATGATACAAAAAAAAAAAAAAAACAAAACCAAAAAACCCCAACCAACAAAAAACCACAACTCCTGATCCCAAAGAGAAAGCCATATATGAGACTGGATGCTTTATAGCTAAACCAATTTGCCCAAGGTTTAGCACAAAACCTGGATATTATCTCCCTGGAGATCACCTAGTCCAACCCACTGCTCAAGGCAGGTTCAACTAGAGCAGGTTTCCTAGGACAATGTCCAGCTGGGTTTTGACTGTCTGCAAGGATAGAGGCTCCACAATCTCTCTGGGCAACCTCCTCCACTATTAAATCACTTACATAATTTAAAAAACCAAAAAATCCCTATGTTTAAAAGGCATTTTGTGTTTTCAATTTGTACCCACTGCCTCTTCTTTTGCTAGGGTACCACTGAAAAGAGTCTGGCTCCATCTTAATTTATTCCCACATCAGGTATTAGTACACCCTGATAAGACACCCTTGAGCCTTCTCTTCTCTAGGCTGAACAACCCCAGCTCTCTTAGCCTCTTATCCTTGTACGGCAGATGTTTGAAGCCCTTTTATCAGCCTCATGTCCCTTTACTGGACTCGTCCCAGTATCTCCCCATCTCTGTTCTACTCAGGAGCCCAGCACTGGACTCAGTACTCCACATGTGTCTCACCAGGGCTCAGTAGAAAGGACAGATCACCCCCCTCAACGTAATGGTGATGCTCTGCCTTACGCAGCCCAGGACACTGTTGCTTGTCTTTGTTGCAACAGCACGTTGATGGCTTATGGTCAACTTGTTCACCAGGACCCTCAGGGCCTTTTCTGCAGAGCTGTTTCCAGCTAGTCAGCCTCCAGCCTATGCTGGTGCATTTTGTTATTCCTCCACAAATAGAGGACCTAGCATCTCCCTTTACTGAACTCCGTGAGGCCTCTGTAGGCTGTTCAGGTCCCTCTGAACAGCAGCACGACTATGTGGTCTCTTCCCCATTTTGTATTCTCTGCAAACTTGCTGAAGGTGCACTCTAACCCATAATGCAGGTCATTAACTGAAGATGCTGAAGAACACTGGTCCCACTATCAACCCCTGGGGTACACCACTAGTGGCAGGCCTCCAGCTGGGCTCTGTGATGCTGATCACAACTCTCTGAGTCCAGGTTAGCCAGTTTTCAATCTACCACACCGACCACTTATCTGGTCTGTACTTCATCAGTTTGTCTATGAGTATATTATGGGAGAAAATATGGAAATCCTTACTAAAGTAAACACAAACAAATCAATGGCTCTCACCCCCTACACCAAGCCAGTCAAGAGCACTGCAAATAAAAATCTGTCTGGATGGCCGGGCCCAAAGAGTTGTGGTGAACGGAGTTAAATCCAGCTGGCGGCCGATTGCAAGCGGTGTCCCCCAGGGATTGATTTTGGGGCCACTCCTGTTTAACATCTTTATTGATGATCTTGACTAGGGGATCGAGTGCACCCTCAGTCAGTTTGCAGATGACACCAGGTTGGGTGGGAGTGTTGATGTGCTCGAGGGTAGGGAGGCTCTGCAGAGAGACCTGGACAGGCTGGAGCCATGGGCTGAGGCCAGCTGGAGGAGTTTCAATAAGGCCAAATGCCGGGGGCTGCCCTTGGGCCACAACAACCCCCAGCAGCGCTACAGGCTTGGGGAGGAGTGGCTGGAGAGCTGCCAGTCAGAGAGGGACCTGGGGGTGTTGATTGACAGCCTGAGCAGGAGCCAGCAGTGTGCCCAGGTGGCCAAGACGGCCAATGGCATCCTGGCTTGTGTCAGCAATAGCGTGGCCAGCAGGGACAGGGAAGGGATCTCACCCCTGTACTCGGCACTGGTGAGGACGCACCTCAATTCCTGTGTTCAGCTTTGGGCCCCTCACTACAAGAAGGACACTGAAGTACTCGAGCGTGTCCAGAGAAGGGCAACGAGGCTGGTGCAGAGTCTGGAGCACATGTCATATAGGGAGCAGCAGAGGGAACTGGGGTTGTTTAGTCTGGAGAAGAGGAGGCTGAGGGGAGACCTCATCGCCCTCTACAGCTACCTGAAAGGAGGGTGCAGAGAGCTGGGGATGAGCCTCTTTAACCAAGTAACAAGTGATAGGACAAGAGGGAATGGCCTCAAATTGCGCCAGGGAAGGTTTTGACTAGATGTCAGGAAGCATTTCATTCCAGAAGGGGTTGTTAGGTGTTGGAATGGGCTGCCCAGGAAAGTGGTGGAGTCCCCATCCCTGGGGGTGTTTAAGAGTCAGGCTGACATAGTGCTGAGGGGTATGGTGTAGTTGAGAACTGTCAGTGCTAGGTTAACGGTTGGACTAGATGATCTTCAAGGTCTTTTCTAACCCAGATGATTCTGTGAAACAGCTATCAGGTTCATCAAGCATAATCTCGCCTTCATAAATCCATGCTGATTACTTCCTGTGACTTGTCTGCCCAAAGTGTGTTTGGAAAGTTTCCAGGATAATTTGCTCTACCACCTTCCCAAGGATAGGGGTGAGGCTGACTGTAGTTCCCTGGATCCTCCTTGTCCTTCTTGAAGACAGGAGTGGCATTTGCTTTCTTCCAGGCTTCAGGAACCTTACTCCATCACCATGACCTTTCTAGGATCACTGAGAATAATCTCACAGTGACACAGGTGAGCTCCGTCAGCATTTACTAAAGCAGCCCATCAGGTCCCATGCACTTAAAGAGATATCTAGTCTGTTTACATGTTCCCAAACTTAATCCTCCTCACTGAGAGCAAGTCTTCCTGGGTTCAGACTTTCCCACTGGTCTCAAGGATCTTGGAATCCTGAAGGCAAGACTTATCAGTAAAGACCAAGGTAAAGAAGGCATTAAGTACCTTGGTGTTTTCCATATCCTTTGTTCCCTGTCCCTTTCAGCATCAGACTCACATATTCTTTCATCTTCCTTCTGCTGCTGATGTACTTGTAGAAGCCCTTCACATTCCTCACTAAATTCAACTCCATGTGGGCTTTGGCTTCCCTTATGCAGTTCCTGAATGCTTGGATGATGTCTCTGTATTCCTCTTGAGTCATCTATCCTTGCTTCTACCTCTTGTATGCTTCTTTTCTACACCTGAGTTTTATCAGGAGCATCTTGTTCATCCATGCAGGATTCCTTTCCTTTATATCTAACTTCCTGCAAGACAGGATGGACTGTTCTTGAGCTCAGAAAAAGTTATTCTTGAAAATTAACAAGCTCTCATGGACCTCTCTTCTCTCCAGGACAATGTCCAAGGGATTCTTCCAAGCTGATCCCTGAGCAGACCATGGTCTCCTCCCCTAAGTTCAGAGTTTTGATTCTATTATTTGCCTTGTTACCTTGTCTCAGGATCCTGGACTCCATCATTTCACAGTCCCGCAGCCAATGCTGTCTCAATCTTCACACTCACAACCTGTTCTTCCATGTTTGCAAGCATGAGATTAGCAGATCATCTCCCCTTGTTGGCCTCTCCATCAATTGTGTCAGGAACTTGTAATCAATATACTTCAAAAACCTACTCGATTGCTTGTACTCTATTGTGTTGCCCTGCCAGCAAATATCATTATATCTAAGCCCACTATTAGGACCAGTGACTGCAAACGCAATGCTTCTTCCAGTTGTTGAAAGGCAGCCTCATCTACTACTTCCTGATATCAGGTGGTCTGTAAGAGACAACCACCACAACATCACACACATTGCTTATCCACTAACCCATAATCTCTCAACTACCTTCTCAACTCTCCAAAAGCATGGCTCCATACATTCTAGCTGCTCTTTCATAAATGGCTTCTCCCACTCCTCACCTCCCCAGACTGCCCTCCACAAATAGCCTGTGCCCATCCACTGCAGCACCCCAGTTGCCTGAACTACTGCACTGCATCTCTGTGATCCCAGTCAGATCACAGCCCTGCAATTGCATGTGGACCTCTGACTCCTCCCCATTTTTTCCCCATGCTGCATCTATGTGTGTACAAGCACTTCAGAGAGGCACCCATTTCTGCTGATTTCCCAGAAAAGGTGAGACATGCCCCCATAATGCTGTCCTGTAGGCACTTCCTTATTTTGTCCATACCCTTGAGGTGATTACCATAACAAAGAGCAGTTCTCAACCTCTGTTTTTGACAACTACTGCTCTTATTTCATACATATTAAAGGATTTGGCTTTTCTCTTTTTCCAGCTAGATACAGTGACCTAACAAAAATTATTAGATCTCTTCACAAATGTTTTCATTCAAAGTACAGAATCACAGAACCACAGGATGTTTTGAGTTGGAAGGGACCTTAAATATCATCTAGTCCCAACCCCCCTGCCATGGGCAGGGACACCTTCCACCAGACCAGGTTGCTCCAAGCCCCGTCCAACCCGGCCTTGAACACTGCCAGGGAGGGGGCAGCCACAGCTTCTCTGGGGAAACTGCTCCAGTGTCTCACCATCCTCACAGTAAAGAATTCTTCCTTATATGTAAACTAAATCTACCCTCTTCCAGTTTAAAACCATTACCCCTTGTCCTACCACTACAGTCCCTGATAAAAGAGTCCCTCCCTGTCTTTCCTATAGGCTCTCTTTAAGTATTGGAAGGCCACTATAAGGTCTCCCCGGACCCTTCTCTTCTCCAGACTTAACAACCCCAACTCCTCCCTCAGCCTGTCGTCATGAGGGAGGTGTTCCAGACTCCAATCATCTTTGTTTCTTCAGAAGTTAATGTCTGTTCATGTATATACACACATTACAGAAACATCTTTTCTGGAAGATGACATTTGGACAGTTTATTGAAATGTTTTATTCCCCTTTATATGGCAAGTGATTATCACCATTTATACCTATCATCTTCAAAACTTTTTATGAAATAGAACTACTAGTATGGAATTTTATGTTCATGATTCACCATAGTTCGAATCCTTTCCAGCAAAGATAGGAATCCCACTGAGATTACAAGAAGCCCCATTATTTCCCTGTCAGTTTCTCACTGCTGGAGAATCACTACTGTGTTGGAAAAAAGCCTTAGTATCATTAATTACACAGCTGCTCTACCTGAGGCACTGCACATAAAATGGGAGTGGACAAGCCAAATATATTAAGGCATGAATGACTACAAAGTGATTCAAATACACACAAGCAAACCACTAAAACCAAAGGAAAATAATCACAGAAGTGGCAAAACTGTCTATGGTTGCTCCCTTGAAACTTAAGTGACATTGTGCTGGGCAATAACTAGAACCAAGCTGGATCTGGAACTAAGCTTAATGGAAAAATTTTAAGTTGAATTTTTAACCAAATTCCCTAAGAATGCTGTTGCTACTTATATGTTGTTCTTTCCAGATGAAAAACTCCTGAACCTGCTAGCTACTTTCAAATGAATTCTACAGAAAGCAAGACATCTCAGAGATTAAAAACTTAAGAAATGGCACTGAAAATACCTACTGGATAGAGAGAAAAGAACCCCCAAACCAATGACTACTTTCAGAAAGCAAGTAAGAGTTTAAATACTCTGTCCTCTTTGGGCGGGGATACTTAGCCCATTAGCACAGATTTAAATCAAGCAAGTTCTTTTCCCTGCTCAGAGATGTCATTCAGGATGCTTCACTTGGAAAACCAGAGTAATTCCAGTTCATGTGTGCTTACAAAGAGAAGTGGGAGAAGCAAGGACAGGAGGTGCAAAGGGGCAACAGACACCAACCCATCATTACTTGAGCTTCATTAGCTCTAGCATAAGAAGCTTGTTCTGTAAACAGCAAATTGAACAAAACAATGTTTGGAACAAAATCCTGAGTATCAGCTTTAGTCAGTAATATCTGAAAATGGAAAATGTTACTGGACAGCATAATTTTGGGTATATATTTTATGTATTGTTATAAATATATCAAATAATAAACCAATATATTTTTAAAGTATCAAAATGTAAGGTCATTGATTAATGGTTGCTAGTTAGATATCAATCAATTATTACTGAAAATGATTTTCCAATTAAGACTGTAGTTCGTTTAGTAGTAATCACTAATTGGTGTTCTAATTGGTGATTTGCTGCTTTATTTGTTAGAATGTACAAATACTTAAAATAGGATGCAACAGACAAGGCAGTAGGCCCACATGACAGGCAGCTGGGGGAGCAGACAAGATGGCCAGCAGCCAAAAGCAAAGCAAAGCAGCTGGGCAGCCCACCAACCATTCCCACAGAGTATTTCATTTCCATCAAATCATCATTTCTTAACAGAAAACTGTACATCAGTAAATTTTCAGCCCACTCTGTGAATATATATACTAGTGAGTTTAAAAGTGTTCATTTTCTAAAGGCAAAACAAACAAAGAAAAAATACAAACAAGCCAAATGATAGGACACTTCTTTCACTCTCCATCTCTTCTCTGCTAATTCTACACTGCTCTACTTAGCTCCTTCTTCACCTACTCCAGAGGTGTTTCCTTTCCTCACTAATCCCTCTTCTTCTTACCATTATCACTGCTGCTGTACCTGATGTTACTTAATTACTTCTGTCAATGATTTAACTTCTGAAAAATTAACTCTGAAAAATTGCAAATGGAAACATCACAACTGTCCTGAATCAGGAACCTGAACATTTTAAAATCCACAAGTCTCTCCTCCGTTATGACTATTATCTTTTCTTACAAGAAAAGGTTGTTAGAAACCTCTCAAAGTTAGTAATTTTAAAATCTTTTCCTCTGGGTCACTTTATTCCTAAACCCCATTGCTTATGCAGTAGCTGATTTGCCAGAAGGAGGAGGGAAGAGAGGACAGAAGAAGAGGACCAATCAACCAATGCCATAGGATGGGGATTTTCTCCTCTGTTAATCTGACATCCTTTTGAAAGATTCTAGGGAGCTCTTATTTAAAGATGCCTTGTTAAGTCGAGTTTCACAAATTAATTTTACATTGTATCTTCTGCTCCTCACTGTGAGTCAATAGCCCCTTACTCTTTTACTAAAAGTCAGTAGAATCCCTTTCTAACCCAGATACATGGTATGTGTTGATTCACTCTCCTTCCTGTCTGTCACTGCAATAGACAGTTCTTGGATATGCTTTTATCATTTATCTGAAATTTCATTCTGCTGTTCTGCATTTGAGAGGAGGATGACTAGACTCCAGCAAAATGTCAAGCCGAACTATACTTATCTTTTATATAAGACCATGCTTTCCAGTACAGACTTCTATATTGTTCTTTATTAAACTATATATTGTTTGGGCTTCTCACTTTTCCTTCATACTCTCTACTTTTTCTGACAGTCAGTTCAGTTTCCTTAACACCATCAGCTGTATATACATGAGATGATGGATACAAATAGTTGAAAATATTCCATTTAAAAAAATCTCAACATATGAAATTCCACCTGCTATCTTAATTCTCCATAATATTTTTTGTATTTCTAAATTCCTACCATTCAACATACAAAATTTATCTTCTATTTTAGAATATCAATGTTCGTTTTCAATCATTAAAATAATTAAAAATATTTAATACCAGCCCCACATTTACAGATCTTCCATATAACAGTCTAATATACATCAACTTAGATTTTCCTAGATCAAAGACGTTTCACACCCCACCCCCCCAATTAACAGCAATTTTCTATCACTTCAGCGAACATTAAGGACTGCTTAAACTTATATCCTGTATGGTATTTCCCATCTTTACCGAATATGCAATTCCTCTCCAGGGTAATCTGAATCTCTCTACCTTCTTAATTAAAGTAGCATTTTCAAAAAAGACTTTACAGCTTTCTTACACATTGTCTTAAGGTCCAGTTATCCATTCCAATGGAATATCCATAAACAGGATCATTATTTAATTGCAGATATAAAAAATGAAGTAAATTACACCTACAGAAAGAGAAAGATAGTTCTACAGCATGAAGACAATGATGTGGGCAGTTTCAAAAGCCTGTGATCATAGCCTTGTGGTCAACTAGCAGATCTCAAAATGGGCAGGAATAAATATCGTACCTTGAAATTATCAATATAGACTTTATAGTACTTGGCTTAACCAAAGAAGTAGCCTGTGTTTCAGATGTACAGGAGAACGAATACTAACTTGGGAAAGAAGATTATGTGAATTAATTAAGTGTACTTAAGTACTGGTCTGCTAGGAAGAACTCCCAACATAAAGAAAAAGAATAATTTACTCCTTGGGAAGACAGACCACAGTAGCCACTGAAGGCCTGCTCTGACTGATAGGGAATATGACAGTCAGGGAGCCTAAAAAAGGTATCTTCACAAACAATGTCAGGGTAAAGGAGAGAACATGAACTCATTTTCTGAAGGTCTAATTTGTGCTTGATGCCTGGTGGAAGCATTTAACATAAGTTTTGTGGAACACTTCCCTCTTTTTAATGTGCTTTTGACATTACATTTCATCATTTTCTTTAACACAAACACATCTACTTTAGGATGTGCTTTAGGAAGTCCACGCTGTATTTAATTGTTTAACATGGTAATTAAATATCTGATTCTATATCAACTAGTAGATATACTCTACTTCTCAATTTCCCTTAAGATTTCACAGAATGACAGCTATGCCTCTCAATAATTTTTAAACATGTTTAGTGCCTTAACTGTGTGACTGTTCTCCAATAAATACTTTTCAGGCCTAAAATTCACATCCCCTTCAGTAAAACAAAGGGAATCCTCAGGTTAACAACTTGTTTCAGCATTCCCCAAACCCCTTAAAGAACTTTGCTGTCTATGCAATACACATGGCATGAATGAATAAAATAGAAAAGCCTTTATTTAGTTGTATTTACATGGGTTGAAGTTTCTGTACCAAGAATTTTGAGTAATGCAGCTTTATGAGATCCTTGTCTTAGGTTTTCTTACAGATGGCCACTCACCCTTTATCCTCTGCTTCTAAAAGCAAAGTCTACCAAAATGAGAAGGTAACTTCTGGATTTAGATAGGTTTGATAACCCAGACCAATGAATTACTGTTCATCTCACACTTGACTGACACAACATAGAGACAGGGAACTTTGTTCCACTTATGACAGCATAATCCTTTGTTGACATGACAGATCAAATTCTTCCCAACAATCACAAAACTGTCGACCACTTTCTTTTCACAACCAGAAAGCTATGAGTCACTCACTGAATGGAGCAGTACTTCAAGACAGTGCTCCAATACCTCAGTGATACACTGTGTTCCAGCCAAACACGAAAGCAAAGTCCTACCCGTCGGCACCTACTCCCTGAACCTGAATCACCAAAATATATCAAGATATACACAGCATCTCCCAGTTTGTATGTAGAGGCTGTAAGACTAACAATATATAACTAACTAAATATATAAATATATAACTGAAACTAGAATTCCATGAAAGATAAAAATCAGTGTTTAGAGAGGTTAGTTAACAGAGAACATGGAACAATGCCACATGAATTTGGAGTTATAAGTCTACATAAAATACCAGAATTAGCAAAACCACTGTACAACTGCATTTTAAAAAACCCTGCAAAATATCAGTTGTGTTCCTTTAGAGACACATTTTTATTTTCTATTATTTTTCCAAGGAAGCACTTAATATTCATTCTTAGGTTCAAGACTAGTTGCCTTCCTGTGGCATCACTCCTCTGGGTTTGCCTTGAACTCAATAGTGACATTCACCATCTGTTTGCTTCAGTTTTCTCCTTACTCAAAGCCCATCAGAAAAAATCTCCAGCAAGGAGTACCTACATGCTCTCTTTCTATAGAAGCCAGTGTTACAGCCACTGTAATCAAGGAGAGACTCCCAAGGAATTCGTCTGACATCAATTAACAGGGAATAAAGTTTTGGACATAAAAAGTTTGACATTCCTCTGAAAGACATACTGTCTGAGGGAAGCAGAAGTACCTTCAAGACAAGCTTTTCTTTGGAACTTATTTACAAGTTTCAGACAGATAGAGGGCTCTGTTTGCCTAGATTTTGAGATCAGAAACAGTATTGAGAAAGGGTTATAATGCTCCATTATGAACTAGATGGATGATTTCCTTTATGTTATTATATTTTTATGGATTTCGGAGAGAGAGAGAGAACAGGATAAAGTGTACTGAAATTCTTGTATAACTCCACAGAGTAATTCTGCTCTAGACAACATCCAATGATTGTATTTAAATCAGAAAATCATCCTTCCTCTCCAAAAGGTAAAGACTATGTTACTAAATGGAAACATAACTCTGAGTAGGTGATCTAGGAGGTAGGGGGCAAGCTATCATACAATTCAGCAGTAACATTTAACTTTTAAAATGTTGCTGCTGAAGTTACCGCTAAGAGTAACTTCACCTTTCTATCATTATTTTAAGCCTTTCCCTCCCAACAATGCCCTCCCAACCTCCAGTGATTTGTTGTTCAGAGGTTTCTAAAGCCAGACAAAATGTCTTCACATCTGATTATTCTTAATGGTTTTTTTTCTTCCCTAAATTTGTCCAGCTGCTTCTTGAAACCATTATAACATTGTGAGTCTGCAGCGTTCTGCAAAACTGATACAACTTTCTATATCACCAGTGATACAAAAACTTCTGGAAGATGCAGTAAGCATTAATTTCCTGCAGCAGCTGACTACAGAACAGAAAACACAGAAAATATCACCATCAGTACTAGTCTTTTTAAAGGGATTCCCCCTTCTCTGTCACCACTACATGTTTTCATCTCTTAGCTATAAAGAAAATTGTTATTCAGAATGATAATCAGTTTCTCCCCTGCTTTTACCAAATCCTGTTTGATTCATCTCCTCTTCTACAGTGTTTACCAGGACTAGAATCAGATTTTTCAATTTACTTGTTTTCAGAAAAAGTTCAGAAAATTCTGATTACATCATTAATGTAGCTGGGAATGGATCTGTGTCTGATCCCAAGAATCAGAGTCCAACAGGTAAACGCCTGAAATGAATCCCAATACTCTTTGGGAGGAGAGAAAAACAATACATGAAATACTTTTAGAAAACATGTCAGACAGCATCAGTGTAGTTATGTCTGGTAATACAGTTTTACTGCTGTTTGTCTGATGACCCTGAGAATTCAGAGAGGAAAGGCTAGAACAATGCCTGCAATAAGAAAAAGACCAAGTAAAAACCTAATCCAGAAAAAAACACTGAATGAGGAAATCAGGAAAAATAGCTACATTTATTTTTACTGGCAATACCAGATAAAATTTAACTAAGGAACTTTTGGCCTTACAGAACAAAGACTAGGCTGGGAAAGAAGAAAACGGTGTGAAGAATGCCTAACTGACTGTTATTTCTCCCATATCTGAGATGTTGGATCTCTCATCAACCCCATTCCTCTGGCAAATAAGATGAGAAAAATGACACAGCGTGAGGAACAGAAGTTATGAGTTCTAAGTTGTCCCTCAGAAGTTGGGAAGGATAACTGGTACCAAAAAAAAAAGAAACTGCATGCTGTCTTAGGAATTAGTGCCAAGTAAGTTGAATATAGCAGCCCAGAAAGTGGCTGAGGATGACAAGCTAGTATTTTCCCAGGTTCTTCTGAATGCCAGTAAATCCCTATCTACTTACTACAAACTTGCAAGCTGCACAGGAATAGATGATCAGCTACAGGTTTTCTAGGTAACTGCAGACCTTCTCAGCATACATTTGAAAATACTTATGATTGAAATTATCTAAATTCAAAGATTTTGTTTGCTTGTTGTTAGTGTGCTTTAGCATTTCAATCTCCAGTATTTTTCAGCACCCTTAAAGGAGAGCACTCTGGTTTCAGCACCAAAAGCAGACACCCCAGATTACTTCTTGCTACACCTTTATGTGTAGCACGAGAAACAGAACTGATTTCTATTCCTCCTCTAAATACGCAATCTTCTAAGGATGCTTCACAGAGCAGAGCACAATCATGCTCAAACTCTACTCTAAAAACACTGTAAATTATTTACATTTTCTTCAAAGCATGAGCTTACTGGCCTCACACAAACTACTCGTAGGCTCTTTATGGAAGTGATCCCAAGCTCTATGTCTCCTCATCCTCCCGCCTGCTGCTTTCTCCATCTATTTGTACTACACTCACACATACTTTAGCCACGCTTCCCACCCCACCCACACCCCCCAAAGAAAAGACTGCATCTGTATCCTGGGGAAAAGGAGGAAACAATGCAGCAGAATAATTAAGTACATGCTTGAAAGAGTATTTTCAAAAATACCGAAATGTCAGGTCTGGAGAAAGCAAATTCAAAAGCTTGAAATTTGCAAAATAAAACAATTCTTTATTTCTAAAATTAAGCAAATGTTTAGTATTTTAAGGAAAGAACCTTAAAATGTAAAAAATTCATTTCTGAAGAAATGTCACTCATTAATGAGACACAGTACCTACTTATAGCTTATGATCAAACAGGAATCTACAAATTACAAATAAGAAAAACAGTGTGGTATGTTCTGTTTTAACCTTTTCCATGCAACAAAAGAATGCTCATATGGAGTGGGAAGCAACTGTACCATTACTGTGGTATCATTTCTGCAAACACAGAATACTTTTGAAAAAGCAAGCAGCACATGCATTGTCAATATAGTAATTTATATTCAGAAAAAGAAACATTTGGTCATTCAGTATTATTAACATTTAAATAATATTCTTGCCTACTGAAGATGTGTCCTCCATTTGAGTCAGAACCGTTCTACTCAACTAAATATGCCTCTCTGAATAATCTCAATCAATGAGTCTCTCCACTGCCATCCTTCAGTGTGTCTCATTTTAGCATCCTACATTCTCATCACAGGGACTGAAGAAAGGAAGCATACTATTATTCTAAGTACTAGTAGATGAAGTATGACAGTTTTTTATTCTGCACAAAGGAAACTTCTGCAGTAGGAGAACTCAACATGCATAAAAAGCTTTTAAGAGACTTACCCATCAATCCTGACAGTACTTATGTTATTTCCACCCAAAGTATTTGGACTTCTAGACAGAGATCATACATACAAGGGGCCAAGAAGAGCATTCCTGCCAAATTTCCATGGCGAAGCATCACCATCAGAAAATACGAATATTGTTTGGAAACAGATACCATTGTCTATGGTGAAGGGGGAGTGTTTCCTCTGAGATTCTGTCTTGCCTTCTTCTCGTGACACAAGCAAAATTTCTCCCCAAAGCACATTCTTTCCTCTTTTACCATTAACATTTGGAGAATATTATAGAACTGCCAGAGTTCTGAGTTCTTATAAATACATCAATTAAAAGGCATGAGTGGCTTAATGAACAAATATACATTGAAAAAATTCAGAACTGAAGACATTGAAACAAAAACTTTTTTCTAATTTAGTACAAATGCAGAATATTTCTGGTCAATAGTGACAGCCATGCTCCCTAAAAAGGACTAATACTTGTTATGACCCAAACAGGAACATGGTTTATATGTGCAGAGAAGGATTTCTTTGTTTTGTTAGATGACACTCAGTAAGAAAAAAAGACATTAAAAAGAGGCAATTTATTAAATTTATCTGGAAGCCAAAGGCAACATGTCAAAATTTATTAGTTAAATTGGTCAGCCTCGTTATTTGTAAGTTTTTATACCTAGTCTTTCCTTTCAAGAACAGGGAATATGCCCTCCCGTCATAATTCCATTAGATAAGTCATCTAATAAGAGTTAATTATTAGAACTTTGTACAATTTTAACTGTACACAAAATTGAACACGCTGCATTATTTGTCTGCATTAACACTAGTAAAAAACAGTATCTGCTTCTTTCTCTGTCATAGGACTACCTAAGAATTCTGTTTTAGCCCACAGAGGGACAGAATTTTAGACAGACACACACTCCCAAGAATGCACAAAACCCCAAACTGTAACTGTTCTGATTTATTACCCTTTAAGAAATATCTGGATAAATATATCTTCTTTTCTAAACAAGGGATCAGTTGTGCTTAAATTAACAGCATGAAATAGAACACATTTTCTCCTAATCTTTTAGGTGGCGTTCATTTAACATACTTCAGGATAAAAAAATATATACTTCTTTCAACTTGTCTGCTTTACTGATTTACAAGAAATAACATTTTTATCATCCAATATTAAAAGATCTTTTTCTGTAACCTAAACACAGCTATTAATTTGTTCTCTTTTTTGTACATTTTATAGATGACCAAGTGCTATTGGTAACACAATCATCATTACCTTTCCAGCATTCCAGAGTTTTTCTTTGTTTATTAATAATTCTCTGAAATATTTTGAAAGTGTACACATAATTCTTTTACCCTTAAGAGGCAGAATTCCAGTTAGTCTTCATAAACATAGTCTACATTTAAGAATCCCATCTTTTTTAACATCACTGAGGAATCACGCTAACTGATCATACCTATGGGATGCTGAAATAACCTCATTTACAGTGTTAACCAAAGCTACCAAGAGATTATACGGTGCACAGCTCAGAAATTTAGCCCTTCAATTTAATATTCTTCATACTCCACATTTCTCTTAGGTCTTGTTCTTTTAACAACTTTTCTACCTTTTCAATTATATTCTCACATGTAATTTCTATCCATCGTGACATACTGAAGGGACAAGTTCAAAGATCAAAATGCATTAATAACCTCTAAAAACCTTTGGAGAAACAGATATTGCTAGCTATGGGCTTTGTTGTAGTTTTTTACTGACTTTTCTTTAAAATGCCTTTTGATAATGTTGCATCTGCTTTTTTTTTTCCCTCCCTCTTTTTGTTTTGCCAGTGTATCTTAGGCTCAAAGTGAAATTTTTCACCAATGGAATTATTTGCTCTTATCCACTGCACCCCAGAAAATTAAATATTAGGAAAAATATGTCCTCAGGTATTTTTCATCAGCAATTCAGCAAAAGACTTTATGCAATTGCTAGATCCTTTTTTCCTGATTTCCTGGAAAACCCTTTCTTCTGTGACAGAAAATTGTTATCACCAGCTGCAGCAACAGCTACATACATAAAAAATTTTCACTGTTTAATTAGTAAGAGCGGAGTTTTTGTCATCTTAACTCACTCCTCCCCCTTGCCATGGACTCTCAAGTAAGTTCAGGACAAATAGTTTATTTTAATCTATTGAAGCCCCATTACTGTAATTTCCTTCACTCAAAAATACCACATTTTTTTATTGTCTACTTATCTTCCAGCTCCCCAAGTGATCCTCAGTGTTTCATACTACCTTCTTCTGCCTCCCTCAACACAGAAGACATCCTGCTGCTTTAACGGAAAGGGATATACGGTACTCATCACCTGAGCAGTTACTGGGCTTTTTCTGGGTTTTGTTTGTTTGTTTCTTTTTTGTTTTGGTTTTTTTTTTTAAATATCTCCATGCCTGGTTAACTTACTGCACAGAGGTTTTTGTTGGGGAGAAAGCTGGCAAAAGTCTCATTTCAGATATCTCACAATCCACTCCTATATTACTCTATATATACCTTCCTTCCTTCTCCTCAGATGCTCCTAGCCTTAAAATATGTTTTTCACTTCTCTTCCTTCATTTTCTTTACCTTCTAATTCTCTGCAGGGTTAGTCTTCCTTCCCCCACTCCCTGTGATTCTTCCTCTAGCCATACTTTCCTCTTTCTTATATTACTTGTTCAGCCTTACTTGTTCTTACAATTTTTTCTATCCTCAGCCTTCTCCCTTCCCTTTTCTTATTTTCTTTTTCTGGACATAATAGCTTGCCATCCTATATTATCATGCTGTATCAGAATCAAGACTGTATTTACAGATTGCTTTCCACAACAGAGTCTCCTGAAAATGCTTATCCCATTAAATCCCATAAAAATGCTTTTTATCTCCATTATGATGACCTACTGTCTTCAGTATTTAAAAATTAGGACATTTCTTTCAAACTTATCTCTATTTTGTATCTGCTGTTCCATAACACATAATAATATCATGCTTCACTCTCCCTCTTCATCTACAACAGGTCTTGAAACAGTTATATTTCATACCTTCTCAGAACATGACCAGAATGTCTTCATCAGAATTCTTCTAGAGAAAGGACTGCAAACTAAAAACTGTTCTTTTAGTCAAAAGTGAGAGGAGGTATAGAATCCCATGTGTTGCACTCATGAACATTATAATTGCAGACAGAAGAGCATTTAGAAGGTACTAATAATATCTCCCTTCTTAATGCCTTCCAGGGCTGCTGAATCTTCACTCAATTTCTGTTTTTATTTTTCACATTCTGATTCTCCATTTTCTCTGAAATTTGTTTATTCCATTCCTATTCTATCATTTTGATTTTACTTTACAAATATATTCAAAATTGCAGGTTTTCACCCTACCCACCTTTAGGTCACCTACCAAATTCTCCAATTCCTTTTGCAATGCCCTTAATCTCAGCAAATTTCACCTACACTGAGGATTTTTGAAACTTGCTTTCCTGATCAAGTCTTCTTCTAAATGCTTCTCTGATTAAGTCTCCTCTGATCAAAGGAACTGTCTTTCTGCTTTTCCTGTACATATCCTGTGTTGCTACGTGGCAATAATTTATACTAAAGGCTTTTTGTGTCATTTAAAAATTTTGTTCTCTGAAGACTCTTATGAGGAAATCTGTCTCCTGACACGGCATATCCACTCTCTTTAAAAAAAAAAGTTCCAAAAACATTAAGGGTTTAAATAAAAAGCGTCGTTCACAAATCATCCTACTGTCTTCTCCAACTTCAATTTCAGGAAGGTGTCTGCTCCAGCAATTTCTACTGATACTGTACTACTGTACTGTTTCAATTAAAGCAAGCATTTATATCTAATTAAAGAAATAATGGAAGATTTGATGAATTAAGTCTAAAACCACTACTTGGTATGTTGAGGTTACTGCAAAAAATAAAACAGTTGTGAGTCAATGAAGTGGAAAATTGCTGTCTTATAACAGATTCTCCAAGGTGCAAAATGTTCTCTTATTTGCTGTTATCAGTATGTCTAATAATTGCTTTTTGTCCAACTATTTTAAAAGGGGGAAATAGACTTACAGTCTGGAGAAAGAGAGACAGCAAAACATACTAAATTAAAGCACTAATGTTTTTTTAATTTTTCCTAATTTATTACATTAAGAAAACATACTAAAAAAAGACATTGGGCCTATCAAAATGGAAAAGGTAGAGAGAAGAAAAGATGATCCATAAAAGTATTAAACCAAGCAACAGGTCACATTTAAAAACAAAAACTCATGGTCTTTTGTTACTTTAATTCTTTGGGAAAAAAAAACAACCTTACTACTATAACTGAAAGTGTTTTAGCCATAAGATTGAGAACACTCTTAGTAACATTTCTACATAGATTTAATTATAAAACAGCACTGTAAAAAATTACCTGGTACTAAATTACACTTTAGGTCTACCTAACAAGGAACATTATAAAATCATTTGCTGTAACAAGCCAACAACTCAGTATAAACTGAGATCACAGTCTTCTTCCACGGCTAGCACACACATACACAGTTACATTTTCCTGGGCTTTCTAAAGAGATTTTTAGTGGGTTTGCTTTTTTTACAGTATTTCTGCATGCTTTTGGATTCTCCTCAGTTTTATAAAGACTATCTCAGAAAAGTGAGAGGAAATTCTGTTATTTGCAAACATATAGCCAAAATTAAATTTCTAAGAATCATTTATTTTAAGTGACAAATATGAAGAAGGTTTGAGGTAAATGTTTCAACTCGGACAGTAGTTCTAATGTCCAGTAAACACAGGCTGGGAGTACCAAATAGCTGCTCTCCAGAACTAGACTGACACCTTATCTTGCTCCAGAACAACTAGGGGATTTACTTCCCCCCCTTCTATTTAATTCATTTTAAACCAGACTGTTCAGTCTTTTACAGTATAGCCTTGCAACTGCAAACTCAGTTTGTACCATACTTGCACCCAAATATTCTTAAAATCCACTGAAACACAGAAGTTGGTCTTTGAAAATCCTCCTTGAATTTTACTAAATGTCTTTGAAGTTTTCACCCTGATCACATAAACGAACACTTTTTAATAAAAAAAAAAGATTAGGACCATTTTCATAACAATGACAAAGAGTGCCTGACAGATTTACTTTTCTTCTAAGCAACCTTTCAGTCAAAGTCAACAGCTAACATGTCTATCTCTGAATTCATGTTGGGGGAAAGAACTCATTAATTAAGTGTTTCTCAAACATTTCAAGGAACATTCAGATTTTCTGACTGATCCACTCTAAGCACTTCTCTATAAAGAGATACTACAGTTGAGTATAACTGAATAAATTGAGCTTTCTTTTCTTTTTAAGGCATCCTCAATCTAAATCCTAGCATCCTAGTTCACAGTAAATAGTCTTCCTTGATACAGGAGTAACTTGTTTTCACAGTAACTTCCATCATTTTAAGGTTTACTTAGGTGCATTTCTAAATACTTGGCCCTGACAATTCTCCAATTTATTCACATATAGATAGAAATGTTTAAGCATGTGTGTACTCTCTATTCCTCTGATGAAACACACCTTTTTATAAAAAAAAAAAACCAACCTTGAATCCAGACAGGATAATTCTCTTTGATGAATTAACACACTCAAAGTAAGGAACAGTGGCAGTTCTGTCCTCATGCTCCTTATAGCTTGTCCACAATCCCCTGGATTTGACTAAAATCCTGTCCAGAAAGCTGCATATTCATTCCCCAACCACAGAGATGTCAATAATAGATGGCTCACAGAAACACTGCAGAGAATCAGTATATGATCAAACCCAAAAAGTTTATTTACTCAAATCTTGTGTTGCAGCAACTACTGGCACATAATCTCTGACAGTAAGTGAACACTCACCTACCTGCAAAAGGACACAAATATACTTTAATCAAGACTATCAAACCACGTAAGGGCTGAAGTAGCAGTGTCATGCCAAAGCAGAGGAGATCTAATCAAAGTACCAGACAACCAGGCTCTTCTGTAAAATCCTCCCAGGAAATCCTCTACCGAGCACTGAAACTTCTTGCAGTCCCACATCTGTGTAGGAAGGTTTCTAGGTCTCCTCTACCCTTGGCAACAATGTCAATCAATGCAACAGATCCAGATGTTTTACAGTTAACACACACTCAATTCACTCATGTATTGAAATTTCTGTTTGGACAGCCCTACCTGAACCCAGACGTTATATAAAAGAGTTCAGTATGATCAACTGAATTATAATACAACCACATGAGATGATTAAAATAACGTTTTCCAGGTGCCAGATATCTGCCATCGTGTTTGGATAAAGTCAGGAATAATTTACTCCTTGCTGAGCTTCTAATCCTGCCTCCTCAGAATATGTCAAAACTGATAACCATGGCAGACACTTACACTTGATATCTTTCTCAGTAGCATCAAAATCTACAAACTGCAGTTCTAGTTGTTGCCTCCCTCTCCTGAACTGCCCTTCCTATCCGTTCATCCCCCACAGTCCTCCTCACCTCCCCCAACGTGTTGACACAGGGGAGTTTTAAAAAGAAATCAGAATGAAGTACATTGCACAGAAGGGAATTTATTTTAGCATAGGCACATAAGAAGAAACACTGAGAGAACTACTTGAATGCAAGAACTCTATTAAAGTTATCTTAGCTTTTATCAAAGTTGAGGTATTTAGTTCGTAAGATTTCAAGTCAAAAATTTTTTTAGATGTAGAGTTAAGGTACCACAGTACCTGTATAGAAGAAACATTGCAGAAACTTAGTAATTTTGCAACATTTTATGTCGATCTGTGGGTGCCCAAAGACATTAGTGCAAAAAGTGGTTTATTTAGGAATATGCAGCATAATGCAACCCAGCTCTTTCAAAACTATCTGTAAAGGTATTACTTCTGTGAGAGGAAGTAATATCTCATCAGAACAGAGGGAGTATTGATCTAGTAAATGGCAAAATACAGCATCTTCCTAATCTTTCACCTTCACTTATCTCACTATAGCATATATTCAGAATATATTTTCTAAAGCATTTTTTCATTCTCTTTTTGTTCCATAGGATCAACAAAATGCTTACTGTATTACCAACAAAACCACCCATGCACCAAATTTTGACAGAAAACAACCTGGTAAAAAATTCAGACTATCAGAAAAATCTATTTTAAAAAAAAGAGTAAAAAACTTTTCTTCATGAACGGAAAAAGATGAATTGTAAAATAATATAATGAACAATGCAAGAAAATAATTCTCAATTACCAACACCATGCAACAGTAAAAACCCAAAGTAGCAAAGACTAAAAATACTAAGTAAGGAGGCCAAACTATACCCAAAGCAAGCTAAAATGTCTCACAAGCCTTCGAGAAGTCTTCTATTTATAAAACAAAGAACATACAGGGCACTCATTTCAACCACATAAATTTGCACTGCACCACAGTAAGTAATTTCAGATATGCTGCCTAAGTTTATAAGACTGTTCCTGTCTGGTTTCAAACCTGCCTTATATAATAACCTTCATGTGATTCAGCACTCTCTATCAATTTCTCAGTTCTCTCACACAGCTCTCCTCACAGCTCATAAATACCACCCTTTCTTCACACCCTTCTCTCTCTTCCTTTCTTTACCATTGCAAATTCCAACTTAATTGATGACATCTAACCCTGTAAGAGCTAGGAAAAAAAAAGTCCTAAAAAAACTACAACAGTAAACCAAGAAAATGTTACTGCTTCTTTATTTTCAGTCATCTGTATCTCAGAAAAAAAGATAATCACAAAGTATAACAAAACAGCATATAAGGGTGACCAAAATACACCACAAACTTAACTACTCTTGACTAAATGGTTTCTTACAGATGCAAGGCATTAGAGATAACAAAACACAAGAAACCCTCTCAGTTGGGGCGAGGAGTGGGAATACCTGTCTCTAAACCCAGTCCAGGAAGCTTCCCACTGCCAACTGCAGACTAGCTTCATCATCCATTAATAAAATGAAATATGATTCAGCTGTAATTTTTATCAGTATCAGCAAAAAAGTTTTAACTGAAAGATGGTTTTGGACTCTGTTTCAGGCTCTTTTTCACGCATATAAAAATTAAGAAAATCTCCAAAATTGTTAGGGAAAACATCCCACTTCGGACACATTTATAAGGAAGATCACAATGAGATCAAGTAGCATAGTATCCTTCCTAGGTGAGGCCAATCTGAAGAGTATTATTGGAGTTTTGTGGGTTATTTCTTTGTAGAAGTCAAAATGCTCTTCTGTTAGCTCCAAATAATGCTCTCATGCTTGTAACTGGAATTGTCTGAAATTACCTCTGCATGGTAAAACTCTTGAAATATACACAAGAAAGGTATGTTAAAATATCACCACACTGCATACAAACAAATTGCTTTCAACAAGTCAAGCACAGATCACACGTTTTGCTGCCATCCGTGTACTTGAAATGGAACGGCAAAACAATCAGAGTTTGCATTTATTTTAATTGAAGATAATATTCTGAGCCATGCTGAAACACTCTATGCCTATGGAAATACATATAATCATTTACACTTCACTCTGAACTCTCTGAAAATGCAGGGAAAATAATTTACTAATCATCTATCACTTCTAATAATGAGCCAGTAGAACAAAAGCCAGAAAAAATAATTCAAATCACAAACTATTCTAAAATGCTTAACATGGGAAGAGTACAAACAACAGGAACTATTACAACAGATGTTTAATTAATTGGTTGAATTCAACACTCATTTACAGCAATCTTTAAACTAGATCTCTGAGAGCATGTAAGAAGTAAGAATAGATGAATGCTTTTATTCATATTGTTGTAATTTTTAAACTACAGGGGTTATTTCTAAAAAAAATACTTCAAAAAGGCTTGGCGTAAAAACGACACTTGTACAACTTCTACTGGAGCAGGGCCTTTACAAGACAATACGAACAATTGTCCCAGGACTCTTCAATTTGACCCCTCCTTCCACATGCCCAAAGACTTATTTCAGTTCATTCCTCTACCCTTTATTTACCCTGCCTTTCTCACTTTCCACACCCCCAAATGGGAGAAGTTGTCACAGGATTTTTCAGAACATACTTATAGTCCCCATAAAATGCAAAGAACAGAGAAAATGTTGTTTCTCTAATGCCAGTATATACATGGTATTGATGTCTTTCCAGACTGACCCCTCACTATTTGAAATATGCACTTAAGCACATTTTTAAGGAAAACAGCTGCTTAAAACCACACAAGTATCTACTATGTTGCATGCTTTCCTGCACTTCTGTCTAGATCACCAGCTTCAAATTATTTCATGTAACAATATAATTAAGCTAACTATTACTGACAATATTGCTATAAGTAATTTCTTAATTTTATTAATTTAAACTCCTGATACCTCTACATGACCTACACTAACAGGATTTTGTCCTGATACCTCTACATGACCTACACCAACACGACTTTTTCCTTATTTAAGAATGTTATCTAAAATACTGAAAGGGACTTCAAACAATTTGGCATCTGTGGAAATGAAGAGCAACCTGAGAACATTTTTCCCAGTACAAGTCCAATACCTGCGCAGCAGCTTTCAAGTGGTTATGATTCTCCATACGTATCCAAGTGTTTATGCTTTCATAAGAAAAAAATGAAGTGATGGATAATAATAATTTTTTAAAAATCTAAAATGTGTCGTTATTTGATCTGCCATTTCAATAAGTGGCATGAAGATTTATCTCCCCTTAGATTTATAATAAATTGTACGTATAGGTGAACATTTCTGTTAAGATTTAATTAGTACACCAAAAAGTAATTGCAGGTAGATACTCCAAACTATACTGAAATTAATCTGTTTTAGAAACTGAATCATTTACAGCAATACATTAAAAAATAAAAACAAAAAAAAAAAAAACAAAAAAACAAAACTTTTTTTTAAAAAAAAAGGAAAAGCAGCATATACAGACCTTCCAGTAGTCAGATTGTAAACTGTAGTACCTCTGGTATGCAGATAATGCTGTAGGAAAGAAAAATGAATGTTGAATTTGTTTTGTTGCAGTTTCTCTGAAGAAAAAGAAAACCTTAAGAGTCAGAACACACAACATTAAAATGATAAATGGTTTAATAAAAGTAACACTGCCACAATAAGTACACTGTTGTGGGTAATGCATTCCTTAAGATTATAATTTTGTTTTATGAAATGTCAACCCAAAAGTATATTTATTATTAATCTTACAAATGTAAATCAAGCAATATTTTAAAGAAAACCTATAACAAAGAAATCATTTTAAATTTTGGGATTTTCATCCTAGATAAAGCTGTTGTAAGATTTAAAAATTTAATCATGTAGCTCATTTACCATGCTCCCTGATGTCCTGTAATTTCTAAAGAACTGGTGTGGAGGGACATACAAAAAGAAATCAATTTCACATGCCCTTTCCTTCAGTAACTAGAGAAACAAAAGCAAGTAGAAAAAAGCTTACATTTTATTCAACATCTATGACCAAGACTAACCTGGAAAACAGTGCTAAGAACAGCTCTGTTCAGTAGAATATTATCTCTACTTAGCAACAGATTTCTCAAATCACCATTCCCGCATCCTTCTTCTCCACTAAAAATTCTGGTTGATTCATCTTGCCCTTCAGCTAACAGGCCACATGAGACTACAACACAAACAGGCTTTACATTCTTATAAGACCACTGCATTAGGCACCATCCAAAAATGAAGACTTTTAAATAATGATTCACTGCAGTAACACCAAGATTTTGGTTTTTTCACGTGTTTGCTTCTTAAGAATTGTTTCTACACAGTATGTATTTTCCAAACAGCAAAAGAAGACGACCTCTGCTTTAAATAACCACATACTCTAAACAAACACTAAACAGATTAAGGCAGTAATAACAGTATGTACTTTATGTGCAGGTTCATTTCCTGCAAATACCATGGATAAACGATGGTCCTAAATTTTATCACCCTTTAATACCTGTCTTGCATATTAATTTCTGTGTCTTCACAGAAGTCCTTAAGTTTAAATGAAATAAGAACATACACAAGAGGACAAAGCACACAGAGCTTTTTCTTCTTAAAAATGTACCTTTGCACTCACCTGTGTATGGAGATTCACAACCTTGTATTTTTAAATGTCTAAACGATACGTGCTGAATCATGCCCATAAAGTGCCCCTCACCACTGGAACTGCTTGTGAAGTCAGCTTCTAATTTTGGTGCTCTAAACTGTGATTTATTTAAATGCACAAGAGTAGAAAAAAAAAAAACCTAGGAGAACACTCAACATCCCTACACTACCAGCGTGCAATAGGTGTAAATGTTTACATGCAACTTAAGACAAATAAAATCACTTAATAATCTAGTCAACCAGGCTAAGTCTTTCACAACTTAAGAATACAATTCCTCCCCCACCCCCCCCCAAAATATTTGGTACGGACTGAAAGATATGACTGCAACAGTTCAGTCACATTCTGCAAGCATGTTATAAAGGACGTTCACAATAACACAAATTAACTCCTACCCCAAATACTCCTTCTAGATTCACCTTCTTGCAGGTATCATTAATGACTTTCAACAGAAAGGCATAATTAGTTTTGAACGTGGGGACAACTTTGCTTTCCAAAATAGGAAAACACACTCACACTGAAACAGTTTTGTAATGCGCCACACTTAAATAATTTATTTTTTTAAGTCAAGCAGTACCTATCCCTACTTCAAAGGTTAAAGTATATGTCAAATATCTAAGTCAACACCACCATATTATGCAAGATTTAAGAAACTGGGGACCTGTAATTTTTTTTTTTTAATCAACTATTTCAGTCAATTATACAGGATATATAGATAAAATAAAAAGATTAGAAGAACGTTAAATACAATGCTAAGAATTTATACAGGGAAAATAAAAAGGAGAACTTTTTCAGTGTGGTTCTTAAAAAATACAGAGTACCCACATGAGCACATCCATTAAATACAAGAGCTGAAATGTATGTCTCCCTGTAGCAGTTAAGGTACTGCTAACAAGTTTATCAAACGTCAAAAGTTTTAAAAAAATTACAAAACTAGAGAAGCTACAGAAGACCTAAAAAGGAAAGAAAAGAAACAAAAAAAAAAGGGGGGGGAGAAGCCTTACTGCTATTCAGTGACTAAAACATTCTTTATGCAAGTATACCAAAAGGGTGCACACACTCAGGCCCGTCTTTCCCAGCCAGAGACAACTGAACAGAGGTGAGCAGCACTGAAAAGGGGGAGAGAAGACATCTGAAGTTATTCACTCATTCAGAACCAATAAACTCCAATAGTCAGGGGAGGAGGAAGATTGGGAGGCACAGGAAATCAGGCTCCACTGATGTCACTGCTCAAAGAAACTTGCCCAGAGAAATTCTAGCACCACCATTTAACACAGGGAAAAGTTCTTCTATTAAAGAAAGGAGTACTTCTTCCTTGATATTCTACCAGTTTTCCTTTGCGTGCTGGTCTGCAAATTATCTTCTTTTCTAACTCTTCCATTCAACAAAGTTTAGCAACTTCCCATAGCAACAGTTGAAATGACAGCTTTAATGTGCCAGGCTCACGCTACAATTAAAAACAAGTCCATGGAAAGCATGGAATGCTGAAGCATATTTCATGTTTACATGAGAAGAAGATAAGGCCTTCATTCTAAGGACAGTCACATTACTCTTCCAGAGGAACAAAGAAGACACTACAGTCTTCCTCCTAAGTGTCTGAAGTGCCCAATCCTACTTCTGGATTCAGCAACCTCTTCTAGGGATCCAGTCTTTCCTTTGAGAGTAACAAGATTCTGCTTCTACTTAACTTCTTGAAGATTAAATGCTAACATTCTCCACGTTGTCCTGAAAATGTTTAACAATTAATCATAGAGAAATCCCTTATCCAGGAGTTAAACATCCCTTTCCTCCTCGTTAAAGTTATACAACTAGAAAACTGTTATTCATGCCCAGTTTCATTATTTAACAAGTGCTCAACTTGGTTACCTGTGAAAGTTTAATTCAGTCCCCTCTACATCTAGATTAAACATCTGCTCTACAAGCACTCAAGCTCTGTGGAAAAGGATTGAAGGGACAGGCGGAAAAAAAGAAAAAAGGGATTCAAGAGAGCATTTTTTTTCCAGAGCCCCCACAAAACATCCCTAATCAAGCATATCCTTTAAGAACCTTGCATATAAGAAGAGGCTAGAAATCAGATTATGAAAGCAAGATTTTTTGAAAACTAAACCAAGCTACTAGTATTAAAGCACAGAACATGAACCATGAATTTGTACCCTACCATACTTCCTACTCCCTGAGTGAGTTACCAGTAAGTGGACATTTACCCTGAGTTCCATGGTGCAGAAATAGAGTATCTTACCTAAAAAGTGTATTATGGAACTACAAGCAACTTCTCCCTTAAAATAAGTGTTTAGCTATAGGAAATGAGCACAAACCCCTCAAATTATAAACTTTATTCTAAATTAAGAAATAAAGAGCAAGTGACTCTGCAACAAAAATTTTATACAATTACCTATATGAAACACAGGTATGTTTCATCAGTGCTGTGATTCTAATTATGGCATGATATTCTCTGGTTTATTAAAATGTGGAAAGCAAGTCACTTGTGTCACGCACCACATTACTAGTAGTAAAAAAAGCAACAGCAAAACAAACAAACAAAAAAACCCAAACGCCACTAAAGGCTGTAATATCATTTGCACCTTTACTTTTCATCCAAGACCTTGTCATTCCAAGGTGAGACAATTTTTGTCAGAGAAAAAAGTTCTATGAACTACTGCTCCGCTTTCAGCATAGGGTCAACTCTCATTTTTATGGATACAAGTGAATTACCCCATTTCAGTTAAGACTTCCTTTTGTAAACATAGTGAAGTGAGTGCTCTGAAATCACTCTTAGACACAGCAGAATTCTGCAGACAATCTTCTGATTAGGAACTTATTATTGAGCTTTTCCAATCTAAATGTTTCCCACTGAAATTCTTAAACATATGGAATTGTTGGAGGTCAAATAGATAAGATGCTTTTTCCAGCACACAAAACACTCCTGAATATCTAGAAAATGCATGTCCAGACTCAGAAAGAACAGGACTGAACGTCAACAGTAGGACAGTATTTCTTTCTTCACTCTTAACTGTTCATAAAACAATCTAGTCAACCACAAAAAACTCTCTTAAAAGCACAAAGCTGAGAGACCACATTCAGACAACTAAACCACTACTGGACAAGTGACTCAAGATTCCTAAAAAAGGTGCTCGTAGTTACCAATTGACATCCTTCTGCACAGTATTTCATTACTTACTGTATCAGTTTACACTCTTCCTATTAACATTTCTCTTCAAAACCTGACAATTTACATTATGTGCCTAACAGGTCATCATCATGACCAAGACTCTTACAAACTCTACAACCTACTGATAGCAGACACAGCATTTACCATCCTACCCTGAATCAGGGAGGTGGGGGATGGTGGTATATGCCCTGAAGGTGTATGTAGCTTTTCAGCTCAATCACCACCAGATATATTGCTTGATGAGAATAAAAGAATGTTTACCTAAAATAGCTCTGAAAAGAAATACGCCATCTTTCCACCAAAAGAATTAAAACTACTGGACAGTAAGAGACCTCCTCAGCACAGGCTCACTTCAGAATCTGTCTTTAAGCCTCTGCCACCTAATGCAGAGCTGACCCTCGATGAGTTAATACAGGCACAGTCTACTGGTTCCCTCTTGCAAGTTTTTACAGCTACCCAGAACCACACACTTTGCAATACCTACAGTTACTCTGACACTGACAGCCTTTATTATGTGCCCCCTAAGAGTTTGCCTTCCTCTATTACTATGGCTAGGGTCAAGGGACATGGATACTGGTTTCTTATTTGTCCCTGTTTAAGATTCCTTGACTTCACATATAGAATACAAAACAGAGTTTACATAATTATCATGTATGTGGTTTCAGGATGTGATTTAAAAAAAAAAAAAAAAAAATCTACTCAATTTCATGAGAAAATGGTAAAACTTTATAAAATATGTAATTGTTACAGTAATAAGATAGACAATCTCTCTTTATATCCAGAGCCTAAATACATAAGCTAAACAAACAAGTAAGGCGGAAATGGGGAGCAAAACATCTAGACTAAATGATATCCACCTACCTGTCATTTTTAGGACATCTAGTCACAAATCACGCAGTCACAAAAGGATGACTTTTATTATCTGCTCTAAAATCATACTTTATGATACCTGGAAATTTAAGAAACCTTTGAAAGTGATGCAAACATGGAACAGTGAGTATTTTAGTGCTCGAGTAAGGAAAAAGTGAACTAGATACTGACACCATCTAGTGGCATCTTGCAAGGCTAAATGTGACTAACACAGATTTTTGGCTTGCTGAACTTAAAGTTAAGAGTAAGCATTAATTTGATGACATACCCTGAAAAGGGAACTTTAAACCAACTCAAAGTTCCAGATTCGTCTGTGTAAATCAATACTTGTTTTCCTAAATTAAAAAAACCCTGAATTCTATGTTAATTTTTAAACAAGCACTAACATTTCTTAGTGCTTATCTAATGTGAAAATGAAAAGTAATATAGAAAGTTAGCTGAAGAACGGCATAAGGGAAGCAAGGAAAGGGCACATGCATTGCTTTAGATCTGAAAATGCTTCCAAGAAAAATAAATCTTCATTAAACACCTAGGAGACATATGCAGGTTATGGAAACGGCTTAGTACATAGTGCAGGTTGTATCTACAACAGCATTTTAACCTAGCAAGATGAACACTGCTGGGCCATAAAATTAAAGACATTAAAATGTGAGGAAATTTCAAGGTTGAGTGAACTGAATTGACTCTTTGCTAGGTAAAAAAATGGCTGTCTGGCCAGGCCCAAAGAGTTGTGGTGAATGGAGTTAAATCCAGTTGGAAGCAGGTCACGAGTGGTGATCCCAGGGCTCAGCACTGGGGCCAGTTCTCTTTAGTATCTTTATCAATGATCTGGGCAAGGGGATCAAGTGTACCCTCAGCAAATTTTCAGACACCAGGCTGGGAGAGTGTGTTGATCTGCTTGCGGGTAGAAAGGCTCTACAGAGGGATCTGGACAGGCTGGGTCAATGAGCCGGGGCCAACTGTATGAGGTTCAACAAGGCTCATAGGCTTGATGGAGCAGTTCAGACCAGGTCCTGCACTTGGAGCACAAGAACCCCGGGCAACGCTACAGGCTTGAGGAAGAGTGGCTGGCAGAAGAAGAAAGCTGCCTGGCAGAAAAAGAGCTGGTGGTGTTGGTCAACAGCTGGTTGAAGATAAGCCAGAAGTGTGTCCAGGTGGCCAAGAAGGCCAATAGGATCATGGCTTGTATCAGAAATAGTGTGGCCAGCAGGACTAGGGAAGTGATCATCCTCCTGTACTCAGCACTGATGAGGCTGCACCTCAAATACTCTGTTCATTTTTGGGCCCCTCACTACAAGAAATAGGTGCTGGAGTGAGTCCAAAGAAGGGCAATGAAGCTGGTGAAGGGTCTGGAGCACAAGTCTTATGAGGAGCAGCTGAGGGAACTGGGATTGTTTAGCCTGGAGGAAAGGAGGCTCAGGGGAGACCTTATCACTCTCTACAACTACCTGAATGGAGGTTGTAGCAAGGCGGGGGTTGGTCTTTTCTCCCAAGCAACAAAGACAAGAGGAAGCAGCCTCAAGTTGCACCATGGGAGTTTTAGATTGGATATTAGGAAAAAATTATTCACTGAAAGGGTTGTCAAGTATTGGAACAGGCTGCCCAGGGAACTGATGGAATCACTATCCCTGGGTGTATTTAAAAAAGATGTAGACCTGAGGCTTAGGGACAGGTCTTAGTGGTGGACTTGATGGTCTTAAAGGTCTTTTACAACCTAAATTATTCTATAATAACTAAAAAAAATGTTGTGGAAGCTAGACCAGCAAAATGCAGCTCAGGTCTTTTGTTCCAAAGCCTCAGTAAAGAGGTTGTTCTCCACTTCCTCCCAGAGACTTGTGCTGGAAGTACCAAAGAGATGATTGAAGAAGCCTGAAGCATGTCTTCCTTTTAACACAGAATGAAAGCAGACATACAATGGTAACACAATCATACATTTAATAAAGAAAAATCACCAAATAGTTCGCTGAGTGATTTTAATAACAGCTACACATCCTCATCTGGAAACACAATGCAGCAGCAAACTGGTAAGAAACCCACTGTCCCGTGATTGCGTCCAACTATGTGTTGCACTGGAGACTAGGAAGTATTAAACATGTAAGACATACAGGAGTTTGACAAGGAGTTTACCATTACAGAAATCTTTTAAATAGTGAACTCTATGAAAGGTCCTAAAATATTCAGGGTATCAATGAAGAAACACAATGGAATCACATGACGCTCAGAAATGTTTCAAATAGCATATTCCACAAAATGACTTAAAAATTAAATGTTTATTTAGAACAATGTCCAAAATGAAAATTTTCAACCAGTCAAAAAACATGGTCCAGCTATATTCTATAACAATAACCTCTGTCACACACGCGCACAATTTATAAAGGACATTTTCATGTTGTAAGCTTAAGATAACATTCTTAATCCTTTCTATAGGAATTTCACATAACAGTTTGAACTCCTTGAAATTAAACCTCCCAAAATTTAACAGCAGCATCCAGAAGATGAAATAAACAGCTACAAATAGAAGCAACCCAATATCTGCCAGTTATTAACAAACAACAAAATGAAAACCCTTAAACCTAAAAATCACACTTCTTTGAAACACAGCCCTCTCTCCCTCAACTCATTCCGATTGCTATGCTACTTAAAATCCATTCTCGTTCTCCAGGACTCATCAGTAAAAGACAGCCCACCATCAACCCTGCAGCAAACAGCACAATCCTGTATGTTGAGAAGTTCTCTCTTGCATTTTATAAGATGACTCTTACTAGTCTGTACCTCAGAACACAGCGTATTGAAATGCTTCCTAATGACAATACTTTCCTTCAAAGTCCTTAATGTCTTAAGACTAAGACATTAACCACTACAAAGAAATTCTCTACAGAGCTAGAATTGTAAGTATAAAGGAACACATGTACATTGTTGAATTTGGGAGTTTTTCTCGCAACCAAAAAACTTTACAGAAAAACAATCAAATCACAGTTAAATTTTAGTTTTAGGCTGTATCTTAATAAATGAATGATATCAATATAAAATCAATAAAATCAATAAACATTCTGTATTTTTTCTTCAGTTTTGTTTTAAATTTTAGCCTAACAATTGCTTAAAAATACCCTTGGACTAATTAACACTATCTTACAAATTACTTACAATATTTTTATATTAGTGCTTTTGACAACACAGTCACTACCTACAAACAAAAGTATTATTAAAACTGTTCTGACATAATACCTAGAAAATGTGAGTACAACAGTAAGAATTATTTTAGTGCAGTATTTACTGTGCTTTAGTAAATGTGATGTGAATAACCGCAAGTTTTTCCCACATAATTCATTAAGTGCATTATCTACTTTTACTTCCAGGAACTCTGCTTTGAAAACACCAATTCAGGGAGGCAAATGATAAAAGTATGTCTCCACTTGTACAACTGTTACCTGTCCTCCAAGTCACATGCTGGAACACAGCCAACATATATAACCCTTCTACAAAACAGATACAAAGATTTCTAAGGAAAACACAGATAATGTCATAGTCCATGAGCTCATTAACAGCATTCAGCTAGAACTCAAACCTTAAAGATCACCATCTACACTCTGTACACTCCTTATGAAAACCAGAGTCATGGAAAAAAAAAAAAAAAAAAATTTCCAACTACTGATACATCATCAGTTTCCTCCAAGACTAGCAGCACAATAATTTTAGTAAAATCCCAGCCCTCCCAAGGAATGCAGTAGCAAACAAAGTTCACCGGTATGTATCATGGACTTTAGGCTGTATTCACAACTCTGCCAGCACCGTTCAAAAGCCTACATGACAACTCATCAACCTCCTCTGGCAAAACCTAAGGCTGAGGTTTCACATTCTGGGGCAATTGCATCACTTTCTTCTGCTATGTTATTTTTCAGTTGGATCAGTTCCCCACACAGCTGCACGTTCAGCTGTGCCAGCACAAAGAACAGAGCAGCAGCAAGCAGACAGGGGGTGCCACTAAAGACACACCCAAGGAACAACCAGTTTGGAAACCTCTGAAGCAATCAAACAGCTGGGAAATAGCTGTCTCATTTAAAAAAAAAAAAAAAAAAAAAGAAAAAGGCATCAGATTACACTTAAGAAAATGCTACTGAGGAAACAGAATAGTTTTGACTGGGAGGAGTGAACATTCTCATTTTCTGAAATCCTGAAGCCAAATTCTGACCAGTAATGATCAAGACGATGAACACTGGGCACCAAAACCTCATGCCTGCTAAGCTGTATCAGTCTGCCTTAGTTATAAATCCTTTGAATACAAGCCAGTGGCTCACAGTATTCAAAATCTGCAAAAATACCTCCATACCTCGCCTAGGACCTTCTCCTGAGAAAGAACAGAGGTGCAATTAACAAAACAACTCAATTTCATGGCTGCGGGGAAACCTTTTAGCTAACAACAGCAATTCAAACATACTGCATTTCAGGAAAACTACATACTGCAGGCCACCTTTGGATATTTTAAAGGCTAGGAAAAAACACTGTGTTACTCTAGTCTAACCTCAGATATAATGCAGAGAAGAATGAACCTCATCCAGTAATTTCCAATGTAAATTCACATATTTTCTTGGAGACAAGTACTTTTTTAATTAAAAAAAAAACCATACTAAATCTGGACTTCAATGGCTAAAAGTGACAGAAAACATAATACACTTCAAGAGAAATTACTACAAAGGATTCGTTTAAAAATCTGAATATATATATATGCTAGATATATTTAGATTTCAGCAAGGCATCAGCCATCAACTTACTCCACATTCAAAGGTAACCTGCCCGTAACGGATACTCCCTGCATACAGGCAGCAAGAGAAGCATTTGCCTGGTTAGTTCCACTAATGACATGCATTAATCTGCCATGAATCTTTCTCAAGATCCCTCTTTTCTGGTGTATGTGTCCTAATTCTTATAAAGAAATGACCTATAGTCTTTTTTACTACATTTATAAGGTGTTAGCTTCATGAAAATGCTAACACACAACAGATACACCCAACTGAATGAGCCACATTTGTCAACATATTTTCGAAAAAATGACAGACCGAAACAGAACAAACTATACACAAAACCTAACAGATCTATATCAACCAAGCATTGCTTCTTCTCTTTATTACTGATCAGATTTCTGCAATGAACCAACAATTTTGTTCTACTTTGCACAAACTATACACTTTTAAACAAAGCACACTATCACATTTGTCTTTAGGAAAGAAAGACACACCCTTCTACATTATATACAAAGGTGTACACATTTATTAAAGATATTTAATTGAATAAATAATAAGCTTCCAAGGAAAAAAAAAGTTCTTCAGCATTAGCTATGCTACTATCTTGTGATATTTTATTAATTACAGCCAATTTATTAAATACATCAACTTCTCCACAACTTTGACCAGGACTAACTTCAGACTAGACAGATGTATATTTCTGAAGATGATCCTGTTCCAGCATTTTACACTTCTGGAACTTCAGGACTTAGAAGTTGGATAAAATATACATTAGCAGGATGAAAACATTTCTGAACTCCTTTACTTTTCAGTTCCCAAGCATTTAAAATTTAACTGTAATTGCAATTAGAATATATGATAATTAACAGAATTTATAGAATGGAATAAAATTTATTTTTACTTTGAATTTCTAATACAATGCACCATCACTCTACTTTTCCAGTAACAGTAGCAAATTAATTATATAACATTTACAACTTTTAGCATTGTGGGTAATACTTTTACAGTCTTTGGTACTGAAGTTCAACAGCTGTTGTGAACATGTGTCCCTCAATAAAAAAGCCTTTTAACTTCCCTTTTCTCATCAACTAAAATTCCTCCAGTATTATTTTCACTACTACCCCATTTATTTGAAAATAGATACACCTAATTTTATATATATATATAAACTTCATTACCAACAATATTTTTTCACTTCCTGAGACTTCTTTCATGACTGAGATGTTACTTTAAACAGGCATCTAAGAAAATACGAAGTATTTGAAGTATTCAGGTTTTTAATACCTAAAATGTTTCTTACCACAAAGTTCTGCTCATTCTTCTTTACAGTTCTGGAGAACTGGTGTTTTCAACCATCATTTGTATTTTTCATGCTTGTTCTTAAAGCTATATACACAGTACAAAGCAGACTCCCCATCAGTAAACCTCACCCTCTCATCCACAGCAACACCTAGTCCTGTCACTCTATCTGTTACCAACTCTACAGCAAACACAGTTCAGCTCACAATGCTGCACTGTCTTTGCCAAGTAAAATATATCCAAAAAGCCATACCACACTCACATCATACTAAGCTGTATTAGGGTAATCAGAAATAGCAGTGTAAGTTGTTTGCAGAGGGGGTGGTTGAAATTTCTTAGAATACAATAAAATAAAAACATGGTATCAAGACTGTTCTTCAGCAAATTCTATAGCCAGCATATTGCCACGTTCTCTTCAGGTTTTCCTATGTCTCTGGAACTGAAAACACCAGTGGATGGGATGTGGGTACAAGTTGGGGGTTCCTACAACATTGGTAGAAGTTGCAGGTACCAAGGTGCCTAAGCTACCCATACATTCAAGAGAGACAAAAATGCTTTGATCATTCAAAGCCTTCTGAGTTTAGGTAACTGAAAAGTCCTCCCTAGTAATATCAAACCTAAATGTTTGTCACCTAAAAAAGTGAAGGTTCCAGGAATCCTACCACATGCTTGTTTATGTCAGACATAGTGAACAAGTGGACACATAGACACACTGTTATGAATTGGTCCACAGCTAGCCTGAATTACTAAGCAGTACTTTTGAACTACTATCAGTTATAATTTCCCTATTTCTTCAACCCAAGACAACTGTAAACCAGTATTTTAGTGTGTTTGGAAAAAGGTGTGGGGTGGGAGTAGACATTTTTGGGGTGGGGGTGTTGTTTATTTCTTACACGAAGTTAAACAGAATTGCATTCATATTAAAAACTAAAAAGCAACAACAATAAAAAAAGACATCCCATGAAAAAAATTAAATATTCTGACATGCTGTAATTAGCTAGGTACAGTAAGATCCAAAAAGGCTTTCTACTCATCCATACCTTCCACAATCACTGTCAGGGAGGCAGCTAACAGACACTGGGCCTGACACACAGCGTGATGTAAGTGAAAAGAGGACAAGCTGCATGTCTAGCCCTATGTCTCATTCAGCAACACAGCAGAATATCTTTGGGAAATCCACACTGCTACCAAAAAAGCACTTTACTCACCCACAAGCAACAAAGCACAAGTGTACATAAGGTTCTATGTTTACTGGCTGCAACGATGACAAAAAACATTTAAGTAACTTAAAAGACTGGTGAAGCAGAGACCTATAAAAAAACTCCACACCCCTACACCCATTCTTCCACTCAGTACTTAAAACAGAATTTGAAACATACTTTAAGTACACATTTTTACTTTTGAATTAATACTTTCAGTCTAGCCTTACCTTTTGAGATTGTGGACATACATGAAAGCACCAAGACAGGTTCCCATTCTATGTACCTGTGCCTCCCACTTTCCATAGGAAACCTTCAGAGGCATAGGTTTAACTGCTTGTACAGTCATGTAATAATGACCCAGAAAAATGAAGTAGGCAGTGCGGTACTACTGTACCCGAACCAGTTGTTTTTTTGTTTTTTTCAATTAAAGAAAAAGAACAGAAAGTAGAATACAACTGCTTTTGTAAAGACATGAGTCTTATTCTGTTACAGACTTTGAAACATAATACAAACTGAGAAACAAGTGAGTTACCCTAATGTTTTTCATTCGACTGTGTTGCCTACACCAAATGACAATCTCACAATGACATTTATCAGAAGTACTAAAAAACCTTACCTTTTGGATAATCTTCCAATAAGAGGTTGAAGTGACCTAACTGACAAAAGAAATCAGACTCGACCTTTCCTTCAGCTTTCAAAATTAGCGATTCATAGCAGCGAACAGCCTGGGAAAAAGAAATACAAGGTTTTCAAAATTCTGCATTTAACTAAAGGAGATTAATACATTTTCTGAGAAATAACAAAGTTTCTTGTTAATCTGCAAGGCAGTAAGTCTATAAATACTCTCAATAACTTCGCTAGAATTACTTTTCAAAGAAGAAATGTAGTATTTCAGATAGAATAGACTTGGAAGTTCACAGATTCTAATGCAAATTGACAGCAAATGAACAATAGAAGTCTCCAGTGTGGACTCCAGTAACATTCAGTTTCCCAAACATAAACCAAAACTCTAACATACATAACAATTTTTAATTTAAAAATCAATGAAATGCAAAAGGATTGATTTTATTATTTCCAATTTGCAAGACATAAACCTCTCTGTTTTTATTCTCATTCTGTGGTTTATTTTTTAAAGGATACACATTCCATTCTACCAGTTATTGCACTAGTTTTTGCTAAACTGAAGAATACACTACCTCAACATGCTTGCTTAGGCAATTTATATACCTTAGTACATACTTCCCAATGTCATACAGTTTACTATCTTCTACTTGCCACACAGTTACTGTAGGCTAAGCAAAGCTAAAGTTAGAAATATGAATCTAATTAGAAAGGAATTTCACTTTTGAGAAAAGTTGCCCTAGAAGTTTTTATGCTGCACACAAAATCAAAGTATGTTCTGCACTACAAACGCACATTTTTAATAAACTAAACTGATATCTTCTATTCACCATAATGGTCATGATCTTTAACCTGTTATATTCTTACCTCATGACCCTATTCAAACTTTGGGAACGAATAAATAAATGAAACCAGTTTTCCTACTTTTTGAACTTCCAGTTTCTTCATTTTAAACATACTAGCCATTAAAATGAAGTAGCTGAATATACTTAAATGGGAGGGAAGGTCCTTTGCACCAGCAGAAGACTTCACAGTTCTCAAAAGCTTGACAGACTTCCAACGAATTTTAATTCCAGCTGATTAATCCATGACTTTCACCAACTCATGGTTTGACTATGTTTCAAATTTGGTTGCAATTATGGACTCCTTGATTTTCATATATTACAGTATTCAAAGACCTTAATACTTAATCTGAAATAACGAGCTTCGTTATTTTATTAAAACTGGAAATTCAAAAAGGAAAAAAGATTAATCTTCCCTGTAATATGTAAATCCAAATCCTAAACTAATAGTCTTGCCCATGTTTATGATATGCTTCATGTACACTTGGATTAATCATCAAAATGAGAAATGCCAACAATAAACTGAGGAAATGTTAAGAAATAGTTAAAAAACACCTGTGGAAAATCCAAATTACTGATCTAATCTGTATTTTAATTTGGCATTTTTACCTTGCTATGCTAGTTCTAAAAGTAAACAGTGAGCCATAATGAGATAGCTCTTGCTGTACTCAGTGGACACAAAGTCATGTATGCGACCAGGTGAGCAGATCTCAATTTGTATCCCAAGCTTGAGATGTGTTACATATGCTTTCACCTACCCCCCATCCCAGAAGAGCCTTATTTTATGGCTGTTTTCAGAAATAAAGTTCTAATGGATAAAAACAAAGTTATACTGCTGCACAACTGCAGTAAAATGGGTAACATCTATATTAAATCTGTTAGGTGTATGTGTGGTTTTAACATTATTTAATAAAACCATTTAAATTACATATTTCAAACTGTAGCTATTTGGCCATATTCTGAAGGTATACATTGAGACATGTATTTGCCTCTACATCAACGAACTGCTGCAGAATTTTTCATTCATGCTGCAAGTTTTGCCTTCGCAAACTGCACTGGAAGGACTGGAATTCTGTTGACAGTTAATCAAAGCTACTACTCCTTCAATTTTATTCCCACAGCTGCGAACACCTCTTGAAGTCAGCTCTCAATCTTAATGAAGTCATACTCTCAATCTTAATGAATACAATCCCTGGAATCAGAAGCAAAGCACAGAAGTCCAAAGTGAGTTTCTTAAAATTACTATCCATGTATAAATCAATTCTCAACGTTCAGGCTCACCAACGGAACCCATTCCCATCTGCAAATGTTTAAATGCAGAATCTTGGGTTTTTTGCCTTGTTTCCTCTACCCACTTTTTGGCCTTATCTCTGGATTTGTACAAATTGTAACATAATTCTTGCTGATGCCCCTAGTGTTACCATCACAGATTAATTTGCAGCTAGACTCCCATTTTCTGATGAAATGCAATACCTGCTGCAACTGCTGAAAAAAAAATATTCACACTATGACTTTTTTTTAAATTAATATTTTGTCTTTTACAGTTCAGTCACTGTTCAGAACATACAGAAACAGCTACCACAACAGGTAGCTTACAAAAACTGCTGGAGAGGAAGTTAAGGTAGTTTATTTCCTGAATCAGATGGCTACAGGTATTTAAACAAAACTTGACTTTATGAACAAATAAAACAGAATTTTTCTGTATAGATATTCAAGGAAATGATAAATCACACGCACTTAAACAGCTAGGCATCCAGGGACCCTTAACACTTCCCCAGCCCCTTTTCAAGTAAATCCTCATTAAAAGATGTAGCGCAATTATCTGTAAGCACTATAAACAGTGAGGATACAAAAAGTTGTGCCCAAGTCTTTCACACAACTCAAATCAACTCTCAACAAGGCTGATTTTCCCTCTGCCTTAGAATACACTTTGAAGATACCACTAAGGCACCTTACTAACGCCAGCACAAGGCAAGATGTAGGACACCAGAGCTGCAAAACAGAACTTCCCTTTAAAGTAAGTTAACTGTTACTGTAAGAGCAATTCAACTACACCATTAAGTACAACCTCTCAGTGGATCTCTAATCTATTTGCAATGTTATCTAGAAAACACCTATATTTATGCAAACTAAAATTATGAAGCTTGTTTCATATGAATTTTTAAAATTCTTCTAGCACATTCTAACAAAATGAAACAGAAACTAAGAGCAAGCTTTACTTTCTCGGCAGGAACACCCAAGTCAACCTCTAAGTCTCTGGAGTATGAGCACACTGATCAGTATGTGGCTCTTGCTTTTCCTAGCAGTCAAAGCACATTCATATAGACAACCTGATTCTAACTCTGGCTTTGGACAAGAAACTTTCCTCCCCACCAAACCCCTCCACAAACATCTTAGGAAACGAAAAAGTATTTTTCTGCATAGGTAAGAGTTTGTCTCTTAGTTGAATGAACCGATGCAAAGCGTTTTGAAGAGGGAGGTCACAACTACACGTATCTGTATATGGTTTCCTTGAAGGAATAATCAAAAGATCTTATTTTGGTGGATCTGTAACTGCATAGGCCATCTATGGCACTACTTGTGCAACCCATTTAGATCACCCCGAGACACTAAGAAGTTTAAGGAAGTTAAAAACCCCTCAGGTTTTTTAGTATTGTTATTTGTCCACATTGTATGGATTTATAAGTGTACTTAATGGAGCCAGCCTTGAGAACTGCTAGTATTGACAAATTAACAAGAAAGAGAAAGACCCTGAAATGAAAAGGAAGATTGCTACACAACACCACACACTTTCTCCCCTTTGTTCAAGGCTGCCTGTAGATAAAAGGGAAACCTGAAGAATTTAGAAACTTGGCAAAATAATCCCCGCAGCTGACAACCAAAGACAACCAAAGCAGAAGCAGGAAACAAACACAGGAATGGCTACAGGAAAAGAAGCTGGTTTGTACGATACTAAAAAAGTAATAACAATACTCATGTTGTTTACCACCTGCTTCATTATAAGCAAACTGAAGTAATACACTATTGTCAACGCTTCTGACATGACAACTCTTATGACATCATAGTCCGTGACTGGGGGCATTCTGATTTCACAAATTCAATCACCAATTCTTAGGACAAGTTCAAATACAATACAGTGAAGAAGAAAAAGGTGTAGTATATTTGTCAACTCAGAAAAAGCTAGCAAAACATTCATATGTGTTCACAAAAGGAAAAAAATAACTCCATTATCATCTTTAAAATGCCTTACTAAATCCCTGTATGTTTGCTACTTATTATTCCAAAGGTAAAGGAAGAACAATATTTTTTCTCTCTGTTGTGAGAACATTCCCTTCCACCCCACCCCTCAAAAACCCCAAACCAAACAAAAACAACCCCATAAAGCAAATGCCAGTTTAGGCTATTATTAATATAATGTCTTTTCATGAAGAAAAGACCCTGGAGTTGGGAATATAGTATAACCAAAACAAACAAACAAACAAACAAAAAAACCCAATCCAACAAATAAAACCAGAATCCTAATAGAAGTCACCGATCATATTACAGCTCTACTTCATAAAGGAGAAGGAAATGCTATGTCATTTCTACTTCAACTATTTGAAGAAAAAACTTTATCATTATCACTGGTTGTAATTATTTGTATTATACAGCCCAAATTCAAATTACTGATAGACAACTGTACTAAAAAGAAAATAGCTCTTCCAGAAAGTTTCTAAAGAAAATGATGTAATAATGCTCTTTCTTACTCATGACAAGCATGACCTACTAAGAAGAATGTAGCAGAACTAAATAGCCAAATATGACAAAATGTTAACTATCAATTCTTTAATATATTAATGATACAAAAACAGAGGAGTGCACTGAGTCAGCAAATTCTTACTTAAAACATAAAAAAACCACTGACAGCTACAGAAAACTACGAAACTAGCAATAGAAATTGTTAGCATGGCAACAGCTGGGCAGTAAAATATTCAATGAAAGAAATTATATTAATTTTACTGGATAATAAATTAACTGTTCAAGAAAAATAATAGTGGTTTAATGCAGACAACATAGTGTAAAATTACAAATTCAAAGCCTCAAGGTGTTCCTAGAACCTTAAAATTCACAACAGAGAACACTACTGTATACACAATAAGCCTTCCATGGGGAGGGGTGAGCAATGATACAAACAAACAGTTCCTGCTTGCTTTCTCCTTCTTTCTCTGGAAAGCAATAACCTGAACGGATGGGCTCTGTGAGCAGGTAATGAGAACTGGAAGCACAAAAATATTCCATGTGAAAAAATCTGAAGAGGGGGACATCAGTGGACTCTTCACAAACAAAATACATACTATACTAATGCTTAGAAATTAAATGTTATTTAGGTGTTAAGGGATATTTTACTCCTCTGGAGAAGAAAGTAATTAAGTAGACAGTGCTGGACACTGACATAATGATCACGCTATCTACTACCCGTCAGTCTGAGGGATATCTACTGACCAGAAAAGCAGAACTTCATGTATGTGCTCGGCTCATTCTCCCCATCTCAGTTTCAAAAGAGGATGTTCTGAAAGGCTTCTCTTCCATTCCTTTCTCCACACCACAACTGACCAAAATGCACATGTTATTTTCTAATAATGATGACAACAACTACCATCCGGAGAACCTCCTGATTCAGTTCTAGCTCCTGCTCTGCAACAACAGAAGTGTGAACAAGGCTCACTTCAGCTAATCAAAGAAGCAAAAAAGACAAGCCTGAATTCTTCAGAAGTTAAACTATTTCCCACCCCCATCAATGACTGGCTTGATAAACACCACCTCCTGGGCTGTAGATGAGTTGAAAGAACATTTAATTTACTTCTGCAGACAAAAGCATACAATTACTCTAATCTGCTAATAATATTTAAGATCTAAGTCCTTATAATCTCAGGGACAGTAAATAGTATAGAACAATGGAAACAGATCTTCCTCGTGCATTTCTTAAGAAATGTATCATAAATTCTGGCCAAATTATTCTCCTGTGATTACTGATTCATGGAACAGGACACAAGAATAAACAGTGCAAGCAATGAAGAAGAAAAGCAGTTGCGCATGTTAGTTACATGCGTATATCGATGATAACAATTTTCTTTAAAAGCCACTACTGTGGTCCAGGAGTCATCTACCATAGGCATAATTTGAAAAAAAAAATTGTTATATCTTCAGTATAATCTGGAATTAGAAAAAAGGAAATGAAGCAGCAAACAGCAAAAGTAAGAACAACGTTGCTAAGTTTTTAAGTGAAAATTAACATGAAAACTAATTGAAAGGTCCAAACCAAAACTCTTATAGAGACTGTAGTGGAAGCAGCACACTACCACCATAAGAAACAAGCAGTAAAATAAAAAAAATTTAGAAACCTACTGCAAAGAATTAGTATCACCAAAACAAATGCTACAATCAGATGGAGGAGACACTAGTAACTTAGAAATAGTTCTTCCTGAAGCCAATTATCATTCAAAAACGAGGGATACTGCTTCATACAAAGGACAGAACTGCAGAACAGAATACAAAACAGAGGATATGCAAATCAGTGATAAATGGAGAAAAGTGACATTTTAGCAGAAGGGGGGAAAAACTTGCCACCACTGAATTAAGAACATTTATTATCAGCTACAAGGCATTCTTTACAAATGTTTTCTGTCAGACAGGTGTAAACTCAATACCATAGGCTTCTCAAAGAGAAATACAAGAATCTTAGTAGTTTTCAGCCAATAGTGTCCATAACCAATTGCATTTTGATGAAAAACGTGTTGACTGCAGTTAATGTAGTGAATCACTGCATTAATTCTGAGATCACCTTGAGAATGCACGCACACACAACCCCCCACCCCCCATTAATTCTTTTAAATATGGTAAGATGTATTTACGAATACAGATGTATGTACAGACACACCTACATTATACAGGAAATTAAAACAAATTTTGAACTATCAGCAAACAGAATGCTCTTTATTCTGTCCCTGAAAACATTTCATCACCAGGAGTTGCAGGAGATTATGACAAATTTTGTACATAATTTCATCATTCCAAACCCTGCACAGTTATTCTTTTTTTAAAAACTTTTTTTAAAGTACCAGTAGGTTTTTCCATAGGCAATTGAAATGGCTGATTGTTATCTGAGACTACAGAAACTTTGTTATTTTACCATAAGAAAATTTTATCTCAAGTAGAATTGCAGCACCTTACTTTAGCAATTGTTCTAGAGCTAATGAACAGTGCACTTCACACTAAAATTTGACTAAATCTGACTTTATTCTAGAAATTCTTCTCTGTATCAACATAAATCACCACAACTGAGGTGCAAGCATGTCATAGTTCACAACACTTAAGACTGTTAACTTCGATAAACTGAGCTGTGTTGAAAATGTTAAACCAGTTGTATCTAGAAGACAGATTTTCATATAGATTTCAGTAAGATATCATACATCAAATAAATAGCTGTTTCTGATTTCACTGGGCAAATAACTTTGGAAATACAATTAAAATCAACACACAAAGAAAAAACAAAAGACAACCAATCAAAAATAGCTGCATATTTCACTTAACAAAAAAACCCAAAGTTTAAATCTGAGTATCTGTTATTTATACAAAGATGTCCTGATTCAGACACAAATCTAAGAAAATGTCTACAAAGACTGGCAAAACAAATATGTATTTGTTAAAATACTTCGTTTCAGACAAAACAGAATGATGTTTCGTGCTGTTGTTGGAATACAAGGTAATATAAAAGAGCAGCTATTACAAAATACTTAAAAACTATTACGAATTGCTCTGCACAGTGTAAACTTCAGTTCCAAAAGGGTTCAAGCACCAGAGGTGGCCCAGTTTTCAAAAATAAACATGGTTCGTAGCTTAGTCTGAAAAAATAAGGAAGAGAAGATTCAATTTAGAAGAATGGAGATGAAAATGGGTCAGGAGCTGTTTATGAAAAGAAGTGTAAAAAATAAAGATAATAGCTGGGAAGTATGGAGTTTTCAGCACCACAGAAGCGATAAAATTGGTAAAGGCATATTAAGACACAAAGGATAGAAAAAACGCCTAAACGGAAGGAACTTGACTTCAAATTTGAAATAATGGTATTTTAGTTGAGTCTCAGAATGCTGGTACTTCTAAAGTTAGCATAGCCAGTACACCAGGAAGGGGGCTCCACAAAGATTTTCCATCACATCACCAAAATCTCACATACAGGTACCACTCCACATACCAGGTTCCTTTTTCCACTGTCACTCATATATAATCCTGTTGTGGCTGGTTAACTATGCTTGGACAATGGGAATGCCACTCACATATGAAAGTAAGCAACACTAGAACATACCACATGTGCATGAAAATCAGCTTGCACTGAAAAATGTTTCGGAGCAGAACTTTAGGCCCAGTAAACACCTTGGAAAGTGCCACAATAACTCCCATCTCTGCTAATGCCTGCAAACACACAGCCTTTTCCTTCACCTCTCATGTAGCAGTCTGAAAGGAAAAATATTGCAATGAGGAAATAAAAGGAATACAGTCCTCTGGATACAGTCACACAACTAATGATCAGTACCGCTTCTGAATAGGAGAGCTGGTGTACGGCATTCCAGAAAAGAAATGTCTGCTTGTGCTACGCAGCAATAACAGGTGTGTGGGGTACATTCATACACATTTCAGAATTGGCATTTATGCACTATAAAGTGTAAGTCACATGCAAATATTTTACCCACTAGTGTCCATTTGCATCATAATATGCACTAAACACCAAGTAAAATGACAATACACTCAAACATTGCTTAGGAAGTGGCCAACAGCGTCTTCTGGTTAAGTAAAATTTTGTCCTGAATTTTCACAGACAACACATCCTGAAGAATCCCATAGCTGCAGGGTAGAAATGTAGGTCGTCAACACAGACTGTGTGCATTAACATCCCCCTGCAGCTGGACAGAAGACCTCCTTCCTGAATGCTGCTCCCCAAGCCCTGTCAAATTTGACATCCAATACAGAGACAGACATTAACAAATACCAAGTGGAAAAACATATACATATCAAGCTTAACGCCAATTCTGTGTTAACCTGTTTTTTCAGGTATACTCCTGAACTGTAAAACAGAGTCTGCTTCAAAGAACACAGCTCCTGGTAAGTACAGCAGGTCAGAATCCAATTCTATTATTGGGGTGGGAGGGTGGAGGGAGAAAAAAATGTACAAAAAAATTCACCACAAAAACATTAACAAATAAAAATAAGAACATTCATCTAGGATACGAAAGACCAGAATTCAGGTCTCTGCCTGATCTGAAACAAAGATTTGAGTTGTCCATACTCATAGAAAGTGCCTTAAATATCAGACTCAACCTCACTTTTAAGCCAAAAGTCACCATGATCCCTGTGCAGACAAGGTGAATTTTGTGATTTAAAACAACCAACTGGATAAAGAAGAATGCATTCCATTAGAGAATTGTGCTGAGGAGGTTTGGAGCCCCACCACCATCTGTCTTGGTTGAACACTAACAAACATAACCTAAATGATGAGTTGTTCTCAATTCCATCATGCTGCTATTCCTTCCAACAGAAGGATTTGCAAAGACTCTTTTCTACCATGTCCAGCTGGAAAAGATACAATATCCCCTTCTGCCGGACCTAACTTTCAGTTATCACATACTCTGACTAATAATAATGCACAATTCCAATACTTGTAGACAAGAAGCCACCAATTCAAGCCATACATAGAACAGTACTCAATAACATGGGCTTCTACAACCAGTCACACCTAACTCCCTAAATCGGTCATACTCATTTAAAAAAAAAAAAAAATGGTTAAAGTTGTATTAAGATTTTAATTTTAAAAGTATTGGTTAAAAAATGTGAAATAATTGAAAAACCAAACCCAGCATCTTCATGTTCAAACCATGAATAATTACATAATTTTTTGAGTTTTATCACAAAACCGCCCCAAAAATGACACACTACACTTTAGGAAAAGCAATACACATCTCCAACATATCTATATCCAAAGGCCAACCCTCTAAACCAGCTAAACCTCTCAGATTTGAAAGGGAAAAAAAGCTTACACACGATTCACTACCCTTACACTGTTGATGACATCTGTCAGTTCCAAACTTCACTGAAAATAGCAACTGGCCATTAATTTCTTAGGAAAAAAAAAGTCTATTTTTAGACTAAAAATTCAAAATTGTGCAATGTAAGTGCAATTCCACTGTATGGAACCCAATTCTTTAACCTGGCATTATCTGTGTTGCACCAATACTACCTTTCAGAGTGACTAAATCAGTATCTCTAAGCACTAAAAAACACTGCTTGTCTCTCAGTATCTGAGAGAAAATTCAAAAATCTTTAAACAACCAAACTGTTAGAAAACATTTTATAAACCCACTGAGGTGTGAACTCCATCACCAAATGATGAAATGGGACAAAGTATGCCAGAAGAACGGATGTGCAGAATGGCATTTAACATTAGGAAGTTCAAAGGCACCATTCATAAACTTGCCTGTGCATGTAACTCATACAACCAAACACCTTTGAAGATCTCATGATTAATTACTGTAGGGTTTGCATTTAAAGTTCAGTAATGATAGAAATAACTGAATGACACACATTTCAGACATTTGTTGAGAAGCTTTTACTTTTGATGAACATGCTGTACTCCACAGGATTCACTCCACAGAAGATGAGGTGTTTTGGTAAAGCAAGTATCTGACTCTTCAACTGAAGCTGTAATGACTCAGGCCTTTAGGTGAAAGATCAATGCCTACATTGTTTACAGTGGCAGACATCATCAATTTCAAGTATACATTAATACAAAACCTTAGAAGGAACTTCAGTGGTTTTACGGGCAACTTATTTTCCAAAATGCAACTAACTCGAGGCTGCAGAAAAGCACCAACATAGTCACCCAGGGCATAAAGTCACTCAAGAGTTTTTCATTAAAAAGATAGTTTCTTAACAGTAAAAAGTTGACTGTCTTCTGTCATGGTTTAATCCCACACAGCTGCTCACTCACTCTCCCCACCCAGTGGAGTGCAGGAGAAAATTGAGGGGGGGAGGGTAGGTAAAACTGTTGGTTAAGGTAAAGATAATTTAACAGGGTAGGAAAAGAAGAAAATAACAGTAAAGGTAGTAACAGTAATAGAACTGGAATATACAAAACGAGCGATGCACAATGCAATTGCTCACCACCCACTGACCAATGCCCAGCCAGTCCCCAAGCAGCAATCTGCAATCCCTCAGCCAACTCCCCCCCAGTTTTATTGTTCAGTGTGACGTCCTATGGTGTGGGATATCCCTCTGGACAGTTGGGGTCAGCTGTCCCAGCTGTGTCCCCTCCCAACTTCTCGTGCCCCTCCAGCCTGCTTGCTGACAGGGCATAAGAAGCTGAAAAGTCCTTGAGTTAGTATAAACACTACTTAGCAGCAGCTAAAAACATCAGTGTGTTAGCAACATTATTCTCATACTAAATCCAAAACACAACACTACACCATCTATTAAGAAAAAAAATAACTTTATACCAGCCGAAACTAAAATATCTTCTTTTTTAAGGTTTTGGATCATTGGGCATACCCATGTCTCCCATTTCACTGTCACTAATGTAATCTACCTTTGTTTAAAGGTTAAATTCACCTCCAAAGCACTCAATGGCTTGATCATAGAAGATCTTTAAATTGCCAGAATACACCAGTGTAAGAACTGCAGTCAACAAGAACAGTTCACAATGCAAGAAAATCTTATTTTCACGGAAGACTGGATTTTTTTCATGTGTTGGACCCAAAGAGTAGAACTAATCCTTAGAAAAAGTATCTTTTCAATATGTGGAAAGGTGCACACTTTTACATTCACGTTCATCAATACACATAAAACCCCACCATACACTGTACAAAAATCCCTGTCAAAACAGTATGTCACGAACAAGCAATTCCCCTAGAGAGGAAACAAGGAAACCAGCAAAACAAAAATCTATGAACCAAACACAACAGAGTCAGACACTGAATAAAGTTCTAAAGAGCACATGGGACACAACCACAGAAGTGGCAAATAAAAGCTCAGTCTGAATAAAGGAACAAGCAAGAGGGAACATCCAAGTGAGAGATGAAACTTTCATCAGGGGGGAATGGCAGAGAAGAAAAGTAAACAGATCACAATTTACTCAAGACCTGAACGACAGCACCCTCTTCACTGCCTTATCATTCCATCCCTACTCCATGTGGCAGAACAACAACCTCCCCATTATTACTCACCTAATACATAGCATCTTCACATAATAATCACTTCAATCATGCCAGTCACTCAGAGAACAAGTGATTAGCCCTCTATAAAGAATGTTTGGGGAGAATGAAAAAATACAAAGGTGAAAAGAGTTTAAGAACATTTAAAAATGTATCAAATTAAAATTAAAGACATTTTCAAGTAATCATAAAAGGCAAAGTCAGACCCAAATGTCAATCTTTTAAAGCTCTTTATTTAAAGCCCTTTATTTTAAAACATCAACTGTAGTACAAAAGGTTCATTTTTCATAACTTTCTGCAGTAATGTTTATTTATATCCCAAAAAAGCAAACCCCATCATTCTGGATCACCCATGGCCTGTCCTGTGCAAGCAACAGGAGGTAAGATTTATGCTTAAGCTTGGAAACATGAGTATCACTTGAAGGTGCAAGAGAGATTATGTATGTTGTCTTTAGGCCACAGATGGAGAACTGGCATCTCATGAGGTGTGGGTAGCTTTACAGGAAAAAAGCTCCTAACTAGCAAGGTCTGTGCTGCTGTTCAGAGCAGGGAAGGGCTGCAACTCCTTTCAACTTTCTGGCCAATTAGGACCAAATAGCTACAGGAGAACAAGCTCCCCAGCCAGCAGAGTCAGGGCCAGGCAGTGATGACAATGGGGGCGGGTGGGGGGGTGGGGGGTGCAGCAGACAGGGGGGCTTCCTCTCTTATCTGTTGTTCCTTAAAATCATAGAATGGTTTGGGCTGGAAGGGACCTTAAAAATCATCTAGTTCCTTCCTCTCCACATGCTGAGCAAGTGGAAGAGCTCCTTAAGTGGAGTCTTTGACCGCTGAAGACCGGAAGGCCCAGCCCTGCAGAAAAAGTAGAACCAGAAGACATGCAAGTAAGCCAAGGAGATGACGAAAAGTCCTAGAATCAGAGCAGAGGCAGAGGGAAGCACATGTAAAATAAATGTTACAAGTTGTAGGCATAAAATTTAAAATTTTTGTTACTCTGTTTGCAGGCTCATGGGACAAACCACACAGACCTGACTCTTAATTTATGCTAAGAAGAAAAAAAATACAGTATACTGAAAATACATTTGAAACTTTTTTTGCTGTGAGATAACTTGAAAAAGTGAAAGTCTTTGTGGACTATTAAAATCAAATTTACAGCTCTTGTTAATTTTATTTCCCTGCCTCTCCAGATACAAAGACTTGGCTGCTAGTCCCTCCAACACCCAGACAGATTAAAAAGAGCAGAACCTCAACTCCATTCTCCTTATTGCTGTAACACTTAACAGTACAGTTACTGTACAAGGAACAGCAGGCATAAATAAATTTGCCAAAATTTATTCCTTCTGTGTAGTAATGGAATGAGATTTGAAGACTCTGGATCATAGTGTCCTGTACTTGTTTCACGTACAGTTCAACATGCTTTTGTTTTTCCTGTGAGTCAGGCCAAGCCCTACCTAAAATCTGTTTTTACAGGTATTTAATAGTGTCCAAGCAGCACAGAATTCAACATAAAAGGTGAACTGCTGTAATATTAAGAACACTTATTGCTGGTAGCCTATCATTATCTCCATAATTTGCAGTGATATTATATTGACCTTTGGACTGAATTTACAGTATTATTTTAGGTCTATCAACTATAAATGAGGTGAGAACATGACAACTTGAAAACACACCCTGTCACAGATGCATTTTTCAAAGGTAATCTAGGAGGCACGTAGCAGTAAAACATTATACAGTCATATAAGATCCTGAACTCTGCAACAGGCTTGTTAAAACTACTCAAAAAACCCTCAAGTACATTAATTACTGGATTATAAGGCAGCAAACCAAGATGAATATATGCTGCAAACATAAGGCAGATGAAAAAAGAGCATACACGATTCTGGAGTTCAACAGAGGAAAAATTTCCAACAAAGATAAAATAAGATGACCATGATAACTCAGACCAATAGTCAGTCTAGTACTGCATCCCATATTCGTCTTTACTTCAACAACACATGTACTGAAATAGATAGCAATAATAAAAGATTAGCACAGCTTTTACATAAACTCGCATACTTGATAAAGAAGGAAAAGGCTAGCATATAATATTTTTTTCTAACATTTTCCCAGGCTGCAGCAATTTAAGTTCAGGAACTTCCTGAGCACAGTTGGTGCTGCCGTTCTTAACAGCTCTTAATGGATTTTCCTTACATTAATTTGCCCCACCACTTTTTAAAACTGTGCCCACTCATTTAACATTAACATATATATATGGCAGCGAGCAGTTCCACAGATTAACTGCAAGGAATCATCTTCCTTTTATTAAGAATTTGCTTCCCAATAGTTTCAGTTGATGCTCCCAAGCTCTTGCAGTAGAAGAGACAGGGAAGAACCTGCTCTAAAAGCAGAAATATTAATACCTTCTCAGCAGATTTCATCTATAGCATTCTATACAATTAAGAAAAGATAAATAAATTTAGAAGATAACCACAGGGATGAGAGGAAAGAAGAAGAGTCCTTCTTGCAAAAAAAAGTCAAAACATCTCAAATTACTTAGCTTGGCAAGTCAAGCTATGACTGTTTTCTACAAGTACCAACAGGACAAACACGAGGGAAAGAGATATTTCAGCCTAACAACGTTGACAGACAAACAAATATGTATAAATTTAGATTGAAAATTAAAAAGGATTTGAAGAATCAGAAAATTAGGATCTTACACAGCTTTTAAGTGGAAACAGTAGAGGCAAAAGGGCACTTTTAAGCACTCTTTTTAAATCACATTTAAAAGTGATTTTCATAAAGCTAATGACATTACATGTATCTATGCATCAATGACATAACCACCTGCAACATGAAGGGATAGGTTTCAAAAACAGCTCGAAACTCCCATGTAAACCTACGTGGGTTTTTGTGCCCTTCTCTAAAGTACCCTGCACAGGATTTTTGAAAGTCATTTCTATCTGAGTGCAACAAAATCAATACCTATTACTATAAAAAGTTAAATTGTGAATCAAAGGGCTTATACCTTTAAGGCACTTCTGGATAAGAGTATTTGGGAAAGCTTGGGTAAAAGATTGAACTAACTTCTTAAGATTTTGAACTACTGCATCCCTACTGTCCACACAGCAGGCAAACACACTGTCTCTAAGTGGAGAGTGTAACTACAGACCCAAAACCCACAGATAATATTTGAAATCTGGTCAGCTTCAACAACATAAATGCATGTGCAATTCAGTACTTGCATTCTCTCTAGAGAATCTCAATTTTAAATTTTAATTAAGGAAGGAATGCAATTTTTTTGCAGATACTTTTATTAGGAACCAAACCCACCTATTATGGGCTTTCAGACTCTATTTTGGCTTTAATTTCAGCTTTACTCTAACAAGGCAAGTACTAACACTGTAGGTATGTCAGTACCATCTAACATAACAACTGAAGCTTCCCATCCTCACACAAACTAGATTTCTTTTACACAAAGGCAACTGCTTTTCCAAACTCACTTGTGAAATAATTTTCTTGTAAATTCAAGAAATTTGTAGTTTCTCAACTCCCCAGAAGAGAAAAATGGAAGCGTAAAAGAGTACGAATACTCACAAAAAGTCAGCAGCATTACATGTTCTGTTACATGCTTCCAAAACTTTATGTAGAAAAATAAAATGGTTTTGAAGCAAAAAAATTTATATTGTTATTTGTAACTTTCTGTTAACAAAATATTTAAAGAGGAAACAAACAAACACATACCCCCCACCAAACACCAACAGAAATCAGACTGAATATCACATTTTAAATGACTTTTGATGTCTCATGCCCAACATTCATTGCCACCCACAGCATAGCACCAAGAGTTCAACTCACAGACCTCAAGAGCTATCAATAATATGCTACAAGAAAAACAGACGTTCAGGCATCATGGTGGTTACATTAGAAAGAGTATTTTTAAAGCTTTATAAAGCTAAGCTACTGGCTCGAGTTCTCTAAAAGTAATATGTTCCAAGTAATTGTTCACAGCATTTTTTTTCCAAAGATGTTCCCCACATTCAAATGTGTAGAAGCATGCAATTTGTTTTCTGCTGCATCATTTATCTAGGCTTCTATGATTCTATTCTATGATAGGCTTCTAACTCAGACTTACTCCTTTTTCCCAAAATACATATAAACAGCCACTGTCACCTATTATTTTGAAATGTTCTTAGTTCTCATAAAGCCAATGAATGCCAATTTTTCTCTCCAAAACAGAATGGTACCAACAAGATCAGAAGGAAATGAGAAAAGAAGAAATAGATCCAGCAAAATGCAGCATCAGAGTTGGATTCTGCTGTCATTTTTGTTCAGGACTCAAGAACCAAACTACTAACTTATTTCCCATTTTCATCAACCCAAGTCTAAATCTGGCATGGTATTTTAAAATTTGAGAAGTGCTATTTTCAATACTGATGTCCTAAGGCTACTACTTGCTTTCACTATCAAAAAAGCTATCATTGTCTAAAGCTATAGCTGTATGACTACAGTAAAAGCTACAGATAGTGATATCACTATTTTTGTACAGTTTATCTGAAAATGTAATTACCTTTTAAATAGACACTGCAGTTCTAGATTGGTGGAACAGGTTTTCCAAGTGACTTGCTGAGTATAAAAACACTAAGTGAAAAGACTTTTGTCAATAAAATTTAACACAGAGTTTGTTAGCAAGTTGAATCTTGTGTGAGGTCTTCCAGAAGGCTTAGAGCAACTAAATAGTGTCCTGAAAACGGGAAATACACATAACCACAGCTCTGTCCACACAGATCTAACAGTCACTGGGAAGCAGCTGTTAGTGCTCCAGCTGCATCAGGGGTAGCTGTACTCTACAGTCAAGGTAGCAAGCAAAAAAGCATGAATCATTATGTTAGTAGTAATACAATGCAGAAAGACTTTCCCTTGAGAACTGTTGTGAGCCTGACTGCTAACATGGTCAAATGAAAGAACACTTCTGTGCCTTAAGAAAACCAATATGATCTATTTACAGGCAGGAGGAAGGCTCAGAGATACCTAAGCCAGCCACTACAACCATCAGCAGCTGCATAAGACAAGGATGACATACAAATCTCAAATTGGTGTAGAGAGGTAAATAGATCATCGGGTGCAGGGGAAAAAAAAAACAAGTTTAGAAAAAAGCAGAGCTGAGTCTTCCTGGAAAGCAGCCTAAGAACTGAGCCATAGTAATGCCACGGGCAGCTCCTCTTCACTTACAGACAGTGGCAAAATGAGCACATTCACATTAAAGACCTGAAAAGAAGGAGTGCTACTCCTGAAAGTCAGAGTTAAAATTATGTCCATAGGCACAAGAATTTCATTCCCTGGTTTTCAAAGTCTTGCTGGACCAGTCTGGAAGGACACAAGATACCACAAAACAAAATTCACTGTGTAAACCAAAAGTTTTTGCTGTTAACATTTAATTTGCAGGGCAGGGGAAGGTCAAAAGAAATAATCCTTTGTCTTACTACAACAATCTGAGTATTCCAGGGGGACAGCATATGGCAAAACCATTACTAGCTAAAGGATACCGTGTGATACTCAAATATCCCTCCCCACTCCTGAAAACTCTATTACAGTTTAAAAGGACTTAAGGGTTGTGCATTCAAAACTCCCTCCAAAAAAGCAAGGCTTTCTCATTCATTCCCAGGACTCATTTACAACCACTGGCACTCACCTACTCCATGACCTGATGTGCCAGACGCAACTAACTGGTCAGTTTGTATCTGACACACAACTCTGCAGGTGAGGCAAATATCACATACCATTCTGATACAATAGGAGGACTGCAATTCAGTGCTGCCTCAAGACCAAAAACCAATGCCCCTATAAGGTGAACTGCTTAACCCAAGTTTAGCATTGCAAGCTGCCTCCAAACTGTGATCTCCTTTCCCTCTCCTACCATATAGCCTGATGGAAGCAAAACCTTTCGTATTTCGGAGGCCTACATATGGAGTGCACAATTAATGGGGACATTTATGTCCCAAATGTAGGCTACTTTCCAAAATCTTGGGAGATCCTCTTTCCACTGCTTATAGTAGTTTTAAACATGTGAGAAGATAAGCATGTAACTTCCTGATCTAGTTGTGCAGCCCAAGCTTTATGCTACCTCTGACCCCACTGCATACCTGGGCTGTCTTCTCTACCTTGTTGAGACACCTCCAGAAACACTATCTGGCTTACTCTTTCCTGTGTTAGAAGTCTTCCCATGACCCAGTCTGCTGTTATCCATCTGCCCTTTCTTACCTCCTCCCATACCAACCACACACTTTTTATTATTTTTCCTTGCAGAAAATAAATGTAAAACTACTTCCAAGGCCTACACCTGTTATATACTGCAAAGTCTCACGGGACAGTTAAATGCAGCTCACTGGAGAAAGTTCTGGGTAACTGTATCTACAAAGCTTTAGTAATGGTTCAGATACACTTATAGGGTATGAGGTCCCAACATCTCATTCACTGAGAACACAGAACATAACTCAGACCTCTAAGAGCTCAGACATAACACTAGAAAAAAACTGAAGGCTTTTACGTACTGCCTGCATGAAAGCAGCTGATACTAAATTAAAGGCTCACAGATAATGTAGGCTACATGCACAGAAATAAAACAGTAAATACTTGCATGACAGACACAAGAGCGAACTACTGAGGAACATTCAGAAGTATATGTGTATATTAAAAAGTGCTATTACCATAAATCATCGGGGGGGGAGGGGGTTGCATATTTATTCATACATTAGTTGAAAAGCATAGTAGTAGACTTAAGATAAAACGTTCAAAAACATTGTTTGAAACTAATTTTTCTAAAATGAATGAGTGCGTGACTTCCCCTCACCCACATCCTTTCGTATCACTAGATGCAAACTTATGACCAACACCTCACACATCACAACACCTACATGACAGGGGGTTAGGTGTATGCAGAATTTAAGATAAGCAGAGCTAGCAATGCTGTGGCAGGGGTAGGGGGAACGATGGGGACACACACCCACACAAAAAAAATTGCTTCACTTTCTGGAGGGGTTAGAAGGCCAACATTATACAGCAATGGCTTTAAGCTTTAACTATTTCTAACCAAAGGGAAGATCAAATGCCAACATTTTGATATATGAAGAAAACCCAACGTTTCATTTTTAATATGCATTTTAATGACTAATACAACTCACCTTTACACTAAGAGCCAAAATTAACTGGAAGCAGCAATTTAATTTCATTCACTTATCTGACTGTGGAAGGAGAGGCAGTATCATGGTATCTGCCCTACTGATTTAGTGTCTGTTCTTATGATTTCTAAACCAAATATAATTAATTCTAGTTAATTACCAATTTAATGAGCAATATGAAGTTACATAAATGTTGCATTATCTTAAGAATGTATCTGTTGTTTAACATTGTTCTTCTACCTGCCATCTGAGTAACACTATTTCCTCCTCATTGCAGATTTAATCCACAAAGTATATTTTCCAATGTTTTGTCCAAACGAAGTTAAAAAAACAAGGAAAAACATAGTAGTTTATAATTAAAATGTAAGCTGATACAGCAGTTGCAACAGAGTAAAGAACTTACATAACTTGTGATACAAATTTTAAGGACAAAAAGCAATGGCTCTGAAAAACGTTTCTTTTCTTAAAAGCTAGCATTGCAGAATAGCTTTCACCTAGAGAATATTCTCTCCTAACCAGAATTGGATCCTGCACAATCATGGTACAGTACAACATTACATAGCTTTTCTGGTCATTTGAGATAACAAACAGCAAGATCACATTGACACAGGCTCTCTAAATTACATTACTTGCAAAAAGATTTAAGGCTGATTCGAATTTTTCATTCTGAAGAAAGCATAGAAGATACTGAAAGCTGAAATTAATGCTAGTATCACAACAGCGCATGAAGGCCCCCGTACAGACAGCATTGCTGTTTTACAAAAATCAGCTCTACCACATTCTGTCTGCTCATATAAGAAAAAATCATACACCTTGGTCCAACCCTACAACCAGGGTAACAGTAGAGAGCTCTAATAGATTTTGATTCTGACACTGCACATAACAGTGCAATGATGCTAACAGAATAACTTCTGTCAGCATATGCTGTGTAGGGATTGCCGAGGTAGAGAAAATGCCAGCACAGCCACAGCAGCAGCAACTACTGTCCAACTGAGATTCAAGTGTGAACATAAACACAAAGAGGTTATCTGAATTTGACAGTACACTCATTCTTAAACCCAGGCATCAACATGTACAGGTACTGTTAACCACTTATCTTAGGTATTTTTAATTTAGAAAAGGGAATCACTGGCAAACAAGGTGCTAAGTGAAACAGGTAATCTTCTTATGAGAACATATGAGTTAATTTCAGCAAGGACATGACAAAAATCTGGAAAGGTTCTCAAATACTACAGAAATAGCATCAAAATGGAGCAAAAGTATGTTCCTTCTCCTTTCCAGCTGTCTGAAGCCCAAAAGACCTTAAGCTACTCATTAATTAATTGCTTTGAATCAGTTTGTTCCATTTTTGAGTTCTGACTGTGGAAGTGAGAAAGCTCTGAGGAAAAAGTTGTGAAATGACCTGTAGTTGGAACTTGTTTTCCTGTTTCAGTTGGTAAATCTGTGTATCTGCTTACCCACTTCCCTTAAGGCACAATTTCCTGGTGGTAGAAAATTCCTACCTACCTGTGCTGAAGAATCTTTACAATAGTGAGTTCTAATGCACTGGAACCAATGCTGCACTATTAAGGAAGCTTCACTCTAATCTCATTGCTTAAAAAAATAAAAATCAAGAACAAATTAAAATAATCTCTGAATATCAACAAGCTTTTTTTAGATCCCCGCTGCTTGTCTGGATAATCTAAAATACCTTTAAATCACTAAATACAGAAACAAACAGACCAGTCAGGCAAAACCCATGGAGAGCTTGGGAGGAAGCAGGTAGTGTGGCTAGGCCTTCTCAAGGAGCATATAAATCCTACACTGCTCCTCAGGTTCTACAGGTGACACACATTCCATGAATCCCAAGACCTTCTTGTCCAAAATGAGAGCTCTTATCCACTTTCTCAGGAAGGTCACTTTAATCTAAATATCACAGTAAAAATCAACCCTTCCATCGTTCTCCACAACCACGTAGCAAATACTGGTCCAAAGTGGAGAGCCTAAAATATTCTTTCAAACTGTTAAGGACTTAGCTTGAGTAGCAATTAAAAGTAGTACAAAAAATTCCTTTCTCACTGGACTAATGGAGTCGTCATTGTTCTCAGATTTTTGGACACAATGCAAGCAAGCTCGAAGTTTGCAACTGGCATTACAGGAAAACATCCTACCATTCAAAAGCAAAAAGCTGCCATGGGGAAAGAAAATCAACTAATAAAGAAAAATACAACTTGACAGCATTTTTACTGGCAGGGAATAAATAGATTGTGATATTCAATTCCAGCTTCTTCCTCATACAGTTTGGAACACATATATATTCTCAGATTAATTAATTGAAGACAATCTTCAAGATTAGGCATCACAGTTCTACACAACAATCATATCCTTACCACACACAATTATCTAAGGAATCCTTACACAACCTTCCAAAACTCTTCCAACTGTCCCAAATACATCTGCCTCCCCTACAATAGATTTTCATACTACAATACAGTTTTTGCTGTGCTTTTCAATATTTTTTTTTTTTTAGATAACAAATGTCTCCTTTCCAGGCTCCGTTCAACCATCAATACTTTTTTCAAATTATTTGTATCAAATAAACTTTTAAAAATGTCTGATATTGAGACAATGCATAGAAAAAAATCCCAAAACAGCAAAGATGTATATATAATTCCAGAAAACTGTCAAAACTAACACATTTTTTAACACATAAACTTGTAAATTAACAGAGCCCTTTTAAGGTTGAAACTGAGACGTTATTCTGCTCATTAGTTAACATGGACTGATGGTCTTTGTGATCTCATCTTACTTAGACAACAAAATGAACTCTTCTGTAAGCATAAACACCACTAAATCCTCCCCCCTTATAACCAGAAGACGCATTAAGGCCATTTCAGTTATTAACTTCCTCCATATAGTAACTACAGTTAAGAAAGCCCTCCACTACAGAAAACTAACTTGCTCATCAAATTACACGTGCTCTTATGCTGAAGGTATATTTTCATAAGGGCACCAGAAGAGGCTGGCTCAGACACGCATATCTCATACCATCTAACGCTTAGTTTTGTTTTCGTGCACAACATTTTATTTATTTCCCCACCACTTATGCAAGGAATAGAGTTATGATTCAAAATAAGCTGAACAGTTTCTAACTAGGGATACTTTTTCAGAAAGCATAAAAAGTTATGCTCATCACCCTTTCCTCTGAATTAAGAAAGGAACAAATAAACACTCATTTCTTCTTAAAAAAAAGCAAAAAAAAACTTGATTAAGAAGCAAAAAAGACCTTGAAGCCTAATTTGTTGACCTTTTTAACAGGTAACACTTGAAATCTGATAGTCTACAATGAGTTTTTTAGTCTCCCATCTTCGAAAATTTTGTTGAAGTGTTAATGAAAACACAAAATCAAAGGCTCTGCCATTCCAACCATTAAAACCCAGAAGAGATTAAAAATACTCAGAAAACAACACATTTCTGTGCACCACACCAAAGACTATGAATGAGTAAAGTTTTAAAAACCACCATGTATATACCTCTAGTTAGAGTATTTGTAACATGTCCAGAAGCTCCATTAAAGTTTACCAAGAAAAGTACTCAATTTTCGTACTTTTTTCTTCCCAGTATCATTCCACTTTTTCTTTCCTACCAGAGATTCTTTATGACATGCTTTATGATGTTATATAATGGATGTTCTCCATTTTTCTTATCCTTCCACTTTATCTTACACTCTTTCTACACTTCATTGCATTACACTATACCATTACATTCTCTAGATCAGCATCATTCTCCGTTACATAGGCTTTCAATTCCATACTTTAAACTATTTCTTGCCCTTTTAACATATATCCACCTAGATCTTCCATACTTGCTCAGCTTTCTTTATCCTTCAAATATAAAGGCAACAAAACATGACAGGAGAACAGACACATGGCAGTTCTCAGTCTTCATTTCACCTTGAGGAAAGAGCAGAAGCAGTATGTTTCTTTACTCTTCCTCACCTTGGGGGGTAAGGAGGGAAAAGGGAAGCAGCAGTAGAAGATGAAGACATACACAATGCAGCCAATGTTTCTGTTAAAGGGGCAGTTGCCTCTACCATGCCTTAATTTTATTTCAAAAACAGGAGAGAGCAGAAGCACTGCTACATTCAGAACTTGCAGCATATAACTCTTAATTAAGCTTTTTTACACATTCCACAAACCCTCCTCAACTTTTTTCTCTATTTTGTTCCTCTCTACCTTGTTTTTAAAACCTTTTGAGACAGGGACCAGCACCATCAAGAGCTTAAATGCAAGTTAGTGGTAACAGATGGTATCCAGGAACATGAGTCAGGTAGCTGCTGGAAAGCATATACTATGATTTCCTCCGCCACCCCTATGGCCCTCCCCATTTGTTTGCATCACTATGTCACCCATTTAATTCCTTGGTTTCCCACTCTTCCTCACATCTAATCTTATAAGTATCCTTTCTCAACCTTTCCTCCACTTAACTGAAAATCTCTTCCTTTCACTTTAACACTTACTCTGAAAAAACTTCCCAGAAGACTGTTTCATTCCTCCTCTATGGAGGCCTGATCTTCAGTAGGCAGAGATTCAAACATAATTCACAACACACTGAGCCTATATCCCTCAGCATCTTTCCTTCATTCAGAGCCATGTCTGCAATGACATAGAACAGCTTCATAAAAAAGACTTTTACTTCTTCTACAGTCCTTGTTACATATATTCCAGCATTCTCTGCTGCTGGACATATGTTCATATCTGAACGTCTCCTAAGTCTCCTAGGGGCAGTCTTCCTTCAGAGAGAGTAACGAAGCTTGGCCAACTGTGCTCATTCCATCTCTCCTTTCAAAAAACAAGTATAATCCTGGCAACCTGTGCTTCCAAAACATATATAATTCCATCCTCCATAAGAAAACAAGGGAGCAAACCTTTCTGCTTCAACAATCGTTTTATAAATATGCCTTGCAGAAACAGCATCACACTAAAAATGACCCATCCTAGCCTCCCAAATCTCTCTCTCTTAAAGCACCTGTACAGCCTTTTTTGAGTCTGCACAATGAACTGTATTCACAGAATCACAGAACACCAGGTTTGAAGGGACCTCAAGGATCATCTGGTCCAAACTTTCTTCGTAAAAGCACAGTTTCAACAAAATGGCCCAGCACCTTGTCCAGCTGAATCTTAGAAGTGTCCAGTGTTGGGGAATCCACCACTTCCCTTACCATTATTCCAATGCTTGATTGTTCTCACTGTGAAAAGTTTTCCTCGTGTCCAGTCAGAATCTCCCCAGGATTAACTTGTACCCGTTACCCCTCGTCTTTTCCAATGTGACTCCTTGTAAAAAGGGAGTCTCCATCTTTGCAGCCACCCTTTAAATACTGGAACATGATGACAAGGTCTCCCCTAATCCTCCTCTTCTCGAGGCTGAACAAAACCAATTCTCTCAGCCTTTCCTTACATGGCAGGCATCCCAATCCCTTGATTGTCTTTGTGGCCCTTCTCTAGACCCTCTCCAGCCCGTCCACGTCTTTTCTGTATAGCGGAGACCAAAACTGAACACAGTATTCCAGGTGTGTCCTGACAAGCGCTGAGTAGAGTGGGATAATGACTTCTTTATCTCTGCTGGTGATGCACTTGATGCAGCGCAGCATCCCCTGGGCTTTCTTTGCCGCTGCAGCACTCTGTTCACTCCTATTGAGCTTGTTGTCCACCAGGACCCGCAGGGCCCTTTCCACAGCCTGCTCCCCAGCCAGGCAGATCCCACCCTGTGCTGCACTCCTGGATTATGTTTTCCCAAGTACAAGACCTTACACTTGTCCTTGCTGCACTTCCTAAGGTTCTTGTTAGCCCACTCTTCCAGCCCATCCAGGTCTTCCTTCAGGGTGACTCTCCCTTCCAAAAAGTCCACTTCCCCACTCAGTCTGGTATTGTCAGAAAACTTCATCAGGGAACACTTGATCCCATCATCCAGATCACTTAAGATATTAAACAGCACTGGGCCCAGTATCAATCTCTGGGGGACCCCACTTCTGACAGGTTGCCGGTTTGAAAAGGAGCCTCTGGGTGCAGCCTGTCAGCCAGTTCCCCACCCACCACACAGACCACTTGTCTAGACTGTAACACATCAGTTTCTCTAGGAGGAGGCTGTGGGGATCCGCATCAAAAGCCTCGGAAAAATCCAGGTAGACAATGTCCACTGCTCGCCCCACATCAGCCGAGCAGGTTACTGTGTCATAGAAGGCAATCAGGTTTGCCAAGCATAATTTGCCCTTGGTGAATCTGTGCTAGCTTTTTCCAACCACATGCTTCATGTCACTTGTGATAGCCCCCAGGAAGATTTGTTCCATGACTTTCCCAGGTACCGAAGTAAGACTGACGGGCTTATAATTTCCTGGACCCTCCTTTAAGCCTTTCTTGTAGATGGGGGAGACATTCACCTTCTTTCAGTCTTCTGAGACATCCCCAAATCTTCAAGACTTCTCAAAGACTATGAAGAGCAGCCTCACAATGACAGCAGCCAGATCTCTTAACACCCTTGGGTGGATAACATCAGGGCCCATCAATATGTAGGGGTCAAGCTCCTGTAATAGTTCACACACCAACTCCTCCTTCACGGACGGTGGGTCTGTGTTTGCACTGACCTGGATTTTTGTTCCCAAGACCTGGGGCACAGCAGTGCTGATAAAGACAGAGGTGAAAGAAGTGTTGAGCACCTCTGCCTTTTCAGCATTGCTGGTGACTAATTCACCTTTCCTGTTTAACAGTGGGTCAACATTTTCCTCCTGTTTCTGCTTTTTGTTTACGTACCTGAAGAACCCTTTCTTGTAGTTTCTTACATCTCTGGCCAATTCCAATTCAAGCTGAGCTTTTGTTTTTCCAACTGCATGGCTGCACACCCTGGCAATACCCTTGCAGTTCTCAGCAGTATTCATCCACTTTTCCATCTCTGTTATGGTTCTCTTTTGGTTTTGAGCATACTCATAAGCTCACAGTTAAGCCAAGGGGATCTCTTGCTCCGCTTACTTCCCTTACCTTTAAAAGGGAATGACCATTTTTATGCTTTCAGTAGGGCATTCTTGAAAAACCTTCCCACACTCACTAGTTCCTTTATCCCCCATGGATGCTTCCCATGGAATCCTTCCCAACTGAGCTCTGAGCAAGCTGAAGTTTGGTCTGCTAAAATCTAAAATCTTTGTCTTAGCAGTAACCTTCAGTATTGGTTATTTAAAATGAAAGAGTTTCACATTTTTACTAAATTACTTTTGATTCATATCAGTTCTCCAGCCTGATTAATCATACAGGCCCAAAAATGGTTTCACTAGCACATATGAGAAACAACAAAGTACTTAGAATTCTGTTATCTAGAGGGAGAACACACAAAACTAAAGTCTTAACTTCAATTCTACTCTAGATTCCTGTGCAAGTAAGTCTTCAAATCATAAGATAATGAAACCAGTGCTTAAATAAAATGTTAAAATGGCAATTGCAATGGAAGTAATGTAATACCACCCCCAAAATAAAAGACCTATTGGCTCTATTTTAAAAGCCATTGCACTGGATCTTTTGTCTAATGCTGAAAATGGTATCCTGAAATTGTTCAGAATTTTTGAATTCTCAAAATGCAAGCAGAAATTTAATGGAAAGCACATTCACAATGTAGTCTGTTTTAGACTTTAAAAACCAATCTATATTGTGAAGTGAATCATAATCCTCAAAACGCCACTATGAGAAAAGGAAATGACTTAAAGCCATTTTAACACACAACAATTAATTTAACAACTTACCACAAAGGAAATTCATATGTAGACATATAGTGTTCTGGTTGTAATTCGTAGCACATTTTTAGTCACTCCCTTTACAAAACTATAAATGAGCTCTTAATTCTACATCTTAATTAAACAAGCTTCTTCAGTGAACACTGTGTAAGCAAATGCAAGAACCATAAAGGCAGCTATTTTGTCAAAACAGTTCTGATTGTAATCCATGTGTCCTCCCATACTCTATAAAGTGTAAGCATCTGAGAAAGAATATTCTTCAACTCCCAAACACACTTAAGGGGCCTTTTGTTCATTAAGACACTATTTTATTTATATAAGGTATACCTTCCTATCATTCTTTACATACAAAGAATAGCATTCAGCTTCAAGAGTAATACTTTATCCAACTGCAAAATGTTGACAAACAGATGCTCATTTTAAAAATGCACCATTCAACAAACTTTATTAAGTCCACAAGCAAACTGTCAAATGGCTCATACTACTTTTGACAGTATCAGTACAACGAGTTTTGAAAACAAGCTTTGAACAGACTAGTCTTGAAACAAGCCAGTCTCAAAAAAAGTCTTTCCATGAGAGGAATTACAACTACTAAAGCTATTTCTTCAATGTGCCTATCTGTAAATCAAACACAAAATAAAATATTTAATTATTTTCCCTTGCTTTACAGAACTTCCCTGGTCAAACAAACAAGATTAGACTATATCAAGCACAGTTCCTCTCTTTCCTCATTACAAAAATGTGCTGTAAGGTACCAAAGACTACCCTCTCAGGTACACCTATACAAATCCTGGCAGACCTCTGTAGGGCTCCATACAGGACCATTTAGTTCAATCCTGTCTGGTTTTAACTTCAAAGAAATATTCTGCTAGGGAACAAGATTAACTTCGTTAACATTTGTAACAAAGACAGTCAACTAGTCTCTATAATGACACCTAAAGTTTAATGAGAATCACTTCAATTTTTAATTGTGAAGATACATTATTCAAATGTTACACTTCAAACACCATAGCTGCAGAACCTCACCAAGAAGGAAGGTTAAAACAAAAAGTAACTTACATGAGTTGGACATGTACAATACCAGATAATGAAACTAAAGGACTGGAAGTTGTATACACGTACCTAGATGCATTCAGAGTGAGCACAATAATGGCTCAGCTTCTGAATTATTATATCTGAACCAATACTAAAACCTGCCACCTGAGATATGTATTCACCTCAGACTCACAGCCCATCTGCTTAAGATCAGCTTCTGGATAAATGAATAAGACCTTTATAGCAGTAACTAGTTTTACACAACTATTTTAGTATACTTGAACTACAAATATAGACATTTCCTTCCTTTTCAGTCTGTTGAAAATACTGCAAAATCCCTCTCATTACCCAAAAATCGTATCAGTTGAAAACCAAGAAGAACAGTATTTGTCCACTAACCAGAGATAAACCTGAAGTTTAATTCATGAATCTGTAAAGCTGGAAACCAATGCTTAATTTCTCCACAGAACATAAACTTGCCTAATTCTCAGTGGGATAAAGAACAACAGTGGGCTATGGCCTAGGATTCTGGTACTGAAAAGTCCTGTGACAAATGTTAGTATAAAATCGCTTTATAGCCGTAAACATTTTCTATGACTCTCCTTAATTTTGTACCATCTTACTAATGTAATGAAAACAAATGTTACGCGCACCCTTATCCAAGTATGAAACATCTACACTTTTCTAAAAGGGTATAACAAACATATGGTATAGCTTTTAGATTATTCTTTCAACACTTACTTCAGATGGTATCAACGTTTCCAGTTAGTCTTACCTCTATAATTACCAAGTCCACTCAAACCTTTACAGTGAACAAACAGCTATAAGGGCTGGCAAGAGGCACAGAGACATGCTTTTCACAAGCAGAAAGCATACTTGAATACTATGTCTAGGCAAAAACTTTAGATTGTCTATTTCCTCCTCATATCTGGTACCTGATATTACCTGTACAGAAATCTGAAAGCAGAGTTCATGAGTGTTGTGATGCATAGATGGATCAATGGAAGGACTTCAGTGGTTAAATTACTGGAATGGAATCAAAGGAAAACAATTGTGTCCCATCCATGCCACAGGTTTTCTTCACTTTTAAAAATTAAGTAATTTATCAAAACCTCTATTCCTCAGCTGCTAAAATACAATAATATTTCTCTACCATCTTCATCCCAAATTGCTGTCTGCCTTGTCTATTTCATTATTAAGTCAGTAGGGAGTGAATTATCTTAAGCCTATGCATATGTATCACTTAAAGAAATGGACCACTTCAGTCTCCAGACTCAGCAGACCACTACTCAGAAGCTACAATAAAATTAATTCCATAATAAACATGAAAAGCTACTATAACAAAGAAAAATCTTACATTGTATTCCCCATTAATCGTCTCCTGATAGCAAACATAAAGCTTACCCAAATGCAAATACCAATATGCTAGCTGTCCTGCAATCTTAAGTACATTTCTACAAAAGCATGTTATTTGTAGAGATGAGGTCCATCTTTGTCTTTTCATTAATATATTAAAATGACAACTGTAACATTTGAAACTTCATCTATTTCCTCGCCTTCAGGAAGTAGCTGAGACACTGCACTTTAAACTTAAGAAACATCCAAAACATTCAAGAATATACGCTTTGAGCAATAAAACCCACTATTTTTAAGAAATATGACGAACACTAGTTTTGAAAGTATCAAAACATACTAAGTATCTCTCACTTGAACAAAAGGCACTGTGTAATGTCCTTTTTTTTTTAAAAAAAAAAAGTCACTTTTAATACCAGATGAAGTATAAACATTGCAAACCTATAACTAACTCTTTAAGAATCAGGATAGATAAATATCACATAAGACTGTATTTGTAATTTCAAAGTATAAACACAGCACAATGAACTACAGAATGTGTCATACATTACACCTTAACTGGATCCTAAAAAACCCTACCCAATTAACATAAAGCCCAAATTGCATACAGAAAAATACTGATCCTAAAAAAATCTATGTCAGTCCCAATTATCCAGTAAACACACTTAACATATTTACTTCAAATCTTTCCACTTCCAGACACCTTCAAAGAAAACAAGAAAACCAGTCCCACTGGTAACACAATTTACAAAATTTTAACCAACTTCAACTTGTTTCACATTAACAGACAGCATAGATAACAAGTAAGAAATGCAGAATGTATTTTAAAAAAACATAAAGGAACAGCTCAGACATAATTTTAAATTGGAGAGGCTGCCTACTTCCTGGAATGCTCTACAAATATCTTATGGTACCAATCCCCAGTTCCTCAATTCCCAGCACTGCCATTATATACAACAAACACCATAACTCTTTTTAAAGCAATATTTCTTTGCTCTGATGAAAACAAATTAAGCCAAAATGTTTCCAAAGTTATTAAAAAACCCCACTTTACTACACCTAGATTAATCTGCTAAAATGTTTTCCTGCATAATTATTTTACAAGCAGTCTGTTATAATTAAAACTGAGGATATTTAATTATAGATTAGTAGAAAATTAACATTAATGTCAACACTAAAGGGACAAAGTCAATATATACTAATTCACACTGTCCAGAACTATTTTTAAACAAGTAACACCTAGAATTGTAAGAAAGATGAAAGAATATTGTCACTGTGCACTTATTTAGTATGCTTAATAAAAGCACAGATAACCACTTCATTAATTTTGTCAACACATATGGCCTCTACACAAAGGAAATACCATTTTTAAAATCAGCTGGAAAACAAAAGAACTGCAAAACCACAAGAGGTGTAACACAGAGACCAAAAACTGGCATACTGCATGGAACTACTTCACCTCTCTTTAAATTGACTTAAACATCAATAATTTTAAATGGAAACATGCTTCCAGTTTTGTCTACAGGATATGACAAACTGATTAAATTCTATGAATAGGAATTAACAAACATCTTATATCCAGTACATTAGAGAAGCTACATCAAACTAAATCTGTATAGAAGCCAAATTCTAGTTTATGAAATGAACGTTTGTTAACTGAAAGAAAGGCAACTTTGGCTAAACACTGGAAGTACCAATTAAAAAAAGAAGAGAGAAAGAAGAGAGAAAGAAGAGAGAAAGAAGAGAGAAAGAAGAGAGAAAGAAGAGAGAAAGAAGAGAGAAAGAAGAGAGAAAGAAGAGAGAAAGAAGAGAGAAAGAAGAGAGAAAGAAGAGAGAAAGAAGAGAGAAAGAAGAGAGAAAGAAGAGAGAAAGAAGAGAGAAAGAAGAGAGAAAGAAGAGAGAAAGAAGAGAGAAAGAAGAGAGAAAGAAGAGAGAAAGAAGAGAGAAAGAAGAGAGAAAGAAGAGAGAAAGAAGAGAGAAAGAAGAGAGAAAGAAGAGAGAAAGAAGAGAGAAAGAAGAGAGAAAGAAGAGAGAAAGAAGAGAGAAAGAAGAGAGAAAGAAGAGAGAAAGAAGAGAGAAAGAAGAGAGAAAGAAGAGAGAAAGAAGAGAGAAAGAAGAGAGAAAGAAGAGAGAAAGAAGAGAGAAAGAAGAGAGAAAGAAGAGAGAAAGAAGAGAGAAAGAAGAGAGAAAGAAGAGAGAAAGAAGAGAGAAAGAAGAGAGAAAGAAGAGAGAAAGAAGAGAGAAAGAAGAGAGAAAGAAGAGAGAAAGAAGAGAGAAAGAAGAGAGAAAGAAGAGAGAAAGAAGAGAGAAAGAAGAGAGAAAGAAGAGAGAAAGAAGAGAGAAAGAAGAGAGAAAGAAGAGAGAAAGAAGAGAGAAAGAAGAGAGAAAGAAGAGAGAAAGAAGAGAGAAAGAAGAGAGAAAGAAGAGAGAAAGAAGAGAGAAAGAAGAGAGAAAGAAGAGAGAAAGAAGAGAGAAAGAAGAGAGAAAGAAGAGAGAAAGAAGAGAGAAAGAAGAGAGAAAGAAGAGAGAAAGAAGAGAGAAAGAAGAGAGAAAGAAGAGAGAAAGAAGAGAGAAAGAAGAGAGAAAGAAGAGAGAAAGAAGAGAGAAAGAAGAGAGAAAGAAGAGAGAAAGAAGAGAGAAAGAAGAGAGAAAGAAGAGAGAAAGAAGAGAGAAAGAAGAGAGAAAGAAGAGAGAAAGAAGAGAGAAAGAAGAGAGAAAGAAGAGAGAAAGAAGAGAGAAAGAAGAGAGAAAGAAGAGAGAAAGAAGAGAGAAAGAAGAGAGAAAGAAGAGAGAAAGAAGAGAGAAAGAAGAGAGAAAGAAGAGAGAAAGAAGAGAGAAAGAAGAGAGAAAGAAGAGAGAAAGAAGAGAGAAAGAAGAGAGAAAGAAGAGAGAAAGAAGAGAGAAAGAAGAGAGAAAGAAGAGAGAAAGAAGAGAGAAAGAAGAGAGAAAGAAGAGAGAAAGAAGAGAGAAAGAAGAGAGAAAGAAGAGAGAAAGAAGAGAGAAAGAAGAGAGAAAGAAGAGAGAAAGAAGAGAGAAAGAAGAGAGAAAGAAGAGAGAAAGAAGAGAGAAAGAAGAGAGAAAGAAGAGAGAAAGAAGAGAGAAAGAAGAGAGAAAGAAGAGAGAAAGAAGAGAGAAAGAAGAGAGAAAGAAGAGAGAAAGAAGAGAGAAAGAAGAGAGAAAGAAGAGAGAAAGAAGAGAGAAAGAAGAGAGAAAGAAGAGAGAAAGAAGAGAGAAAGAAGAGAGAAAGAAGAGAGAAAGAAGAGAGAAAGAAGAGAGAAAGAAGAGAGAAAGAAGAGAGAAAGAAGAGAGAAAGAAGAGAGAAAGAAGAGAGAAAGAAGAGAGAAAGAAGAGAGAAAGAAGAGAGAAAGAAGAGAGAAAGAAGAGAGAAAGAAGAGAGAAAGAAGAGAGAAAGAAGAGAGAAAGAAGAGAGAAAGAAGAGAGAAAGAAGAGAGAAAGAAGAGAGAAAGAAGAGAGAAAGAAGAGAGAAAGAAGAGAGAAAGAAGAGAGAAAGAAGAGAGAAAGAAGAGAGAAAGAAGAGAGAAAGAAGAGAGAAAGAAGAGAGAAAGAAGAGAGAAAGAAGAGAGAAAGAAGAGAGAAAGAAGAGAGAAAGAAGAGAGAAAGAAGAGAGAAAGAAGAGAGAAAGAAGAGAGAAAGAAGAGAGAAAGAAGAGAGAAAGAAGAGAGAAAGAAGAGAGAAAGAAGAGAGAAAGAAGAGAGAAAGAAGAGAGAAAGAAGAGAGAAAGAAGAGAGAAAGAAGAGAGAAAGAAGAGAGAAAGAAGAGAGAAAGAAGAGAGAAAGAAGAGAGAAAGAAGAGAGAAAGAAGAGAGAAAGAAGAGAGAAAGAAGAGAGAAAGAAGAGAGAAAGAAGAGAGAAAGAAGAGAGAAAGAAGAGAGAAAGAAGAGAGAAAGAAGAGAGAAAGAAGAGAGAAAGAAGAGAGAAAGAAGAGAGAAAGAAGAGAGAAAGAAGAGAGAAAGAAGAGAGAAAGAAGAGAGAAAGAAGAGAGAAAGAAGAGAGAAAGAAGAGAGAAAGAAGAGAGAAAGAAGAGAGAAAGAAGAGAGAAAGAAGAGAGAAAGAAGAGAGAAAGAAGAGAGAAAGAAGAGAGAAAGAAGAGAGAAAGAAGAGAGAAAGAAGAGAGAAAGAAGAGAGAAAGAAGAGAGAAAGAAGAGAGAAAGAAGAGAGAAAGAAGAGAGAAAGAAGAGAGAAAGAAGAGAGAAAGAAGAGAGAAAGAAGAGAGAAAGAAGAGAGAAAGAAGAGAGAAAGAAGAGAGAAAGAAGAGAGAAAGAAGAGAGAAAGAAGAGAGAAAGAAGAGAGAAAGAAGAGAGAAAGAAGAGAGAAAGAAGAGAGAAAGAAGAGAGAAAGAAGAGAGAAAGAAGAGAGAAAGAAGAGAGAAAGAAGAGAGAAAGAAGAGAGAAAGAAGAGAGAAAGAAGAGAGAAAGAAGAGAGAAAGAAGAGAGAAAGAAGAGAGAAAGAAGAGAGAAAGAAGAGAGAAAGAAGAGAGAAAGAAGAGAGAAAGAAGAGAGAAAGAAGAGAGAAAGAAGAGAGAAAGAAGAGAGAAAGAAGAGAGAAAGAAGAGAGAAAGAAGAGAGAAAGAAGAGAGAAAGAAGAGAGAAAGAAGAGAGAAAGAAGAGAGAAAGAAGAGAGAAAGAAGAGAGAAAGAAGAGAGAAAGAAGAGAGAAAGAAGAGAGAAAGAAGAGAGAAAGAAGAGAGAAAGAAGAGAGAAAGAAGAGAGAAAGAAGAGAGAAAGAAGAGAGAAAGAAGAGAGAAAGAAGAGAGAAAGAAGAGAGAAAGAAGAGAGAAAGAAGAGAGAAAGAAGAGAGAAAGAAGAGAGAAAGAAGAGAGAAAGAAGAGAGAAAGAAGAGAGAAAGAAGAGAGAAAGAAGAGAGAAAGAAGAGAGAAAGAAGAGAGAAAGAAGAGAGAAAGAAGAGAGAAAGAAGAGAGAAAGAAGAGAGAAAGAAGAGAGAAAGAAGAGAGAAAGAAGAGAGAAAGAAGAGAGAAAGAAGAGAGAAAGAAGAGAGAAAGAAGAGAGAAAGAAGAGAGAAAGAAGAGAGAAAGAAGAGAGAAAGAAGAGAGAAAGAAGAGAGAAAGAAGAGAGAAAGAAGAGAGAAAGAAGAGAGAAAGAAGAGAGAAAGAAGAGAGAAAGAAGAGAGAAAGAAGAGAGAAAGAAGAGAGAAAGAAGAGAGAAAGAAGAGAGAAAGAAGAGAGAAAAAGAAGAGAGAAAAAGAAGAGAGAAAAAGAAGAGAGAAAAAGAAGAGAGAAAAAGAAGAGAGAAAAAGAAGAGAGAAAAAGAAGAGAGAAAAAGAAGAGAGAAAAAGAAGAGAGAAAAAGAAGAGAGAAAAAGAAGAGAGAAAAAGAAGAGAGAAAAAGAAGAGAGAAAAAGAAGAGAGAAAAAGAAGAGAGAAAAAGAAGAGAGAAAAAGAAGAGAGAAAAAGAAGAGAGAAAAAGAAGAGAGAAAAAGAAGAGAGAAAAAGAAGAGAGAAAAAGAAGAGAGAAAAAGAAGAGAGAAAAAGAAGAGAGAAAAAGAAGAGAGAAAAAGAAGAGAGAAAAAGAAGAGAGAAAAAGAAGAGAGAAAAAGAAGAGAGAAAAAGAAGAGAGAAAAAGAAGAGAGAAAAAGAAGAGAGAAAAAGAAGAGAGAAAAAGAAGAGAGAAAAAGAAGAGAGAAAAAGAAGAGAGAAAAAGAAGAGAGAAAAAGAAGAGAGAAAAAGAAGAGAGAAAAAGAAGAGAGAAAAAGAAGAGAGAAAAAGAAGAGAGAAAAAGAAGAGAGAAAAAGAAGAGAGAAAAAGAAGAGAGAAAAAGAAGAGAGAAAAAGAAGAGAGAAAAAGAAGAGAGAAAGAAGAGAGGAAATGCATTGCGATTCACTTCCAATACAATGGATGTCCGCCCCTCCCCACCCCCCTCCAAGTAATGTTTAAGCTTCACCTCCTGCCAGAGTGAAGTCTTCCTGGAAGAAAGAGACATCAAGATAACTGCAGGGGTTTTGGTTTTGTTTTGGAGGGTTTTTTTGTCCACATTAATGTTCTTGCCAACTACAGAAGTTAACAGTGAGCACCTTCTATACAAGACCACATTGGATTTTCAGCATTTCAACCAGTTTGAACGGTGACCTCTCTTTCAATTTCCCTCTTCTGTCCCCCAAAACCAAACTCTAGCTGCAAGCTATAATACAATTCCTTTTCTGCAAAACCAATACAAAATTTCTGACAACAGAAAATTTTCTTCCTCTGTCAACCATACTAACAATGTGTACACATCATTACAGGAAAGTCTGATTTCTTCTGACTTATCACATACCCCCAATACATGGAGCAACAATATTCCTGACCTTTAGTCTGTATCTTCAGTAATTCATAAAACTGTATAGATCTGGTGCCTTACCTGCTTTTTGATTTGCTACATCCTGAGCAGCAGGACTCAGCTTAGTTCATGATGCTCCAGCCATACATCCTACAAAGCAGAACTACCATAAAAGGGGGACTGCAGTCCAGACCTGGAGCACGAATAAAACCCACAACTATGTTAAAGCTCCAGACATGAAGCTCCCTCCATCCCTGAAAGAGGTTCCAGATTACTTCTTATTAAACTCTGTCAGGGTGTGGCTTCATTAAAACCAGAGTTCCCAATGAAAAGGCTTCATGAGATCTCCTGGTCGGCCGGCAAATGGCTCAAGCTAACGCACCGTCTCCCGCCGAGTGCGCCCCAGCAAAAACGCGAGCAGTACCTCCTCCTATTGAGGCACCGAATTTAAGTCCACAACCGAATACCACTGCTGCACAAGTACCCGTGCGGGTAACGGAGCAGCTCCCTCCACCCTTGCAACCCCGGACCTCACCTCCCACCCCGACAGCCTCCTCAGACACATACACTGCTTCTACCACCTTAACCACAGGTAACCAGGGAACACTGTCAGGCGCTCACAGAAGAGACACCGCTACAATCTGGCTTTCTAACAGGTTCAATAGCGGGTGTACTATTCTCCCATCGAGGGAAGTACTGATAAATTTCTACCTCTGTGAAGGATTCCTCTGGAAACACGACTCAATGGTTTTCCTTACCTGCTATACTTGCACATAAATATCACATTACTTTACAATGTGCTGGCTTGTAGATTCTTAAATCAGTCAGTCAGTATTTCATAATTATGGAGCCTAGGGTCTTTGTTAGCTGTTGTTGCTCCATGCACAAAAGGAAAGATTTTGTTACTATCATTGTAAAGCCTATTAATAAAAAGCACATATATATGGCCACACTTTATACAATAAAAATACCTGTTATACAGAATTAAAAGTGATTTGCTAGATTACTCTAAACCTTCCCATAGAGCGTAGACCTTATGAAGCATCACACACAGAAAAGGAATTAAGTAAAAACATCTTAAAACTAGCAACTTATCGATAACAGTAATTGAAACACATGCACATTCCCTCAAAGTAAAAGGCACAAACAAAATCAAAGCTGATTCAAGCCAAGAAATTTGTCTCAAACATCTCTGCGCTGAACAGTAACATTTTAATCTTTCTAGTTCCTTAACAATGTACTTTTCTCAGAGACAAGTTTTACCAAGAACATGCTTTGTGAGTTAGTGTGCAATTCATAAATGTCAAAAACACTGTCAGAAAACTGAGATGAAATATCAAAATATTTAGTTGTTGCTTTTTTCTTAGTATTCACGGCATGGATTTATGCACTGACACAGTACGAGAACATACAATGATATTTCTAGATATATACTTCATAACTATCAAAATGCCCCACAACTTCCGTCATCTCAAAGAAACTGTATATACTAAAACTTTAATTGACTGGCATAAAAATGAAAAGCCATTATATGCGAGAAAGGAATCAAAACTCAACTAATATGGTGAACTGCTGCCTGCATTACTTAATTTTACAGTATGCAAAATAAAACTTAACCTAGTGACGTTATGCAACAGACGATCTAATTACATATGGTGCCTTTATTTTCTATCTGGAATCCTTAAGCTCTATCTCATAGATGAATCTCTCTAACATTTCCGATAGCCTCAACAGCATGCACAGAGCAGACATTAATTCTAGCCCACTAACAGTTAACATACATTATTTAACTTGTCTGACATATCACTCCACTACCTTTTTGATTTATCAGAAGTACTTGTATAAATAACTCTGAAAATCAGAAGGAAACCACTAGATTTTTTAAAACATAAGCACAAAGAAGAGTGTACTTGCTTCTACTTCCATCCCTTCCCCCTCCCCCCACGTCCTGACATTGAGCTTTCCCAATCATGCCAGAAATAAACATCCAAACACAAGTAAGGGCCTAGCCTACCGAATTCAACACGCCTTAGAGTTAAGTCTTCAGATCAACCAAGACCAGCAACAGAAGAAAATTCTTCACGTGAAAATACCAGCGTTCAGCACGGGCACAACAATAGGATGAACAAAGTGTCAAACGCAAAGCTACTGACAGGAACAAGTCAGAAAGCAGGAACTAGAACAGTCCCCTGCTCCAACCGTGTGGTATTTTAAAAACAGCTCGACTTATTCTGTTACCCAAGCGTTTTCCTCGCGTTTAGACTTTAAATACAACTGGCAGACACTCAGCCTGCACAGCCTTTGTCAGCAGCTTACGGATGGGCAGCAGAATGTGCTACAGGTTGATAAGGAGGACACCAGCGTTGCAAACGCCCTGCCCGCAGCAGGGAAGCACCCAGAAAGAAGTTGCAATGCGCAGGAGAGTTTCCCTCAACGTTCACCGGGTGCTTCACGCTCCGGGCGACGTGCGTATTCGTTCCCGGTGTTTGTTTCGTGTTTACCTCCCCCCCCTTCTCTTTCTCCTCCCTGTCCGGCCATCTTGGGCCGACAGGAGCAGCCATTACTTAACTAAATGACAGGGCCAACAACTTTTCACGGAAACAAACATCTCGCTCAAAAAGCCGGCCGGGTTCCAGCAACCTGCGGGCCGTCCCGTTCCCTGTCAAGCCGCCCGGCGGCGGGGCCGGCGGCGGGAGGGTGAGGGGCGGCGAGCGAGACACGGCGCTCGGCGAGGACCCTGGCATGCCGGAGGCGGCCGGGCCCGGAGAGTAAACAAGTCCCTCGGCGACGGGCAGCGGGAGCCGCTCAGCGCCGCGCCGGCCCCGCCGCGGCCCGGCCCGTTCCCCCCACCCCTTCCCCCGGCCCCGGGGCAGTTTCTCCCCGCCGCCCCGCCAGGCGCGACGGCCGCCGGGCAGGGCGCGCGCAGCCGCCGGCCCCCGCCGCGCGGGGCGAAAATCACGAGGGAGGGTCCGGGGAGAGGCCAACGTCAGCAGCGCCTCGCGCGCGCCCTCCCCCCCGCCGCCGCCGCCTCCTCCCCCCTCCCTCCCCCGCGCCCCCTCCCCCGCCCCGCTTGGCGTTTGCTCCCGGCCCCGGGCTGCGGCCCGGCCCGCTGGCACTTTCCCGTCCCAGGGCTGGTCGGACACCCGCGAAAGTGTCCAGAGCGGAGCGGAGCCCGCAAGGCCGCGCTCCCTTCGTCCCACACCCGGCCCCGCTCGGCTCCCTCCCGCGCGGGGGTCGCGCTAACTACGCGGAGGGGGAAGGGGGGTAGGGTTGGGGGGGAAGGGGCAAAGGCGGCAGCGACGCGTGGGGAGACCGCGGCGGAGCGCCCTGCCGCCCGCGGGGACGTGCGCCCGCGGATGTGGCGGTGCCACGCTCACACACACACACGCTCGCACCCAGATGCACGCTCGCACGCACATACTCACCGTGCGGACCCGGGGGACCGGAGGGAGGGGGCGGCTGGGCCGGGCCGGCTCCCTCCCCTCCCCCCCCTTCCCCCCCCCAGCCCCGCTCCACATCCACCCTCGCGCTTACCTTTAACAGCAAGGCCTTCGTTCTGGCGCCATCTTCATGAAGCCTCAGAAATCCGAAGAGTCGGCTGCAGAAGGGGAGCGGGCGGGAGGGAGGGGAGAGAGGCACAAGCGTTAGCGAGAGTCAGCCCCCCGCACGGGCAGGCAGGCAGGCTCGCTCCCGGCGGGCGAGGGCAGAGCGCGGCGGCGGGGGCCGGGAGCCCGCACACGGGCACACACGCACTCCCGAGCGGGGAGCCGCGGGCAGGGGAGGGGGGGGACACGGAGGGAGCGCGGGCCGAGCCGGGACACGGAGGCGGCCGGGGCGGAGTGGGGAGCGGGTACCTGTCGAGGCCGGATAGGGCTTCTCTCTCCTCGGCTGTCAAGCTGGCGAAGTCCTCCTCGCTCTGGCCGCTCGCTTTCCCCGCCGCCATTTTCTTTTCCTCATCACCGAAAGGAGCAGCAGAGGCGGCGGCAGCGGCGAGCGACACTCCGCACGATTTCATGGAAACGCAGCGTAATTAACTCACGATCGCAACCCCCCCCCCTGCGCGCCCCCAACACCCCCCAGCGCCGGGCGGGGCGGGGTGCCCGACACACACACACACCACAACTTTTATTACAACAACAACAGCCGGCAGGGAGGGGGAGGGAGGGAGGGAGGGAAGGAGGGAGGGAGGGAGGGAGGGGAGAGGGAGGGAGGCGGGGGGAAGCCCCGCTGCTCGGAGGAGGAGGGAGGGGGGAGGGAGGGAGCCCCAGCGCTGGAGACTCGGGGGAGGGAGGGAGGGAGGAGTGGGGGGGCGGGGGGGAGGAGGAGGAAGAGGAGGAGGCGGCGGCGGCGGCTGCTGCGGCGGATGGCGGCGGCGCGGTGTTTACATCGCCGCGGCGCCGCTCGCCCCGGCGGCGAGGGGCGCGGGGAGCCGGGGTGACAGGGGCCCCGCCCGCCCTGCCGCGCGGGGTGTGTTTGCCGCCCGTACAAACTTCCCCAGCAGCTGCCCAAAGTTGTTGTAATTGTGTCACACAGCGAACCCCACGCCGCCACCGTGACCCCCCCCTCCACGCCCGCCCGCCCGGGCCCACGCAGCCAATCGCCGCCTCCGCGGCGCCGCACGTGACCTTTGTTGACTTACGTCAGTCATAGCGCTCTTCCACCGCTGCGCTTCGGCTCGGTTGGCCTTCGGCGCCCGCCTCCCTCGCTCCATTGGTTGGTGTCTGAGGAAGGGGGAGGGGTCTCAGGGATTCGCAGCTTATGAGAGGCCGGACGGACCGTCAGTCAGAGCAGCTTTGCGATTACCCAGCGCCAGCAGGTTCGGCGTGCGCCTTTAAAATCCGTAGGACGAGAAGGCGGGGGAGGGGGGGAGCTTTCGGGAGTGGCGGGTACTGGGGGTGGGAGGAGGCGGAGGAGGCGGGTGCGCTCACAGGCGGAGTTGCGTAACGGGGGCTCCGGGCTGGGGGAGTGGACGCGGCTGAGGAAGCGGGCCTCGCTACCGCCTGGCGGGTGGGGGCCGTGCCGTACGGGCTGAGGGGGAGCCGCGCTCGCCCGCCCTGGCCTGGGCGTGGGGCGTGGCGCTCTTGGCACAACCGGAAAATCATGGCTTCCTCGCGCGGGGCGCAGGGACGGTGTGGGCTCCGTGCGCTCGGGCCGCGGGGGAGAGGAGGAGCCGCCGCCCGACGGAGGGGTGGCTGGGTAACGGGTGACGCCCGCGCAGAAGGGCGGCGGCAGCGGCGGAAGCCGAGGGCAGCCCCCGTGGCACAGCAGTTGGCTTCGCCGGCCCCGGGAAGCGGAGGCGCCAGTGTGCGGTCTGCGGCTGTCGCCGCCCGCTCGCAGCGGGGCAGGGGCTTCCCGGCGGCGAGGGAGCGGCCGTCAGCCCGCCGCCGCCCCGCCAACGGTCGAGCGCGTGGCGGGGCTCGAGGCGTGCGGCGCGCGGGTGGAGGGCGGGGCGGGGCGCGCGAGGGGAAGCCGCCCCGCCCCCGGAGCCAGTGACAGGTGGAGCGGCGCCCGCCGGCGCGAGCCCCGCGGCCGTCACGTGGCGGGGGAGGCGGGGGGTGGGGCGCAGGCGCGCGGGAGCGCTCTCGCGAGGCAGCGGCCGGCCGCAGGCGTGAGGGCGGGGGCGGCGCCGGCAGCGAGCGTGGCCGGCGGCTGCTGCGGCCCGGGCGGGCGCTGCCTTCGGCGGGCCGGGGGCGCGCCGCGGCGGCCCGCAGGGGGGCTGGTTTGTAGGAAGCCGCGAAGGACCGGAGTCGGGCTTCCGGGAACGTCTCACGTGTGAGTAAATACCTGAATTTCTCTGGACGTTTGAGGGAAAGGGGCTTGGCGTGCGCTGTTGGCTTCCCCTTCGTTATAAAGCCAAGCTTACCCACAGCCTTCCTTGTGGCTTAAATGCTGCCAGCTGTGCTTCCTCGACCTTTCCCAGCTTACCCAGGACGTTGAGGGTCTGTTTTCTCTTTACAGTCCCGTTAATTTGCCCGTACAGCCAGGAAGCTCTGAGGTTTTTGACAATCATTAGATCTTGTCTCTGCTGTGATGTTTGAGATCAGCCTTTTGCAGGTGTGTGGTGGCAAAGTTCGCTGCTCATACCCATTTTGTTGAGAACGGATCAGCAACAGTCTTTTGTAACGTCACTGTATCATTTCTCCAATGTTTAGCCAAAGCCCCGTGACTGGGCAGACTTTTTCTCTGCCAGCTGAATTTCCTCCCCTCAGAGAGGGGTTTGGTTTACAACTGCCAGGTGCTCTAAAGCATCAGTGAAGCTATTAACTGCCCTTAGGAATTAAATTAATAAGGTCAAAGGCCAAACTATACAGGGGATGTTCAGTCACCCTGCCACTGCTGCTTCTTGCTGGTTCTATCCCCTCTTTTTTAATTGCCACTATTGAATCATGTACTCATGAAATTGAAGCATGTTTCATCCTCGCTAAGTGTTACAGCTAACACTTGCATATCAGTGACGCTTTCCAAATGGATCCTCGAACGTTTTCTGGTCCTGATGGGGTCTGTAGCACAGTGCAGAGACACTGTCAGAAGTGTGCAGGTCTAGCACTGCTTCCCAGTGTACTGATTGGAGATCTGGTCAAGACAAAGTCTTGAATAATGCAAAAGAAGACTCAAATTAGTATGTCCTTGCTCCTCTTAGAAGCAGAATCTTGTGATGTAGCCGCGCTTTCTTGATGCCAGTGCAGTTAGAATGAAAAAGCACCTGAATTTACTAAGGTTGCATAGCTTTATAAAATAGCCAGCAGCCAGTTGGTTAGTGTATTGGTGTAAGACAGGCATTTGTGACTTAAAGTGATTTTGAGTTTGGAGTCATGATAAAAACCATGTTACTCTTGGTTATCAACAGTGATAACAGAGCTATGATCAAACATCTGTCTTAATCTGTGTTTTACATGGCTTCCCAGTCACATATTTTCTCAGCAGTGCTTCCTTAGGTGCCTATCTCGGGACCAAGAACTCTGATTGGTAATGTGCCAGAAATAAGGTATTTCAGCAAAGATTATTTCTGAGGATTTTGACTATGAGGTCTTATGTTTCCACTTTGCAGTATCCCAAGTATAAACCAACAGAAAGGATAGTAGATGAAGCTACCTCTCAGCACAAGGAAGGTAACTTCTAAATTACAGAGCAATTCAGGACACTTCATAGAAGCATTAGTCTTAGTTCAGCTGAAAGTATAACAAGAAACTTCTTTGCACCTGAAGTCACAACACCTGAGTTATTCCTCTAGTACTGTCAACACCCTTCTTACCCCTTGCATCCTACTTGCTTGAACTGAATTTCTGGTTGCCTTTTAAAATTTGAACTACTGTTCGGATGTCTTACATAGGTCTTTATAGCACCTCTTATTGTTTCAGCTCTTCAGGATGTATACAAAGTTCAGTTTCTTGAATAATAGCAAGAAAAGCTTGAAAATGCATACTGAAACTAGCACTCCCTGCCCTTGCAAACAGTCAGATAACAATCTTGGGAGCTGAGGCTGATACGCTATCATCCCTATGGAAGGAGAAAGACTCTTTCAGACAAGTGTGATGTTGGCCTCCCACTCTGAGATACTCCTGGAGTCAGCTTCCAGGGTGTATGTCCTTAAATTCTTAAGACAAAAGAAGGAAATGGCAGTGGTGTTCTGTAACTCTTAGGTTTTAGCTTAGTTTAAATTCCAAAGCCATCTGTGAGTCTCCAGAACCACTTTTCTACCTTCTGTGTGAAAGTTGAGAACTTCTAAAGCTCTCAGACTAGACAGTGCTCTTTGGATCCCCCTTCCCTGTATGTTTTCACCCCTGTTAATTTTCCATGCAGAGTTTTGTTGTGTATTCCCGTACACTGTGTCAGGCATTGCCTTGTCATGCTGCAAGACTTCCCCAGTCTGTTAAGAGGCTGAATGCTGTTAGTGTGTGTACCATTGCAGAGCAGTTTATGCCAGAGGGAACTCTGTGTTCTAAGTAGGTGTTTGGCATGCTGGTCATTCTCTGCAGCTTAAATTGAGATGCAAAGTTAATGCATCACTTCTTGAAAAGTAATGTTAGAAACAGCAAAATTTAATTCTAGAATTGTCCTTATAAATAAATACACATCACCTGACGTCTTATTAAGATGAAAAGCAACTCCTGAAATCACAGCAAAAAAGCTGATGTGGAAGAAAGATGCAGCTCCAACACTGAGATTCAAGCTGTCATCTCACTTGATGTCAAAGGTAGTTGTGGTATCTCAAGCATTCAGGTTCATTGGCAAATAGGACAAGCCTGAGCACATATATAGGAACTCGATCTCAGGAAAATAACTTCATGTAGCATGGAACAGGGGCAGGGTGACCAGCTCCTGCTGTACTTTTGTATCAGTATTACTTTGCTATCAGCTCCAATGATCAAGTGCTTAGCTTGCCACTGTCCGGTAAGGGAGAACCTTTTCAGGGATGGTGGTAATCCTGCCATTTTTTATGAACAAGAGTATAGTAGTCTGTCATGAATGTTCACTACAAATTCACTGTAAATCTGTTGGTACGAAGTCCTGACTGGAGGCTTGTTTGCTACAATAAATACTCTAGTGTCAGGAGTGCTGCCTCTTGCAAAGCATGAAAGTCCTTGCTGCAAGTCTTCTGAATGACAAATACACTGAGCCTGATCTCTTTACTATGGCAGTATCTGGGACAAGACAAAGTAGCAGTTCGTTAGAGGTTGGAGTCCTGCAAACTCTAGATTTTTCTGGAGAGGATTATACTTTGAAAAAAGATTTGGTCTTCAAAATGTAAAATGTTTGGGGCTGCTTATATGTAAAATATGGGGGAGGAAATGGACTCATAAATATTTAAGTTTTAATGTGTACATCTCCTTAAAAAAACAACTGTGGATTTAAACTCAAAAGGGTTACCTGGTGGAGTATACTACAGTGGTTCATTTTAGCCATACCTGATCTTCCCACAACTCTGGATGTGGAGCTGCCCACATACCTTCTTTGTACTTGCTTTTGGACTTAAAAAAATTGAGAGCTTTTTCTTGAACTCTCCGAATGTTCTATATAGTATCATCAAAAAGATATTTTTTTTTTTTTTCCTAAAGGCAGTATCTCATCTGCAGGCTGAACTTCCTTATATATCTTTCATCGTGGACAAGCTGGTGGAGGAACCCCTTTGTGTTTGACACTGAATTCTTCCTGGACAAGGCAGCTACCACCAACTTGCTTTCTCAAAACCACATTCTTTCCTGGACAATTCTGGCTTCATTTTCCGTGTCTCTATAGTTCTTGCTCTCCAGAAAGGCAGAGGTTTGATGCAACACTTCTGTGGTCACATCCACTGTATTGAAAAGCTAGGCTTGCTCCATGAAGATTTTTGGGTCACAGTGTGTTTCCATGGATGACTACTATTCTCTTACTATCTGATCTCCTCATCAGATCCTTTCTCATATGCATGCTTATTTTCAAGAGCAGTCCTTAACAGAACCTTTTGATTATTAGTAACATATTTGGTGTGGCTTCCAAGTCAGGTAACAAATCTGAATGAGCAATCTCAATTGGGAGAACTTTGTAGAGTAGGGCTGATGGTTGGACTCGATGATCCCAAGGGTCTTTTCCAACCTGAATGATTCTGTGATTCTATGATATATCAGTCCCTGCTGGATACAGTTGAAATCTCATGGTCTTCTATAGTCCCAAAATATACTTGCTTGTCACCTACAGCAAGATTCATTATTTCAGCCCCTAGAAAAACTATGGTGCTGGAAGTTAGGCATATACTTCAAACTGGTCTTTATGTTCCTGCTTTTGGAAGTTCTTTGTGGCTGCAAGCTATGAGCTGCTGGGGAAGTGAGGGTAGCAGTCACCTCCTTACACTGTCACACAAGAGTATTAAGGAGCTCAGGATGCACATGTGATCTCTACTGACACTGCTGTTTTAAAAAAAAAAAAGTTTTCCAGGTGTGCAGTCAACATTATGCTTATAATAGCTCAGAGGACCTCTAAGGCAAATCCTTTTGCAGTAGCTTAGGAGAAACATGACAAGATTACAATCTTGGATTTGCGTGACAAGGTATACATACTGAAAAACAGCGAAGACAAAAGCAAGCTGACCAAAAGAAGCTATAGAATGCCATTTTATGTCTTATGAAATACAAATGTAACACTTGCATTATTGCCACCTTGCCAGATTTTGGTCAAGTTGACTGAAATATGTGACTATTGGGCGTATAAGGGAAGGCAGCATAAACTAATACAACCTGACAATAGGTTAGTCATGGAGAAAGTAGCCCCTTTGTTTAACCTTCCATATTCATTAACAGGTTTTCTTCCTACCTCTTTCTTACTGCTCTTTTCTTCATTTCCTCCAAGGTAAAAGCAGAAAAGCTTAAATTACTAAATTGAATTGTTCTTGAAATTGGGAACAAAAAAACCTGCAGTACTTCATTTTTGTATTTTAGCAGTAGCTCCCATATTGTCCATGAGTTCATAACAGAATGATCTGCGATTTGCATGTTCTGTGTACTACCCTCATTGAAGTTTTGACAGGTGTGCAGTGATCCGTGTTATATTTTGACAGTGGATGGTGGCCAAGAAAGTAGGGGAAACATATCTAAAACCCAACGTTGGTTTGGTTTGGGGGGTTTTTTCAACAAAATGCACAAAGAAGTCAAATGCTTTTGCTAGCTATAAGGAAAAACAATACATGTGTAGAAGAATTATCATGGAAACTAGAAAATCTGGGGAAAAAAGGTCTTTCTGATGGTCTTTATCACTATTGATGAACAAATTGCTCTTCAGTCTCAGAAATACCTTACTTTGGTGTTGAGAGGGGTGAAAGTGAGCTAATCTAGGAAATGCATTATGATCATGAAGATATTTTTTCTTTATGAAAGTGTTAAAAACTAGTAATTACTAAATGCTTTAGTTATAGTCCTTACTAACTATTATTCTGTCTTGCTTGAATCATAGAGTCATTTTTGTCTCTTGCCCTCTCCTCCCCTTGGTCAGCTTGATTTTAAAACCTACATTGTACCTGATCAGCTTAATGCTTGAATTCATGTGGAATTTAAGTGGTAATTCATAGCCATAAGAAGTATCCTCAGCTATCAGTTAAGCAGTAATTTCCATCACTCTGCAGTGTGTCAGTAGAAATCAAAATTTCTCTTGAGCAATAGAAATTTCAAAGGAATTGTTACTTATTTTAAAAATAATAATAATAATAAACATGTCAACAATTCAATCTAAACATGGAAAACTATACATTTGAATAACCTTAACTGTATTTTGAGATGTTTCATGAAATTCAGATATTTTTTTTATATTCTGTAGATTAGCTGTGTAAGAAAGACTAGTTCTCTTCATGCTAGTATGAACACACTTATCTGTTTAAGTTCTACCAGTAGAAGCAGTGGCTGTTAGAAGAGCCTACCACTACCATATTTTGTGCACTCTATAGATCTCTAATATTATACTAACTGACAGGGTCTGCAGACCTGGAGAAATAACACGAAAAATTAAACTTGTTGAGGAAGTGGTTCCTTTACAGTGCTTTTGTTAGAGCACATTATGGTTTTTTTTCAGTCAAGCTCATTCTTTCCCCATCCCTGGCGGTTTTGGCTGTGTCCATTGGTGTGTATTGCAAATGTGGGCAAGTTTTCATTTCTGTTAATAGTTTCAGCAGGTAGGTAGTTAAGTGTATGCCCTCCCACTAGGAACTGGCTGTGGCAGCTTCTTCCGAGGAAGTCACCCGTTTGACAGAAGATGATCATGAACAAGTATCTTCGCTCTTCAAAAACAGTGCAAAGAAAGTGAGATTTCTTGCCTTCACAACTGTGCAGGAATTTAATACAGCTGTTGAGAAGTTGATAATAGAAATACTGTGTTTATATTAAGTTGTTTTTGTCTTCAGATTGACAATTGTAGCTCCCCTGTAGCTTTATTTTGGCAAATGCTGACAAGGAGGAAAAAAAAAAAGTACCTTTGTGTTTCTATGGCTATGTACCTACATATGTGTTGACTTAATATAAGATGCTGGGCTAATACCTGGTTTTCTGGCTTATAGGTAAAAACAAGTAAATAACATTTCTAAAACAGCTCTGAAGCAAAGTTAAGGTTTTTTGTATAAACATTTGAAAGGAGCTGTTCATGATGCTCAGCAAGCTAGATGAATGGGTATCTTGTTTACTTTTGTAAATCCTTGTTCAGAATGCAATATTTATGCAAGACACATTATTATCTGATATTTTTGTTTTTCTTCTAAAGCAGAGGATGCCACATGCTCTTACTGGATTTAATTTAATGCTTTATAGATGAATGTTTTCAAAAAAGTATCTGAGAACTATTTATTTTAAAAGCTTCAACTATTGTGTATGTTGCTTTTTGTTAACATTCTTGTGGATGTCTAAAACAGTAAAATCTTCAATAACCAATCTGAAAAACTATTTTGGTTGTAGTCTCTGTGTCTTTCCTATCCATTTCCTACTACATCTGCCAAAGAAGCAACTAAAATCTCGTAATTTGCCCAAGTAATGCTATATATTAAATCTTGTAATAATGTACAGACAAAAGTTTTAAAGGTGCAAATAGCAGAAGAGGATCTGACATAGGGTATGTCTTGTCCAGAGTTAAGGCAGTGGCTCAAGAAGCTCATTTGTACCCTTATTAGACACAGACAATGACAGTTTTCCATCCTTTAAGCACAGTTCAGGATTCCCTTAGAACCATTGGTGAGTCAGGGGGCATTTCAGATAAGATAATGCTTAAATGTGAAGACTGTTGCTATAGGGCATGCAACTCTTTACTACTTCTTGTACATTTTTTAATTTTATCAAAATAAGGTCGCATCACATCAATTTGATGCATAGGACTCAATGAATAAGGAACAGGGTTGTACCCAAAGCATGTGAAGTTCTTCATCATGTGTGACTAGAAGATAAACCAAGTCCTGTACAAAAACACCAAACTGAAATTTGAATATTTCTTTTAATAGAATTGCTACTATCAAGAGGTAGAGTCTATTTAGAAGCTCTCAAGTGGTTTGCACTCTGCTGTGTCTTCCGCATGCCAATAAGAGTTGGATCAGCCTCTGATAGAGGAAGATGAGGAAGTCAAGTCGTTTCTACTGTGAGCTCGATATTCATAAAGCCAAAAGCAAACCCTGCCTTTGGGTATACAGTGTCCATTGCTTCCTCCACCCATCAGCTGCATTTCACTTGAGAACCTGCGAAACAGAAAATAGCCAGTTTAGGAATGGTTCGGAGAATTTCCCATCTTAACATTTCTCAAGGCATAGTTTGGTTTCTGTTTGAGTGTTTGCAGTTGTGTGTGTTTGTTTCTATAAATATGCTCAGTATTACTAAACTCAGTTTGTGATCAGTTCTTCTCTAGTGTTTTTCTGGTTTGTTTTTTTGGACTGTAAATGAGCCCTGTAGTGGCTTACTCTTGCCAGGAAAGTTAAAGCATAGTGCTTCCCTCCCATGGATGCATGGTCCCAGACTGAAAACCAAGTGAGAGGAAGGAAATTGCCATTGGTGTCAATGGGAGGATGGCCTCTTTGGGAAGGGGGGAGCAAAGGGCAGCTTCACTAACAATGGTCAATATTTTCCAAAGCTTTGCTATGTGTAAATTGGTACTTTTTCTGCCAGTAGTGGATAGACAAAACATTGCTAAAAGTTGTGGGTTTAAATCTTCATACAGCAAAAATCAGTGTTAGTCCAGTGGCTTCTTAGTATTAATGAGAAGCAAGTCCCTCTGATATTCCTCTCGAAATAAGAATATAAATCCACATCCCCTATTAAATTCACACGCTTGCATGTAAGCATCCAAGTTTACCACTTTGCTAGTCTCAACAGCTGTCTAGATACCATGAAAATACTGATGCAATTGGCATTATTTTATAGACATCAAAGTTTTGAAAGTACATGGATACATTTCTTCTTCTTAGGGATAGTCTATATAAAAATGACTGGGGCATAATCTTAAGAATTATCTGCATTTGTCCTGCTCAGGTTATAGTTGTTCCCTGTACAAAAAGGAGGACAAATGTTTCATCATAAAATTTAAATACTATTGTTGCCAATCATGTCATTGGTTCTTTTTTAGTAAGTGTTTGAGTTTTCTTTTGTTACGTACCTCTTCAGTGCAGGCACATTTCTAATGAATGATCCTACGTTGCTAAGGACCTGAACTTGCAAGTTACGGAATACCATCTGAAGAGACTTTCTGCTCAGTACTTGTCAGGATCGAGTCCCATTTCTAATGGCTCAGTTCAGATAAGCTTGCAAAGTTTGAATGCTTATCAGAACTCCTTTATTCAGGAAATCGGGCAAGAAATGGGTTATCTTGCAAATTTGGGTTTTGTTCCTGGTTCCTGTTACATCAGCCTGTGCTAAAGAAGACATCCTGCACTGTTTATGCTTCTGTTCTCTGAAATCATAATTGAATGCACTATGCATCATTAGTGAAGAACAACTCTTGCATATCTACTGTTAAGTCTCTTTTATGAATCAACTGTGTTTTTTCAAGTATATTTCTATTTAGGATTATTAATTTTGCAATGTAAATGCTAGCTGTCAGTGGCCTGCAAAAAATGCAGGGAAAATATAAACAGGATGGTTACAATTTCTGTCTCCCACGTGGGGGGTTTGGTTTTGAATACTCCATGTGGGTGGGTGGTTTGGCAGTGTACAAGAAATGGGGATCACGGCAGCAGCTGAAGAGTCAGGAACAAGGAGGTGAGGAGAGGAGAGCACCAGGTGCACGAGGTGGATTTGACCACTGGTTGAATAGAGGCCTTTTCTGTGGCCAAATTCTTGACTAGTCATGTATTCCAACTCTTTCTGTTGCTGTCCTAGTTTTCCACTACTTGTGTAAAACATGACCGTTCTGCTAAAATTACAAAGGTGTCTGGCAAAAAGCAGAAATCATCAGATGGTTTCGTTTGGGGTTTTTTCCCCCCAATCTTAGTTAAACCAATAACTATGACAGTGCTTTGTCAAAAATCACACAGCTGTATAACCAACGTGAAGGTGCCCCAGGACATGGTCACGTGAGGTTTATTCCCCAACAGCAACCCCTGTCCCTGAAGGACCCTTCCCAGTCAGCGTTACCAGCCCTGCCAGTGCTGCACTGCAGTTTGCCCCAGCCATTCCTCAGCGATACTGAGTTAGCTGTTTACGGTGCCATGCTGGAAACTGAGGCAAAGTTATTGAAGTAACCTCACTTAAAAAAAACCAAACGAACCAGCCTGCTGCCCCCCCTCCCCAAAAAACAACCTAATGCCAACAACAAAACCCCTCAAACTTCCAGAGGGAGGTGAAAACTACTTGCAGACAACTTTTATGGTAATTATTCACATACAATATTGTGTAGCACACTGAAAAATATTTAAGAATAATATTTTAATATGAAATTAAATGCCAGAACAGATGATACAGTGATTGTATCATTGGGCAGCTTACTGGATTCAATTAAAACTTGTCTTGTAAATAAATCTTACATCAGTGCTGGCTGCTGCTGTGAAGAATCCTGAGATTCTTTTGTAAGGAGGTCCAGCCTGTTCATAACAGTGCCTCAGGAACTGATTGACTGATGCACAACACGGTAAGATGATTGTATCTTGTGAGGTTGACTGGAGATTTCTATCACAGGAATAAAAAACAGGTTGGAAATTACAAAAACCTGGAACCTCTAAAAGCTTATAAGCCATAGAAATGACCTACTACTGACTCCTTACTAACTCTAAGTAATTGTTAATTTGGTGGCCAGTTAGATTTTAAATTGGGAGAGTTGGACAAATTGCTATTGGTCTTTATCTTGAGCTCTCTTTCTGTACTGTTCTTGTACTGATGCAGCAGCTGTTGCTGGGAATCAAAACCCTGATCCACATGCAAAGAGGAATAACTTTTTTCACAGTAACACTTTTGAATGCTGTTACCTGTGTATGCATCTCTTCCCTAATGGAGCATGGTCAAAAAGGATCACGATTCTGCACAGTGGCAAGGCTAAAAAGGAAACAGCATCTACCAAATGATGCAATTGGTAGATTATATAGGAAAATAACCCACACTTCTTTCATTCTAAAGAAAACTCTTACCAGGCTTTTCTCATCTGATTACTGTTCATACGCTTTTTTTTCCCCATGTACTGTGTTTTACAAATCATGTCATTATTTACAGAAACTTTTAGGAAATAACTTGTGTCTTATTAATTCTTCAGTTTAGAACTGTAAAGATTATTTTACTGAATTAATCACTCCCTCTTAAGCCCAACTTTGAAATGTTTCCATTATGTTTATTCAGAAACGTAGAAATCATAGCTAAGGTGTCAATTCAGGAAACTGTTTTAAAGTAACAATAAATAAACAATAAATACCACAGGGGTTAAAGATTAAAAATTAAACTTTTAACTACTATCTTCTTGCTTTGCAGCCTTAATATTTGGGCTATGATTCCTGCTCTACATTAACATTCAGAAAGTTTTTCACCATGAAGATGTAATTGTTTGTATTAGAAGCTTAACTGTTGTATGCGAAATTAGAATCATGCCTACGGGTATTTAAAATGGAAAAATAATACCAGCTAATAACTTTAGTGTAACTAGTAAAATTGCATCAGGGACAGTATTTCAGATTTTGCAGATTGACCAAATTTATATTGATGAGAAATGTACAAGATTTAGCTCAGTAAAATTTAATGAAACCAAGCATATATTGAGGAAATGAAATTGTGTAGGCTTATTTGTTGCAATGTGTTGAAATTGGTTAACTTTTTATTTGAGAGAGAAATGAAGTTCTGCTTTATGGAAATTTCTGATTATTTTTCCAAAACATTGTTACTTCTTTTGACGTAAGCAGTTATATGGTCTTGCAGATAGGTTTCTTTAGTAAATTAAATTTATTGAACTTGTTTCTTCAAAAACATATTTCTTTACCCGGAGTACACAAAGGCATATTTTTTTGCAGAAAGAACTGAGTTGTTATGAAATAGAGAAGGTAACCAGAAGATTTTCTGTTCAAAGTTCCAAGTGTTGTCTAGAAAAATGCTCCATTGCTTTTCTGGCTGTTTTCAACTTTGTAACATCCTCTTCTGCTCAAAGATACACACACCTATGCTAAAGAATACCCTGCTCATTATGTTGGGTAGTGTCAGAAGGCTCTACATTCAGGTCCTGACAAAATTAATTTGCATTCATCATCTGGCTTGCCACGTAAGCTGTGATTTGTATCATAGATTTTGTTTTAATTACTCCAAGAAGTACAACTGCTTCTCACTTTTATCCTATCACAGAACTGTAGAACAGTTTGGGTTGAAAGGGACCTTAAAGCTCATCTAGTTCCAACCCCGTTGCCATGGGCAGGGACACCTTCTGCTACATCAGGTTGCTCCAAGCCCCATCCAAGCATTGAACGCTTCCAGGGAGGGGGCAGCCACAGCTTCTCTGGGCAACCTGTGCCAGTGTCTCACCACCCTCATGGTAAAGAATTTCTTCCTTATATCTAACCTGAATCTACCCTCTTTCAGTTTAAAGCTGTTACCCCTCCTCCTACCACTACACTCCCTGATAACGAGTCCCTCCCCATCTTTCCTGTAGCCCCCTTTAAGTACTGGAAGGCTGCTATAAGGTCTCACTAGAGCCTTCTCTTCTTCAGACTGAATAAGCCCAACTCAGCCTGTCCTCACAGGGGAGGTGCTCCAGCCCCCTGATCATCTTTGTGGCCTCTTTTGGACCCACTCAAGCAGGTCCATGCCCTTCTTATGCTGGGCGTTCCAGAACTGGACACAGTCCAACTACATAGCAGAGTAGAAGGGGAGAATCCCTTCCCTTGACCTGCTGGCCACACTTCTCTTGATGCAGCCCAGGATACAAGTTGGCTTTCTAGGCTTTGAGTGCACATTGCTGGCTTGTAGTTTTCCATCCACTGCTACTCCCAAGTCCTTCTCCGCAGGGCTGCTCTCAATCCACTCATCACCCAGCCTGTATTTGGGATTGGGATTGCCCTGACCCATGTGCAGGACCTTGCCCTTGTCCTTGTTGAACTTCATGAGGTTCACACAGGCCCACCTCTCCAGCCTGTCCAGGTCCCTCTGGATGGCCCATCCCTTCCCTCCAGCATGTCAACCGCACCACACAGCTTGGTGTCGTCGTCAAATTTGCTAAGGGTGCACTCAGTCCCACTGTCTGTGTCTTCAACAAAGATGTTAAACAGCACCAGTCCCAACGTCAATCCCTGAGGAACACCATTTGTCACTGATCTCCACTTGGACACTGAGTAGTTGACTTCAACTCTTTGAGTATGACCATCAAGCCAGTTCCTTATCCACTGAGTCATCCATCCATCAAATCCACATCTCCAGTTTAGAGACAAGGATGTAATGTAGGAATATGTGGTGTAACTGCATCTTCCAATTTCAGCAAAGTTATGCTTAATCTAAACTGTTGGGTGCTATAAATAGCTTCTTGCTGTGAAAGGTATGAGGTGATAGAGCATTTTGGATTTTGATATTAATTGCAAGGAACTGAGAGGCTCAAGATGAAAATTGGATTGGTATTTTGGACTTCCTAGTGAAGACATGGAATCTGAAAAGATTAGAATATAATTACTTAAGTAATTAGGGGTTTTTATTTATTTCTTTGTTAACTAATAGAATTAGTTGGAGAACTTAACAGTAAAATACTGGGTACTTGACAAGAATTATCAAAAGGGAGATGCAGATTCAAATACACCTATGTTTTAATGAGCCAAATAAAACTTGCAGGCAATCAGTGGATGCATGAGTGCTAAAACAGAATTAGATAAATCTCATTTTAAAAGTTGGACAATTTATTCAGAGATTGAATCAAATTAAGAGTATGTATGTATGTTCTACTAGCACAGAAATAGTATAGGGAATGAACAAAAATGTAAGCGTAATAATGTTATCCGTAGAACATCTGAAAGGAAGTGGAACAGAACAACACGTTTTAACCAAACAGCTCACAAAGCAGTCCTCTGATATATCAAAACTAATTAGGACAGAGTCCAACAATTACAAAAGATATTTAATTTTGAAGAGATACCCAGTAATGTTTTGTCTTATCTCTTAAGCAGATCATTAAAGGCTTCCTATTGTATTTGTTCCTGACTTCTTTTCAGGAAAATCTATTACCCTTTCCTCAAGAGGAGATTGAGACCCACCAGAACAATTAATATGGGCTACTCCCAGCCACCCCGTCTTCTGAGATACAGTTGGGGAATAATAATAGTCTGCATGAAAAGCTCTTGTATAACAGCCTGCTGTGATTGGTGCCTTACCTCATTTTCCTCATCATGCTACACAATGTAGGTTCAAAATTTTGATCCAATCAAATCTGTTGCTTATGCACAAACTTCTGAATCTATCAGGGAAGGCATCACAGCACAGAGCTGAGCCATGAGCTTTGCCATAGCAGCACGTTTGGGTACTGCTGGCGTAGCACAATCTCAAATTTCCAAGGAAAAGGTAGGAAATATCTGTAACAGTCAATGTAGGGAGAAGAAGGTCTGGCACCATTTGAGAAGTTCCTCAAAGTCCTTCTGTCAACACCATCTTTTGTTTTCGTATTATTTTGCACGTGATAGTGGCCTGATAGTCTGGGGCACAATCCTGAAACAAAACAACAGCAACTCTTTACAGTTAAACAAAGTCAGGATAGGATAGTCCTCCAGGTATCTTTCTTTCCTGTACATATGAGAAATGGGGGGCAGGAGGGGGGGAGCGAAATAGAGGTGTTAGCTAGCCTGTATCCCAAACTGATGCCTAAAGGTATCGTTTAATTTTACATATAGATATCAGTATTTTAAAAATAACTTTTCAGCTGAGCCTATTCTTATGCTGTCAGCTGGCGCTTGCTCTTTTGTCCTTTCTTAACCTTCCTCCACAGCTTCCTAATGGAAATCTCTGTGCAGTTCTCATTCTTCACTCAGCCTGTGGATTTATCACTCAAGTTTATCGCTCTTTTGGGGGGAAATGTGTGTTCTCCACAAGTATGGTTTTCTGGGCTTCCTCCTTGTCACACTGTAAAATTGATGCAAATCATGTCCTGCCATTTTTCTAAGCAGAGGGAGAAATTGTATAATCTCTCCACAATAGATGCTTCATTGCCACTTGACCTGTCTGCCATCCACTGTTATTAAGTCCTATCTGTAGGTAATCTTACTTTGTAATGAAAAGTGGTTTGGTCTAGAAAAAGGTAGGTAATGTCTGTGTCTTTTTCGTGTGGGTTTTTGCCCTCCCTTTATTTCAATTTATTCTTCAATAACGAAGCAACTGAATACAATATTTAAAAATCACTTCGTTTTCTCAAATCAAGCAAACTTCATCCAAGCTCAAAATCCTGACAGTCAGTTCTACCATTTGCAAGTACACACTGAAGAAAAATATTTTGACATCTAGGCTGTCAGATAATCTGTCAGTAACAGTTACATCATTCAGGGAGAGAAATTATAACTTCCAGAGTAATTTATTGGGAAAATAATACATTTACTGCAGTGAAATAGCCGACTGGATGCTAGAAAAGTTCCTTTTTGCAGGGGAAGTAGTTGGCTCGGAACATGGGTTATTCTCTTGTGATAAAAACACAGAAAAAGAAATACTTGCCAGAAATCATCAACAGAGTACATACCTGCAAAGAGCAGTATGTTCACATATGTTTAGGAAGCATTAGGAACCTCTCGCTGAAGGATGTAATGCATAGAGAAAAGGGCAGGAATGCTCAGGATCATACTCCTTACAAAAGAGGCTTGTGGGGCACAAAGGGTCATACCCCAAATGCTTTACTTGGAATAATTTTTAACAGCCAGAGAAGTTCTTAGCACTGTTTTGCTATGCCTGGAAAATCAGCGTTGTCTTTGGGCAGAGGTGTTTCCTGGCATGATGCAATGACTGCTCTTTAGAGCTTTCACAGCTGTTAGTTTTACATCTTCCAATTTTGCTTCACTGACATTTTTCATTTTTCTTTGTCTGTTGAAAAGTAGTCTTGTTTCTGCAGAGAAATGTCTGAACATTATGTGTAATGACAGTAGTAAGCATTGCCAGAGTGCTCAGAGGACTAAAGCCCAGGTTTTGTCAGCTTGCATAGTGCTGTTAGATGGTACCAGTCTGAGTCTACGTAGTGTGTCTGCCTTTAATCTGGCCTAATTCGTGTCTCATACCAATTCACACATAAAATTTAAGTAATAATTGTGGCTTATTGGAAAGAAAAGTTTTTTTCATGCATTTTATCATGTAATTAACAATTAGTAAATTTGTTACACTAGTTACTGCTATTATTATCAATGATAACAATAAAAGCCATGGTTTTGCAAGACTAAGCAAGACCAGGTGATACAGGGAGATTGGCAACTTTAAAGATTACTCAGCACTTAAAGAAAGGTGTTTGTAATATAGCCAATCTCAGCTTTCAAATTCTTAATTCTGCCCCATCTAACTAGTCAGCCAAGTCTCATTGGAACTTACCTTTCTCTTGGTCATTAATGCTACTAGCAGTGCTACATCAAGCTGCTTCTTCAGGAGTATTTTTTTCAGCGCTTTTCCTGATGCAGGAGTTGTTTTCCCTTTTCAGACAGGCTAAGCCATTAGATTCAGTTGATGAGATTTACTCTGAGCGTCATGTGTTCTGAGTGACCTGGTAGAAATTACAAAATAAAATGTGTAAGACATGAACTTAGATTGTTACACCTTACCACATCTACATCATCCTTCTGTTGTCATTTTAGTGGAAAGACAACCTAACAAATTATTGTAGAACTTTCTTGTTTTATTATTTTAATTTATCTTCAGTGAAACTAAAAAATGAAAAGCTCTTGCCGTAGTCATCTTTATTTATCCTCCTTATTTGTTCTTCTGTATTTCTTCTTTTTCTGAGGCAAAACAAGAGGGGGAAGGAGAAGGCTGAGGGTGAAAGGAGGAAAGAAAAAGGTAAAAAAAAAGGTAAAACCAAGGTCAAAATAAAAAAAGTTTTGATACTTTTTCATGGAAACTTTTAACTTGAAAAAATATCCTATTTAAAGGGTTTACCATTATTCCATATGGAATAACAATAGTTTTGTCTTTTTTAAAAAATTACCATTTCTAATGTAAATCAGCATATTCCACCAAGGTCAGCTGAAGACAAGTTACACAAACTTTAGCCACTGTATCAGCCCATACTTAATATGTTTTAAAATATTTTATCCAAGTTGACTAGATGTGCATATGATATCGCAGTTACCGGGCTGAAAGGCTGTATGTAGTCTTTAGCCTTCCTCTCTGTCTCCTCACTGTTGTATTTCACTCACAATCTTACTGCATCAGACTGAAGTTATCGGCCCTTTATGGTCAATAAAGCATCCAGCATATTTAAATGTTATGTATAAATTATAAGAGATTTGAGGCTCATTTTAACTAAAAAAGTATGTATTTTTTGCAGAATCATAGCCAATTTTAAAAATAAGCAGTTTATGCTTTTTGAAATGTATTGTGGATGTCGTCATGATTTATGTGCAGTCGGTTATTTTTGTATATATTAAAAAACCTAAAAAGTTTCTATCTCACATTTCATAAATCAGAGTTTTCTGTATACGAAGCACATGTAAGTAATTAGTATCTAAACAACATGCCAGTTGGCTTCTCCATGTGGCAGCGTGTAAACAAAAATATTTGTGGACTGTGCATTTGTGACACGATGACATGTAATGCAATGTGCAAACAACAGTTATTTGGAAGTATCTCATTCCCCTACAATGAAAATAAAATGATGTCATGCTTGCATTGCATACTGTAGCTTGGATCAGCAGGTGGAACTTTCCAAATTCAGGTGGTACTGCTGTTTTTTCCAAATAGGTGTACTGAGAGGTTAAATATTTTATTAGTGACCTATCTTTGCATCAGAATGATATGTCAAAACTAACATGGTGGGTTTTGCATTTATCTTTAAGCTATTTTGATTATTTTTTTTTTCTCCATATTATTTGTGTTTCTATCAGAGACAAATTCTGGTTGTACTGAAATCAGCGAAACATTTTGCACTAACTTCAGTGGGGTCAGGAATCAGCTGTCAGAGGACAGGGGAAGAATACTGCTGCCTGCTGAAGCTGATCTAAAACCCTGCTGTTGCCAAAAGGGAAGGGCACGTTCTTGCTTCTACCAGTGGCTGTATTTCTGGTTTCATCTCCGTGCAGCCTTGTGGCTATGCAGAAAGCAAGATCAGCTTGCTGATCTGCCTGAAGAGTATGACAGGAGAGAAAAAAGTGATTCATCTTGTGATAATTACTAGGGCAAACAGTGTCAACTATTGTTCACATAGTACAGATTCCAAGCTGTGAATCAACATCCATGAGATTTAAATGCAGTACGATAAGAACTGAGAACACAGAAAGGTCTACTGCTAAGGTATTTTATTTTGTGCAAACCAAAACAAACAGGGCAAGTGTTGTGGAAAAGATGTAAAGGCACATTATTACATTTTTCCAATATAAATGCATCTAGAAAAGGCTAAAGAAAATCATGTTTAAAGCATAAAAGGTTGAGCAGAATATAGGAAGAAACCTAGAATGAACTAAAAGTACTTGTTATCTGGCTGAATGGTTATTTAAATAAGCATTGTAGCACAGACGCTTTCAAGCAGGATTGAGGATCATCAACAGGCCTAACGTATTAGTACATCATAAAGTACAATGCATGAAAGTAACTTAAAAACCTCAAGCATTTTTATTATTGCTTAGTGATGGAGATTCTTTTAACATTTTATCAATTTTTTGTTTGTTGTCAAGCCTGCAAATATATTAAACATTTAAAGGATCCTCTATAAAATTACTTCTTGCTCTTTTGCTACTACATCTAGTAAAATAGTCTTACATTTCTGTTGACAAGTCTTGTTACTTTTCGCATCCATTTTTGTGAAATCAAGAAATACTAAATAACAAAAAAAACAATTAATGAACTGTGCAAAAGGTAAATGGCTTCCTAGTGTGGCGACCAGGCAGAAGAAATCTGAGTTTATTTACATAAATCAAAATAATCATGCAAATATTTGAACCTTAGGTCGTTAATTTTCTTTCATAGGTTCCAAAATCTCACTTTCAGCCAAACATAAACTAATAATGGTTCTAACTGCCTATAGCGTATTTAATTAAAACAGAGTAAGTTCTTTCTTCTATCTCAGCTAAGTGATAAAAACCAGACTTTGTAGGGTGAAGGTGAGACTCAGGATTCTGATGTCCCTGAAATGTCTTTATTTCAAGAATTTTAATAAATTCTTTATTGTTTTCTTCCTATTGTGCTAACAAACCCTTTGGTGTTTTCTCTTTATAGTAGATGTCCGTGATCCCAAATTATATTTCTGTCTAAGGTTGGGGTTTGTAGTTCAAATGTTCTTTTGTTGCTTTTCTAACTATCTTTGTGCTGTCTTTCTGTGGGCTTTTTGTAGTTCAGATTTATTTGTTTAATTGAGAAATAGTTTTGCATACAATTTTGTATTCCCAGTTATACATCCTTTGACTAGTTGGTTTTGTAATTATTTCAAAAGAAAACAAACTTGAAAAGCTCAGTAAAGCTATCCAGTTACGTGAGTACCAAACAGGGAAACACAGGATTAGTCAATGAAGCCAATATGGCAAGTAAAATATAACTGTGACTTCAGTGGAATGTTTGACTATGTGTCGTTCTGTTTTACACCGATTAGTAAAGGTTACCTGGAATGCAAGCACTCTCCTAAACCAAGGATGAGGATAAATGTCTTAGGCTGGAAGGAGCGCTGGGGCACATGGAGCACTGTTATGTCCTATTTGGTATCTTGAAAAGTCATTTAGAAAAAAAATAAGGAAGCTGATTAATATCAATTAGCATGAATTCTAACATGCAAACACTAGAGAGGAAAGCAATAATGAAAATGGAGGACTGAAAACTTTTGGCCAAGTGCCACTTAGTCTTGTTAAGACAGTGTGATCAAGAACATCACTGTTCCAGAGGAAGGACAAACCTGGATGACAGAGATGCTGAATTAAACCTAGAAGCAGCATTAGGCAAGTATATACAGCAAAAGAACAATGCAATTTTGAATAGCAAAGATAGGACATATGAGACCAACATGCATTGCCTTCTTTTCACAATACTTTTGTGCTCATATTTGAAATATTGGTTTCAGTTTCATCTCGATAGCAGAAAAATAACTAGGGTATTTACAAAAGAACAGAAAACTGACAGGGAGATTAGAAGTTATGATTTAAACAGCAAGATGTAAAAAAACCTCACAGAGATGAAACTGTTACTAATTATCCTAATTAACAATCTCTTGAGGAGTGGAGTGGAGTTACTAAGCTCCCTAAGGTTTGGATCCCAAGGTTTGACATTATGCATTTACAGTTTCAGAGACTGAAATTGTCAGCAAAAAGGGAATACTGACCATGGTTATTGTGCTTCCTGGTTATCCCATTCCCAAAATCTGGCAGATGCTTGTGTGTTCTTCTAAAACAGGTTTAAATATTCAGAATTTATATACAATTGGAAGTCCTACAGCAGGTTGACATATCACTTAGGGATATGGTGTAGTTGAGAACGATCAGTGTTAGGTTAATGGTTGGACTAGATGATCTTCGAAGTCTTTTCCAACCTAGATGATTATGTGATTCTGTGATCAAGAGGGGACTAGGGTGCAACTCATTAAATAAAATGGAAAAAAAAAAAAAAAAATTAAAAAAAAAAGATTCAGGCTAATTATTAGCAAACAGTTACTGATATCTATATGGCAGCATAAATCATTGCTTTGAACATTTAAAACTAGATAGGAAAAGACATGGCAAAATCAGTGATTAATTCTATATTGGTTGGATGTATTAGAATGACTAATAAAATAAGGGTTTAATATCTGATAATAGATATCTGTACTGCATCCATCTGAAACTGCATATATATGCATGCAAGGGATACCAGAATTTGACCCTATAATTGATAAAATCCAATTACTTCAATTTGGCAAGACAATCCGAAAGTATTCTATGCTGCATGAGAATGAAGACTATAAATAAGTAATGTGTTTATTTTTGAATAAATGGGAAAGAGTAAATTTTCCCGTATTCCTAAATGCTCATAAATCACTGTGATTTGCTGTGTCAGTCTTACTTTTCAGTTCTGCCATCTATTTCAGTTCAGTTTAAAGGCTGTACATATGGAGAGACTGACTAAAAGATTTTCAATCTCTGGAAATCCAAATCTGCCAGAAAAAAATTTCTGGAGGCCAAGCTCAACCCTTTAGCTACAGGAAGAAGTAGCAGCACTTTTAATTAGACATTGTCCCAATGAAAATTGCATTCTGTTTATTAATTCAGGGTCTAGAGGATATAGTTATACCTTTTTATAAAGGTATATATTGAGGATTCACTGGAAGGAAAGCAAATAACAGGGGCAGATAGTAGCATTTTATGTAGTTTTGATGCTGCGGAGGTGAGTAGCTTAGTTGGAGGTTACCCTGTTGTAAGAAGGGATTAAGAACAAAACAAGTAATTGGTTAGTATTTCTGCTGACCAGAGTGGTAGGAGTGAATAGGGAGAGGTCTAGAGCAGAATTTCAGCTTTATAGTGTGTTTTCTATAAAAAGCTCCTTTTGATGTCTCTCAGTTTCATTCTGCTCATTTTTCATATCAAAGCTAAAACTTCCTTTCCCTGCAATCCCTCCATTTCACATCAGTTTGCAGCACAGTGAATTAACTCTTCCAAACCAGGAGTCGATAATGTTTTGCTTCAGGAGGTGCCTAATCACTGTGATGAATTGTCTTAAAAAAATCAGAGACCTTTACAGATGACATTTTCATTTGCAGTAAGTTGAAGATGGGTTTAGCAAGCAGCTGCTTTCCACAACAGCCAGGATTAGTCATCTTATTCTTACATCAAGCATAAAGTAGTTATTTTATATGGGGAATTATGAAAGAGGCAAATAATTCTAGATTATTGATCTATTTGTCTGCTGGGAGGTTGTGAGTGAAAAATCTTTTGCTTTGTTGTTCTTAATTCAGATGCCATTAGTGTAGAGGTTACTCTAGGATCACTATGAAAGAAATTGATATAATGCCCACAGTGCTGCAAAAAATGTTTCTTTTCCAAATAAAAATAAATGGAAGTTAACAGAAAAAAAAATGTGGTGTTTGGTAACTTAGAAACCACAATGTTTTGCAGTAGCAAGATCAGTCAAAAGCTGCTATAAAACATGACTTAAGACCCTGTAGAAGTGTACTTAATACTTTAAACATAAACAGCCTAACTACAGTGTAATCAGTAATTATTACCCCTGTCTTCTAAAGGATCTATTTGTTCTTGTTTTCTTTGACTATCATCATAAAAGATGGACTAGCTCAATTTTATGTGTGGTATAAATATACTTTTTCTGATTTCACAATAATTGCCTGTGGTTGTTTAATTTGTCACTGTGATTGGGATCTTTCCTCATTTACACTTCCAAAGTCCTATTGACTTGATGTAACAGTAACGTATTGTGTAACTATGAAAATTAGTGCAGGATATGATGCAGTAAATAGATTTGCAATGAAAAGTGGAACATAATTTGCCCTTATTTATACCCAAGTAATCAAGAGTGCTTTGTAGTAATTTCTACAATATGTTTTTCTATTTAGACATTTTCTGTTTTCTATTTAGAAAAACAACTATGTATCTTTTATAATAATGAATGAGAAACTGCAGAAATCTTCCAGCTCAGTGCAGGTGTTTACAGCTTTTTGCCTCTCTCCTGAGTTACGTGCTGCCAGTTTGCATAATGGACGAGTCACCTTCCAGCATGCACCTTTCACGGGAGCCCAGCTGAAGCCCTTGAATGCACCTGCCTCCCTGGATCACATCACGCCCCTATTGCATCCCCTTTCTTGCTCCACTACTGTACTTTGCTGCCTGGTTTAATTTTTTTCACCTGAAGAGCAGAAACAATTTAGCTTTCTAATTTTACTGCCTTCTTAAAGAATTCATAATGTTTCTCTTCGTGGACGAGTAGTTCTAGATGCCAATTTGAAACCAGGGCAGAAGGTGTTTTGGCCTGATGGGAGAAGCTGGCCATAGGGTCCTGCACTTGATTTCCCAACCAGCTCTATGCGGCCATGCTCACAGGCAGCCACTGGGACAGGGCATTGTGCCTGACCAAGCGGTCCTTCACCGGGGAGCCTTCCATGGGGGCACATGGAAAATTTCTTTAAATAAAGTTTCTTCAGTGTAAATTAGAAGCCCTTTGTTTTCAAAATCCCCCTTTATCGGTGTGTATGTCTGTAATTAAAACCGGTAACGGGAAGGGAGGGACTGCTGAGTAATGGTCGCAGCTAGCCAGGAGAGCCTCTGCTGAGGGCAGGCCTGTGCCCTGGCGGGGCTGTGCAAATTGAAGAGCAAGGAGGGGAGTAGGACTGAATCCATAGTTCCCGTTGAAGGGGGGAGAGGTGCAGCAGGCTGCTAGACCCAGAAGGGAGGGCAAGTCACTAGATAATCCTTAGAGGCCCCTCAAAAAGTGGGTCTTGAAACTTGTAGGTAAAAGAGAGGGCAGAGACAGTGCAGGTACAATGATTTGTGTTGGAGAAAAGGGCCAGACAAGACCTCACAGGCGTGTGTGTGGTTTGTGTGTCAGTTTCGGGTGTCTTTCTCTCAGTGCTCTGGATATCTCAAATGGTCAAAGAGAGAAGAGAGGACTTAAGAGCCATCTCAGGCTGATGGAGGTACATTCTAAGATCAAAAGTTCACACCCTTCAGTTTCTCCATGAGAGACCTTTACATAGGTACAATGGACAACCTGTAGTCTATTCAAACTGTGCTCACTTCCACCACCTGATTTGAGCAGTCCCCTGCTTATGTGTTATACCTGCATCCACATGATCCCAGGTGTGAAACAATGACCCTTGTTTTCTCTCTGAAGTTCAATGATGCACTTCTGTTCCTTATTTCAATATTGCTATTGCTCAAGCAACTTCCTTCACAGTCTAGCACTAGATACAGATCTTAGCACTGCACAGGAATATCAGTATGAGTTAAGAATTTAAAGAGATTTTACAAAATGCTATTCAAATTCTTTTGAAGTCAGCATAAATTAATAAGCAGAAGTGAAAAGGTGTCATACTATATGTTAAACTGTTTGTACAAGACTGCCCTTTAGTGACCACAGTTACTCAGAACAGACTGTGTCACTGCTATATGTGTAAGGTATCAAAAGGACCTTTTTGTGGACTTTGTTGGAAAGAAATAAAAATCAATATCTCATGTTTTCCTTATTCTGTGGAAGATGCCATTTATTTTGTAGACAGAAAGCAGCTGTTTGCAGCACTAGACATTAAACTAGAAACTCTATCTGTTAACTAAAAGTGTTTAATAAGTTCACAATGTGAGTGCTAATGAATGAGTTGATTTTAATATGTATCACATTCCACTGTAGAAACATCCTTATGTTTTGTCTACCCACAGTTTAATTTTATCCTCAGTTGATATTCCCAGTAGGCAAGGCTAAAAGTAAACTGGGCTATCCAGTACTATGGATCCAGATAGACAGATATGAAAAAGAAAGAGAACCCTGGGATAAATCTGAGCCAGCTGAGAGGAGAGACAGATGCCTGCACCCAAAGCAGCACTCCCTGGCTGGCGAGGATGAAGCACAGGATCACCAACCCCACCCCAAAAGAATGACAATGTGGTCAAGGTGGGTACTCGCTGGAAACAAGCACAGTGATTTTCAGGCTGAGAAAGGGAGATGTAGGAGAAAAAAAAGAAGGAAGAAGAATGGGGAAGAATGTTTTTCATCAGATTTTCTGGCCTCTTGGATTTGCCAGTCACAGAATCATCTAGGTTGGAAAAGACCTTGAAGATCATCCAGTCCAACCATTAACCTCACACTGACCGTTCCCAACTACACCTGATCCCTCAGCGCTGTCGACCCGACTCTCAAACACCCCCAGGGATGGGGACTCCACCACCTCCCTGGGCAGCACATTCCAACACCTAACAACCCCTTCTGGAAAGAAATGCTTCCTGACATCTAGTCTAAACCTTCCCTGGCACAACTTGAGGCCATTCCCTCTTGTCCTATCGCTTATTACTTGGTTAAAGAGGCTCATCCCCAGCTCTCTGCACCCTCCTTTCAGGTAGCTGTAGAGGGCGATGAGGTCTCCCCTCAGCCTCCTCTTCTCCAGACTAAACACCCCCAGTTCCCTCAGCCGCTCCCCGTACGACCTGTGCTCCAGACCCTGCACCAGCTTCGTTGCCCTTCTCTGGACACGCTCGAGTCATTCAATGTCCTTTTTGTAGTGAGGGGCCCAAAACTGAACACAGGAATCGAGGTGCGGCCTCACCAGTGCCGAGTACAGGGGTGAGATCCCTTCCCTGTCCCTGCTGGCCACGCTATTGCTGACACAATACATACCCTGCTCCTCACAGCCAAGCTAAAATGAATACTTTCTGACCACAGCCTGTACTCTTATTAATTGTAAAGGTGACTGACGGCTCATGGACTCTTCCCTCCTCTCCAACACATGCTATGCTGCAGTCCTCCTGCTTCTCAACAGTGGAGGTCCCCAGTTCCTTGCTTCTTTATGCTCATTCCCAGCCTGGCTTTGTGTGGTGAGGCAGTGACATTGTTCATTGAGGGACAAATGTGAATTCTTTGATCTTAGTATCCTAACTTTGCATTTGCCAGGTAATTAAGAACTGACGCATGCACATGTTAAAATACAGCAATGTATTTGTAAGTGTAATTGAGCTGTGATTATCTCTTCACATTTTATTACAAACTAGTGAAAATCCATTGCAGGGCAATGAATGGATCCTGCTAGGATCAGGCCAATATCTCCTCTGTTCTGCATAATCTGTAGCCACATGCAACTTTGCAAAGCATGGACAAATGCTATCAGGACAATTTGGCAGTATTTCATATATGTGTGGCACATGTGAAAGCAACAGTGCAAGCTGTAAGAACATTTAGCATCAGAATACTAGCAGACCTTTTAAGTCTTACGTACACTTCTGCTTTTGTGGAGGATAATGGCATTTCTTCTGTTCCCAAGAGAAACTTGCTTTTCTCTCACTCAAAACAGACACTACAGGGACAGAGGGATATCATCTTGCTAGTGGCACGAAGGCAGCATCTCAGATATGGATTACCTCAGAATTATCCTTCTTGACAAATAGGTTGTGAAACCACTGCTTAGTCTCTTGGTAGGTCCCAACCCTGCCTTTACCCAGGGAACCCTGAGCAGCTGCTGCCTTCTCTCTACCACTGACTACAGGTACACATTTTCCTTTCCTTTTGTTACCCTGTGCATTTCAGGGTTTTTTAGTCCATCTGGTGCAAGGTATGTAACTGCACAGAGCAAGCAAGTTAGAGGGCTTTATCTGCTACTTGTTCAGTTAGCTCAGTTAAACACAGAAGCACCTGCCAGCTATTCCACCAGAGCCACAACCCATCTGCAAGTAGCTCTAGCTAAGAAGTTCTTCTGAAATACCCCTTCTGTGCTAAATATACTGATTCCCTGATGGCATCTTGCACCATTTGCTCCTGCCCCCAAATTCGTGCAACAGTAACATCCAGTTTTGCTCCTCTAACATTTGGGGAGGCAGGGAAAGGCACAAAGAGGAAAGAAAAATGTATTTTTAGTTCCTTTTATTGCGTTTCAGTATGATCGCTTTCTGGTTTCAAAGGAAATGTAACTGAAACCCAATGTGGTTTTGGAGTAAGGAAAATGTTAGATAAAACAACATTTTAAATCAGGGCAATGATTTGTGAATTAAAATACTTTCTTCTTGTGGCTTTGCAGAATCACCTTCCCTTGAATAATTTTCAGGCCAAACCAATATTTGAATTCTTGTTCTTCCCAGAGAAAACTAGCGGGTGGGTTTCCATCCAGGAGCTAAACCGGAGATTTGTCCTAGCATTTAATCGCAATTCAGCTTTGGGGAGGCCACCATCCTGTCCATCCTGCTGGCCTCCACCAATAATGGGCACGTGGTGCCATGCAGCAGACGTAGGAATAGCATTATACCAAAGTTGCTACAATACCTGTTTTCCCTACTGATCATGCCAGAAATATAATCTGCAGCAAACACAACTTCATTTTCATAAAGGAGTGATCCACTGCTTCAGAATGACAACGCTCAGCAGTGTCTACAGTTGGCAGTTCTGGCTAGTACAACCCAAAAGGAAACATTGGGAATATTCAACAAGAAAATACTCTGCAACAAGATCAGAGTTGCTTTTCTTTTTTAAAAAAAGTTGCTTGTCTTTTTGCTATGACACAGCAAACTAAGGGAGAAAAAAAAAAAAAGAGAAAAACTGCTTCCCAGCCCTCCCTTCAAACTCCACCTCTGCCTGTCCCTCTATCTGTAACCTAAAGCCTCCATAGGGTAGGGGGAATGATAGCATTTGTTCTCTTAGGTTCAGGATGATTTTAAGGGGCTCTATTATTCATTGGACTCTAGAAAAGGGAATTCTTCTCAGCATAATTTCCAAAGCAGAAGAGTAATTTGGGTTGGTTTTGAATTGTGAGCCAGGGAAAATATGTTGGAAGGCTGTGAAAATGTTGGTTGGCTGCAGCCCACGCATAGAGGCAGTGCTGGTCTGCCCTTGCTCATGGCCTGCTCACGCCACCATCTGAGGGGCCCGAAGAAATCCCAGAGACTTCAAATCTAAGACACAGGAATGGGGCTGTGTCTTTTCTTGATGTGTTTCCCTGCACTACACCTCTTTCTGGGGCAGAATGGCTTTCAGCGCCGATCCCTTCTGTGACCGGTTGGCAGCGTGGCAGTGCAAGCTGCAGCACTGGCATGAGGAAGGGCCGGGAAGCTCCAGCAAGGGATCAGTGGCTGCTCCAGAGGGAGCAGGCACCGTGTAGGCTGGCCTCCCTGCTGGAAGCACAGCCTTGCGAGGCTGGGTCCCAAGATCCCAGCCTCATCTCCCTGGGAGCATGGAGACCTGCGGCTTTGGTCCTCTGGAGACAGAGGTTTGCAGTTAGATGGTTTTTTTAAGTCTATTGCACTTTGTCATAATGAACCTGGATCAAAACCAATGCAAAGCTGGGAATACAACTTCCCATTCCTCAGCCAACAACCATGACAGAGTTCTTCATTCACACCGCCTTTCAAACCCCATGCTACGATCATATGACATCCCAAAAGTCAATGATCAGCAAAAGATATTTCTGCAGGCCAAGAAACATGGAGAAGGAATTCCCACAAAGGAATCCTTCAGAAAAAAATTACACATAGTAATTTTCTTCATCTAAGGTATCTAGCTAACCCTGACCACTATGGATTTGAGTTTTCACTCTTTAAATTATTTATCCTCTTAAATAGAGACCCCCACCTAACAAAGAGGTCTGAGACAAAATAGCACCTGAACCCAAATCCCAGGCTGAGGCTTTGACCACCGGGCCAACTTCCTCTGTAATCTTTCTAGATTATGGAGAAAAATAAACAGTTCATTTCACCAATAATCTAATAATATACATTTTACATTATATATTTTTTAATGTACACAGACAGACACGCACAAGGTAGAAATGCATGTACATGTATTTCAGGTAATATTTATAACTTAATGGCATTTATATAATATATGCATGATTTATATAACATTTAAACTACATATATGCACATTTTCAAAGTGCATTAGTATGACACTTAGCATGACATTTTGTCTCTCACTACAGAATTAGTATGTTCTACTTTTTCGCCCTTTTCATTTCTTATAGCAACCCACAAGAAAGCAGCTTCATCAATAACTTATTTTGGCTGACATGCACCCATAAATGTGTAGCATTTATTTGCCATATTGCTGCTCACAAAAATGTTGCCATGCTATTGCACTCCTTTGTTTAAAGTTCTCCTCTAAAAGGCTTTCTGCAAGGGCTGTGTAGGAGGCTTTGCAGCAGGGAGGTTTGAAATTGTTTTTCTGAAAATTATTCTGAAAAGTCTGTCCTTTTCAAGGTCTTGGCCAGCTGCACAGCTATTTTCCTCTTTTCATTTTCTTTACTTCTGCAGCACTGAATAATAGTCCCTATCTAATATTTTATATATAAAATAAAATAAATAGTTGAATCTCTACTGTATGCCTCCCTCTTTAGCAGCTCTTACTGAGCACTGAGACAGTTACAGCGATTCTCCTTTTGACAGTATAGTATTCAGTCCCTTAGAGACCAGACCATTTAGGGGCCAATTTTACCACCATTACACTCATGGCACATGCCTTATATTGCATGTAGTCCCCCAGGTATCAACAGGTCTCTTATATTTATGGAGTAAATTGATACCATCTATGCCAAAACCTAGTCTTCAACAGTTATCTCTTGCTCACCTGCAATGGTAAACAGCCTCACAAGATATTTCCAGGGAGACTGACCAGCCAGCATCAGTACAGCCACCAGTCCCTCAACAGAAAATTCCCTCCAGTTTTGACCACAGCCATGGAAAGGACAACCAAACCCCCCACCACCAGCAGTCTGCATGGGGTCTTACACTCAGCTCATGTCAGGAGAGAAAAAGTACTAGATGTTGACTTACAGCCAACCTTTTCCACCAAATGTTGTAAAGTAGGTGTTTCACCGGGTTGGCAGCCAGAATTTTGGTCCTACGCTTCCAACAGATAGGAGCCAAATGGCCCACAAGTGAAAATCTTCGTCTGCTTCAAACTCTGACGGCTCCTTTCTTTGTGGAGGTCACAAGTATCCTACACGAAACTCAGCAACAATCTGGTTCCTGCACACCCCCCAAGGCGATTCAGCCATCTGAGCAGCGACACTTTCCTCAGCCTGTTCACCCAGGAAACCTGCCTGCATTCAAAAGTCTTTGCAGGATCCATCCTTGGTTATGCTGTGGCACAATGCATTTCACATGAAGACAGGAGCAGCCTTAAAGTTTTTGCATACATTGACATATACATGAAAAAGTGGATACTTTCCCTTGTTCCAGGCACTTGGACTATAAATCCATAGAGAACTTGAGTAAACAGAACTTTCTCAGTATGTTAAAAAGTTCAGGCTGTGGAAAGAAGACATTTCTGAGAAACAGATTTTAGTCTTTGAAATAATTAGACTGAGCTGAACAGATTTTTGGCATTATTTGTAAGCCAGTCATTGTTCAGCCTTTGTACTTGGAAGAGCAATTATGACTCCTTTGGAAACATCCTTAGTTGAACTCTTAAAATAATAAAAACACTCCTCCGTAAGACCACATCAACATATGGTTTTTGTAACGACAGCACAAACAAATCACCCACTCATCAAACACATTTAGGAAGAAGACAGGAACAAACAGAACAAACAAATTTTCTGAAGATTACTTACTGGTCCTGATCAATCAGGAAAAAAAAAATAATCTAAATTTAATTCAGGAACTGTGTATGGGATATAGAATGCATATAAAATAGGCAAAATACAAATAAGCAAAAACAAATACCACCAAACACTGTAAAGCAAAGTTTATAGATAATATGGTCTGAAGTTGTATTTCAAAAATACTGAGCTGCTGGTGCCCAGCTTTATGATCCACTCACTAGTTTACTTTTTAACTTTGGTGATATGTCATGAGTAAGCAAGAAAGAGATAAAGTACATCTACACTACTGATCATTATCAGAACATCCTGACTGGTTTCACCACCTTCCTTGTAACTCCAGGGTGAGGTCCCAGCTGAATGAAAGCTGGTGGGCGATGTGCATCTGTGTTGTAGTTCCCTCTGGTAAATGCTGCTATGTGGCGACTATGTGGGTGTTAACTATTTTGAGATTCACAGACCCCTGTCACCTTTCTGTGGCTCCAGTCAGCTTGATGTAGCTCTGTGATGCATAAGGATGAGTTAGTATCACTTCAGAGAAGCAGAGTTCCAAAGCACATCTATCTAGGCCTGTGGAGCTTAACACGAACACAGGAAATACCCTGGCAACATAAGCATCCACGCTTTCCAGGAGCCTTGTCTTAGGGCTGTCCTGAAAGCATCCATGTCTTTAGAAATGTGGAAGTTGGCTTAAAAGGACACAGAAAGGTTTTAAACTATAAGTCACACCTGATCTTAACCTCACACAATATATAGAAATGCACTTGCACACACACACACATACAGAAGGCCTATACCTTTTCACAGCTTCAGTTTTCTCACCACTATTGAGCACCTTTTAGGTACTACTCAGGTTTTTCCGAGTCTGGAAGGACTTCCTTGCTCCTTTGGATCACGACGTTCATCTCTCTGCTTACTGCATATGCTGGGGTCTGTGCCCAGCAGCTGCTTCTCCATAACCTCTTCCTCTTTTCAGGTGACATACAGATCAGTCCTCTTGCATGACCTGTGTCCGTGCAGCAGACATACGGCTTCCTGGGGCTGAGCACTGAGAAACAACTTGGCTGCCAGCGGCGGCCAGTGCAGCTTGCACACAACTCCCTGCAAAATTTCAGCCACACTTTGGTGGACAACGAAAAGGGAGCAAACAAACCACACATTCAAAATGGGGTTTGCCACCTGACAAATACGCAGAAAGAGCCCACAGTATGAAACAGATTTTAAAAAAGGAACATAAGCAGATTCCTCCAAGAAGCAGTCCTGCCTGCATGTAGCTCCATTGGTTTGCTTGCCCTCTTCTGAGTATGTGTTTTGGGACTGTAAGAATAGACTAGAAAACTACATGCTAGTTTTGATTCCAGTTGGAAAGCGGACCAAGCAAATCTCCCACACTTCTCCTCCTCTGAGTAACTTCAGATGAGACTGAATGAGAACAGCGTTAAAACATTGATGGCTGAATGAGAACAGCATTACGGAGCCCCTGCTACCGCGCTCTCACTGCAGCCTATAGGACTGGGCGGGTGGTATCAGCGCCAGGAAATATATGGCGACAAAAACTTCTGTAGATAGAGACAGTGTCTTGCTCGTTGTCAATGCAGTGAGTTAACGACAGGAAGGGAAACTACGTTTGCTCTAATTCGCACCCATGCCATTTTCAGACTCGGTTAGACTCAGGATTGCTGCTGCTACAGATGTTTAGCTCAGATTTATGTCGCAAATAGCTTCAGCAGATGGCACTGCCTCTGTCCTGCCATGTGCTGAAAGCTCTGCACAGTAGTGCTTCGTCTTCTTTAGGGGGGTGTAACTCTCACTGCAAAAATCATTGTCAAGTCCTTGGAGAGACCATAAGTGCTGAAGATGATCGGCGGTGATGAGTCATGGTGGGTGGAATACTTCCACGGAAACAAGTATTAATGAAAATCAGGGAGAAAAGGTGAACATTATCTGTCTTTGAACAGTTTTATCAGAGGCAATGGCCGCTTTTCATTTTTGTCAAAATGCATTACTATTTTATCAGAAATTGAGATTTGAGTATTTTAAAACTGGAAAAATTAACAGTGCTACTGGAAACAATGCTGTGATGTAGTCTATTATTATTGAACTTTGAAAGGTAACTAAATGACAGCCTAATCCTTCGGGGAATTTCTTAAGACTTAATCTTTGTTATAAAGAAATTATTATTTAAATTTTGTTTGACACTGCTGTTGCGACGTTAGCAAAAGTCTTGGTGTTGAAGTACCATTACTCTGTATGAGTGCAATAAGGAACGCCTCTCTAACTTGTCAGTCTGTCACCCCTGCTGCCAGGGGCCTCAATCTTTGCAGGAAAATTACCCTCAAAAAACAAATCCAGTTCTCCTAATCTCAGGGCTGCTAAAGTAAGCTAGTCCTTTGGCCAGAAAAATGTTATTTTGAGAAGGGGATACAACCACAGGGAACGGGGCAGTTGGCAACAGCCCTGTGCTCTGGGAGCCTTGTGTTTGACTGCATTGGCATGTTTTCAGTTATCTGGGGGAAATTTATTTGGTTTTATTTCAGCCAAAAATAGGAAGCACAGAAGAAGCTTTTGGAGGGCTCTTCATAAGCTTGAGGTGAGTTGAGAGCAGCCAGGTGTTTCAGTGAATACTACCTATGACTAGCAGAGAAGATTGAAGGTTTTTCCTTGCCAGCAGTATGACTCACATGAAGTATCTTTTCTCTGTATACTGTCTACTGTTTACTCATAACAGTTCTGTATTGTTTTTCATTTCTTGAAAGAAAGTGAAAAACATTATGACCACATTTTCCTTCGGTTTAGGATTTTTAACCTTTTCTTCAGAAATAGAAAAGTCTAAAATTCTTGGGGCTCTTTGCCACTCAGATGGCATTTCTGAAGGGTCCTCAACTTTTTCAGTGTGGATTGTTTCTAAATCTGCCCTGCCCAGTTATTATCCTATTACTGTTAGCTTTGTAAAAAGCTATGCAAAAAGAGTTTTATTTTTCTCTGAATGGTTTATGCACACTTACGCTACAGAAACTTAATAGGAACATCTGTGGAAGTGCTATGTATGACTGATTCATCATCATAGTTTCTCTAAAATGTAATTCCTTACATTTCCCTTGCAAGACAGAGCACCAGAAGGTCCTCTGTCAGTCCACTGGTTTGTCCGAGTGCTTGAGTGACAGGGGCAGGGAACTCCAGAATACCTACAAGATATAACAAGGGAATTGGATATTTGTATCTGAAGGACAACTTAAAAATAAATTATATCACTGTATTCATGATCATGGATAAAAGCTGCTTAAATAATTTCTCTAAAAGGAATGCAATACTACTGTCAGTGCGCTTTTCTGAAATTTTATAATATGGATATACAGTAGACAAAAGATTACCTCCAGAAAGTTAATTTTTAATTTTTTTTTACTTACAACAAAACATATTAGGAACACAAACTTTGCAGAACCCTTAAAAAAAAGTCACTTTGCATATACAGGAAAAAAGTTTTTAGCAAGAATATGACAAGATCTGCATCTCATTGAGACCTGTATCACATTAAAGACAACCTTCCAGTGCCTTGCAAGACTTTCTGCTTTTTTAAGACTCTCAGTTCCCCTCCCCGCCCTTTATTTGCCTAGGTAATCACAAGAAGCCTCAGATTTAGCTCAACACTCCAGTCTTTATTAAGCATTTTGACTGTGCAAGATTAACCTTCATGAATCACAGTAGTCATCTCCTTCTGCAGTCTGCTCCCACCACTGAAGTATTAGCTACCTCCCAGAGAGATCCTAAAGCAATAATGAGCTCAACTGCAGCAGACACGCGCTCTACCGCAAAACCTAGCTCCCCTCTCGCCACAATCTCAGCATTTGCCACATGCATGGCATACAGGCCGTCCAAACACACTGATGGGATTTATACAATAGCATGAGGTCATGGTCAAAGCTCTGTGCTGCAGTCCAAGCCTAATAAGACATAAGAGGTGAGATCAAAAGATTAATGGCTAATCAGCTTGCATTATTAACAATGTCATAAATAAAACAAATAAGAAAGATCAATCTTCCCCCTTAAAGTTTTTTTTTTATTTATTCAGTTTTCTAGGTTCGGGTCACGGGAATGTATCCTGCCACAGCCTGGCCTGACACTAACCATCGGTTTTGTTTAGCAAGTAAAACGCAGGTGCTGCAGAATCCAGGGCATCTTGCTTGGGTGATGTCTTTGGCTCTTAGCTGTTTAAAAACCTCTCACAGCACACTAAACTTAAGGCCTTTCTTTTTGTACCTATTAGTTTAATCTTTGAGCAAGGGACAATTTAAACTCTTGCTAGTTGATCTAGACAAGAAGCATTCTTTTCTTTACCCTTTTCTCCTCTCCTAATATATGGATTGTGGTAGGAGTTTCTAACTGAAATTTCATTAGGATAAACAAATTAAGATTTACAGCTGGACTTGATGATTTTAAAGGTCTTTTCCAACCTAAATGATTCTATGATTCTAAGATGAAAGAGACTTATAGAATTAGAGGACTACAGAATTGAAAAGCAGAATTTACATGATGATCACAAAACAGAAAAAATTCTCATAACTAAATAACATTTTTTAAAGATAAGAAAAGCCAGAGAGGAAGATTGAAGACAATCAGTACAAGCAAGCCATCAAAAGTCTCATATGGAGATGGCACAAGACAGAGGATATGTATTTCTTAGCATAGTAACTACAGGGAAGGTGATCTTCATTTTAACATCTTCCTAGTGCATCACAGGTCAGATTATGGGCCCTCTCTGCCAAGCAGGCAGGAAAGAGCTGGGATAACTCCTGGTGCAAGCTTTTAATCCTGCTCCAAAACCAATCTGGTGGCTGTTACAGAAGGGTTGTAACCTCCAAGTGTCAGTCTGCAGCCTTCCCACAACAGCCATTGCCCACTATCTCGATGGACTGCAAACCCAAATCCTTTTCTGTATCTGAGAAGACATTTCTCTGCCATTTGCTAGGCTATTGAGCTTTGAATAACAGCATGTCTGCTCTGTTTTTTGAAAAGGAATCATCCACTCCTTTACTGGCAGGTTATTAAAACTGTATTTACTAGCTTAAATCTGCTGAGAATGTAAGGTTTACACACATATATGGCCTAGTGAAGATGGCCTGCAGTGTGTGTCGACTTTAGTTTTTATAATTAACCACGCAAGATGGTTAAAAATTCAAGTGTGTGTGTCCCAGCTTGCATGTGCGGTCAGCAACACAAAGGAGCTGTTAGGATTGGAGTCACGCAGGCATTTGAAGGTTAGCTCTCCTCTGCTTTTTGGTTTTTGGGTTGCTTATTGTGGGTTTTTTTTTGTATTTGCAAGATAGTATGCCATGTATGTTCTCTTGCAAGCCATGGTAATGAACTTGCTCGTCACAGATATGTGGTCAGATGGTGGATGCACAGTCTGAACTTGTAGCCAGGACTTACAGAGCGAAGACAGCAATTTTTCTGTACAGTCCTTCTGATGCTACAGGGAAACTTTTTTGTTTCTAAAGAGCCTTCAAGGGTGAAGTCAAAACATGGCCTGAGTTTAAATTGCCTACCTTTCCTTGAAAAGTTTGTCCTCATGGACAGCTTGAAGAAGCACTTATGTGCACTTAATTTGAATGGGTTTGGGGGATTTTATACATCATGATGGGGCTGGTCAAAGGCTCTCCAAGATATTTTGCATCTCTGGAGCCACTAGGTTTGCTGTCTGTGCACAGGTTGTGAAGTTTGCAGGAAGGAAGAGCAGTCGTGACGCTGATGGCATTTTCTGTGCTGGCATCAAGTCAATCAGGCAGTGCCTGCAGACCCCGTGTAGCTCTAAGTCCCGCTCAGCAGCCAACCAGGAGCAGCTGAGGACCTGGCTGAACTACCCACCGTGGCTGTGGGTGCCAGAGACCTACTGCACCCTCCACAACTGGTACCCCCTTGGGAAATGCCTTGTGTTAGGAAGTGGGTGCATCCTGATCTCAGAAGAGAGATACCAGAGTTCTGCAACCTGCTGAAAGGTCTTTCTCTGGCTCTTTCCCAAACTCCTTACTATCAGCTTGTCACACTGCCCTGACTCAGCAAGAGGGGTGCAAAAGGAGGCAGGGCTGCCTGCTGTATTTGTGTGATACACCCAGGTGCGATCCAAAGCAAGTGCAAGGACGGGCTTGCCAAAAATGCTGCAAAGGTTTGTGGACTGGGCGATGTGTGAATGCACTTGACAAGATTTGTGGGTATCCTGAGAGTACAGCACAGTGGGGTTTGGTCGAGAGAAGGGTGCGTACATGGCTATTTGTACCAATGAGGAGAGTGAGCTCCAGGATCAGAGGGACCTCAAGACAGTGGCATTAGGTCTGGAATAGTAGTTGTACTGCTAACGGCATGTGAGATTCAAACACAGACTAACAGATATGTCACAAGACAACGCTTAAACTTCAGACCAAATTCAGTACCATTTTGTCAATGCACACCTAAATATTTAAGATAAACTCCATGCAACAAGCACACCACCACTTCCTAGCTTCAGTCTCCGAGTTGACGCAAGCAGAAATTGCACACATAACATAATGCAGTTTCTAATATGAATGTTTTAAAAAGTATTGATCATATAAATCTCTCAGTTCTAAACGGAAATTAATATAATTGTTTGTACAGGCATGAGGGAAGTAATCTGAGAAGTGCTGCTGCATGATCAGTTAAAAATACTGAAACCGAATACTGAGAATTTGAGCAACAGAAAGTAGAAAAATATCTCATCCAGCGGGTTCATACAGTCCAAGCACAGCTTTCTAGTTGCCTCCCTTACCTTATTGGCATCTGACTTGGAAATCTTGCACAGGCTTAAGACTGTCTGTGTCAGGCACAGGATAAGAAATTTCAAAGCACTGACTGAGATGATATGAAACAAGGTGGCCATAATGACCATCCTGAAAATCCTTTCTATTATCTCTCTATAGCCTCGCCCACACAAGGAACAAGAGAAGCAAAAGGTTGCAGGAGCTCCACAGGGATACACTCAGACAGAAGAGTAAACAGTAGTAAAAAATTATCACCAGGGATCTCCCTGAGAGATAGAAATAGAGCTGCTGAAAGCCAGCTGCACTAACTGCTGTAAGGTTTGCAACTGCATCGACAGTTGTGAAACTGAGAACGACCAACAGGTCTGTCTGTGCTAGTTGAAGCACCTGCCCTGTCCTCCTGGCCTGGAGATCATCTGCCACAGCAACCACCATCACGCACGCATACGCTCAGGTGTAAACCTGGACTGACAGCACTCAGGAAGACCCAGAATACCTTGATAAGGGGAACCTTTTCAAGAGATACCATGGCTGAGTTAACTGGGTTGCCTTTTGTCTAGTCTTGGCATCATGAAGAAAGCCAAGAAAGAAGCCATTTTTAGTTTTGTTAGCGTGCTTCCTTCCACTGTTAATTATAAGGACTACATAACACACTCCAACTCTTTTTTTTTTTTTTTTTGACAAACTGCTAGTGTTAGAAAAAAGACTGTAATTCACTTAGCAGTAAAAGTCAACAAGCTTTTCATTACAATTGGGAAACACATACAAAAAAAGCATAAAATTTTGTGCATGAAAAGTCTAAAGATGCTAGGTGTTTGTCAAAACAAATTGTAAGAGACATATATGTGTTCCATACAGAAATAGATTTTCTGAAAGTCTTAAGGAAAACAATATATTACTTAGTTCAGTCTGGCATGATATCACTTGCTTATCATAATGGCAAATGTTTGTAATAAAAATCAGTTAATACACAAACTACTATTTTATACACTAACTTCAAATTTTGTATACTAACTTCAATCTCAGAGCTGATTTTAAAAGTACCTTCATGTAGAACATATGGTTTTCTTTTTTTTTTTTTTTTTTTTTGCATGTCTGTTAAGGCTGGTGTAATTAAGGGGTTAATCAGAATCTTAAATGCTTAGTTTGCATGTTGCCAGATACATGTCTCTATAAAAATAGCTTTACGACATGGGAAAAAGTGGGGTTTTTTTCATTATAGTTGCCCGTCTTGTGTATTGGCAGCATGAGAGTCCAAATGAGTGCCGCTTAACATTTTTAAGTAGTCCGTTTCCAATTTTCTTTTATTATTTATAATAATTGAACTCTTGCTTTTTTGACATTTATATTGCCACAACGTTCCTGAAGCTGTACTTACTGTGTCAGCTGTCTCTATGTTATGGCTCTATGTATGGAGCTGCACACAATAAAAACAAACTAAAAGCAGCAAAATAAAATTGCGTGGCTTTTAGCCCACCAAAACAACACTCACAGCACCCACTCTTGCATCGAAGGAGGGAGTAAAGTGGGGGCCAGGCGATTCCACGTCATTTTTTCAAATGTTTCACACTGCCTTTGATTTTTGTTCTCTGAGGGGCCTTGCATTTTGTTTTCTTTTCTGGTTATTAATTTTTATGGGACACTTAGCGCCCGTGTGCGCTACACTACAGCTGCGCGTGGCCCCGTCGCCCAGCCACGACTGCCACCACCCCTTAACTTCTCATCCCCAGCAAGAGGTGTTCTGAGGCTTTGGGAGGACCGGGCTGTGCGAGTCTCCCCGTGTACGCGGAGGAATCCCCCGCTGCCAACCCCCGCGCCACCCCCACCACCGCAGCGGCTCCGCGGGAGAAGGCGCGCCTCGGGCCTGCAGCCTTCACCCTTCCAGCCCAGCGGGGACGGGACCGGACGGGACGGACCCACCCCGACACCGCTGAGGGGGCACCCGCGGAGAAACCGAGTTCCGCAGCGCCGCGGCCGCGGTGCGGGAGGGCAGCGAGCAGCTCCCCCCCCCCGGGGAACTCCGGCCCCCACAGCCCGCCCCGGCGAGCCCGCGCCGCCCGTGACGTCACCCGCCGCCCCCCGGAGCCTCCCCGGGCGCTGCGGGCGCTCCCGCGGGGGAGGGGCGGGCGCATGCGCGCTGCGGGCCCGCGGCCGCAGAGGGGGCGGCGCCGCGGCGGGGGGAGATCATAGAGCGGCGCGGCCGTTGGCAGCGCAGAGCGGCCCGCGGGGGGCGGAGCGAGGCGGCCCCGGGCCCGTCTCCGCTGTCAACACCGGCCAACATGGCGGCGCGGAGGCCCCGCACCGCCTCAGGTCAGTGGGCTCCGGCGCGGCCGCAGCCACGCGTCCTGTGCCGTCCCCCTGCGGGAAAGGGGAGGGGGAGGAGGCGGCATGGCGGCCGCTCTTCCTCTCGGGGGCGGGGGGCGGCCTGGTCCTCTCGCCGGCGCCCGGGGACGGGGGAGGGATGTCCCGGGCTCTGCCCCTCCCCCGTCCGTCCCCGTCCCCCCCGTGAGGCCGGTGGGGGAGGGGCGGGGCGCCTGCGCGTCGCCGTCGGTTTGTCCCTGGGCGGTCTGGAGCTGCGGGCACCCGCCCCCCGGCCCCTGCCCGGTGGCGCCCCGCGGCTGAGCTGCTGAAACCGCCGCGAGGCGGGAGCGAGTGCTGGGGCCGGGAGGGAGCGGCGGGGACTCGGGTCACAGCCGCCTCCAAACCGAAGCCCCGGCAGTCTCACGGCGGCAGTGACGGCCGCAGGTGCCGGGCTCTGGCCTCGGTGGAGGCCGCGGGGCTGAACCAGGCGGGGGGCGCGGGGAGGGGTTTCCCCAGCCGCCGTCGCCTCCGCATCTTTTAACGTGCGGTTGGCAGAGCCTGGCGGGGTAGCGCCTTTGTGCACGGGCACGGCGGTACGTGCCTGGCATTATTCCGCAAGGGAGGGGATCTCTGCAGAAAATGCTTTACCATTATTATTTACCACACAATGTGTTGTGCGAGTTTTGATTTGAATAATACTAATTTAGGGGCAGAATGAACGTGACTAGCAGTCTGTGACAGTGTTTAGGGGCTTGAACTAAATAATCTTCGAGGTCCCTTCCAACCAAAGCCATTCTATGATTCTGTGGTTTAAAGAAGTTTGACAGTTTTCTTTGAATATCTCAAAAGTTCGAATGAAAGATCATTCAATAAAAACTTTCTAGCGTTATGGGTCTTGCTACTTATGTTTTAGTACTCAAGAAACACTTCGGTGATAATAAAGGGAAATAATTTATACCTACATGTGTATTTCTTGCATTCTTCAACATTTTACTTATGTTTGTAGTAAGAGTTTAAAAAAGCCGCTGAAATTCTTAATAAAGATATTTACATCTACAGTCCTACTTCATAATAATTTAAACTTCTGTTCCTCTATGTAATGTCCCAGCATCATTGCTGAACTTATATTTCACCTTAAATATATTTAATGGAAGTGAACTTTAATTCATGTATGTACATAGAACTACGATATGCTTTTAAAATATTTTTCTTTAAAAAATTTAAAACCACCTCTTCCCTTTGATCTTTGCGTGTACATAGTATATAGGATCTCTACTTTGAAGTTGTAGGAGACCTATTTTGAAAATATTGATAGAATTCTACTGCAAATATGGAACTTCACTGAAGTCCCAGCTTCATCTATTTCACTTCTTGTGGAAAAGGAACAGAAGTGTCTGTCCTTGCCATATTAGCATATGCTAACGTGTAGCACTCTGAGGAAAGTGCTAGTCCAGAACTTCTCCATCTTGGAAAGTTTTGGCATATCCAGAAGAGATGTGTGTGCTTTCTCTTACATTATTTGCTTAAGATCATAAAAGCCATTGTAGTATGTCAGATGAAAGCCCAGCATCCTGTGTCTGAAGGCTATCAGCTGCAGGATGAGCTAAGAAATATTTAAGAGGGTAAGCACATAGTGATGTTTTCTTAATGATTTTTAGCCCAGGACCTCATTAGCCATGGTGGCTGTCTTTGTATCTGACAGCCCTTGGATTTTTTATTTTTTTTTTCCCCCTTTAATTTGTTCTGTTGTTATTTGGAATCCACATCAGCTTTTGGTTATCTACAGCATCCTGCAGTGAGCTGTTCCGCAGGTTAATGGGGACTTCCAGCAGGTGGGGGGGGTGAAAGGAGGGAGAGGAAGGCTTCCTTTTTTATGCTGTTTAACCAGCTACTTTCTAGTTTCATCTGATACCTCTTGATTCCTGTATGTGAACAGGTAGGAAATTCCTCTTTACCTCTGCTAGTGATGGATTTTATAGATTATACCTTCCCTGTAGTCTTCTGTTCCTTACCTTGAAGGTTATGGCGTAAAAATCTCAAAATCCTTTGTTTTATGAGCTGTTGGACCACAGGTAGCCTGTATGCTGCATTTTAAACTATTGGTCTAGCCAGTTAATACCAGAAACTATTCTGTTAATGCTTGAGGTTTTTACATAGATTGTTAATTTACTGTATAACTGAGAAAATCTACTTTTTTCTTTTTAAGAACATGAAAGTGACGATGATTCCTATGAAGTGTTGGATTTAACAGAATATGCACGGCGTCACCATTGGTGGAATCGTGTGTTTGGCCGGAATTCAGGACCAATTGTAGAAAAATATTCTGTGGCTACCCAGATTGTGATGGGCGGCGTGACTGGCTGGTGAGGGAGCATCACTTTTCATAACTGTCCTAGACCTTTTATTGTGTTAGAAGATCCCTTTCCAAGGCTGTTTGAAGCAGATAAATATGTCTTCTCTAATGGGATTTCCTTTATCGTTGATCAAGATTATTCATGTATGAGCAATGTCTTAACGCTTTACTCTGACTCATCGTTCTGAAGTGTTTTGTAGTATTGGTAAAATACCAGTTATCTAAGGGAACTCGTACCAGTTACTGTGAAAAGGATTTGGGGAAATGTCAGAGCTCTAAAAGTACGAGGAATAAATGGAAAATTACTGCATGTAACTTTTGTTTGTATGGAAAAGTTTATTTCCCTACTAGTATTGATATAGAAACCTAGTTGTGATATCATGGCTAAGACATATTTTATAGATAAAAGAAATAAAGAAGAAAAAAAAAAGTGTGGCAGAATATACTTTTAATTAAGAGCCCCGTTTTATAGAGACTTTTTTGCCCCTGAATTCAGCTGGAGCCATTTTGAACAGATTAACAGTCTGCTGTCATATTAACTGAGAAGAGCTAATACAGTGTAGTTACACTAAAATAATTCATGGCAAAAGCTAGACAGTAAAGTTGAGAACTTAAAACTGGAAAATGTGGCTGCAGCCTTAGCAGCTGTGTCAAGGTATTTGTTATTTGTCAAAGGTATTTGAATGGTATATGTCTATTCCAGTACTCTCAAAACATTTATGTTCAGTGGAAAAGGTTATGGTAGCACAGTAACTTCTAAAACTGAATTATGCAGGATTTGGAAGATGAAAATGACTAAAAATTAAATTGTAATGTCCAGGCTCAGTACAGCTTTGAGGAGTGTAGGCTTAGCTTCACTCTGATTTATTTATTTTTTTTTTATTTTTTTTTTTATAATTTGCCTCCGTATCCTTAAAATTATTTTTAGGAGTTAGATGTGTACACATAAACTCTGAAGCTTCTAGGGAATAGTTCATCTGGCATTCGTAAGAGCTGGCTTATTGAAAGAGCTAGAAACTGTGTATTTAAATATCTGTATATGTGTGTATACCTCTGTGTGCATATTCATGTGTATAAATATGAATTCACTATTCATATGCAAGGGGGAAAAATCTCCCCTCTCTGTGTGGGCTGATGGGTGGGGCAGGTCAGACACCAGCAGAATGGCCCAGGGAAGTTACGGAACCATCAGCCTTGGAAATGTTCAGTGCTTGACTGAGTGAGGGCCCTGAGCAACCAGGTTTAGCCTGGAGGTTTCATTGGACTTTGCAGCTGACCCAGTTTTGGGGAAGCAGCTGGACTAGATGACCTCCAGAGGTCCCTTCCTGCCCAAACTATTCTATGATATCGATATCTCTGCTGCTCTCTATTTGTGGGAGTGTTTGGAGACTGTGAACAAGATAATTAATTTTCTGGTTGCCTTGATCCATTAAAAAATGGACTGAGGCCATGTCCCAGTAGAGGGGAGCTCTGCTGATTTTAACTCTGGTAGGGATGAAACTTATTTTTACTTTAGATATTTAAGTTATGGGTTGTGTAGGTAATTTATAATGACAGTATAATATATTTACCTTCCATTTGGGAACAGTTATAATGGCACTTCTATATTACTCCACTGTGCTTTATTAACATGCTATATTTAATAGCAGCATACAGCTTTTGTGTATAGACAAGCTCTGGAGATCTCAAGCGTATTTGAAAGGGGTCATCAGACAGTCATGAACTAGCAATCATTATATTGTCTTATGTTAGACATAATTAAATATTGTTTGTATTATTCTGATTTTTAAAAATGTGAAATGTTACATTTGTTAAATGAAAAGAAATAGTAATAGTAGTAGTCAGGAATTTTGGAGTGTGGCATTGTTCAGCAGACAACTTCATTGGACTGGGTTTTTTTTGTTTTGTTCTCCTAAGGTGTGCGGGATTTTTGTTCCAGAAAGTCGGAAAGCTTGCAGCAACTGCAGTAGGTGGTGGCTTTCTTCTGCTTCAAGTATGTAGCATTTCATGCTTTATAAGTTGGCAAATGTTATTTACTAAACAATAGGAAAAACACAGCTGTTGGGTAAAATTTAATTAGGAAGGCTTCTTATCTACTTCATCTTTGTAGTCTTATCAGTCCAAAACTTATATTTCAGCTGGAGTATTGTGTGCAAAAGAGACATTTCTAAAAATCAGTGGTAAATCAGAATCTATCCTGTAAAATAGTTTGTAGTAAGCTAAAAGAAACCTCTGTGCAGAAACTGAGATGCTGTATGTGATTTAGTATTGCCAGGTTAGAGGAACTGTCTGAAAACCTATAGGTAGGGAGATCAAAGAATTTAAGCTGTGTTTATTTAAATAGACTTGAGAATTTTATCAGTACTTTCAAAGAAGTAGGCTTCTTTGGCAGTTGCTTGGAAGGCTTGCTCTGGTCCCATTATGAAGCCATGTTTTTCTCTTTTCTCCCTGTGCTGTATTTACTAGTTCTGTTTCTTGAACCTCTGAAGCTTTGCTGCGTTCTGATGGCTTCATTGCATTCCTCTGTTCAATTGGATTTCAGATTTTTTTTTAATGTTTTTATCTGGCATTGACCGTTTGCATTTTTCATCAGAATCTGTGGTTAGGGGAGGACATATTTCCAAAAAGCCTTTCAATTAGATGACAAAACTTCTAAGTGAAGGAGAATTTCACGTATCCTTCTGTAAGATGCCAAGTAATTCTTAATACCTCTGAGATTGTAGTTTTTTCCTCAAATCATTCTAGAGGAAATAGACTGGTGCCTACTTAGGTTCAATATAACACCATTTTTTGAGACGGGATGTTAAGAATTTTTATTTTATTCTGTCCAACATCACCCTGGAGGATTTCTGAAAGGCAGATCCCACTTCTAGTTATTCCTTTGATTGCAATCAACACTGATCAGGAAGGCTTGGGTAATACCTCTGCTGCTGTGTAATGCATCAAAATGTCACAGTTGTGTGAAATTCTTACTTCCTTCATGGTGATGTTCTCTATTGTTTTGGGATTTGGATTTGGTTTTTTTTACACCCCATGCTAAACATATAACTGAACTGTGGTACTTTATGTGAGAATGTGTGCTCTTGGAACTATTTGGTTTAAGTTGCTTTCAACAAATATAAAATGTATTTTATTTTGAATTACTCAAAAGCAAGACTCAACAACAACGTAAAAAGTCAAAGAGAAATAGTTTTGATATGAAGCTTTGTAGTATTAGCATTCGTTCATTCCACTTCACCATTGTGCATTGGTGATCTTTTACGTCTCCTGTAAATCACTGGTTATTGGGCTTGTACCTAAACATACGGATGAATTTTACAAGGGTGTTGAATCTGAAATGTCTTAGAATCATCCAGGTGTAAATTTTTGGCAAAATGTGCTATGCCAGCAAATGAATCCATTTGATGGAGTGCTCTGGACTTCTTTAGTCCATAATGTGTGTTTCTGGATCATGGGGGAAGAATTAAATCTTTATAGTTTTATATATATGCAGGTATATGCAGGGGATCTTGAAGTTTTTGTAATCCTTTTCATCTAGTTGACTTAAAGATCCCATGTTCTATGCTGTTGGTCTTAATTCTTTTAATGACAGTTCTTATCTAAATGACTGAAGAGCCTGCAGAACAGAGGCCTGGCATCCAGGGGCAGGAAGCAGAATGTTGCCTGCAGGTGCCTTCATTAGTACTTCTGACTACAGGAAGCTGAAAAGTTAAGACTAAGACCTATAGAGAAAGGAAAACAGAAATGCTTAAAACACATTATTTGTGCAGCATTTTTGGCTGTTGAGCAGTGAAGTTTGGGGAGCTTTCTTGTACATAACAGATTTTCCATGTGTTAAGTGTCTGATTTCTTAGTTGATCTCACTCACACTGTATCTGAAAAGGAATATTATCCAAGAGGAAAAATGAGTTGCATATTTTGATTGAGTTGTCTATATCTTTAATTAAGTAAGATTGGATTCTCTTGGAAGGGAATGAATAAATGCCATGGTCTTTCATTTTAATTCAAAACGTTTTGCATTTTAAAACTGAGTCATAAATTCTATAGTGTAATTACATTTCTGCAGTCTTTAATTTTTTCATTTAAAGATCACACATCGTGATTTTAATTTCCTTATGAATACATGTTCAGCGCTTCCCCTGAGTGGGCAGAGAAGCGTTTCAGCACATGACTGGAAACTTCCTTTTTATCTGTAAATTTCTCTGAAGTTGCAGATTTCGTTTCAGCTTCTGATTGCAATATTGACTTTGTAATTACCTGCTAAAACAAGAAGAACTACAGAAGACATGATTCTTGGCTATAGCCCATTCAGTGAAACATTTCAGTCCTGAAATTGAAAAAATTCATGCTTTTTCTTCATGTGATGACTTTATCTCAAGAAATCTAGTAGGAAACTGAAAGCAACACATTTTGGAGTGTCAGTTTGTACAAGAAGCAAAAAAAGATTTTTTTCAGATTTTTATAAGTGAAGTTTTTCAGTCTTAATCCAGATGAAAAGTAGTTTGAGGAAGAGAATAAAATTGATATTGAGGAATTTGCATGGTTTTTAAAAATTAAGATCTATTATCACATCTTTGTGCTGGATATTTCAACAGCTTAATTTGATCAATTAACTATCCTTTTTTACTGAAATAAATGTAGTTCTTCAAATATGCTGGTATAAAATCAATACCCATGCACTATATTAAGGAAAATATAATTAATTTCTCCTAACGATTAAGGGATTTTCCTTGTATAACTTCTAGTTTATACACTACAGATTAGTGAAATCCTGAACCATAGGGAAATAAGAACTTGTGGTTCTGCTATAATAAATTAAAACCCGTTGTTCTTAACGAGCACCTGATCTCTCTGTTTTTAAACTCCTATATCCTTCATAATGGTTTCACTGCTTTTTGCTCTGCAGTCAGCATGCAAATTGCAAGGCTTCCCATTGTTTCCATTGGCTTGATTTAATCATAAAATTGCATTTTTGTTCAGTGCTTTCACTAATATATTTTGCCTCATGCCATTAATATGCCATTGATGAATTAAATTCATTGTTAAATTATTTTCTAACAAGAAAAGTAAATCTTGGAAAACAACACAGGAAGCAAAATAAACTCTTTAAGATATCCTTGGCTATATCTTGTATGGGAGCTTGTTGATACTGTGCCATGATGATGTTGTAGCCTCTCAGTGGAGAGAGAGCAACATGCTTCTGGAGATGGGGACTTAATAAGAAAGAGTTGTATTCAGTTTTGTGTTGAATATCCCACTTGACAGTGGATGTGTATAGGTTCTGAGGGAACATTCAGTGGAATAGCTAAAGCCAATGGTAGTTGGAAGTTAGCCTTTTAAAGAAATGCCTATTTCTGTCAGGTCTTAATGTGAAATGGAGGAGCACTGTTTCTCTGCCTTTGTTAATTAGTTTCACTCGTTAGAGTGGAGCTTTGCCAGCAGATGATGGCTGAAGATACAGCCTCTGCAGTTCTAATTCTTACGAAAAGTGTTGTATCATTTCTCAGTCCTTCCTTGACTTTGTATATTGAAGTTAGAGACTTGTCAGATCTCTTCTGGAAGCTGGTTTAGTGTGATGGGGTTTGCTGCCTGTCAAAATAGCAGAGAACACCTAAAGGTATACATGGCTGCTGTATGCTGTGCAAGCAGTTGAGCACAGGGAGCTCACATGTACCTTCTGGGCTTGGTTGGGCTTTTTTAGTGTGAGAGATTTTTGTCTTTGAGGAAATTAAAACTCTTTTGTCTCATGTTGCCATATAATTTTTTTGCTCTTAAACATTTTTTGCTTATTACTCTTAACAGTGTTTCACAGTTACAAAGTACTTATATGCCTCTCCAGTATCGCCCCCAAAATGAGGCCTTCCCTTTTAGATTCTCTGTTTTCTTTGATTAGTGTGGGGAAAGATGCATGTATCTTTAGTATTTCTGTATTGATATATTGTTTTTTCAAATTGTATTTTGGAAAAAAAAACCCATTATTTTTTAATTGTTCTGGAAGTTTTTGAACAAAAATAAATGTTACTAATGTGATATGAGAAAGATGTATATAATATATATTATTCCATTATCCTATATACAGAAAGCTACACATACCCTCCTCAATATGTCTCTTTAAGAATATATATGTAGACCTATATGACTTTAATATATATATGTAAAGTATGGAACTGATAATGGAATATTATTCTTTTAGTTTATTAAAGAGGCTGAGAATACTGGAGAACTCTTAAGAATTTATGTTTGTGAAATTTACTGTTGTAAGCAAATAGGGTTTTTGTGATGTATTAGGGACTAAAAACTGGAGTCTGTCTCACCAGCATTTGATTTCAGTGGGATTATTTCTGCATTTACAGACAAAGTTATGTAATTAGTAGGCTTGCAGCTAAAGTAGATAGGACACAGGCTCTATCACTGCAGTGAATTACAGGGGGTTTTTTCTTAGTTATAAATTTTATATTCAGAGTGTTGTCCTCTGCTCACACACTCAGAAGATCTCTGCTACTAAGTTCAGAGAGAAAAGTAGTATAATTTTTGTGTAAACTGGAGTTTTGATACAAGTTCAAGTTGTAACTACTGGAGAGCTAAACAGAACTTAATTTAAAACTTCTGCCTCATCTTTGTACTGTATGGATAACTGATCTAATTAAACTAGTCTTAAATGCTTCTTTTAAAGTCCCATTTGTTTATATTTTTTTACAAGCAAGCAAATATATTAGCATTTCTTGCATTGTGCTGCACTGGGTAGATCAATCCCTATTTAGTTTTTGGTTTTATGAGTTAGAAGGCATCAATTCAACATTTGAGCTTTTTTGAAATTCTTGTGGTAATGTTGAATTCATAAAATAAAAATTACCCCAGTGGGCAACGCTTTTTTTCTTTCCTAGTATGTCATCCAGTGACTGCATGTACAACAAGTACAGCTCTAAAACTCATTTCATGTTTTCATACTGTATAATCTTTGATTAGCTATCCCTGCCTAACGCTAGTGCCTGTGTGGATAAATGGTTTTACAATAGACAGGCAAAGTCAATGAATTTGTGTCATTCTGAGGTATGAACTTAAGGAGAGTATAATATTAAATTAAGTTCGTTTTGAATTTGTCCAGTGAATTGTAATTTTAAATCTTGTACAAAGATGGAAACTGAAGTTTACTTTCTTACATATGTGGTGTTTTAGGAGTTTTGTTTCTAATTCAGACAAAATCTGTTTGACACTTATTTTAGTTTTTTTCAGGATCATGAAATTCTGATATGTGGTAAAATATGTGCTTAGTTACTGTGGCTGTTGTCAAACAAGCTAGATGGTCTAATTTTAATTATTTGGTAGAAAGAACTGTGTGAAAGTAAAAAATTCAGTGCCTGTAAGCAATGTAAAACATGTCTTTTTATGCCAAACCTGGTAAATTGTATATTTAAATATCTGTTCCACAAAAGTTCATTATCTGTGACTTTTATTTACCACTTGTACTGTTTGCACAGAATGCTGTTATGTATGTTATGTGAATTTGCCAAAGATGACTTTAAGAAGGACCTGAGAAATCTCACTCTTTATGATGAGTTTTTTGTGTAACAGTCGTTTACTTGCAAAGTTAGTCTTCTATATCTATTTGTTTTAGCCGTTAAAATAAGCAGTAACCCTTAGTTTTGATTTTTTCCTCTTTTTTTTAGCTAATGAGTTGTTTGTTTTAACTGTTCTTTAAAGCATGCAGTAATTGCCTGAATATTTTTTTAAGCTACCATCTTATAAACATTTAAAAATGTATTTCTTTTGTGAATTGTCAACACTGTGACTGTCAGTGTTGATCAAGTAACAGAACATCTTATCTCTTTCCAGGATCAAATCTTAGTAAGAGAAATAAGGCAAAGGGTTGGGATGATTGTTAAACGTGCTAAAAATCTCATGGATGTTGTTTAAGCATTTGGGGAGTTTGAATGTAAATTGATATGAGTAGTCCCCCCAAACTTACCCATTTTGCTGATGTTCCAGAACTTGTGCTGTACATAGGCCATGTTATTTTTCTACTTACTGGCTATATTTTGTAGAAGGTATGAGAATTATCTTGTATCAAATTCAGTATTTCTAAGGATGATTCTGATTAGCCCCAGATACTCTGTCACAAATCAGAATTCCACAGCTCTGAAAGAAGCTGAAACATTTTTTTGTTGTTGGCCTATGAGCATGTTTTTCTCTTTCTCAGTAAATGCTGAAGGGAAAACATTGTTGTTTAAAGCTTTTATAACTGAAGAATAGAGAACTGGTAAAATTAACAAGAGACTACTTAATTTTGCTGTTGCTTGTTCTAATTTGAACTGCTGTTACTGTGGAAAATAGTGTTTGAAGCAGAGTACCTGCTGTAATTGAAACAAGGTCTTCTCCTGTATCTAATAAAAAACAGTAATAAAAAAAAAAAACTTTGTAGGTACTAAGATACTGTATTTTGACTTGTGTAACATTAACTACAACTGCACTGAATACCCTTTATTTTCCTAGATTGCTAGTCACAGTGGTTACGTACAAGTTGACTGGAAGAGAGTTGAAAAAGATGTAAACAAAGCAAAAAAGCAGTTAAAAAAGCGTGCGAATAAGGCAGCACCTGAAATCAATACTTTAATTGAAGAGGTAAGTCTAAGGTGATAAACTCTTTTCTACCAGCCATTTTTTCTTACCTCCCACTGCAGGTGGTGATTAGTTGAAAACGCAGGTGCAAAACTGGAAAGCCCCAGAAATGGTCTGGCTGTATATTTTATTAAAAGTTATCAGATCGTACTCTCTTTTATTCGTTTTGCTTTCTCTTTTGTTCATTCCTGAAGATGACAGACAAACTTCAAAGATAATGCATTTCTACAGCTGATACAGCGTAGGGACTGCCATTGGCTTTGACAGTTAGTCTGTGTATGTTCTCAGCTAGTGAGAAAGCCAGTGGAGCCATGACAGGGTAGAAAGTTGAGGGTGTTGTGGTTAAAACATGGTAGCTACAAAGACAAAACACAAATCTTCTTAGACTGCTGATAATAAAATTACTTGATTGGAAAAGGCTTACCTTTCTTTCTGGAGAAAAGCTGTAACTACTTTGTAACTAGAGTTGTGGGTTTTTGTCATTTTTATACAGTTCCAAGAATATCTGTCTTCAGAATCTGTCAGTTATGTACTATCTTGAAAAGAGGTAGCCTGTGATACTGATCAGTGTCACTGGGGCTATTTCATTCTGCATTTGAAGGCTTTTATATAATCATTTTGGTTTGGGTTTTTTTAAGTACATTTAGCCTTTTCTTACGTATTTTCACGTTTCATACAGGTCATCTAAGTTTCTTTCTCAGTGTCTGTGAATCCTGACTTGGAATATGCTGCAGACAATGTAACAGCAGCCACACTAGCGCTCTGTAATTAAGGGTTTTGACATCTCAGATTTAACCTGTATGGAGTTAACCATAGATTGATAAAAATTCCCTTTAAATTTTAATATGAATGTGAAATGGCAGTTCGAGAGATGGTTTTCTAGCTGCTTCTATACCCCAAATAGCTTAACCTGTCTTTCTCCATTGCTCTGCAGAAATGGATGGGACGGGATGGGGGTTTTGGTTTGGTTTTTTCAGTTTTTCTTCCCCGCCCCCCCCCCCCCCCCCCCCCCATGTTACTTTCTCCTAATTGTGTACTAGTAGCCAATCTGAAGTGTTTAAAGTAGAGGATTTATGAAATGGCACGTGTTGGATATAACATGTTTTGACTCTGTGCTATTCATGAAATATTGTATGCAAATGTCATATATAAGTGGGTTTTGTAGGATTAAATTGTTAGGAAACTGGCTCATAATGGAGTGAAGTGTATTTCTTTTCCAATGATCCAGTCTTCCAAAAACCAGTACTTTAAAACTTTTTTTCTGTTTGATTAAAATTGAAGTCATGGTGGTGCTCATGCTTTTTTTTTTTTTTTGCCAAGGGAGTTTGTAAAACATCTGTCTTGTTTTAATCAAAACAAGAGTAGCGTTGGCATGAAATTGCTATGACAATTCCTCTGTATTTTGACTTTAGCAGTACATTTAAAATACAGTGAGCGTTTTAAAAGACAACTGAGAATGAGTTTTTACTCCATTGGTGCCAGCAGTTGCCACCTAGCTTTATATGTTTTTAAACACATTGCTTGCCCCCACACCCACCTCCATAATTTTAGTATTCTTGTTCCTAGGCAATTGTGATAAGTATTGAATGCTACAGTCAGACACAACTCTGTTCTTTACAAATACCATTTTTCTTCTCAGTCAACAGAATTTATCAAACAGAACATCGTGGTGTCCAGTGGATTTGTTGGAGGCTTTTTGTTAGGCCTGGCATCATAAGGACCTGGAGATCGCCTCTCCCTGATGGCATTCATGTCGGCAGAGAACAGTTGTGGTGACACGCTGTCTTAAAGCAGTGTGGGTCACTGGGCCTTCCAGAGCAAGACGAGTGGACTAGCTAGACAACTTGGAAGCTTTTACATTTCAGGCTTTTGCCTCTTGAAGCTTGGCAAAACTAGGATTTGCTGAAAAACTGTGCAGTGTGCTCATTATAGCATTTCTGGGCAAAACTGGTTCATCTTCATCATGACTTTTTATCTATGACCTTTCAAGATCTAGCATTTTTTAAAATGTTATTCTTGGAATATAGATATGTAACCATACTATAAGAAAGAAAGCTCCATTTCTATGTTTTCAGTTAAATATTGTTTATTTTTAAAGTATTTTTCTTCATGCTGTAGTAGATGGTACAAATGACTACATGATGTATATTGTATTGTAGTTTCAGCCTCATGGCTGTTCATGTTCTTTAGAAGTTGGTGCAATAATCTATCAATCTGTAATACCTTTTTACAGAATATTAAATAACAAAGAACCATGAGCTTATTAAAGGTGTAAATTAGCCTTGACTCTGGCCTTTGTGTACATAGAAAATAAGAAAGTCTCATGTTCATAGCCTGCAAGCATCTGGGACAAATATTTGCAGAGATACTTGTGATATTTGTGTGCTAAGTACATATATATATGTTATTTTTCTCAGATGTGTAGACATGCATAAACTCGTAGATCAAACTGTAATGATCATTGCAAAGTGCAGACTCCACAGTGACTTGATGCTTAATTGTTTACACTCAGTAAGCCACAGAGGTCGTTTCAGACTTCAGTAGTTGGTGAGATGAGATGAGGCTTCTGGCCAAGCACTTTACAGGGCTTGGTCAGATGTCAGTATGATGTCCCCTGAATGAACCGAAGGCTGCTCTTGCAGGGCACCTTAGCTGGAAATGACACTTTCATATTCACCTCTGTTGCCACTATATTCTCCCCAACTTAGACATAAGTTTTCTTTAAGTTGTCACTTAATTTGACTTTCACCATATAGGGTATCAGCTATGGAAAAACAAGGGTACAAATTGCCTTCAGTTAGCTTATTGGAAGAGTGCCTGTTTAAGTCCCATTTTTCGCAGGCTTCAGAATAATCTGCTTGATGTGTTTGCCTCTGCCTTTGGTGGATCAACGCAGGAAGTGGATTCTAGAGGAGATTGGAGTCATTACTGTGGATGGGTTGGTAGACTTACTCTCAAGTAGGTTTTTAAGGTGGTTTTGGTAATTTGTTACTAGGCTATTCTAAAGAAGATGAGAATCCAAACACGAATGCTTAATGCGTTTTTTCTGCATTTCAGAGTTGGAACCTTTTAGAAATTTCTGCCCAAGAAGCGCTGTTTGCTCTGCCCCAGTTTCTGGTTTTCACTGTACCAACAAGTTAATGTGAAATGGAGTCCTTCTTGCATGAGTCCTGCTGGGTTCATGTTCACATGTCTGAGCAGCAATAGTGATTCCTTAGCACCAGATAGATGCATGTGAACAGTGGATGGACAGGACGGGGTGAATGTCCAGCAGCTGGGCTGCATGTGAAAGGTCTCTGATACAGTAGCCTTGTGTATATTTAGATTAGTGCTTCTGTGGACTTCAGAGGTCTCTGCTCTGTGCTGTTTGTTGACATCATATACCTATGCTTCTGGTCAAGGTAAGTTACAAAGCACGTCAGGTGTATCTGAGGTTTAAGGCTTGAGTTAAGCTAAAGCCTGTTTAAGACTTGAAAGTAAAACTTCACATGCATGCATGCACACCCCACACCACCCCCAACAAAACCCCCAAACCCAAGGAACATAAATGGCCACAAATAATAAGTTAGCATCCCAAACATTTTAGTTTAAGGTGAATATCTAAAGCTATGTTAACATAATTGTTGCAGCTTATTGGAAATGGGAAGCCCAAGGAGGAAGGTGCATGCTTGGTCATCTGGGATTTAAAGGAAAATACTAAAGTTAAAATGTGAAAGTTTCTTTGCCTTAGTGTTCAGTTCAAAGGATAATGGGAAGGTCAGCTCTTTCCTGCTGATGAAGCTAATGGATTTTTGGCATGTCAGAAGAGTTGCTGAGGCCAACTGGTGTGAGTCACGTACCCTGACTGGAATGAAGTGACCACCTCAGTAGCATGAACCCATAAAGTTGCATTTTGAAAAAGGGGTCTGTTCTGTGAAATGATTTCAAGGGAGCATCTTTTAGTATGCTTGCTGAAAAGGATGTTCATGTGACCAAGGAACATACTTTATTGTTAAAAGTAGAATTAAAAAAACAAAAAAAAAAACCAGTAGTATGCAAGGCTGATTTCTGCAGAGGAAAGTTGTTCTGCTATTCTGTTGACATTATCTAAGATTCTTGATAAGGCAATGAATAAAGAACTGGTTGAATTAAATATATTTGGGGGGTTTATTATTATTTTATTTTTTGAAGCCTTTAGGATAAAAAAGTGTGATGTTGTGTTAGATGGAAAACTGTCTGAGGGACCAAAAAAAAAAAAAAAGGGAGAAAATGTATCCCTGAAAATGTGAATGCTGGTGGTTTGTGTGAGGTTTGGCTTTACATACTGCATTCATGACTTGAGGAGAAGAGTGACTTCTGCTGGCACAGCAATACATGCCAAGTTCTCTGACACAGTTCCTTAGGCTGGTGAGATGGAGGGGGTGTTACAGGAACCACAGCTAGAACTGACAGGGTGAGGCAACGATGGAGTGGCAGACTTTGACAAACATAAAGTATTGAAACATAATGCAGCTCTTCTTGCAAATACCTGAGAATTTATATGTGTCAGCTCAGAACAGACTTGTATATCATTGTACATAAGGAAATGCTCTATAATGTTACAGTCAGAAAAATGAATGTTGATGGGATTATTAAAAATGGAATATAATAGAAATACTATGTTTCTGGTGGCAAGTTCTCTGGAATGGTTTCAAAGCTGCTGTTACCCTCTCTGACAAACTAATGCAGGCTGAGAAGATTCAGAGAAGGGTGAAATAAAGATTGAAAATTTTTTTCAAGAGCACTTTTTTTGGGGAAAAGAAAGAGAACACGGAAAAAAGCGCAGATGGTTATAAGGAAAGTCTTAGAAATACGTTAATTCATTAATTAATGAGAGGCTGAGCCAGCTTCTCTATGCTTTTTATTGTAGAGCTGAAGATCTTGACTGAAAGGTGAAAAACATGAATGTAGCACAGGGAAACACTTTTTCACATAAGGTGTAATTGGGCTGTGGAACTCATATTTCCATTGGTTGCTACTGAAACCAAGGAACAGGCTCCATTCAGGGAAAGATGGGGCAACATTGAAGTAAATTGCAGAAGTGCTCAATTACAGCTAAAGATGCAAGAAAAGCAACTTTAGGTTTCTCTGGCCACAGCTGTTGCTCAGTGAAGTTCACGATAAAATGACTCTAGTGACAAGATTATCCTGCCTTTGCCTTCTGTAGGCTTGTGTATTTTTTTTCCTCTCAAACTATTATTAGTAGTCACTATTGAAAATTAAACACTAAGCTCAATGATTGACTAAGGCACACCACCTATTCTTCTGTAATGTAGTGAACATCTGTTCACTAAATTTACTAAACAATGAGTTTGGGGAGACATTGCTAATAAATCATCTATTTGTTTTGTATTATCTTAATGGGATAAGCAATTTTCTGAAGTTACGTCTTTTTAGTTAAAGCAGCATCAGGCAATCGGTTTTAAATTAAAGTGAGATGACTGGTAGTGTGATTTTTATTACTGAACGTCTAGCCAAATTCTGGCCCTTTAACTGAAACATTTTAATTTTCAGTCTGTCTGCTGAAACAGAAAGCCTTCAAAGATTAAAGATACAGCCGCTTTGTAAATTCAAGTGCATTTATCATAAGGTCTTAAGAAGGAGGGATGAATACAGAGTAAAATGCAGAAGTCAATACTGTAATTCAAAATGGGTGCCTGTGCACATTTTGTAACACACATAGCATATGGTAATGTCAAGAAGCATTAGTAATACCTCCTCCTAACCTTTTGCAAATTGTTGGAAATCTCAAAGAATTACTTTAAAAACAAACTTATGTAGCATGCAGTTGCCTGTGTGGGGTCTGTAGGTAATAGTGGAAAAAGTTAATGTTCACCCAAAGTCAGCACAACTGGAACTAGGTATGCTGGAAGGCATTTTTGGAAGCGAGGTTGATCATGAGAACATACAGGTTTTGGTCACCATGGGACTGTACATGGGGCAGGCGGTGGTGGAGGAGGACTAAAATCAAATCTGCCAAGTGTAGGAGGTGTTATCCTCCCTTGTCTCTTGTATTATAGTTCAAAAATTAGACAGGAATGATCAACTTGAGCTGTTTTTTCCTTGGGAAGTAGGTCTGATGCAATGTGGTGATGTCTCAGTACTGGGACAAATGGAAAAGTTGATATTTGTTATTTTGGGACAGTTTGGGAAGCAGGTGGTGGGTTCTTAACTACAGAGACAGCTGACATTCATTAGGACCTGTATGACTGGAAGCCGAGTTCAATTAAGATAATTGTGGGGTGGGTTGGCACAAAGCCTTCAATGCTGATACAGCACAGCCTGAAACCTCGGTCAGGTTTGGCCCCGTGTTCAAGCTAAGAGGCTGTCTAAATCTTGGAGCTCTGCGGAACAAAGTGCTGAGACTTAATGTCGGCTTTTGTGCTTGCACACTGGACTGGAAACAGCATGGTTAACCCTAGCGCAAGCGGTGCCATGCTTTAACTAAGAAATCTTGCTGGACACAAGCTGGCTGTAGTTTGTAGCTTGGGCTAACCAATACAGCGTTAACAGATTTGACTAATTCATGGGCTCAGCACCCAGAGGTCCTTTGTCGCCATCACCTTCTTGTCTTGTCCCCAGTTTCTCAGTGCCCCGTGTGTTCCTACCTCCCTGCTTTTGTTTTACCTGTCATCTTTTTTACGCAGCTACCTAAAATAGAGCACCACAACATATGCTATAGCTGATAGAAAATGCAGTGCTTGAAAATGGGTTGAAGTGAGGGAATAAACCCCACAAGCCAATTCAGCTGTTGAACTATCTGCCAGTTAATGCCTCTGGGTTAGAGAGCTCAAGGAAGTGGGAGACCACGTTCAGTTACCTCGTCCTGGGAAACCTCTCCTGCTTCTTAGACCAGTACCCTACCTACCAAACCATAAGGTGTTTTGGTATGAAATATCCTTGGTCTCTCCTGCTGACACGTTCTGTTGTGTGCATGTGTCTCTGCAGTCATGCAAGTGAGGACGGAAACTTGGGTCTCATCTCTTCAAAGTTTACCTTAAATAATTGCTAAATAGTTAAATATGCTGCTTGGAGCAGCAATGCTCTAACAGGAGAGAAGGAAGAAAGGAACGCTGGTTACAGCCAGGTTATTTTGCTGCCTGTTTGCTTACCTGAGAACTGGAATGTATTGTTACACAGCTCATCCTTGGCACAAGAGGTTTTGGCTTCACTGTCAAACCCCCACAAAATCAACTGCTCACTGCCTTAAGCTGTAAAAAGCCATTTCTGCATATGTGCACTGTATATTTGAAAAATACTTAATAGAAAATATTAACATCCACAAAGGAAATTAATGAGTATTGAACCATACAATTCCCATTTAACATAGATGCTTTGAACTTTCATTGCAACAAGAGGCTATCTACATACGCTTGCCAATACACACTCATGGGACCTAGAGAATTAAGAGCTAACATATCTAGTATGATTATTAATTAAACATTTTATTTTCTAGAAGTATTAATTGTGAGGTGAATATTATGTTGTTTTCTCGTGTTTAACAGACAACAAACTCATACTGCTGCCAAATATACAGATTTTATTTCCAGATTTCAGATCCTCTCCAGTGAGACAATCAAAATGCTTTGATAGTTGATGTTGCTTAGACAGAAATCTAAGCCAAAATACATCTGAACCAATCTGTAAATGTAAGAAAAACCTGCAGATGTATGAAAGAAATATATGAAAAATGGGTGTTGTCAAATACTGTTTCAGAATCTACTTGGAACAATAGAGGAGAAATGAAAATTAACAGTAATAAAGGAGTCTATAATGCTGTTATAATAGTGTATGATGGTTAAAGTTAATAAATATTGAGAAATTGCCTTTTGAAACATTGATAATATTTTTTTATATTCCTATGGCATCAAATATGATACTTAATTTCCATACTTAAAAGCTTCTTGTGCCCGCTAAATTGCATGCTGGCTTCTTTAGGAGCTTTGTTTTGAGGCCGCTTTGCAAATAAAGCTAAGCATATGCTTCAATGACTAATTGGTTTGTATATGAAAGCAAAGTAGAACAAACATTGGAAGTGCTATACACATTTTTTTCTCTTTTTCATGTCATTACTAGAATCTCCAGTTAGGTTTTGAGATCCTCAGGTAGTCTACAGAGAATCGGAAAACCATGGACTGCACAGTGTATAGGATTTGTAGGTAAGGCACAAGGGGAGGAATTTCTCTGTCTGAATGTGGATGTCAAGCTGGGTACCCTATGGTCTGCTTATATAAATGAAAGGAAACAGGCATTTCTGTGGCAAATCCACCTTATTCTAAAATTGACATCTAGAGTGGCTCAGATGAACCTGACCTAGAAGGACCCACTGTTCCTCACTGTTTTTAAAGGCAGCCCAGGCCATGCCTTGCTCACCTGTAGGTACTGAAGGTTGGGTGAGAGAAATTCCATGAAACATGTTTGAACTGCCAAGGGCATGAAGGACGAGGTGATTTGCCAAGGGCAAATCATGCTTGCCTGGCCTGTTCTCCTTCTCTGATGAAATGCCTGGCTATATAGAGAAGGGGAGGCTGGTGGAGTGAGCTCTTACACGAGCTGAAAACTGTCTGCACTGCCAGGCCCCAGTGGCAGCGATCAATGTCTTGGTGTCCAGCTGGCAGCGGTAGCAAGTGGAGTACATCAGGGACCGCTGCTGCATGAATATTGTTCAATATTTTCATCAAAAGCCTGTGTGATGGGCCAGAATGTAGCCCTTTAAGTAAGGGCTGTGGGTGACACCAAATCAGGAGAGGCATTTTGCACACTGAACTGTAGAGTTTTGATTCGAAGGCAAAGCTGGGGAAGTTGAGCATTGCACAAAAAGCAATCTGGAAGAGTTCAGCAAGGAGAAGCGGAAAGTGTCTGGGGCAGGTTAACCCCGTAGACAGGCACTGGCTGAGTAGCAGCTATGTTGGAAAAGGCATGGGTGCTATGGTGGACCACAGACTTAATTTGAATGAACCCCACACTGTCATTGCAAATGAAGGAAATCAGATACTGAGGTACTTTAGGAGGAGCATGGTCAGCAGTTATGGAAAGTTTGATCTGCCTGTCTGTACGCAGCACTGGTGAGGCCACACATGGAATACTGTGGCCATTTTGGGGCCCTTCAGTTCAAGAGGGATGTGGAGAAATAGAAAAGGGTCCAGAGAAAAACACCTAAACTGATTAGGGGCCTAAAGCATAGGATGTGCAAGGGGACATGAGGTTGTTCAGCCTCAGGAAGAGGAGGCTGAGAGGCAATATAAGGCCGCCTGCAACTACTTGAAGGGGAGTTACAAAGATGATGGAGCCAATTCTTCCTCAACGAGGGGCAACAGCCACAAGTTTTGGGTTGGGATGGTCATGCTGGACATCAGGAAAAGCTGTTCCAGCACGAGGGTGGTGCAGCACCGGGACAAGTCAGCTGGGGTAAGTGTGTGTTCTACCTCCTCAGGGGTTACAAGATTTGGCTGAACAAAGCCAGAGCTGACCTGATAAACAGATCAACCTCATCGTCATCATCAACCTGATGACCAACCATCCTGCTGTGAGCAGAAGGCTCCCGTGGTCCCATCCAAGCAGCACATCTATCAGACCGTGAAAGGAGGTGCTATCCCACTCAGCCCCTCAGTCTTTCTCCTGGTTTTAGACTTGTGTTCCTGCACATCTGAACATATATCATAAAAGCTCTATGGCTGGTCTCTTCTTACTATTCACACTGAGCAGAAAAAAATAGATGCTGAGGGGGGTATGTGGTACTGCAATTAATAGCAGGTTTTTGCTTAAAAAAAAAAAAAAAAAAGGCAAATTTATTTATTCTATCAGTATTAGAAAGGTTAAGAGACCTGCCAAATGTTTTTCTGATATTAGATTTGCTTTGAGAAAATTAAGATCCCCTGGTAGGTGACATACAGGAATTTGTGTATGTGTGTGATTTGCTTGGAATTGTTGCAGCAAATTCTCAAATATGGAACAGCCAGAAAAATGTCTTTTTTTTTTTTTTTTTAATAGGCACTCCTACACTAATTTAAAAATAGTAAACTGGAGCAAGGTAAGTATCACAGAGCCTGATGTGAAAAAGTACATTGATAGAAAATAAGGAATAGCATATGTGATGAAGATTGACATTGCAAATGAAAAATAAAGAGAGAAAAAAATAACACAAAATAACAGAAGATGCAAAGTGATTAGGGACACCGAGAGAGAGACAGAAACAAAAAGTTGGTGACAGATGAGGTTGATAAGGCAAAGGGCCTAAAGGAATTCCTCGCCCCAGTAATCACAGAGGCAGCAGAAGGCAACATCCCAGGAACCGGGATTTGTTTTCCTCAGGGAAGGAAGGAAAATGTCAAAAGGTTTTACCCTTGCACTGGAGTGGATAATAAGGCAATTAGTACTATTAAAAGTTGTCAGTGCACCCAGACTGGAGTGATAAATCACTTCCTAGGATTGTAACAGGAGAGGGAGATGCTGGAAAGCTTTTATGGAGCGATTGTTAAAACTTACTGGAAGGGGAATTATTGAGAACTGGTGGGTGTTTAATGAAGTTTACACCAAAAAATGAGAGGGAGAACTGCAATCCCATCATTTACAGATCTGTAAGCTTGACTTCACTTCTGCAAGAGAAACTAACTACTGGTGAGTCATGGCTGTGTACGTTTATAAGTGACAAAATGAATATATTCTTAAATATACGTTGTTTTAACATACATGCCACAGGAGAAGTACATGTAGTACCAATGGTTTGGAATCTGCTGCACAAAAGATTTATGCAAATAATCTCTATTAATAGGATTTCTCAGTGCAAATCCTTTCTTGTCAATATGAGAAGAGGTCTTGGCAATGTTATGCTCATGATTTACCTTTCCAATGGGTTTTTGATATTTCTACAGTTTCATATGTTGTTTTTCCCTACATTAATGTATTATAGAGGAGGTAACTGTTAACCTTTTGCAAAGCTCTGTAAATATGTGAACTACGCAGTTTATTATCTGCAGAGTGAATAAGGGAAAGGAATACAAATTCTCCATAATATGCTATACCTCCATATACCTTCCTTCATCTGGTCTTCACACCTTTTTATTGCTTGATCTATTTTAGATAGGAACGTGATTCCATTATGAAATAGTTTAACTGCTGCTGATAAAAATAAAATAAAAATAACAGGCAAAATTCTCCACTTGGTATTGTGGGCTGATTAAATCCTGTGTTTCCCAGGGGAGCAAGACCCCATTACCCACATCCATCCCCAGGGACTGGGGTGGTGGGGGGTCCCCATGGAAGGGCAGCAGGCCGGGCCCATCCCACCGCTCCAGCCCAGAGCAGCCAGGGGTACTGGGGCAGCCCCGGGCATCGGGCAGCTCCCTGGGTCAGGGCTGTGGGCCCACGGGTGGGGGTCAGGACGAGCAGGGTCTGAGGCCGGGCAGGACTGCACATAGCGCTATCAGGTGGGGACCAGGATGACGGTCTGCACAAGGCAGTAGCTCCCCAAAGAGGCTGCCTTTTCCCAGTGCCAGGGTTAGGTGTGGGCTGTCCTTGGGGCCCTGACCATCAGCCTGCATCTCCAGAGATGAAGAGGGGCTGAAGGAGTGAACCCAGGTAGGAGGAAGGTCACAAACTCTGGAGAGTGTTTCATTTACCTTCTCCTAGAGCTGCAGGTAGTACCTTCCTCAGGAAGCACCAGGTAGATCTCTGCTCGAGGGGAATAAAAGGGGAATAAGGAAATGGGCTGGAAAAATCTGAACCTCTTGAGGGGAGCAGCCTCTGCAGAGAGTGGTTGAATAAACCAGTCTATCTCCAGATGGCAGGAGGACTCATCTGCCAGAAGATGCCATCCGATGTGTGGCAAAGATGCTTTGTGGAGTGTTTTCACGCTGCCCAGCACCAGCAGCACTGCTCTGACAGGGGTGGCTGAATACAACCAGTGAGCAAGAGCTGTTGGAGCAACATTCTGTGTTAGAATAATCACCACTGGGAAAGTGAGAAGAGTGCTCAGGGACACAAAGGCATCCTTCAGGTCCTCCCCATCTACAGCAACCACCCTGCCCAGTACAGCACCTGCCATGAGGGGTTGTGCAGGCCTAAATCCTAAACAGATGTTAGTGGGACATGGTCACCACCAGAGGGGGGCTGACAGACACCCATTAGATACCTGCAGTCCTTGTGTGGTTCAGGCATGTGCCCAAAGCTGGGAGACCTCATGGGACCACTGTGCAGCTGCTCTGCAGAGGCAGAAGAACCGCCAAGATCAACCCTGCCAGGACACCCAGAGCCATGGCCACCCAGGGCTGGGACCTTGGGCAGTCCCCGTGTACTGCTCTCAGCTGAGGAGGAGCTCCCTCCTCCTCAGCTCCCCATGGACACTAGTTCATCCTCCAACATGGCCTCTGCTCTGCTTGGCAGCTGCTGTGTGGGTTTGGATGTCCAGACTCATCTTTGGCTGAATTTCAGGACTTGGGGTAAAATAAAGGCACAACTGAGTCCAGCTGGAATTAGCCTGCTGAGGGCCAGAAAATCTGGTAGCTACCCAGTGTATGCATGTGTGTGTGCATCTAGGCAGTCACCGTGTTCCTGGTATTTATGCACTGGTCTAGCAAGTGTGGCCCACCTGTGTCCTTGCTTCACCTCGAGGTGTCAAAATTAATTCCTTGTTTTCCACACAGTGCTGCTAAGATAGCATGTGGCCATACCCCTGCTGCTGTGGCAGCAGCATGTCTCCATGAGTGGACCAGAACCCCTGAGGCTAGGGGGGACATCTGGGGCTCAGAGGAGGCTCATGCCCCTTTACTACAAGGGATTACAGGCATTTCAAAATGCTGGTTATCCCTGTGCAGTGGGATGTAACACCAACGCGACACAACCAACCCCTAATTTCTAACCAGCCCCCAAACAGTCTCACATTTTTCTCTTTTTTTTAAAAAAAAAAAAAAAGGATTCAATACTTTTCCCTTCAGGTGTTTTCCCTCTTGAATTCTTGAGCTCTACAACAAGCCTGTCTCAGCATCCTCGCCTCTGACTAATTTTACCTGTCTTATCTGTATGTTGACTTTCTCATGGTTCCTTTTTTAGCAGCCAGACTCAAGGTTACACAGCTGTGCCATATCACAGCTGGGCTTTGGAATCTCGGATACACAGACAGCCAAGCTCCCTGGGGGCAGGTTGCAGAGATAAGGGGGTGCAGCACTGCACTGTCCGTGTTACAGTATGGGTATTTCAGGAATGACGACTAAGCCTTCAAAACCATGCTTAACTCCTCAGGTCACATAACAGATGGCTGCTTCAGTTCCTGTTGATCTGGGGGTGACATGGCAGTGACCGATGCTGTCACCCATCACATTTGCTCCTCCTTGCTATCACGTCACACCACCAAGGAGCTATATAACATGCAAAACTGGTGTTTTCTGAGTGAAACTTGAGCACAAGTATTTCCACAAATAGCTAAAAGAGATACCATTCCTATGCAATATGTATTATTCCCAATTTTGGGTTTGAGTTTCTTCCAGCCTGCTCAACATTGGGAGACACATAGTCTTGTTTGCTCCTTGCTTCTTCCTCAAACCAATCCTCTTCAAGATAGTGAGCAGTGAGGGACTTAATTTCCCCAGCTCCATAATCTAAACGAACAGTAGTGTGAGGCACCCACAGGTTTTGCATTGCTTTTCAAAGGCTGTCAGCACTTCTCACAGATGAACTGCAGCAGTGCCAATGGATTCTGGATTTCAGATAGGGTTCTGGTTCCTTGACAAACAGGTCTCATTTTTCAGAAAGGCAAATCGAGTTTTGTGCAAGAGGTACTGTTCTGAAGAGAGGAGGAGATGCGCACACGTGCAGTCTGAGGTTCGCACCAGGAGCCGAACACACACATCTGAAGTGGCAGCATCGGTCCTACACAGCTGAGAAAATGCTCCTGAGCGATTTCTAAAATCAGTATATTTTGGTTTTGTTGATTATCTGCACTTCTTTTCTTAATCTCTATCTTTGTAACAAGGGGGAAGTCTATTGTGCTACTATCCAGATTACCTAATAGAGCTTTCCTTGGCTCAGCAACTAGTCACTTAGGCCACTGCAAGTTCAATAAGGGATCAGAGGCACCAGTCAGTTAATGTCTTCAAACATTTTTGTTGGAACAAAATTGCAAACCTTTATCTCACTAGAAGGATTTACAGATTACACATGACACAGATAAATAAGAGTATCAGTTTAATGTCTGACAGGTCGCCTCTCAGAGGACTAAAACCTGCATTTGCAGAGGGATAGAGATGGTTATCAAATGATCACTCTTGTCTCTTTCTTTTATGAAAACTGCCTATTTTGTGGCCAAGTGGTACAAAAGCAAAATAATTTGGAAGACTTAAGGCCAAAACCAAGTTCTCAGAAAATCTGTCTCCCAGTCTTCCAGTATGTACAAGGTTGTTATAAAGAGGATTATGATCAACTGTTCATCATGTCCATCAAAACAAGGACAAGAAGAAATCAGCTTAAACCGAAGTAAAGAAGATTTAGGCCAGACAACAGAGGAAACTTCCTAATGGCGTGAATCATGCAGCACTGGAAGACATAACCCAGTGGTGTTTTGTTCAACTTTTCAAAGAAAAGACTAAGAAAACATCCAGCACTGATGGTTCAGAAATGCTCAGCCCTGTCTCAGTGCATGAGGCAGTAAGGGTTGGGAGGGAGTCCTTTCCAGCTGTGAATTCCCGTGACTTTAGGATGTGCTAATCTAATGCAGTGAGAGGCTTTTCAGGTAGTCTAGTGTTGCTGAGGGATTCATAGAGGCATAATGAAGTCCTTCAGGCATTTTGCCCTCTTAAGCATTCAAAATTTCACCTGATGGACCTCTTTAGTAAAAAGTGTCATCCCTGCATGCATGGAATTGTTTGCCCAGGATGTTGTACATCTGGGTGCTATCTCATCTCTGGAGGGGCAACAGAGGGGACAGGATTCAGATGTCTGAACAGGGCGGTCCGGCGACCTTGGGACACCTCAGGATATCCAAGCCATTCATATGGGGGTTTTGTCATTTCTACCAGCTATACATGGATGACATGGATACTGTAGGGTGTTTCACATGAGACAGGGTGCCTCTGTTTAGACAACTGAATCACAGCCTTGAGAGATCCAGCTTGTCTCTACAGCTGAGAGTCTCACCCTCACCTCTATACATCTTCTGTTTGAAAACATGCAGCCAACTCCCAAACTGTCTTCTTCCCAAATGCAAAACTGCTGAGCCTGAAATGTTTTCTGAAAAGGGGGCTGGGTTATTTTTCCAAATATCGTCATAGTTACTCAAACCTCCTGGATATTTTCTGCAGCAAAATAGAGCAAAAGTTGCACCCCGAGGAGTCTCTCAGCTGAGAGGAGTCATGGCCAGAATGACCGCACTCCACATGGAATGATGTCCCTTCCCTCTTCCAGGACCTTGAATTGACATGATATGATCTGAAAGGCATATCCTTTCTGTGCTCAGCTCTTGCTAGCGGCTTGGCCCTGCAAAAATCTTCATGCCATCCTAGCAATCCTCACCATCACTGCCCAAACACTGAAAACATAGAAAACCACGATCAGCCATAGCACAGGACAGAATATGACCTGTTTTTATTCGTAATGGCCTGACATCATGCTATGTGTGACCTGTCACTTGATGTGCAGACTGTAAAATTGTGATTTGACAACCTCCTTTCACCTTCATATTCTCACCTAAGAGAGAAACTTGACCAAAAAAATGGAAAATGTGATTGGAAAGCTATATAAATTAGCGAGGGATCCCAGGATTAGCTCCTGAATTTATTTAGAATGATTTTTTTTTTAACTGCCTAATTTCAGTTTGATGGGTCCCTTTGAGAACTAAGCAGGTCACGTTGCTAAACTAAGCAAGAGCTTGTCTTCTTTATGAACAGCTTCTGAGTTCTGTTTGTACTCAAAGGGAACAGTGTCATGCATTAATTGAGTCTCACTGGTTTAATTTCCGATTGACAAGTAAATAGTTCTGGTTCTTAAAAAATTACACAACAGAAAAAACTCGCAGTAATACTCTGGTGACAGTCTTTCCAGACACATACTTTTTTTTTTTTCTTTCCAGATCAGCACAAACCACAAATGCAGTTGATACTGCATCATTCTATTTCAATGGATGTATTATAGTTCATTATATTAATCTGATTATGCTGAATTTTGGCTCTTATTTAAAGCTAAATTGACTTTACCTATTTAATACAGCTGCATGTTTAACACTTAATAAAGTTGCTAACCATTTCAGTGAATCTGATTTTGTCCCAGAGCAAAATTCATTAAATCTGTCCAATTGCTGGGTGAAGAATCTGGAAGAAAAGCGGTATGGACACAGATTAAGGGTCAGACTTTCCCAGCTGTTTACAGATGCGGAAGAGAATTTAGGCCTCCTTCTCTCTCCACAGGCAACAAGAAAGTGAGAGTGCTTACTTTCCTGATAAAGATTACGGAGAAACCAGCCTCTCCTTTCACTGGTTTTGAGATCCTGCTAGGGTGAAGGAGTCCTGGTGGAGGAAGATAGGAGGTAAAGGGGGATTGTGGCTGGGATCTTCTATGTATAGATGTCAATCCATCACCCTAGCTGGGTAGCACAAACCAGCCCAAGCTGCTTCTGCCCCAGTTGCATACTTGCCGCTTCTTGGGAGGCTCCCAGCGCAGGGGAAATGCATGAGATTGCAGTAGCCTGAACACAGAATTTTGTCAGAAGCCTGGTAGGTACCTCAGCAGCAAAGGTACGTGCAGAGGAATGGGTCTCTCAGTTGTGTTTAGCTATGGAGGTCTGTGGGCTGAGAGAAAAAGACTGCTATCATCTTCACCACTCCATCCCCTGCCCACCACACAGCTGGGAGAAGACCAATGGGCAGTGGTAGACATATCCACACCTGGAATAACAAGGGCACTGCACAAACAACCCCCTTGCTAGCAACCATGAGGTCCCATCCATGCATACACCCAACTGGCCATTACTTTACTCCTATATGGCAATCTACAAAAAAGACTGCTTAGTTAATCATGAATTTGTTTATATCCTTGGCATAGGAGTCTCACTGACTCGCATCAATAAAGTCCAACTATCTGAATAAAATGGAAAGTGCCAGTATATACAGTATACAGATATACTGCTTCTTGACATTTGCCTGTCCCACTTGAGACAACTGATGAAGAGAGAAGGCTTTGGAGAGATCTGTCATCTTCCCACACCTACAGGGAGATCCCTGAGATGGAGGAGATGGGCTCTTCACAGCAGTTTATGGCAGGATGGAGAGCGACAATGGGCATATGCTGAAACAAGAGAGGTTCAGACTGGACATAAGGAGGAACCTGTTCCCTATGAGGACAAGCCCAAAGCAGAGCAGGTTGCCAGATAGGTTCTGCAGGTTCCATCATTGGAGGTTTCCAAGTCCTGTCTCTCTCAAGCCATGACCAGCACGGGCTGGCCTCAGAGGTGATCCTGCTCTGAGGACCCCAAGGCCCCTTTTGACCCAAATTATCCTGTGATCCTATGATTAGTTTAACAATCGCTGTTGGCAATGCATCTCCCACTGGTGGGATCAGTCTGACTGGATCTTTGCCCCCAACCCCTCTTTCTGCTGCTATCTTGCCCCCAGAGAAAACAAGTTATCCTCTGGACAAGGGTACTTGGTGTTGTGTCACAATGGTTGTCTGCTGCAAGGTTGCTTGTGGGTTCTAGGTAAGCAGTAACATACCTAGAATAAGATATGGGACAAGACATGAAAGGGAAAAAGGGGAAAAGCATGTAGTAGGCTAAATATGAGCCTTGTAACTTCAACATTGTAATTTCCCCCTTTGGTAAAACATACAAATGTGCTTCTCCTTCTGTGTTACGTGCCACATTGTTGAGCACCTTTTGCAAGTCATTTGTGGAGGCAATTCCTTCATTGTCAGTGCAGCTGCACTACTGAACATATAGTGGAACTGCTTTCACAAAAATAACAGAATCGACTATTCACAAAAATGCCTTTGATTAGGGATATTGCTTCTTTACTTCACAGTGGCAATGACAGAGTCTGAATGCCGTTTAGGAATACATAACATTAATCTCACATTGACAGTGTTTTCACACCTTGTTTTCCCTGACCATCAGATGATCAAAAAATAAGGATCCATTCCTAAAAATCTATACATTTATGAAGTATTTTGCTTCACACAGAGCACATATTTTAATTTACTAATCTGTATGTTCTGTGTTCTTCTAAATTACTCAAAACTGTCCAGTATCCAGGCTGATCATCATAGCTTAGCTGTGATGGCTACCAAGCACCACAATTTTTTACATTTCCAAATATATGACTATGATGAAGCAGGCACTGAACACAATTAATTTGTTCCTACTTTATTAAAGAATCAGGCAGTTTCACTCATCTAAACATGCCCTAAATGTACAGGTCTCAGAAAGATAGCCTCTCTCTGCTCTTCTTCAAATCAAATAGAAAACAAAAAAAAAAGTCCAGGAGAGAATCTTCTACTGCACCTCGAGGTCCCTTTTACATTGTCTGTCCCGTCAGCATGGATCAGAAATGGTGCTGCAATTTCTCTATGCCCGCGTAGTGATAGTACATTTAGCCAGACTGCACCCTTGGTGAGAAAAATAGTCCATCTAGTCCAGAATCTATACTGCCTTCTAAATGAGAAGGGGTCCTCTAAATAATCATCTATATACCCATGACTAAAACCTATACTGCTGTACAGAGGGATTTAGATCACAACTACATAAGATGCCTTAATCCTGGCATCTCCTATTTTTGTAACTGGAATGTTTTTTCAGGGTTTTTTTTTTAGATCTTGTATTAATATTAATATTCCAATGAATTGTATAACATAATAAATGGTATTTGCAGTATCTCTCTGTGATCTAGAAAAGAGGTGAGGGAGCATAATTTGAAGGTGACACAAAGGTATTTAGGTTAGACTGAGCCAATGGACAGAAAATAATTCCCAAAAGTTTTGTCCAGCCTGAGAATGTGGGCAGTTGGCTGATAAAGCTGGTGGTGCTCATTAATGCAAAATCATGTCCAGCAGATGGACTCACCTGAAGTGCTCTGCACAATGTTTGGTACTAAACCACAGACAATGAAATCAGGGAAAGACTGGGACATTCACCTGGAAGCTCAGCGTAAACCTGTAGTCAAATCACAAAGAAGATGTTGGCGTACATAAAGAATGGGATGGAAAATATACAGAATATTAAGATATTGCAGTGCCATTAAGGTTTAGTGATTCACCTGGAATATTGCATTTGGTTCGGGACAGCCTAATGCTCTACAGAGACATACTCAGAAGAGTTAATTTAGCTTAAGGAGCTTACTCTCCCTGAGATCCCTCTGCAGACAAGAGCAAGCTTTGGGCTCTCTCCTAGGAGGTATTTCAAGCATCTCTCCATCATCCTTCAGAATAACCTGTTTTTCTCCATTAAAACAAAGGCTAATGTTAGCCCTTTCTCTATCAAGGCACACAGAAATGTAAGGCACAGTTAATGAAAATTGTTGGGGAAGTGGGAAAAAACATTACGATTGAGGAAGCTGCTTGATTTATATAGGGAGCAATCAGAAGTATACAAGCTCAGGCAGTCAAGAGCAGATAGACCTGGCACTTCTCCCAACTTTTTCATAATAAGACAACAAAACCCACCAGTGACACTGAGAGGCAGAGAATGAGAGAGGAAGGCTGTTCCACCCACCCCGTAAGGGGATGAAGCTTTGTTGCCTTGAGAGCCTTGCAGGATTAAAAAAATGTCATCCACTCCACAGGTGACAAGACTACCAACAGTTATGCTAGCAAGGGTTAAAACGTTAGCAGTCTCAGGGCTTGGGTAGCTGTGCTTCACATTACAATTTAACTTCTTAATGTAGAAGATGGATTCTCATATTTACTGTTCTTCCACCAACAAGCAGTTTATTCTCTGGTTACTCACTTACACGGCTTCTGCATTTCTCCCTGAGGCATCTGGCACAGCTACCCCTGGAGATAAAATATCCCACCCGCTGGATTGGTCTTATGATCTCCTCAGACATTTCTGAGTGAGTATACAGTTGCTAGCTGTGCAGAAGGAAAAGAGCCCACAGGGACAAGCCTGAATGTGAACCTCAGAGCAAACGATGAGCCAGATTGCCGTGAGCGAAAGGCCACCCATTCCCTCACCTTTCCAGAGGGGTTCCTGCCAGGCCATTACTGCAGAAGGATACACATCATCACACCCTGGGTGAAAAACAGTGCTGAAAGAGACTGCACAAACTCATTTACAACATCCCACTGACCCTAGGGTGGGTCAGCGGTACCAAGCCATACCTAGCAGAAATCTGTCTAATCTATTGTTACAAGCACTGGAAGATGAGGATGCTCTGCCTCAGCATAGGCATGACACTTCACCATCTTCATTGCTAGAGCATTTTTCTGTAGTAATTAGATTACTTTCTATGTTGTCTTGCCCACCATGGATATCAAACACAGATAAAGAATCATAGGTCCAGTGAGATATTTTGACACTGGGTTTTCTTACATGCAGCACCTTTCCCCACATTTGGTGCTCTCCTTAAGGCATTGGCCCAAGCGTCCAGGATGCAGAAGCACAGCAAGATTCTGTCAGCACTGGGAAGGTTGGCTCCTTCTTACCGGCAAGGCTTTGGGGGCCTTCTCCCTGGCCTAACCCTTTCCTGACTCAGAAGCACAGGGTGCTCAAAGCCACGCAGCAAATGGCCCCACCAGCCTCCAAGCACTCCCCGTGTCCTCCCCTCCTCACTGTTCATCCTCTTTTTCCAAAAGGGCCACAACTGCTCTCTCAGCTGCAAGAGCACTGTGAGAGCACACCTACTGCTTGCGTCTCTCTCTCCCAGCTCCTTTGAGCTCTGGTGCTCCCTGCATTGTACAGACCGCACAGTCTTCAGCGTGGGCAGCTGTGTAAGCACTGGTAGCAGGAACCAGAGGGGATCTTACATTTTGCCTCTGTTTGAAAGCCCCCTCCAAGCGTATTTATGGTAGGCCTGTCTGGTTCCATGCAGAACACACACACACAACTTTGTGTGTGGCCCATATTATTTCTCTTGTACCTACAATGCCTGTCTGCTTGTCATAAAAGGAAATTTGGTGGATATGGAAAAAGACGGATCATATCAAGTTACACCTCATTTTTAAAATTAATGGAATTATAAATCACCTGATTATTTGTTTTGGTCTTTTCTCAGGAGTTACAGGGATGGTGATTATTTCTAATTCCCTGGCTCCACATTTCTCTGCCCTTACTTTTAACAGAAGCACTATGTTTGCCCTCTTCTAGTCTTCTTCAGAAAAGGCGTTAAGCCCTCTGAGCTTCTCAGCATCATCTGTCAATTTTTCTACCCATAAAGTAATTCTTCCCTTGGTTTTCCTTTTTGTTACTATCAAAAATGCCCTTAAAATGCCTTATTAGTATAAGCAAAGAATAGGAGAAGTATTTTATTTTGTGCCTTAAACTTTCTGATTTTTGTCTCTGTATGCTCACGCTGAGTTTTTTTTAACATTCATTTTTAGATATTTGACCTAGTTTCTATGTTCTGTACACTCCCTTCTTGCACTTGAGATCATTGAAGAGCTTGTGATTTCACAGATATCTCCTACTGCGGTTTCTATTCTTTCTACAAGCTGGGATATTTTGTGATTCTGCTCCTACTGTCTTTTGTTTATTTTTATTTTTTTTTTAATGAACGACCAACGCTTTCTGCAGCTCTTTTTTTTTCCACAGATTTGATTCCCAGAGGAATTTACCTGCTAATATCCTCCGAGTTCATTAAAGTCTGCTGCCCTGAAGTCCTTTGCCTTCAGGTTTATGTTGTCCTTCCTTCATTTCCCGAGGCTTACAAATCCTGTAACTCTCTCACAAACACTGTCCTCCACCTTCACCCTCCCCAGCTGTTCCTCTCCCGTGGTAAGAACTGACTCCAGGATTGCCACCTGGGAAGCTGCTTTCTTTCTGCATGATGAAACGCCGGTGACACACTCACCGAACAGGCTATGCCCCAGTTTATCACGCCCTTCATAACTATCAGAGTAAAGACCCCCCAAAACCAATCAGCCCTGCTTTTTTCTAAAATTAATCTGCTAACTGCTCTAGAAAGAGCCTCATCTATCTGAGTTTCTTAGTTAAGGGAAAGAAGATGAGTGTAAATGACGTGATTTTTTTATCATACTATTTCCTGCTACTATTTAGAGATGTCAGGTCCATCACATTCTACATTTTTTGTCTAAGAAATGTACACATCTGCTTTTCCCTCTCCAGCTCATATTTCCCCAGTTCACTGCTTTCCATTTCTTCCTCATGTATGCAGTTTCAGGTAGACTCTGTGGAGCATCCTAATGGGAGGGGAAGGCAGAGCTATGACAGTCACTGAACCTTCCCTGCTTGTGAGATGTGAGAGTTTCACAGAGAAGCGCCTCTTCATGGGCAAGACCTTGTGAAGGTTATTTCACCCTTCCAAAAAGTCACATTAATTAGGCAGTAAGATTTTGCCCAAACCAGCATCCATGGTTTGACTATAAGGACCACTTTATTCCCCATTTCTTTATCAGGCAGTTTAAAGTTTGGTGCTGAGACCATGCTGGATCACTCAGTTTAGTCTGATTTGATCTTGTCATCTTCATTATGAGCTGACCCTACAATCTGAAACAGAAACATTATAGTTACATTAAATACCAATAAAATTATGTGCAAATACAAAGATTAACTCATTCTAACTTGACTTTTTGCTGCATGATCCTGTTCTCCTCAACCACATAAAAACTATTCAGCCGCAAAAGGCCCTTGAGCATAACATGACATTTACAGCATCTCTGAGTATTTCTTGTTTATTTCTCATAAATTTCCTTTGGTAATAACTTACTCACTCAGCAACTCTCTACAGTATACACATACATTACATGATTATCTCATATTTTATACAACACACGTTAAAGTAATTAATTTTCTCAGGCAAATGTCATACCATTTAGTTCATCATTAGGAGCCAAATATTTGTGCAACCATTTGTTACAAATATATGCATAACCACGGAACACTTCAGCTCCATGGTATTTATTAAGTGTAATTTAAAGGGACATTGTCGAGGTTGTTACAGTCTCAACTTCCACATTAGTTTTTGTTCCACTTGAAATTCCCTTAAGGATTCAACCTCAACTCATCTATTTACTTGTTAACTATCCTTGATACAGTATTTAGCACACAAAAATAAATATGGTTTCACTGTGGTGTGGAACAGGCTGGCGAACAGCTAATGTTCCACATCCCTAGCATGACAGAAGGGTTTAATCTCTCATTTAAACTTTCTTTATCCTTTTAATTGACAAGATCTGGAGTTTATCCCATCTTAAAGGCAGAACCATAGCAAATAAGAATAGGTACCTCCTTCATAAAAAGAACTGAGTTTAATCACAAGTTCAAACTGAACTTCAAGTTAAGACATTTCTTTCTGTGCTAATGCAGGTTACCTCCAAACAAACAGACAAAACCCCATCAGGACAGCAGCTCTAATTTCAACAGATGACAGACAAGTTAGCCATGCAGCATCAGGACCAGTTCCTTTGAAAAATATATTTGAAGGGCATGAAACCACCTCTGACTGACAGATAGTGAAGTCTGCTTCTCCCATCCCCTAAATCAGGTTTTACCCATACTCCTCACACACCAATCCAAAAGCCCTTCAAAGTACATTTAGAGAGAGGAAGAGCATCAGTGGAGCTGTGCAGTAAGAAATTGTGCTCAGAGACTCAACAGGCTGAACCAGACGGTTCCATTCAAGCTAACAGCCCAATAAATCCTGATCCCCACAGGCCACTTATTCTTCAGCACATTCAATCAACAGGTCTGGAAAGGGGGACCTGACACTTTTCTCACTTATTTTGGCCTTCAGTGAGAAAAGCAGCAGTGAAGAAGCAGAACCAAAAGCAGTACAAGTGGGAATGAGAAGGAGTAGGAGGAAGCGCAAACCCAAGAAGGCAAAAAGATAGGAGAAAGAAATATTGAGAAGACACAGCAGAGTGACACCAGAGGTGAGACTGACTGCAACAGTGCAGCACCTTGGCCAGACTTCTTTTAGGTTGTTGTGAATAGCTACCTTTATTCGAGGAAGATGCACTCAGACTGGAACAGGCAGAGGGAAAACAGACCTGGGTGTTCAGAAGAAAGATGAGTTACCACACAAGCACAGTGCCAAAATGTCTGGTTCACTAAACTTGGCGAAAAGCTGAGAGGAGATGTGATTGCTATCTGCCATTATGCAAGAAGCAGGCATCAAATGGCAAAAAGGAGACACATTATTCAAAGGACAATGTCAAAACAAGGATGAAAAGGATACGTTTCCCATGAACGCCTTTAGGCTGGAAGTTAGAATAAAGTCCTAACCAGCAAAGGGATTAGGTTTGGGGCAAACCTCAATTCCTAATTTACTCATAATTGACTGCTTTCAGTCAGTTTTGAGAAGCTGGTATTGACCAAGACTTTTGATCCACACAGATGACCTCACTATCATTAAGACAGAGCTTGATTAATTTAAGAAACAATTTCTGGTGCGGTGCCTGCAGTTGCCAATATCTTGGTTTCTGTGATGGAGGGGATTACTGTCACTCCTGTTCTATTATTCTGTCAGACTTCACCAGTTTTGAGACCACTGCTTGGAAACCTAAAATGTACTTACTGCTTTGATATCTTACACTGCCTTAATTTTTTCTATGGACAATGCACTATCACATTTGAAGCAGAATGGATGAATTCTCGAAGCAGCTTTGATCTGTCCTAGATCCTCAAAGCAGCCTGCAAGGATAGCTTGAAAGCTTTTTATTTAAAATAAGTGGCATTTCCTCCCTTCTCATTTTAATTGAAATAGATGCTGAATGCAGGGCAAATTGTATTGTAAGCCTGAGTGCAGAAAGCAAGTATGCTTCTAAACCAGCCTTGATCAATAGCAGTTTCTTGTAATTGACTGTAATCTATCTATCTATTTATTGCCATGGGAATTTTTAAAATTGTTGGGTTGTTGGGGTTTTTTTTGTTGTTTTGTCCATCAGCTGAAAAGATTAATCTGGAAAATGGAGGATGGAAGGAGAGGGAGGAATTGATCAGTCATGCAGCCTCAACTGATGGCGTACCCTCGAGGCAACTTGCAAGACTTGGAGAAATGCCGACAAAATTTTCCTAGGCGGAAGGAAACAGACTGGTAAGTCTAGTTGAACAGAACCAGGGTTGGGTTTTTTGAGTGTCTTGTGGTGCCTCGTTGGCTGGATGGGAGAGCTTTGACAATGGGCACAGAGATCCAGGCTACAGGCAAGTTACACCACTGGTGGGAAGGAGGAAAGATGTGTATTGACACTTCTTCCGAGCCAAACCCCTTGCTTTTGTGAGCAAGGCAGTGTGAGAGCAAAGAGAGGAAAGCCAGGAAATGTTAATGACATGGATGGGTTCAGTCCCATTGACATCACAAACAGGTCAGGAGTAAAGGAAGGAAAACCAAATACAGTCAGGAGGGAAATAGCTGTCTAGTTGGCCATGAGTGCGACCCACCGTTCTGCAGTGTCTGACACTGTCATCAGTTGTCTGGATGCTGCAGCTGAGGCGATAGCAGCATTTCCCTGACTTTCATGGGGCTGTCTGGGGGTGGTTGCCCTTTTAGGCTGCTCCTGTTAGAAAGTCATCATGCCCCCCTGCCACGGGGGCTTTGTGTTCCCAGGTGGTTTGTCTTCACTCTGAAACAGACGTTATCTGGAGGGAGGAACACCTGCTTCGCTCTTTGCGCAGGTGATGATGTAACTTGGAGGCCTTGACTGTATCTTGACGAAAGGTTGCGTTGCTTGTCGAGTGCTGTATTTGTACTTTCCTCCTGTCGGTTTTTTAGGTGTGTTACTTATCTTGGGGTTTTCCTACTTTTCCCAGCAACTACTGCGTGCTGTATTAAATGCATGTCTGTGGTTTAATTACAAAAAAATCTGCGTACCATTTCTGAATTAAATTAGAGGCTTTTCTGTCAGGTTCATTTTACTAGCGTGGCTGCATCTCAAACGAGCCCACATAAGGAGGGTGAAGAGGAACTGAACAGTTACTCCATACTGCAGATCTCACTGAATATATGCAGCGGGGGCAGCTCAAAGGTAACTACCAGGCCCAGAATATTTCTTTTTCATGTACTTCCAAAAGCGTGGGGGACTTAGGAAAGTAGCCCCTCATAGTCTCCACAACTTCAATGACAGGGAAGCCAGGCTGATTGCAAACATCCCTGAAAAGCTCACACCTTATGTAAAAGAGTTGGGTATTAGATGAGTAGGAACTTCAAAATGCTTCAAACAGGCAAAGTGAAACACGCCCACTGAGCTTGTTCTGTGAGACAGCAAACTTCTTCCATCAAGTTTCCAGAGGCTGATGAATTTGTGTGTGATGGTGTGATGGGGTGGGGACAGAAGGGGAGGAGAACCAGCCTACTTCATGGTCTCTAGCACACAGCCTGCACCAGGGAGGTGGCACCAAAGGGGGTACTATGGCACCCACCCTTCTCCCTGCCCAACACCTCACTTCCCTGAAGGGCACAGCAGATCTGAGTGAGGTGACTCATGTGCAAACACGCCTTATTAGGACATAATGAATTGGAGCAATTAGCTGTGGAAAGGTCATTCCGGTTAAGGAAACTTTCCATTGAGACAAGGCCAGATGTAACTGCTTTTCTGTTCTCCTATCCCCCACAGCATCAGCAGGACAAAAAGGTTATGGGCCTTTTCCCAGTGTGGAAATTCATGCTTAATACCTTGTCTTCTTGGGGCAGCAGGCAGCTGCAGCAATAATGTGCCAAGTGCCCATATGGTCCAGGGCCAGCACAGACCCCTGGCCACAGAAATGCTCGCTTTACCCTGGGTGGGTTGTCTGGAGCACTCCACAGCTGCAGCTGAAAATGATGGTCTGAGCACTGTTTTCTGGCCACCAAAGAAGTATCTTCATGTGCTACATGTTCATTGACCGGTGAAAACAAAATGAATGAGGTAATAAAAGACATGGGAAAACATAAGGGATCGATATTTCTAAGGATTGATCACTGATGGCATCAGTTGACCCACACTGCACCGCAATGAACAGCAACGTCAGGATTTGCCCCTTTTCCCCCTATGCTAGCTAGCTACAGGTAGGGCTGTAGCTCTTTCTCTCTGTGTATGTCAGTTTGATTTGATTCCACTAATCCCATCTCTATGTGATTTCTGTGATGACTATCACAGCATTTCATATTTTTCTAAGACAGGCCTAAGGAAGAAGGTATTAATAGGTAATAATTTTCCATTCTTAGTTTTTGGTACATAATTAAGCATATGTCAGAGTGCAACTCAAGTTTTAGTGTGCCTGCGTGATGATCCACATAGAGCCATAATTCACTTTAAACTAGGCAGCCTGGGAACAATCTAATTTTGGACAGCCCAGCCTTAACATGGCTTATAAAACCAGTCCTAGGAAGAGGATGAAGTAATGCATATAACGGAAGCAGAGATGTTTTCACGGTGAAGAGACACTGAATTATGCTGATTTTAGTCAAACTTTCCTGCTCTCCTCTTCTTTTCAAACTTTCTTATTCTAAACTGACACAACTTGGAAGTGCAAGACCTGGCCTGCTCCTGCCAACTGCTTGCCTTTGTTGTTTTCATTTAATAAAAAGCTTTTTTCAGAAATGGTTTCCAGGTCTTCCACTCAGACAAATGGACTAACAAGAGCCTGGAGCCAATGGCATTTGGTCAGAGTAAAAACCAGTATTTTTTTTTAAAATAAGCCTTTTCTGGAAAGTTTTGGGTTGCAAAGAAGTTTACAGTTTGAATACTTTTACTGATTTCCAGCCTGCTAGTAAAACTCAATCCCAATACAAAGAGACTAGAATCTCTGTCTTTTATCACAAAACCAGTATTTTTGATGTTTTACCCGGTTTTAGCTTCTCTCCTGCTTTCTTCCTCCTTTGAACTGTACAACTAATGCAGTCTTACGTACATTCACCACTATTATCCATAGAGTACTGTCAGAACATAGTTAATTTACTACTGCCAACTGCTTGCCTTTGTTGTCATTAACAATCTTCATTTAATGAAAAGCTTTTATCAAAAATGGGTTTCCTCTAGTACTTTTATTTTTCCCAGAAAAGGCATTAAAATTAATTTGTTTTCACTTGGTCTGTATTCTTGAGTGAATATAGCAAGGAATAAAAAAGATAAAACATGTGAGAGAAACCCCAAAGAGAAGGTAATGTAGAAAGAAACAATTCTGTTCTGAAGTAGAATATACTTTTTTTTTCCACTTTTGAAAGCAAAGAAATGATTGAAGACTGGTAGAAAACAACACATTGCAGCCATGCATTTGGTGTACAAGGCAGAAGCTCCCCTTCTCCACAGCTCCCTGTGGCTTCTTTACTGGGTGAGGCAGACGGAAAACCTATGCAGAAAGATTTGATCTGAAGGTTCATGAGATTTTCTGCTGGAAATGCACTGGACTCTCTACTGAGGCCATGTACTTCCCTAACCTTCCTAAAGAAGTGCTGCCATTTCCCTTGCATGTTTTTCACATACAGCCTCTGCCTATACTGCCTAAAACCTTGGAGCGACAGTTTATTATTGATGTCAGAAGAGTATTAAGACATTTCAACTGCCCTGCTATGTAAGGAGCCACAAGAACAAAACAGATACCAATTCTGGAGGATAAATGAAGTGAGAAGAGACAATAACTCTTCACTACTGTGTTTTGAAGATGGTTACTACCCCAAATGAGAAGTTGTGCCATTAGTTGCAAGGGGCCTATGGGGTTGCTGCAGGAAGCCACATCTAGGCTGATTCACTAATCTCAGAGAGACACGTTGGCAAACACACACGTTACAAAATGCATTGGATCCACTTTCTGAAGATCCTTGCTCTCTAATAAGAGCTGCCAGAACTGAAAGGTATGTTTTACGAGTATGCCCGCTGTCTCCTGGGCAATGTTTGTCAGGTACATAAAGACATACTGAAAGGGTATTGGGGGATCATGAGAACGTGCGAAGAACAACGGGCGATGCTGAAGACCTCCACTGCTGAAGTACGGCAGTGCTGTGTGCCCTGCAATAACCTTTCTGGAATTTTCACAGCTTGCTTTCCTTCTTCCCTTCTCCTTTCCCCATTTCAAACTTCAAACAAAAAATAAAAAATGGAAGAATTTTCACTGAAATTACAGTTTTTGAAATCAGAACCTTTTGGTCAAATACCAATTCAGGCAGCAAATGCTGCAGAAGCGCTCCACGGGAGCTGTACGGGGAGCACCTCCTAGATTCATTCAGACTGAACACATCGTCCATGCTGTTCCACGAGCCTCTGTTTCGCAGAGGAGAGATGATATGTTATGGGAATTTCATGGTCTGATGCATTATAGAGTATGAAATATGTCAGGGGAGATCCATTCCATCTATGAGAACAAGGACATTAAGCAACTGAAGTACAGCTCCTCTGAGACAGTGTGACGGCATATCAGAATTGAAATATTTGGGTTTCAACTAACTATTTTATCCATAAACCCATCTTTCTGTAAAAGGCAGTTCTAATTAAAAGCATATATTCACGAATAGCTTTATGTAAAATGGAGGAACATAACGTAGCATGGTTGCTGTTCTTTGGAGGCGATCTGGAATGCATCCTCCCTTATTAACAAGGAAAATGTTACTTGCATTAAAGAAAGAAACAACCCTCCCCCCCCCCCCCCCCCCCAGCCATCCGTGAGAAACTGTCGGTGTATTTTCTGTTTGAAATTTAAATTTGAGCATAATACCACCCACTGTATGAAAGGAATGTGATTAAAATGATGGTTCTGTCTATTTTCAATTAAAATACATTTTAAATGTTTACCTTTCCGCACTAAATGCAAATGCAGGTGCATAATACAGCACTGGGAAATCAGAAAGTGGAAACCCACTGACCTAGTTTCACCATCCCGGTGGACTAAAATGCAAACAAAACAAACAAAAAGATGTAAAAGCATCCCACCCACCCCCCACTCCCCAAAGCCCCCGAAGTAAAATGTGATGTATAGAAGTCACAAAAAGGAACACATTAAAAATTAATGCATGTGGAAAACGGCAAATGTGGTGGGATTTGCCCTGTCCATGACCCCGGTTCCAGAGTTATTGGGGGGGGGGGGATGTTCGGGCAGAGGTTACCGCACTCCGGCAGGTGGGAGGCAGGGGGCTACACAAGCCTTTGGGCCTGAGGAAAATTTTGAAAGATTTGTGAAGAAGACGGGAATGAATTTCGAAACATGGGATAAACGGACTCGTATTTAGTTCTATTTCGGTCCCAAAGGACGCAAACCCGGACTGGCCACCCCCCGCACCGCCCCCGCCCCCCTTCCGGGCCCGCCCCGCCACACCCCCCGCACTCCCGGGGACCGGGGCTCCCAAGGACGAAGGCCCGGGGCCGCCTCCCTCCGGTACCGCCTGGCCGGGCTGTAACGCCGGAGGCACCGGCGGCGGGGCCGTGGGGAGCGGGCCCGGGCCGAGCCTGCGCTGCCTGGGGGTCCCGGGCCCAGGGGCCCCGCCCGGCCCCGCCGCCCCTTCGCCCCGCCCCCGTGACGCCATCGGCCGGTCTCCAGGCAACGGCGCCCCCAGCGGCTCGGGGCGGCCATGGCGCTGCCGCTGCTGCCCGGGGCCTCCCGCCACCGGAACGTGAGTGATAGCGCCCCCTCCCACCCCCTGCCCCTGTGCCGGGGCTGCCGCGGCGTCTCCGCCCGGCCGCCCCCTCAGGCTCCGCCGGCCTGAGGGGGGTCGAGGGCGGAACAAGAGGCGCTTTTGGCTGTCGGTGGGGCCGGCCGGAGCCAGCGGGGCGCTGGCGCTCCCCGCGGAGTCAGCCCCGCGGGTGGCGAGCCGACGGCCAGGCCTTTCCTCCCCTCTCCTTCCCCGGCAGGTGGAAGGCGGGATGGTGTTCGGTGTGGAGAGCTCCCCCGGCTTTCCCCGGCAGTGGGAATACTTCGCAGCTGATCCGGGACACGGGGATCTGGCGGCTGCTGAGGGGCAGCTGGAGCTCTGGTTGCATCTGGCAAAGGCAGACAGGGAGAGGCAGATCCCCTCGAGATAAGCCAAAAAGTCTTTGTGGGGTGGGGGGGAATGCTAGGGGTGCTAGTTGTTCTCTCAGAGCTGCCGGTACCGTTAAATACCGATGGCAGTCTGTGGATATATAAGATGGTATTTTTATCGTGAGCTACAATAGCAAACAAAAGAAAAGGCTGCCATCACTACTTCAGACTTGTTCAGCAAGGATCGCTAGAAATTTCCTGAATACAATCTGTACTGTGAAATGGTGCGGGAGGTAAGGAAGGATGGGGCATGGCACTGGAGCTGGTGCCTTCAGGAGGCGGAGGAAGCAGTGCAGACTTTCTTAATAATGTTAAAATACCCGGGAAGGAATCTGCCATTTTCACACTACGAACACGTTGTGGCCGTTATAGCCCTTGTTTCTGCATCCTGACTGCTGGGGTGCTTTGGCGGTTCCTGAGTATGGCCCACTGTATGAGGGAGGTGTTAATGTAGTGCAGGGACAATTTGCAAATGATTGTCAAGACACAAGTATTAATGCCATTGGTACCGTGAGCATCAGTACCCTTTCAATATGAGACTTCTCCGTGCTATTAGCATATCTGGAGCCCACTTCATGAGCTATAAATCAGTCTGCATTAAGTGCAGTCCAGTGTAAAATCTCTGGCAGTTCTCTAAAAAAACAAGACTGGCAGATGCAATTGTAGCTGCCCAGGTGCTGGTAGAGGGAGCATGAAATTGCACAGAAATATATGACTTCCCCAGCCTCACTTGGTGTGTCAGCGTTGCACAGGTGTGTCCACACACACAGGACCTCTTGCGGCATGAGCCCAGTTTACAAGCAGCGAGGATCTTTCAGACAACTTCTTCCCCACAAGCAGCAGGCTGGGTGCCATTGTTTTAGAAGGAAAAAAAAAAGAAAGGGTCTAGTGGTGAATACTCAGTGTCTCTTGCCAAATTAAAATTTGTATTGTAAAGAGTTGGTTGTGTATACAACACTTGAGGTAGCTGCTGAGTGGTGACATTGAAATAGGTGTGTACCATTGGTATCTGCTGAGTGGAAGCAGAATAGCTCAGCTCAGTGTTATCCATGGCTTTGTTGTTCTCCAAATTTCAATTTAACTTGATAGCGGTTATTGGTTTTGGAGTATGATGAAGTTGTTTCCAGAGCTCCACAGGAGCAGTGAAGAGGCTTTGTGATAGACACGATGCCTCCTTTTTCAGAGAAAAGGCACAGTGTTTGACTTCACGTGCTTGATGAGTTACATATGGAGAGTGCTGCACACCCCGTGCTGTAGTACACAGAGCGCTTAGGTGTGTTATGAGAACTAAAGGTGTGAAAATGGAGTCACATTTGCCACAAGACAGCATTGTAACATGATGGTTATACCCTTGTTAGGGCCCCAAATTCTCTTTTTGACAGTCCTTGAGATAGTGGAGTTAATACTACTTGCCTTTCTTAAAAAGCATTTCTGACCTTCACTTAGTTATTGACTATTAGATTTAATTTTATTTTCATATAGTTTCACAAATGAGAGGCTAATAGGAGCATATTTAAAGGGAAAAAAAAAAAAGTCACTGCTATAGATAAAATGAAAAGGAACAAAGTATTTTCACGCGTTAGTACTCTAAGCGTTGTTATCGACACCTCTTATTGCACGGAAACAACAGTAGCAAAGCCTCCCCTAAAGAAGGACAAGCAGAGGACAGGAGATTGCTGTTCCTGTCAGCCCTTGGTTTATAATTATGGGGTATTAATTCCACTCTTATCACTGTTCAAGCTACTGCTGCAATCCTCTTTTCTCTGCCCCTAATGCTTCCACCTGCCTCATATACAAAACCACGAAAGGCAGTGCGGAAGAGGAGTTCATATGCATTTTGTCTACCTTGGATGTGTTTTATAAGGTGGCTGGGCTGTTTCCAGAAAATCAGAGCTTTAAGGTAGTTAGGGACATGGAGTCTAACTTCAGGGCAGCAGGGACAGTGTTGGCAAATGGGAAGTAAGAAATCTTTTTGCAGTGCTTAGGTCTCTGGATCCAAGAGCCACTGGCCCTTGTATTACCCCACCGTTACGATTGTTATTACTTCTAGCCTGCTTTACCAGGAATGCTTACTTCCTCTCCAGCCAGAAGCAGAAACGCTTCATCTCCAGCCGGGAGCAATGGCAGCGAGGCTGGGCAAGCTCGCAGCCACCCCTGGTGCCGGCACTGCGGAAGGCAGCAGCTGCTGGCGGGTTTTTACTATTTTTCCTTCCCTTCACTGCAACTGACTCATGCCCAATTCAGCAACATCACTGTGAGCGATGCTGCCACTGTGGTCCTGCGTAGCTGGGACAAAATCTTGCTGCTTGGGCATCGCAGCTCATGAGACTGAAGGGAAACATAGGAAAGGTGATAGACACTTTTAAAACAGCTGGAGTGGTTCCTGTGGTAACATAAGGTAATGTTTCCTCTGGGCAGAAGGCATCAGCAACATAAAATATTTGCTGTCTACAAAGAGAGTAAAAGGAACCACTCCTATTTTTTCAAATCTTTTAAAAATCAAAATTATAGTAGTTTGTGTACCCTCTTCTCCTCCTCTAGGACTCCTGTTCCTTGAACAGAAGTCTGAAGATAAGCTGCTGATCAGCAGTGCCTGTCACGTTTTCCTGTGGGTGATGAGGCAATCTAATGACAGAGCGGGCTGGTATTTTGAGCACAGATTAGCCCACCTCCTGCCTGCCTGCGTGGTCTTGCTCTTCAGGGGGCTGGCTAATGGGCAGAAGTCAGGCCTTGCCCCTTTGCTGAGGCTGGGGAGGCCAGAGCTTGTGCTGGGAGTGCTGCTGCCCCTCAGCAAGGCTGGTGCTCCTCTGTCCTGGCAGCTTTGGAGAAGTGCCCTTCCTGCCCGGCAGTGGCAGGATGTGATACTCACACATCATTTATTGTCCTGTTGCATTGGAGAGTTTATTCATTTTTTTATTCTCATAAACAGATAGTAACTTGTGGGTTACCCCTTCAAAAATTTTGCTACCTGTTGCATACCCTTGAAAAGGGGAATTTCTTAATTCTTTTGTTTCTGCCAGTGAAACCAATGTTTGAGAGCCACAGGGAGACCTGGGTACTGTGGCTTCTGCCTGCAGACCCCCACTGATACTGAAATTGTGCAATAATGAAGTTTTCAGGTTTGTCCATACAAGTTCTATGCATATTGCCTGTTTGTCAGGACAGAAAATCACAGATCTTGATGACCATGTTTATTCCTGCATGTGGTGGAAACATAGCATATAACAGGTTTTCTCTGTTACTGCAAGAAAATTTGTGCATTTGGAGCCTGGACTGTGTCAGGGATGACACTGGTTGCAATGCAACAGCATCATTACTTCCTTTGTTAGTGTTACTGGTCTACCTCCTGTTCTCAAAGGCCCCTTTTGGTACCAGATTGATGTTCTTGCCTTATATCAGCAGATAATGGAGAGGACCACATATTCACATGGGTCAGATATAGCAAGTGTATTTTCTTGCCTGAGGTTTGAAATCCTTCAAAAAGAGAGAATTCTGTGCAACAATTCTGCATTGCATTTCTCAGAGATATGGACAATAAGTTTATAGATCTCAGAGGGAAAATGCATCCTTGAGAATATCAGTTGCTGTTACAAACTTAAGGGGTGCAGCAGAAATTCCTCATTTTCCTTGTTTATTGCAGGTGCTTGGAATTGCCCTCAACTGTGCTACTGTTATTGTCTCTGTGTTTCCTGGCTCGAGTATTTGCTGCTGCTCTGTAATCATTGGTGCCAAAACGGGACATTAGTTTTTCTTGACAGAGTGCTTGCCAACCTCTTTGTAAGCCTGCCTGCTGTGCTTTCCCGTCTTCTTTCACTGTCCTTCTTTCCTGAATCCCTTTCACTGCCTACTGTTACTTAGCCCTGCTTGCCCAGATTTCTCTCTGTTCACAAGCCCCAAACCCAAATCTTCCTGTAGCTGCCCATCAGGGTTGCATTGTGGACCCTTTATATCCATCTGTTGTCTTCTTTCAGGTGATGTCAGCTCAGGCAGTAAGAGCAAACTAAGAGAGTCATAGAACCATAGAATGGTTTGGGTTGGAAGGGACCTTTATGGGTCATCTGGTTCCAACCTCCCTGCAAAGAGCAGGGACATTTTCATCTAGATCAGGTTGCTCAGAGCCCCATCCAGCCTGGCCTTGAATGTTTCCAGGGGTGGGGCATCTACCACCTCTCTGGGCAAGCTGTTCCAATGCTTCACCACCTTCATTGTAAAGAATTTCTTCCTTATATCTAGCCTGAAACAACCCTCTTTTAGTTTAAAACCATTAGCCCTTGTCCTATGGCAACAAGCCGTACTAAAAAGTCTGTCCTTGTCTTTCTTATAAGACCCTTTGAAGTATTGAAAGGCCAGAGTTAAGGTCTTCCTGCAGCCTTCTCTTCTCCAGGCTGAACAACCCCAACTCTCTCAGACTGTCCTCACGGGGGAGGTTCTCCAGCCCCCTGATCGTTTTTGTGGCCTCCTCTGAGACCTGCTCCAGCAGGTCCATGTCTTTCTTGTACTGATCCAGGCTGTTTGTGTTGATGTACCTTGTTCTGGATTGTGTTAGAGGGGCACCAGAGTTACTGGGAACAATGCCTTACATGATATTCCTCCTTTTATGGTACCACTTCACCTCTGAACATACTGAAACCTCTGCAGCAAGCTAGGGATGATAGAAGAGTGGAAAATTGGTCACATGAATTTGACTGGCACCCTGTGCAGCATTTGCATTTATTTTCATTGCTGAAGCAACCAGGAGACTATCAGCAGCCTAGAGCAGTTCAGAAACGCCACAGTTCATCCTGATACAGGATTTGAGCAGGACCTCCACAGTGCAGTTGCTGTTCTCAAGGTAGGAATTAAAAATGGATACGGAGAAGAAAACCAGACTGCTACCAGCAGCCTCTGCCTTAACTCTCTGTGAGACTTGCTTAAAAACACATAGCTCCTGAGACAGTGTGTGTCACAGGGCTCCCTCATCACTCCAGCCGCCGCAGTGAGAGATTTCCAGTTGTGTTTGGCTCAGCTGAAACGTGCGGCTCCCTGATGAGTTTGCTGTGTCTCTGTACCAGAGTATTAAAGAGCAAGATGGAGGGAGTATGAGGCAGTGTTCCCCAAGGACTGCAGTGGCTGAGTTTGCAAAGCCGATAGCTGCAGTCAGAGAATCCTGACCTTTGCATTAGTCACTATTGAATGTATCCTCAATATTTATTTCAGGCTCACCACACAGAAAATGACCAGCTTTGTTCAGCAGATCTACAGCCTGTTCAGTTTAGCTGCATTAGCACAGCAGACACTGTAAAGCTCTTTCCCTGCACTGATACAGATTCTTTTAGAAGTCATTTAATATCACTGTGGAGGTAACATGATGTTCTGTCACTATTTTAGGCTGGATGCGCTCTTGAGTTCATTAGCTGAAGTTTCCCAAATGTCATTTTTTTTCTTTTGTGATCTTCAATTGTTGGTTTTGTTTGTTTTGTTTTTTTTTTTTTTTAAGAAATAGCTGTACAGACTTCTAGATGAGATTATTTTGCATATGGATTTAGGTGCTTTTCATGGAGAAGGTGCTATTAAGTAATTACTTGATTAAGAATCTAAAATAGTCTTTCTGTCTTTCTGTTGAACCCTAAAAAGTTACAAGAATGCCACAAAAGATTCTTTACAGAATTGCAGCTGTTGGGCTGTGTTTTTCACATCAAACTGAATGATGTTGCAAATTCATCTGTAAATTCTGGAAAATTTCCAGCAGGAGCAAACCTGGATTACTTTGATGAACACTTTACCACACTGTAGCTCACCAAACCCCAGAAACAGATGAACAGCAGATGCTCTAGAAGAAGCTTTGAGGACATGAAAAGCTTTCCTTTGCTCAAGAAAACTGCCACCTTCACTGTGCTTTGATAACTATGTCTTTCTCCCTAACCCATGCTTTGGTAATAGCGAGAAAATAATTAAATACTTGCTGTGCCAAAAAGTGGATCTGTTCTATATAGCACCTTCAGTGTAAGTCAGATGTTTCTGCCTAGAAATTTCCTTTTTAAAACTCAGCTTGACTATAGTTATTCCACATTTGGACTGATAAATGCAGAAAGCTCCCTTCCATTCTGACCTCTCCCCAACTCTTTATCATCTGAGGAACAAAATTAAAAAAAAAAAAAAAGAAAGAGAAGAGAGGGTGGCTCAGTAGCGCCCAAAGAAGAGGGTGGAAACCATCCCAAGTGCAGATGTGTTACAAAGTGGGTGCCAGACCCCTTGAGTTCCTGTCTGTTCCAGAGGCTTGTACCAGGAGAGCATCTGTGCTCACTTCTCGAGGGAGGGGTGGGATGACACGTGAAGATCTGCTCCTAATGCTGAGATGGCAGTGCTTACACTGTGCACTGTGCATTGTATTTTATATCAGAGCTCAAAAATATGTGCTGATATGAAATACTTTATTTTGGGCATTTAGTCCTGCACATATGCATCTCTCCTTTAACCTTGTTAAATTCCTGACTTGAACAATGCTGTGTGTCAGGGTGGCCTGTGGACTAACTAGTCATTACACAAACAAGTATTTCTTTTTATTGATTTTCTCTTTTATTCAGTAACCCTTATTCTTGAGTTATAAACATATGATTCAGGAGTACTTCTTTTTTTCCTTTTTCCTTTGTATTATTCTTTAAACTATGATACTTGTCATGTGCCCGTTTTGTTCACCTCTATTCAAAACATTGCTTACCTTTGAAATATCTTCTTTGGGGAAGTGCTTCCCTACTCTCGATCATTACTGTCCCCAGGATGCAAACCTTACCTCGTTTTGGAATGACTGCTTCAAAGGGTGCTGCCTAGCCCAGCTTTTGTTAACCTAAGCATTGTTTATTACAGTATTAAAAATAATAATTTGTAAAAGTAGTAAGTCATTTATTATTTTGCATACCACCATCCTTGCAAAGGTGGTATGCAAACGGATTTTAAGCCAAGGTTAAGCTAAAGCAGTGATTGAGCTGTTAGTATCATGGGCAGCTCTCCATCCTGTCTCACTGGATTTAGAGCACCGCAAGGCACGTGAACAGTTCAGATTGTAACCTGCAGCGTGCAGTAGTTCGTATATACAAGCGTTGAATGTTATGAGCCATGATGCTGGTTAGCTGCTGCCTTTCAAAGTCCTCACTCTTTCCTGTTGGCAGAATGAAGTAACTACTTGATTACTTTCAGGTTTTGCTGCTTCACTGCTTGTGCTTGATTCCACAACTACTGTGCTGAGCGTGTGTTACATTATCTTGGAGCACTTGAATGTTGCCATGATTAAAAACTATTATTTTTACTGTTTTTTTGATTTATGATAGTAACTTAGAGTTGTCTACACCTTTGTGGGGTGTAATGTTTTAAATATATGCATGTGATATTTAGCGATGCCCAGAATTTCAGGTGTAGTGGGGGAGGCAGTTTTGTCCCTCTGCTACTTTACTGACATACCTGCTCTGGTGCTGCGATGAAAAATTTTGCTGTCCAGCCTTTTCCTTTACTCAGGGCCGCCTCCGTGCTCACCCATAACATCAGTTCCTCCCCCTTCAGCCTCATCTTCCCTCATGTTCACCCAGCCCCAGGCCGAGGAAAGGCACAGCTGTGGTAGTCTCTGTCTCCCCTTACTAGGTGTGCTGGGGTGCAGCTACCCAGGGCTCCCCCCCCCTCCCTTCCCAGACAAAGTGTTTCCAGGATTTGAGAGGGCAAGGAAGGGAGGAATAGCAGAGCGAGAGGAGCTGACGAGTCAGGATTGCTGCTCTTGGGAGGAAGGGTTAGTGGAGCTTTCTGTTGGCTTTTCCTATTTCCCTGTCCTCTCGTGTGAGACTGATGTGTGGGGTCGTTAGGGGATTGCTGCCTGAGCGCAGCTCACACCGGCTGCCTCCGTTCGAGGGAAGTGGCCAGCAAAGCGGGCAGCTCTGAGGAGGGACATTCCCGCAGGCAGGACTGACACTCATGTGAGGCCAGAGGCTTTTCGGCATTGGTTTAAGACCAGCTTCAGCCCCAGCCAAGAAATGCGACTAGGCAAGACGGGTTCCTTTGCAGTTGGTTGTGCATATTTTTTTAAACACTCCATCCTTAATTACCTGAAAAAATAGTAATAATATAAAAAAATCTCTACAGAGACGTTGCTTTGGAATAAGCCCAGACAGAATGAATATTTTGTCTTTTGATTCAGATCCAACCTCCTAAAATTCAAGTTTATTCCCTAGTATAGAGCTATTTATTTTGCACTTGGGGATGCAAGTGTAAATAAGATCTTTGACATAAGTAATGAGAGCAGGCTGTTCTCTGGGTACTCCTGAACTGTTTCCATTTGTCCTCCGGAGATTTATAGGAAAGGTTTTTCCCTTCTACCTTTTGCAGCAGTTCTCAGGGGTGGCTTGCTTCTTTCCACCACATGCCTCAATCCTTGTTGCAAGGAAGGAGGTGGGGGGAAAACAGCCGGTATCATCCTATCTCTCAGCCTTGGTAAATTACTGGAATATTTTTCCATTTTCATCTATAAGGTTGGCAAATTGACCACTGAATATGTCACTTCACTTGCAGCATTCCAGTTGTTACAGGTTTTTAGACTCTGTATTAAAAGTAATTATAGAGAAACTTTGACATGATTAATCCCCCTTGCTTGGACAGTTAATTCTTATGGATTTAAAAACAAACACACAGATTTTTTTTCTCTTTTTCTTCCAAACTTTTGACAGATAGGGAAAGAAAAGTTTCACAAGTCACAGCACTGGGGTTACTGCAATAATGTTGCTATGCTGGTTGGAGAAGGTAAACCTGGAATAGGAGGTGAACCATTACCTGGTCAGAAGCTGAAATCTACATACAGCGTGTTTCCTGAAGGGATGAGAAGCAACTTTCCTGCTTGGGTAGCATTTGACAAGCAGGTATGTGGAAATTTGTATCTGTTTTTTATGAATGGCTACAATATGACAAAGATAGTATACAGGTGAAATTCACTTAGTCAGATATTTTAGATTAATTTGTGCATGCAAAAAAAGCTCCTAGATAGAAAAAAAGAGTGGTAACATCTATTTTTCCTTCATATTGTATATTGGACAATTAATATAAACATATATAATGCCATACAGCAACATATAAAAATATTTCTGTATTGGGTATTGTATATTGGGGTATTGTATATTGGGGTACATATTCTATAGGATATAATAAAAATAAAGGAGTGGTTGACACATTTCTTTTTTAGTAAAAATGGTGACAGTAAAGGATTTATTTGGCAACCTGGGAAGAATGAATGTAAGGCAGGCCCAGTCCAGGAGAAAATGTGCATGGGCATTTGGGAACCATTGACCTCAGTGGAGTGCTATAGGCTTGGAATTCTGTTATACCATCATGCCTGCATGCTCAAAGTGCTCCTGACTTTTGTGTGATCTGTTCATGTGTAATATAGGTAGATTTTGTCCATTATAGACACTGGAATTTAAAATTAATATTTTTTTTATTTGCAAGACTGTAGTGACACCTTTAAAGTTAGTTATCAAATAACTGTAATCTGTGATGATACAGATTTTGTAGCACACTGTCATTACTTTCCATGTTTAAATTTACATTGAATTCTACTTAGCGATGTTTTATTTCTAAAGCAAAAAGCCTACAATCAGAGAGGGAAAATGATCCAGCAAAAGAAATCATTCAGCAGATCGCAGAAATGTTGCATGACTAAATTATTATGGTATTTAAATATTGGGAAGAATGGCTAATCTCATCATTTTTTCTTTAAAAACAAAGCCATGCAGGTAATTACAGCACAATTACATATTCGTCTCTTTGGCAGACCAGAACTACTACAAGAAAATGTAAGGCTTGAACAGATACACGTGACTTTGGTTAGCATTGCCCCTGAAATCCTGAAGCATTGCTCCCATGGTTTTCAGTAGTGTGCTCACATATGAGTTGGTCTAAGGTGCCAAAGTGTTAAGCTTTCAGCCAGTCCTGCACTTGCTTTATCTGCACCCTTCTTTCAGCGAGGGGGTGTGCATTGGCTTCTCAGAACCATATATAAGTTAGCAGGAATGGGACCCAAGTTGATGAAGGAGAGGGGTTGGGTAGGCGGCAGTGGGGACCTGCCGCTCAGCGTCAGGCACTGAACCTGGCTGGTGAGATGAGCCAGCTGGCCTTCTGACATTCCTTCTCTAGTCAGTGTTTTCCTCCACAGGGCAATACGGGACAGGAGTTTGCAGGTTCAGAATTGGCCTCTGGAGGGCTCATGTGTTTGTATTCATTACAGACTGTTAAAGGGTACTACCCAACTAATTTAGCTTCCCCAGTTAAAAGCCAAGAATGCAGCTATGTCCTCCAGTGCTGCAGTTTGTGACTCAGCAGAATTGACTACATGAAAAATGGTTTGAGTAGGTGTTTATCTTTTTAAATGCAGTCCGCTTTCTCATAATTTTTATTTGGTTTCTAACTTTCAGCAGTACCATAGTAATTGGAGGAAGGACAGGCATCAAACTTCATTATTAAGTAGGTTGACAAACACTTTTTGCAATTTCATATGCCTAATAGGAAGCAGGTGTAAATTTAATTTCTTTTACCATTAAGTACACACACAAGGCCTCCTGAGCTTTAAACTATGTTTATAATTTGACTACCACAGGTGCCAGGGCCTTGAGCCAACTTTACAAAATGCCACAGAGTTTATTCAATAGTTGTTACTTTTGGTTTTCATTGGTAACATTTAATTTTTTAAGCGTGGAATGGGAACTTTGCACACAGCAAGGTACTACAGATGAGACATGAGTTAGGAAGTGTTACATTTCAAATATTTTTAAAATTAACTTTGCTTTAAAATGAAAAGAAGTTATCTTCTTTTCTGTTCCTTCCCCTCCTCACCCTTCCTGAGTCATCTGTTTTGATCTGCAAAATTGCAGTTGGCTGCTGCATATATTTCAGTCATACACTAGAATGTTGATAAGGGTCTAAAGAGAATAAAGAATTAAGTGCAAAAAACTTGCACGAACTCCTTGAATGGAGTAAACCAGGACATAGGTGTATGCTTAAGTAAAGGAAATAAATACAGTGTATTTAGGACCTGATTGTGCTTGGAAATCTGTGCAAACATACCACTTTGCTTGACTGGTGTCTCACGAGACAACCATTCTCCAAAAAGACCAAATTAAGAACAATTAGTAATCAAATAGGGCACTTGAACAATATGTTTTTCAAATGACCATAGTGGGACTAGCAGAACAGGGAGGAGAGGGTATAGCCCCTAAGGAAGCTTTAAGTGGTTGCATGGCTTATCAGCAGCTGGGCAAGGAAAGAAATTCTGCTCCTTGTCAGCTGAACCCCAGGATGTTCAGACCAGGATTCAGTGGTTCCACCATAATTCCTTTTAAGTCCCCTGAAGTATTCAAGAGACTTACACAAGGCTTCTGGTTGTTCCAGAATAGTAACTGGGGGAAGGATACTTAGGTCACCAAAACCAGCACTATACACCAATGTTTAGACAAATGGGAGAAAGAAGAGATGTTAAAAGATGATAGAGTTTGTGTTGGCTCTGTTGGATGTGAGATGCTGTATCCAGTGTTTTTGTGTTTGATACATGAAACAGTGAAATGCACAGTTAAAAATTACATGTGGCCAGAACGACTTTTTATTTATTTTCAACTATTTCACCATAGGTTGTTCAGAATCTATTGTACTACTTAAACCATAACTGAGAGTGTCAAGATTCTTTTGAGGATTAATGACATCAGGTTTAACACGTAACAGTCATGTAATTTGATTATAATTTAAATATTATGTCTCTAATGATGGCGTGTCACAGTGCAGGAGATTTGATGCTAAAACTATGTCTGTCGTATTGTTTGATGCATGCTGAAAATCAGTGGGATTTTAGCCTTTGAAACAGTTTGTGGAAACAGAGTTTTCCTCATCCTGCAATTAACCTGCCTGAGAGAAGGGAGAGTGGCCTATTGAGAAGCCTGACTAGGACACAGGGTGGCTGTTCTTGTGTGCTCCTGAGCAAGCCGCTAGGTCTCTGTCCCCAGTTGTAGAAAAAGAGGTTGTGTTTGTCTATTAGGGTGTTTTAAAATCTCTGTTGTTAGCATTCATGGAAGTACTTTAAGGTTCTCAAAGGCACATGGTAAAGGAATAAAGACTATTAACCAGGCTGTTCTGTCCTATAGGGATCTTGGCCACCTTACTAGATTTCAAACATTTTCAAGCCATGGTCTGCCAGATGCTCACTGAAACATAGGGAACAGCTAAGTTGTCTTTTTTTTCAGCGCTTTGGTTTGTCTAATGGATCAGAAATAAAGGTAATTGAATTTATTAAATAGAATCATTGTGAAAAATGAAGTATGAATTGGCACTGATTTGACCCAAATTTGTTGGAGGGGTCGAATGGAAACCTGCTTTAATTAATGCCTTCCTGCACATACCTACCACAGCAAGCGTTCTGGTAGATAATTCTCTACTATGTAGATACTTCTTGCACATTCCCTTAAAACCGGTCTTGGTGATTAAAGACTATAAGCGATACCAAGAAGTGCAAAACTTGTATAACAGTTTGCAGAGTCTGAGCTGAGATCTCCAGACATAAAGGCCACTAGTAAACCACTGAGCACCTCACCTATGAAGGGGTTTTTTCTTGCATTATTGCTATTGCAAGAGGCCATGAAGATGAGCTGGCACACTCCTGGAGATTTCCCCACTCACTGAATCGCAGAACCAGGTAAGTTTTAAAATGCCAGTATTTCACAGCTCTAAATGACTCCTGAAAAATGTCATTTCTCTCTGATACTTTTCAGTACCATTCATTAGACAGCTTGCAGGATCTGCTTAAAAAGAACTCTCCTTTCCACTTACTTCAATGGTAAAGCTATTACTGTCATAATGCACTTTATTTTCCAGCAATTCATTGAATAGCAGTCTAAAATTTGCTTCAGGACCTAGGTAGCTCATTGTGTTATCAAAAGTGCTTTGTTCAGAAGCTTTTCCAAGCAGCCTGCTGATAGTTTTATATTTGATTTATTTCTTTACTTTAGAGTTCTATCTCTGCTTAGATGTTGTGATAATAAAAATGCCAAGCAAAGAATTTTGAATTTATGTGATTTAATGTGGATTTCTGTTCTTACATTTCTGAGAAATAAATCTACCTCCCGAAATCCATACATTTAGTTACTTGTAATCTATACAAGTTTATTTTATTGACATGTTTTGCAAAAGCACTGGAGATTTTGTTGCTTTATACTTATTTATTGTTTTTAATAGGTATTGTCTTTTGATGCCTATTTTGAGGAAGAAGTGCCTGACAAAAATCAAGAGCTATATAGAATCAGACACTGTAAAATATACTTCTACCTTGAAGATGATACAATTCAAGTGATTGAACCCCAAGTGAAAAATAGTGGCATAACTCAAGGTATCTATTTTTAATAGAACTCTTCTTTTTGCCCTTTATGTCCTTCTTCAGTATGGTTTTGGTCCATTCCAAAGGATACGTAATGTGACTTCTTATAGTTAAAATAGGATGTAAGTGAACAGCTGTAACTGCCTTTTCTTGTTATAGGTCATAATGTGAACTTTTTTATTGTCTTAGTTTCTGAAGATGTAGGTTTTGTAAGGCAGAATCCTTTCCCATATTCAAACATATCCTTTTTTCTCTAATATAGTTGTTTGAAATCATATGATAGTAGGTCTTTTGTCAGTCTTGTGTCACTTTTGCAAAAGCAATTTGTGTTCTAGATCTCCATTCCTGGGCCTGGCTCCTCTCATCTTGGCACTGACAGCAAGTTCTCCAGCGGCAGCTCTGTAATTGTTCGTTAGCTGCTGCAGTATCTCTGCCCGTATTGAAGGAGAGTGCCTTTTGTGCCTCTGGCCGTTGGCTCTTTTATGATTAAACTGCCCTTGGCACAGTAATTTTTCCCTGATGCCTCTCAGAAGCTGCCTTGCCTCAGTGTCACATTGCTGCATGTTGGCCAGCTGAGGACTTTTGGAGGAGGGTTTACTGAGCTGATTTACTGGAGTATTAAAGGACTTGGTTTACATTAAGAAACTGTGATCTAGCGGTCAACATCCTGTTGCAGAAGGGGAACACAGCTGCTGCTTCTTGGTGTTTATGGGTCACTGCCAGAATTAAAAAAGTTTTCAAGGGATATAGTCCAGACAAGCAGGATGTCTTGGGATGAGTATCTTGGGATGACTGTGCCTCCCAATCCCCAAATATATTTTGTACATTCTGGTGGGTCTTAGCACAGCAATTTTTGAAAATAAGTTAACCATTTAACTACTGTATTCTTTATTCTTTTTCAAAATGAGCAGATGCCATTCATTTCTGTCTACAGAGTAGGATAATATTTAATGGTGTTACATGCATTATTACTGTTAGACCCGGGATAAAATTACCTGCGAATCTTTTCTTAAACCAGTACTTCAGGCCCTGCTCTTCCTGTGTGAATAGTTCTTCTTGCCAGAAATCTTGTTGGCTCTTCAGCAGGAACTGATTTTGAATTCAGAGAAACTTTGTCCTACTCCTACCTTGAGCAAGTGCTTTTTCAAGACCCGAAGAAAAGAATGTTGGATCTCTTTCCCTGGGAACTTAGAAGTTACTTGTTTCCCACCTCACACATATGAGTGCAAGGAGGGGGTATTATCTGGTTTAGGTTTTCCTTGACTGGTGTGTCACAGGAGTGGGAGTGGCTATTTCTGGATTTTGTGGCTTAGAACAAATGACCAACGACCAAAGAAGTGCAGTTAACCTGGGAGGCAAAGGTGATGTCTTTGAGAGGGAAGGTAGAAGCCAGGTTCATTAGAGCAGGATAAAGCTGATTCCTTTGAATCTAGCTATAGGAATGAATGATTTTCATTGTCTTTGTAGTATGGGTTGTGTAGGCTGCCCCTTCAGGCTTGATGTTCCTGGCAGTCTAGTCACATTCCTGTGGTGACAGGAAGGCTACAGTTTCCCCCTATTTCCTTGGTTGTATCTTGTGTTGTTGGATTCACCTTCAGTATGGGATCTAAAATTAACTGAATAGTATTAGAGAGAAACAAGAATTCTCTCAGTCTTCCATGCAAGGATGTTTTGAAGGCCTCTACAACTTTGTATGAGTACTTCAGGTGGCATGAATGTGTACACACAATGTATTAAACTGATAGATTAAAAAGAAATGTTCTGGGATCTCAAAAGTGCACTTAATTTATTTGTTACTGGTACCTGGGCTGGTAAGGAAGCTCTCTATATTGATGGTGTTTAGGAAGGAAGAGATACTGTAGATTGAAAGGCCCAAGGACTATTTGGGATGTGTTTAGGCTTCATAGTTGATGAGAAGATCTGGGTCCTATACTTTATCATAAACATCTACATAAATATTATTATCCTAGAGGTTAATATGATGTGGAGGGAAAAAGGTGGTGAAGATGCCTATCAGAGGATTCTTTTTACATGCACTTGGGTGTTGACTTCATGCTTCAATGACTAAAGAACAAACATAAAGTTGTTACGTTAAAGGCACTAAATATTTGTTGTTGAATATATGAAAAAGCAGTGTGTCTTAAAAAGAAATCCCAGACAATTAGCTGCTAGTCTTATTCTATTTTCAATAAAAAATTGGCCCATTCCTTCTTTTATTACAATTATATATCTCTCTTATATTATTCAAATTCCCCGTCCTTTACTGTGTATTTGTAAGCCTGAGAACAACAGCAGTGTAACTGTCTGCATTGTGAAGCTGGTAAACTGAAGCACAAAGGAATGAAAACCTTGCCTGTAATCAGGCAGTAAAGGTCATAACGGGATGAGGAACTGAAGTGAACTGAAGTTCAGGATCTTAACCACACGCTGTCCTCTGCACATCTGCTAAAATACAATGTTTTAGTTAATTAAAATGCCAGAGGTTTGTAGGGGAGAGTGAGTTCAACTGCAGCAGAGCTTGGGTTGCTGAAAACCGAACCGCACTGCACAAGAGAGCACAGTCATGGGGATGTGGATGAAGAAAGAAGTGTGGGAGCATCAAGAACACGATGAGCCCAGTCTGTGTGAACAGTTGGAGAGCTGCAGTGCCAGGAAAGGGGTTGTGTAAAGGAGGAACAGCAAAAAACAGGGATGGAAAAAGTGGAATTGAACTGTTGAAGGCAGAAGGTGGTGGTGACCTTAACTTGGATGCCTACCCCCATGGAAAAGAGACAGCTGAAATGGCTGTTCTCAGGAGTCTTCTTGAAGAATAGATACAGCAGTGGTGGGGTAGATCAAAGGCAGGTGGTGGGGTAGATCAAAGGTAGATCTTCTTAGTTTAGCTGGTTAATGCCTTGAGGCCATGGGATTACCCATGCTTATGCCATAACCCACAAATGAGAGCTTGATGGTTTGAATGGGTGTCCCTGGGCATGGTGGGATCAGAGAAATGTAGCAGTTTCCCACTGTATTCCCCATTGTGGTTAGTACTTGTGGCTTTGCAGGAAAAAACTTTGAGAGGCTTATGTCCTGCAGGATGATTTGGTGAAGGAACAGCTGTCAAAGAAGTCAGAAGAATTTCTAACTTTGGTTATAATTTTACAAAACTAAACAAATTGGCTCAGGAAAAAAAAAAAAAAAAAGCCAGAAAATGTGCTTTTACCATTGATCAAAATCTCCAAGTGACAAAGTAAATGATCTGTGGGAAATGGATTTCAGTGACTTTAAAAACTGCTTTGTGGAATTGGCTGCTGTACTTGGACACGAATTTGGACAGATAAGGTTGCTACTAAATAACTGCAATTTAAACTTAATTTCATTTTGGAAACTGCCTTGCTATAGTTTGAACTTTGGAAAATATTAGAAGAAATCTACACAAACAGAGCAATTCAGTGCAAAAAACAGAGGAATGCAGAGGCCAACCTGAACTTGAGAAACCAGAATCAAAGCAAAAAATGTCAGGACAATCACAGTACACGAGAACTAACTAAAAATAAGGGAGTACAGAGTAAAAAGGACAGTAAACTTGACCACATCACAAACTCCACTATGTTCTTCCAGAGCCAGAACGCTAATTATTCTTCCCATATAAAAATAAATTCTCCCATAGAGAGCCAGGCTAGATATGGCAGTGCAAGTGTTTTGTAGATCTAATTCCCAGTTAACAGGATTGTGGCTGGCTGATACTGTCTTATCAGAAGGTCGTTTCTATCCCATGGGGTTGACTGTAGCTTCCAGTGCAATCTAGGCCCTGCAAGCCAGAGCAGAGTGGAGCAGCTGGCTGGTTTCCCCAAGGTCAGCCAGCTGAAAAAGAGAGCGGAGCTGCCTGCTGGCTGGGTTCCCAAGGCCGGCTGGCTGAAGAGGAAAGTACAAGCGGGAAAGTGAAGTTGCAGTCAGCTGCTCCAATATGACCGATTATCTAAGAGTTTAAGACCTCCCCCGAGGCCTTGAAATAATTGTGATTTTGCCATACTTGATGGTGGCCAAATCATGACCTTGCTATGTTCTGACACGGGTGAATAAGTGAATGTAGGAAGCCCGTTGTTTATTGGGGTGAACTCTGTGTGTTGCAGGAATAGTAGTGGTTGCTTCTCCTCCTTTCAGTGCAAGAAGTCAAAGAGTTTATGAACTCCAGGTGTTGCCCATTCCTCTCCTCTCTCTAATGCACTCTTGAGTAGTGCAGAGGGAGTCAGAAAGCTGTGCTGAGGAAATTCTTGATACCACTGTATTTCTTCTGCAGAGCAGTGTAGCAGTAGAGACCAAATAATTTGCTGTCCAGCTTCATGAGCTGCCCCATAGTCAAAAGGCCTTCACTACTGTTAAGGTCTTCTTAAGCTGCTGCTGTAGTTGCCAAGTAATCAGAAACCCTGAGAGAAAAGAAGATACACTACACATTATGGCGTGTGAACTCGATGCCACCACCACTGTCAGAGAAAAACAGTACTCCAGCTCCCTTTACAGGAGGAGAGCTTTAGATATTTAAAATAATGCTTGGTGGTGCAGCAGGATAGCCTGCTCAATAAACTGACAAAAGACAAAAAAACCATCAAGAACAGCCCTGAGTGTTGCACATGCCCAGATCCTCCTTTAACAACTTGTAGCAAATTTCTAGAAGTAAAAATGTAATTATTTTCCAAAAGGAAAGACAATTTAAAAAATGCTGAGACCTAACCTCAACTGATCAGGTTTTATTAAATTTCAAATTCAACAGTATAAAATGTGTCCTCTACATGTGTAGATCAAGCACAGTGATACCTAATAAAAGCAAAGGATTGCTACAGATATTATCTTTATAAGACATTTTCCATTAGGAAAGAAATTCTTATCCCTCAGAACAAAATAGGCATGTGTATTATACTTTGAAAAGTGATATGAAAAGCTAGCTGAAGGCTTATTCACCAGTTCTGAAGTGACTATACCCTCAGAAAACGCCTCATATTAGGAAATTGTAAACCATTATATTTTCGCTAAAATGATGGTTCAACTGGATTTGCATTTATGTGGAGGACTGTTCTGATTTAGCACATTATCTGCTGACTTTTGTGGGAGTGACCCAAGGATTAGTCAAAATCAGGTAACATATTTTAAACTATGTGGGTTTGTTAAGGGTAATGTGATGCAGTTTTGCATCATGCTGAAATGTGCTAATTACCATGTCTTCTAACTAATATTTCCATGAGGACGCATCTTAAATACATGTATAAGCATGTTTAAGCAGATAGAGGTTCAAATTTATTTTACAAAGGTCAGTAACCAGAATGTCGGATTTGGTATACGTGAAACACCGGGGTGCTGAACGGGTCTTAAATAATTATTTTAATGGGAACATAAAATAAATCTGCTTTGTTGCTTTATTCCCATGAAAAATTAAGGGTATGTTTTCATTGTAGGAGTTAGAATTTCACAAACAACTCTGATAATGTAGTAGTGGAAGGTATTTCATACAGATTAGTCCTTAGGGAAATAAAGCTAACAATAAAGAATTTCCATGGACTAATTTAGGAATAAGGCCCTTCAAACACCGAACAAAACCACACAGCAATATCTTTCTCCCTCTTCCTCTGCCTCTCTTTATCCCCTCTCCCCCCAGGGCCCCCTCCATCCCCACCTACCTCCAAAACAAAATAGCAGTGCTGGAAAATCATCAAATGGGACTCAGTGGGAAACACTACCAGATGCACAGCTGAAGGGCACTGGAAAGAGATGCAGTTCTGTAGTGAGAGATAATGAGGTAGACCTTTTAGATAATTGTGTCTAATAAACTATTACTGCAGTAGTAGGTTAGTACTGGAATTATTTTTAGGTTTCAGATTTTTGTGTGTTTACTGCAGTTGTCTTGAAGTTGCACCTTTTATAATTACTGTAATTCTAAAGTTGTTGGGAACCTATGGTGTCAAGGAATTATTATAATAGCATGGGTTGGTGGTTCCTGTCTGGTCTTAGCCTGTGGGTATCCACATATGAAGTTGCTGTTAGAGGTGTTGGGGTTGGTAAACACAGCAAAGAGCCTGAGGTTGAAGACTGGACCATCTTGTTACTCTGCAGGGTATTTTCACACAACTATATTGAAGTATTGATGTGGCAAAACTTTCACAGTTGTCCTTTTTGTTCTTTCATAATGTTGAAAAAAAAGAGTTTACTCCCACCTATGCTGATCTGCCATTCTTTGTGAACTCTAACTTCAGTCGGAATAAATCATAGCTTGTCATATCTGCAGCTGCATACCTTTCTTGAAAGTATGTGTTACATATTTGTTTAACCTACTGAGGCTGTAGCTTATAAGTTGTTTCTGAAATATTTGTGGTATCACAAAATTGTTGAAGTTGGAAGAGATATCTTAAGACTGTCTAGTCCAACTTCCCTGCTCCAAGCAGGATCAGCTAGAACCAGATGCCCAAGGCCATGTACAGTTGGGTGTTAAGTATCTCTGTAATGGAGGCTTCACAACCTTTTTGAGCAGCCTGTTCCAGTGTTTGATTGCCCTCACAGTAAAAAAGTGTTTTCTTGTGTTCAGATGGAATTGTATATCTTTTAATTTGTGCCTCTCGTCCTGTAAGTGGGTACCATGGAGAAAAGCCTGGCTTCATCTTCTTCAATCCCTACCATCAGGTTTTTATAAACATTGATAAGTTTTCCTCCCAAGCCATCTGTGTTCCAGGCTGAACCAACCCAGCTCTCTCCACCTTTCCTCATGTGAGAGGTGCTCCAGTCTCTTAATCATCAGCAGTAAGTACTTCTGAAGCATTACCCAATTCATCAGTGTATTTGTGAGTTTTCAGGTGATAGACCAATAGCAGATTCCTTCTCTTTTAATGTGGTAAATGTAAACAAATACAGTACTCTCAGAATAGCAGTCCTTTCATTTAAAGACTATCAATAAGCAAATGTGTGTTCTTTTTTTAACAAAGTTAAAATATCTCTCTTTTTTCTGCTCCTTTACCCTCCCAACCTTTCTCTTCCTTTTGGACAGTGTTCCTGTTAGATTATGGGTTATGAGTTCTTGGCTCTGTATTTTTGAGATGGATTCTTTACTGCAGCCCAGCAATCAGCCCAACTCATCTCTGTTGTTTCTACTTTCAGTGTGCTCCTTAAGGAAGCTCAGTTGAATGTGCCTGCCTCCATACTTGATAGGTCACACTTAGTTCCTTTGTAGGGGAGTTTTTTTTTTCTCTAACCTTAGTTACATATGGTTCTCCTCACCCTGCAGAGAGTACAGAAAAATTTTGTCCCTCCCATGCCCCCCCCCCCGCCCTGTATTTTGCACAACTTTTTGTGTGTTTTATTTTTTAAAGAAAAATCAATTATACTACTGAGTACTGGAGACTTCTGTTGCTTTTCAAAAAAAGTAAAAAAGACTTATCTCTTCATAATGAGAAAGAAGACTTTGAAAAAATACTAACCTTTTATGTTTGCACCGACAAATGGGAATTTATTCCAGTGGTTTCCTGTTTGCTTCAGAAGGTGGTAATTTTCTGTATTAACTTCAGTCAAATACTAGAACTTGAGGTTCCAGAAGACAGTCCGTGTAAAGTTTTGTTGCTAATAAAAAGGATCCTCTTACCTAATAGTTCTTTTGCTGAATGAAGGATGATTTTGTTTATCCCATGTGGCTTCATCTGTTTTGGTCATATCAGCATAGCAAATTAGCAACTCTGTGAAGTGATTCTTAGAGCAAAGGATAATGATGAATTTATTCTAATTCTTTTACAGGAACTATTGTTCGACGGCACCGGATTCCACTTCCACCTCCTCATGAAGATCAGTTCTATACTATAGATCACTTCAATATCAACATAGAAGTAATCCTTTATGCCCGAAAATATAAGATTATAGATTGTGACCAGTTTACAAAAAATTTCCTGAGGAAGATGGGAGTTAGATTAAATCCTCCCACAGGTCGTCCGGATGACCCGTACACCAAAGAGCGACAAAAGGTCAGATGACACAGTAATAGTGAAAACTTGATTTTAATAGAAGTGCCATTGCTATCAGTAACATGCACTGTCTAAAGTATTTCATTAAGAGCAAATAGAAAGTAGCTATTTCAACATAATAAATCCCAAGAGAAAACTTGCTCTTAAAAGTTTTATTATATGACTCACAGTACTAACATAGTGAAGTCTCAAATATAACTGATTTTATCCTGCTGTGTTCACACACCTTTTGAAACAGAACAAGATTAATTGGTAAAAATAAAATAAAGCTTTCAGTATTAAATAGAAAAGAAAAAAACAGACGTATGATATGTTCTACAAACGTTTTTGCTTTAGCTAATTTAATGATAATAAACACTTTTAAAGTGTTTAAAGGAAGATCTAATTGGAATTGTGATTCAAGCACATCCATGGCTTTCTGCAGACTTACTTGGTCTATTCATATGTCATCCTTCATCTCTATGTTATTAACAGCTCTTTGCATGTGTAAAGCAAATTCTTCTGCCACACAGAACCCAGCACACTGCAGTTTTAGGGTTTTATTTGAACGCACTTCCCTCTTTTATAAGTATATGGGAACACATACACACCTCCTCCTAAAATCTCACTCACACCTCCTAGATGCCATGTGGATTCCCCTCTGCAGTATTTGGGGTTTTTTCTCTGGGAATAGTAGTGGGAGTGATATTTTCTGTAGGGTATAATGACAGTTTCTTTCAGTTCTGTTTTCCTTGATTAATATGAGTGTAGATGGCACTGTATTTTTCTCTTGACGTGGACTGCTGGCCCATGATATGCATCATGTTATGATAGATCCAGCCTAGTAGTACCCTGAAAGCCACAAATACTCCTGTGTCTGTGCATTCAACTTAATCCTCCTACTGAGAAAACTGCTGCAGGTCTCAGCAGCAAAAATGGAAGGTAATTATGACTGAGATGTGCAGGACAATTTGCATGTATCTGAGGCACTCTCAGGCCAACGTGTTGGTTTCACTTCATTCATGCTTTCAGGCTTTTTGCAGTTCCCCAGTGAAAAGTAGTATTTGTAATACATCTCCTGGTTCAGTGTAGTGGTGATTTAGGCTGGCTATGTGTTGCTTTTCCCTTAATCAGGCCTTGTAGGTAACGGGTATATATTAACACATGTGGAGTTGTCTTGATATTGGCAGACTGTGTAAACATTATATAAGGTACTGCATAACCTGCTTAGATTTTTTTTTTAAACAAGCAAAACTTTCAAGTGTTGTGCATATGTGTGCCTAAAGAGAATGGAGAAGGGGAAATGGTTTGAGAAATAAGAGCATCAAGAGACCAAAAATTACTGAAATCTATGTCTTACTTTCTCAGTTGTTGAGAAATTACAGAAAAGTTATCTAGCAAATTCTGGCTGCTTTATGCGTTCACTTCCCTGTGACTAATTTGTGGAAGGTAATTTTTTTTTTATTTATTAAGGGTGGATTTCTCTGTGCCGTTTTGAGCAAAATTAAATCGGTTTGCACCAGACTCCTAATAGAAGGCCAGAAAATGAAGGTACAAAGGAAAGTAAGGAATGTGATGATAGAAAATGAGACCAATGAAAAATGTAGCAAAGCCCTTAGATTCATATTTCTGTATTGCTGGAGATGATATCCCACGGATGATGATGTTATCTGTCTCTGTGGCTGTATTTGGTCTCATTGTATCTTCAAGGGTCGGGAAGGAAAGATGGTACTGAGATGGTGAATACCCAAGTTGCATGAGCATGATGATGCCTGAAATGCAAAGAGTGCTGCAGATCAGCAGGGACATTTGCAGGCAAAACTTGGTTCTGCCCTCCTTTTTTTGATCTGATGCTCTGGAAGAACAAGCCTTTTCCCTCTCAGATTTTTAAGGCCAGATGTATCGATGGATAAATTTAGACAATGATATAAACTGCCCATAGTCAACAGTTCTTTCTGTTCAGATGGTTTGGTTTACATTGTCTGACTGATGTCTGTCACCATTCCTCTTTGGAAGCAATTTTGGAGATTTTTGTAGATTAGAAGGACTGTCTTGTCCCTTTAGCCCACTTTGGACACTGTTTATATATGTGACTGTAACTAACAGTATGTAAATGCAGCCCTTGGATTGGATCATCGTCCTGGGATCCGATTTAATGCAGTGCTACTGGTTTTGCAGCAGCTGTAACTGTGGATAACATCTTGTCATAGATCACACCAGCTGGAATGTATCTTTAGTTGGAGATGTCCTATTCCTTTTCAGACCTATGGGTGTATATTGAGAGGAGAACATACATGCCCAGTACCTGCTAACTGTATAGCATAAATCAAAAGTTAATAAACTATGATTTAAAGATAAAAGAAAGAAAACACCAAAGGGAAAAGAACAATTAATTCTTCATAACACATCATTTATAAAAAATAATTTTTATGGAAGTAAATCAGGAAGGGTGATGCTATTTGGAGTTGTAGTGATCTGATTACCATGGGCAATTTCTTGAAAACTGAGCTGTGCTATAAATAATTTAACAATTCTCTGATCTGAAGGACCTTATTGCAAGAAAAACAAGGATCAAAACCAATCCAAAATTGTTTTCATGTATTTTCTGAGGGCACAGCAACCCTGTAAGTAGTTCTTTGTTAATGGCATAAATAGTGTTTCATGTATTGTAATTGTGTGGTGTTATTTGAAAATCCTAAAGGCATGTCGTAAGATTAGATGTTACTCTGCAGGTTGGTGTCCTGTTTTTAAGAGCAAATAACTAAAAAGGTGTTTCTTTTAATTTCTGCTTTATCTGCAGATTCTGGACAGTATGAAGCCATTGCGCCCTTATGAGCGCATTGACGCTTTGAAACAATTTCTGGACCACGATGGACGTGTTTTACGTTTTTTCTGTGTGTGGGATGACCCACAATCCATGTTTCATGACCCACGGGAACTTGTTCTGCACTATTATTTGTCTGATGATACTATTGATATAAAAGAAATTATACCAGTAAACTCAGGCCGGGATGCAGTTCCACTTTTCCTCAGAAGAGATAAGCTTCCAAAGGTGAGGAAGGAAAATTTCAGCTTATTTCAAATTCTTCAGCTAATGAAGAAGTATTAAATGCCTTCTTTTGAAAATCCTGTATTAGTATTGTAGTAGTACTTAGAAAGTGTTATCAGAGTATTAATCATAAATGCATGATTTAGGTTTTGCACACATTGATATAATAGCTTAATAAGTGATGGAATAAAATAAGTTTAGGCTTGTTGTTCTTAAATTAAAAGGAGAGAATTTAGGCAGAAAGATACCCTGTGATTTCCTTTCTCCCATATTAGTATATTAAGATAAATGTATTAATAAAGCTCTACAGTAATGGAAGTCCAGAAAATTAATTAATATTGATAGATAAACTGAGGTGAATTCAGATTTGATCCATATAACTTATATTTGGAACCTTTGGAAAAGTCCAGGTTTAGTATTCCGTAACATTACTTCTTTGTAGCAAATCTAGAGTGATTTCATAAAACTGAGTACCTAGATTTGGGACCTTATGCAAAGCTAGTTAAAATCAAGAGGAATCCATGAATACGCTTTGTCAGGCATTAATCAGGTGCTTATATGAGAAGGCTTCTCTCAGAGAAATCTTCAAGGGGTTTGAGTCCTCTGTAACCTATAATAATTTATTATGATTATAAAATTAATGAGCTGGATACACTTCTGATTCTGATCCTGATGACAGAATAACATCAGCCCACAGCAGAAGTGAAATACTGGGGAATCTCTTCCCTACTTTCCTTCTAAGACTGGTAATATATTTGTGATGCCATAGATGTACATGAGATTTTATACTAAAAAAATAACAGCAAAAAGAGTAAACTTTTCTCGCCTTGTGCATCCTGTGTTCTGAGATGCCGATTTAGCAGTGGCTCTATGTTAACAGACCCCTTCTACCACTGAAGAGCATGTTGCAATTTTAAGGGCTGGCTTCTGCCCTTGAATTCAGTGGAAATGTTGAGAAAGACCAGCAGAAGAGATCAGTCAAAAGTTGGGGTGTCAGGGAAGGTGGTAAGACAAAATAACCCACTTTGGTTACCCTGCATCAGCAGTTTGTTCATAATTTTTTAAAATGTAATGTGTTTGTGTATTAAGTTAGATATTACTGGGATAAATTACTATTGTAATTTTGAAACTCAGAATAGTAAGAAAAAATACTGAAATTTTTGCCAAGAGAATCATGCTGACTTGAATACCCTGTATTTGTGCAGTTGTTAGCACTGTAGGACAAGCCCTGAGTTCTTTTGCATGTTTTTATAATTATTACCAATCAAAATAATAGCCTGTAGCGCAGATGTTGACAACCATGTGCTACATTGGGTGTGCTACCCTTTGCTTTCTGTTTGCTTCCAAGAAAAAACAAACTTTACTTGGATACACAGTCAGATTCTGAATGCTTCCTCTGGTATACGTACTGGCTTTTGACATATACACTGGCTTTTATGTTTGGTGGTGTAATCTTACCTTAGAATTTATGAAAAATTCTCCCAAGAAAATACAATATCAGTCAGTCTGTAAAAACCTGCTAGTTCTAAGGTAACTGTGTTCTCTTTCTTCACTGTTGACTGTATTTCTTAAGAGTTGGTCTCTTTTCTTGCAGTACGCTCCCACCGGGCTGTATCAGCCAGGCACAATCACCAGTCGCACTGTTCTCAATGTGTTGGGAAAGTTTGGCCATTACATTCTGGACAATCGTAAGGTCAGATATTACTGAATGCCTCCAGCTGTTGAATGTCTTTATAGTAGTTTTTGTAATTTCTGTGGTTGTTATCCTCTACAACAAAGAGAGTTATTTATAAAATTGTGTTGCCACTGGAGAATAGCTCAAATGAAAACTACTGAGATTGACTCTATGTAAATTCCACATTTGTGGAAGTGAAGTAGCTTGGGGTGAAAAATACTTGTAAATGGACTATGAAGGTTATATTCGAAATCACATGCACTAAATGACCTAGATTTTAAGAAACGTTTTGGGATTCTGAGATTTATAAAGCTGCTGTATAAATGTTCCCTCTTTTATTAGACAGGAGCAGTGCATCAGGAATTTTACAGAGACAGTGACCTGAAAATAGGGGCAGTAATTAATGTTTGGGGAAGGAAGATAATACTCTGTGATTGTGATGAATTCACTAAAGAATATTACAGGACACGGTATGGAATCGGTAAGTAGTGATAATTATCCTTTCCTTACGAGCATTTTTATACTTCTGAGTTTGACAGAGCTGTCTTCAAATTTTATTACTGACAAAACATGTTCATTAAAACTTTTAGCAATAACAATCTGTCGTAGGCTGTTAACAGCAAAGCAGTAATTTTGCAGGTGATCCAGAAGGGCTTTCTTATATGTTACTCTATTGAAAACTAACACATAATGTACATGTTCTGTTCCTAACTGCATCTGTTATAAAACTAGAATGACAAAATAGTCATATGGATAGTATCTTCTTTTCTCTCAGTTCTTCTTCTCTCCTTCCTCCTCCCATTCCAATAGCTGTGTTTGCAGTCAGAAGATAATAAAGAGCATGTAGTGAGTGGGTAGGTAGAATGAGTTCAATTATTCCCCATTATACTATGTTTCATTTTATGTGGATGTCAGAATCCTCATTTAATAAGATTTTCTGACACGACAGTAGCAGTCTATCACACTATTGGTTTTTACAATGCAGTTTTGTGTATTCTAGACCATTAGAGTATGTATCCTGGGAAGTTTCAGCACTGAATTCTGGAAACATTTAGCAACTATGCCCAGAATGGAAAAGCATTTTGAAGATGTCTAATAGGGGCTTTCGTTTATCTGTCTTTGAATTCCCTCAGTCAGACTTGCTAATGGTTCTATTATGGACATCTTCCTGCAGAAACGACTTCGTTAATTTCTGGCAGTTTATTCATTCTGTAAATATAGCTGAGTGTCTGACTGTTCAGAGATGGCTGGAAGAATCCTACCATGGCCTCTCTCTGACACTGTGAAACAAAACACCCGAGTAGACTATTTCTTTCAGCTTGACTTGTGACCAGATAGAGTGTAGTGTTGGGATCAAAGTTTGTCTGCTGCATTGGGGGAAAATTAAATGATGCAGCACTGCCATTAAAACACTAGATTTCTTAATTGTCAAAACATATCTCATTAGAACTTTTTTAATAATAGCTTGGCATGTCTGTACCAAAATAAATATTTTCTTATACTAGCCAGTGTGTGAGGAAGTCATATTCAATAACCATAGTATTATCTATAATAATAGTGAGTTTAACTCCAGAGATGCAAAATAGGGGGTTCTTCCCTGAGAATTTCTTCAGCCAAGACTGCTGCCGCTATTTGGCAGCAATATCCTCTGTCTGAGCAAAATATCCTGTAACAGTGAATGGGGATTTCTTACTCACAGCAGGCAATAAATGAAATGCAGCTGACCATTCCGTATCAACCAAGCTACGCAACAAAGCATTACACAAATGCAGAGGCTCTTCTCCTCCTGTAATGCTGGCTCAGTAATTACTGGTCATGTCTGTTACAGTTAGGCGGTTTGCAAGTTAGGAGAACTCAGAAGGTGCTGATGTGCAAAATTCTAGAAAATTTGGACCATAGGTGATCTAGTCCATTCCCACTGTTCTGAGGCAGAACAGTGTATATATATAGATTGTCACTGAGTGGTGTTTGTACAGCCTTTTATCAGCATCCTCCAGTAGAGGAGATTTCTTTGCTTCCTGAGGTATCTTGTCCTAATCTTATAGTTACAAATGCCGCTGAATAGCTGCTCTGAAACTGGTTTGTGTACACTGAGAGAGTTAACTTTTTTGTCCTACCTTTGTTGGACTTGGAGAACAACTGCTCAGTACCCTCTTTTTGTAACAAACTTGTACATATTTGAACGCTATTCCAATACAGCATCTTACCAACCAACCCGGCCATTTGCTGTGAGGTGAAACCCTTCAGTCTTTCTCCATAGTCCATTCTTTTATATCTGTGATCATTTTTGGTTTTTTCTCAATGCTCTCTCCAGTTTCTCTGTCTCCTTAACAAAGAGCACACAAAGAAGTGCTCTAGCTGAGATCCTTGGGAAACTGGGAAGGTTTTGCACAGCCCTTTAAGGATACATGATGGCAGAGACTCTGTCTAACACGAAGAAACCCCATCCATGTTGATGCAACTTGTCTTGTTTACAGAAAATACATGGTTTCTTAGAGCTAAGAGATTCTCACAATTTGCTGTGAAATTCTTTCCTGCTTTCCCCATCAGGATTAAAAAGATGTAGGTATGACTTTTTAACTAGAAGGGTCTAGGAGTACAATCAAGGTAGTTTTTGGCTTAGAAGCAGGTTTTGAGAGAGAAAGGGTGAGGGTTCACCTTTTATTCTTAGTGAGTTAGAAATTTTGTTTGTGTCTGGTGGACGTGCAAGGTACTCTCAGTGGGCTCAGTCCCACAAAGTGCCTGGCATTCTGCTCCCATCCAATTAAACACTGAAACGTGCTTAATTGCAGTTTGAGTCCAGGGAGACCATTTACTTGAGTAAGAGTAAGCAAGTGGATAAATTAGTTCTTACATCAAGGCACAGTGCTCAGCACCTGATGGCATCAATCCAGCTGTTTGTTATTGTGTTTTCAGATTACTCCAATTTATACTCTTCTGCCAAAGCCATTAAAGAGGCTGACATTTATTTTTGACTCTGCAGTTTCAGCATAAGTTACTTGCCAATGGAATTTGCCATTTAGGAGAATGAAGGGCAGTTTAGATTTCCCTTGAGGTGCATGATTATGATATTTGATCTATTTCCAATGTTAGTTTTGCTTGTTTTACTCTTTATACTGTTTGTGAAAAGCAAAGGAGAGCTTTTCCATGGGTAAACAATAGCTAATGCCCTTCAATAGGAAGCTAATGACATTACTGTCATCTAGCAGTGCTATGAATGCAAGAGAAAATGCCTTAATGTGTAATATTATCTGTCCAGACTTGCTAGTGCGGCCTCAGAGGAGGAAAAAAATACTCTATAGCCATGTAGGTGTTGTGGTCACCCAGGTGAAACATGAAATATACTGATGTGCAGATGGGGGAAGCTGCTACCCGTTCTCACTAAATACAGTATCTTAGCACAGAGTTGAGTATAAAGTGTTCTTTCTTAAATATCAGATTGTTCCTGAAGGAACAAAACCAGTAAAATCTGGTTTCCTACTGATTTTTATTCAGTGTCCCAGCACTTCCCAAGCCTGTCTGTTATGCCTTTTCATAGCACCCTGCAATCCCTCTCCTGTCCCAGCTCTCCTCGCCCTCCCACCCCCTCATTTCTCAGGCTCCCTCTCTGACCTGGGCAGAGCAGCGTGCGGGGTGATCGGCTGGCCAGTATATGTGTGCTTTTGGCCAGGCAGCTGCTGCTGGATAACAGCTGACTTCTTGCTTTTCCCTCAGTGGGGGCATTAAAGCCTGCTGCCAATTTTCACTAGACTTGTCAGAGATCAGAATCTCTCTGGCGTCTAACCTCTCTGCTACATGCAGTGGAGACTGAGCAGTGGCTTCTAAATATACTTGTGCATTTACAGATGCCTTTTTTCCTCAGGTAACTGGAATAATCAAGAAGTAAGACACTGAAAAAGGAGATTTTCTTTAAATCAGAGTACACAGTCATGTTTTAGCTGCATGGATGGTTCTGTGAGCATTAGATTTTCTTTAATGCTGCTTGTAAAAGTTGTGAAGATGGTGGTATTGTCTTCTTATTTTACTGCTTACCTAAACTGTGAAACAGAGTCTCACAAAAACCAGGTCTCAGCTGTTTGTTATACATCTCTTATTATGTATAGAAACATCATGTTATCAATGTCATCCCTCCATATTGTCCAAGGCTAGTGAGGTTTCTCTCCCCTGTCCTTGTCCATAATGCTCAGAGGTGTCTGTCTTCCTCTGAAGGTAGAATTTCTTGCCTGCCTGCTATATACTGATATTCAGTACGGTTATCACTCTAATCCAAAATATGTAGCACTTGACTCTTCCTTGAAATACAATTTTATCTCACACATGAGGGTTTTCCTACAGTTCTTTGATTGAGGGCGGAAGGTATTTTACAATGTACACCAAAATCATATAGTGTCTATTGAAACTGAAAGCAGACAAGGTCATTCAAGCTGGTTTAATGCGGCCTCTGTGGCAACAAATTCTTGAGGAATTTAGTTTTTCTTACTAAGAAGACTTTCTATCTTCAAATTGTTTATATGCTAAAAATGTGGCTGGAGCTGTTTTGTTTCTTGCTGTTCCCAGTGCTTGTTAAAATCTCACTCAGGTTTTGATGTTGTGAGAAAAAGTTGCTAGTATGTGGTGCATGTTTGATATGGTGGGTGAGATAAAGCCCCTAGTGCCAGCCTATCTCTTGCTGAGCATCAACTGATGAAGTAACAGGGGTGAAACTGTCCACGGGGAAAATATCTGCGCTATTCTGTCTGGAAGTAGAAATTTGTAATCCTGGACTTTCAATTTATGCTCTACCCACAGTAAATTCGCACTGAGAATGTTAGGGCCTGGAAGAAGAGAGCATTGATTCCTTTTTCCAGGCTGGACAGAGGTAATTTTCTTAAGAAACAGTGATATCCTGGAGAGGAGTGCGTTAGGTGTGTAAGTGCAAGCTGTCTGTCTGATTCTACCCTAATGGTGTGTGGCAGAGCAGAGACGATAGTAGTTTTGAGCTCGGTTATGGCTATTAGTCTACTGCACCTAGCTGGCTGTTCAAAAGTTGCAGAAATTAGTTTATAACTAATTTTGTAAACTGTGTTTTTCCATGGTAATTTCTGTCTGAATTTTGATTCACGGGAGAGAATCTGAATATGTAATCCTTTAAAATCCTGGAAACTGTAGGTGGCACAAGGCTGGATGTTTGCATTGTTTTCTTTAGTGAATCTGAATGAAGAAAGGTCTTTTTACTTCGGGGAGAGGATGGGAACCAAAGTACTGAACTTCTGTTTGGTCTTTGTTTACTCCAAACTTGGGTTGTGAGGGATTTAACATAGTCTCTGGGGCTAACAATATATTCCTCTTTAGTTCCCTTCTGGTTTATAAATCTAATTTTGATCCACGTGTCCTAAAGTGCATACAAAGGGAAATGCTTTAGCATTTCTTAATGAATGCCTTATGCGTGAGTGTCAATGTGGGTACGCTGTGACCCGCATGTAAGCACAGCAGCTTGGCTGTAGAGTTTATCAGTTCAGGGGGTGTCCCGGCTCCCCCGGCGCTTTTGGCAGGAAGCGTGTTATTTGCAACCGTGCAAAGGGAAGGGGCTTGTTTCTGTTACAAACCTCCGGGAGAAAACACTAGTGCAGATTTACATATTGCCCAATTTAAAAAAAAAAAAAAAAAAAGTTACGGTTTGTAACCAGCAGGACGACCCTCACGAGAAGAGCCGCAGCCCCCGAACTGGGCGCTGAGGGGAGGCCGCGGGAAGCGGCGCGAGGGCGGCCGCCGGCCCCGACGCACGGCCACTAGGTGGCGCTGTGGGAGCGCGGGAACGGCCGGCCGGAGCGGGCACACTGTGCGTGAGTGTGCGTGTGTCTCTGGGTGTGTGTGTGTCTGTGTGTGTCTGTGTGTGTGTCTGTGAGTCTGTGTGCCTGTGTGTGTGTGTCTGCGTGTGTCTGTGTCTCTGTGTGTGTGTGGCTGTGTGTGGCTGTGTGTGTGTCTCTGTGTGTGTGTGTCTCTCTGTGTGTGTCTGTGAGTCTGTGTGTGTGTCTCTGTGTCTGTCTGTGTCTGTGTGTGTGTGTGTCTGTGTGTGTGTCTGTGTGTGTGTGTGTCTGTGTGTGTGTGTGTCTGCGTGTGTCTGTGTTTGTGTCTCTGTGTGTCTGTGTCTCTGTGTGTCTGTGTGTGTGTGTCTGTGTGTGTCTGTGTGTGTGTCTCTATCTCTGTGTGTGTCTGTGTCTGTGTGTCTGTGTGTCTGTGTGTGTGTGTCTGTGTCTGTGTATCTGTGTGTGTGTGTCTGTGTCTGTGTCTCTATCTCTGTGTGTGTCTGTGTGTGTGCGTCTGTGTGTGTGTGTTCTGTCGTCTGTGCTCCGTGAGCGTCGCGACAGGGATTGCGTCTGTAGGTTGGGGAACGTGGCGCCCCGGCAGTGTCTCGCGAGGCGGTTTTGCCGCAGACAGCATTTAGAAAGCGGTGTCTGGGGGCGTGTGTGCGTGCACACGTGCTCTTCCGTGGGGAAGGTCGCTTTGAAAACTCCTGAATGGGCTTGGCCTTTGTACTTCTGCAGCGCAGAAAGGGCACATGCAGCTTTTGTGGAGAAAAATGTTGGCATGGTTTTGCAAAACCCTCTTTTGACTGATTAAGGTGAAGGTATTAGTTTTTCAAGTCAGGCCATATTCTTCTAAGAGATGAAGGCCAAAGGAAATCTCATTGTGTTTTAAGGTTAAAGAAAAACTTTGACATCTGAATGCATTCTATGTTTTTCAACTTTATACTGCTGTTAGGCAAGTCACGGTATGTTGCCTTGATCTTCTAATATAACCATGTTTAAAACATCTTAATCACAAATCGATTCAGAAAAAGTCCCAAATGACAACAGTTTCGTCATATGCGCTGAAACCCGTGCTACAAGTTTAGGTTATTAATTTATCTTCAGTTCTGGGTAGAAACGGTAAATTTTAAAGGAAAAACCTTTATTTCATGGGATCCACTTCTATTTGCTGGTCACTTATATCACTCTGCCCCCTGGGCTGTGGTTTGTGATCCCTCTTCTTCCAGTTTGCCTCATGTTTGTCTTTCACTTACTAGCCCAGCCAGCCACCCCTTCTTCAGGGCAGCATCTCCAGCCCACCCAGGTGTGGAGCCACTCCATGTGGGCAGTACTGCGCCAGTTGGCTCTGACCTTCTTACTGTACCTCTGTTGGTGTGGGCAGCACTCTGACGGTTGTAGGTGGCAGCAAGCTGGGCTTGGGGCCACAGCAAAGAGGGCCAGCTGCAGCCTGGGCTGCCTAAAAATTGAGGAAAGTGACTATCACCCTCTGTTCACTGTTCATTAGATCTCTTCAAGGTACTGTGTCCCCTTTTGGGTCTGCTGTGACAGGAAAGACATGGACCAGCCAGGGCAAGTTCAGGGGAGGCCCCAGGACAGTCAGGGCTGAGGAACACTCGGGAGCAGGGCTTGCTCAGCCCCAGGAGGGCCCCAGGTGGCCACCTGTACCCACCCATGGGGAAGTTGCTGAGACCAGGCAGCCTGGCTCTTCATCTGTGACACAGTGGGAAGGCATGAGGCAACATGCATGAGTGGAAGCAAGAGGCTATCAGGAAAAACTTTCCTCCCCGGGGCAGGCTGCCAGAGCAGGCTGTGCAGGCTCTGTCCTGGGAGGTATTGAGCCCCAGCTGGACACAGCCCTGAGCAGCCTGGTCTGGCCTGGGGCTGACCCTGTCCTGAGCAGGACACCACACCAGAGACCTCCCCATCCAACCTGAATTATTCTGTGTTCCTATATTTATGTCTTCCTTTGCCTCAGGTCTGCCCATTTCCTTTCTCCCATATACAAGTTACTTTCTTCCTCTCACCCTTTCCGTTTTCCATTAACCTTATCTAACCAGCAGACTGCATTACTCTGTTGAAGTTTCATGTGAACCCCACTGGCAGCTGGAAGCTGTGCTGTGGTGAAAGAGCAGTGCAGGGAAACAACAATGGTACAGCGACATTGTCACCAAGAGAGGAGTAAGGAGGGACCATAGGGCAGCAGGGCTTTTGGGAGCAACCCCTATGGGAAGTGAGTGCAGGTCTCTGATCAGACATGTCAGCTGAGTCAGGAGAGCTCCTGCTGTGTATCTGGGTCAGTGAGGACCATTCATCACTGCAAGGAAATACTTAAGACTGGGAAAGATGAGGAAAAACAAAGCTTCTGACACTGGATAAAGTGAGATGTGGACTGAAGCTATTGGCTTCAGTGTACCAAAGTCTTATCACATATGTATGATTTAAATAATGAATAAAATCTTATTTAGTTATGTATTTATTTTCCTCTGGCAAAAAGCAGAGGGCAGGAAACTCATAAGCCAAGTATTTACTTAATCATATTTCCTGAAAGGATAAAACTAAAAAATTAATTTAGAATTGTTAATTTATTATTTTATCCCATTTTGAAACGATACTTGTCTTTCCTTTTGCATGTGTAATTTAATGATATTTGTCAAACATTTTAGGATTATGGATTAAATCCTGAAACCCTTGAAGAAACAATAATTTCGCTGTTGGCTTTTAAGGAGTCTTTTTCTACCCTGTAACAGTAGGAGGGATCCTGGTTTGACTTTGATCAGTGTTCTGTTACAGAAATAGGCTAATAAGTATTGATACTGAAAATTTAAATCCTTAGTGGAATGGCTTCATCAGAACAGTAATAAATAAGTCTTGCTGTCTTTGTTGTAGAGGATTTCACTCCAGTTCCGTTTAAGGCCCCAACACCGCCAAAACCAGAAAAAATGTTTCCTCCTTATACTGGATTTGGTTCTGAAGAGGATTCTCTGTGCTCCTGTATGGGTCTGCTTCCCAAGCCTCCCCAAAAAGATTTTAAGAAATTCATGGAGAAAGACAGGTATTTCAGTGAAAAATAACTCCAACTTTGTAAATTATATCTTTTTGTGAGGAAGATAAATGTTAAGTAGAGGTGTCAATTTTTAACAAAATACTCAGCTCATCAGACTTCTAAGGAACAGGTGCATGAGGACTGGTTTAGTGACATTGTATTCCAGTTTTCTCTGAACTCAACAAAATTTCTCCTTTGAAAAGGCAAATATTATGATCCTCCCATCCCCTAACTTCTTCCCTTCTGCTGTCTTCAGTGGGAGTTTGATGGAAGTCTTAGTCCAGGAATTAGTGAGGAATTTTGTATGCTTCAGCAGTCCAACACTGATTTGTTTTTCTGTTTGACTTTCTGGCATTTACTTTTTTTGTCTGCTGAATTTAATGTAGTTTACTATAGCTATATTAAAGTATTAACCCTTTACTTTCCATTGTGAAATGGTTTGTCAGGCAGTGGTTATTGAAGCTCAAGTGGAAAGCAAAGTCACATGCTAGAATTTCACCTGTAGAACCTCTGTGAAAGAAGAAAGCTATTAGAAAAAAGCTTGGGAACGTATTGATAGTGCATATAGTGGTACTGTAAATCCTTTAAAAAACGATCACTTAGCAAATATCCAACTAGCGGGCCTGATTTTGTGGAGATAATCCTAGTGTGTATTGCTATTCAGAATTTGATCTGAAAATATACATACCTAAATGTGTCCTTCCTTTATAAATTTTCTGGAATGGTGCTTGATTTGCAACTGAATTTGAATACAAATTCATTCCAGGCCCGTGGCAGAGAAGTAATTTTCCCCTGAAAATGATTGCTTTCTATCTGTCTGACTCTAGCTGGTTCTGTAAATTTAAGCTGAAAATGTTTTCTGACAAAGTAGGGAATCTTACGTCATTTCCCTTCTTGGTCCAGGAATAACACAATGTGGTTGCAAAACTCAGAAGAATACATCTCTTAGTGATGAAAACTTTTCTCATACTCTGTTTCTGATTTCTTATCTCTTATTTTGCTTTTCAGAAGTGGCATGGAAAGTAACATACTGCGCTTTCTTGCAAAACTTGTCACAGAGAGTCCTATTGACAAGGATCGAAAATTCATTATTTCCTACTTCCTGAGTGATGACACCATTTCAGTTTTTGAACATATGCAGCAAAACACAGGTAAGATGTAACAATGTCTTGCAATCAGTCCCAGTTGCCCTGCTCATTTGATTTGAGTTCACAGTAAACTCACCAGCAGAAGCAGGGATAGAGTTCTAAATGGGAATTACATAAGCAGGTCTACTGTATTATCTTGCATAGCTATTTGTCATAGTAATTTATAGTCTCATCACTCAGAATAATACCGTTCATTGTATGACAGTACTTTACAATATCCTTTGGGAACTGGAAGTTTAATGCATTAGAATGTTTATTACATTTTAATTTGCAAATTTGGCCTTTAAGCATTTGCTTTTGTTGCGGATAACATACAGGAATTGTGTTGTAACTGATGATAAATAGGGACAGGAAATGTAAGAAATAAAGAATGAAAGATTAAATCCTTTTGTTTTGCAAGACTGTATTATGGTGTTATGAAACCTATGTAGCATCCATTGTATAGAGGCACCTCATGAAACCAAAACAGCTGTGATATTGCTTAACATACTTTATCATTAATCATGTAGTGTTGAGCATATAAAAAGTGAAGATTGCCCTATGCTAGCGTTGGTACGTGTGTATGTGTGTGTATAATACTGAACTGAATTTCAAGAGCCAGGCTAACAGTGTTTAAGTGACAAATGCCTTGTTACTTCTCAGTTGCTTGATCACTTTTATACTACTGCTGAAGCACGGTCACCCAGTGTTGTCATGGTTAAATTCTTTTGACCACTGTTGCCTCTTGTAGGCAGCCTCCAACTGAGGAGGTTTTGTGATTTTCACGCATCCTTTTATTTGCTTGGAGTGTCCTGTGTATGGGAGGAAGGACACAGCACTGGGAAGGATGTCAGGAAGTCATTTTGTAACTCGGAGAGATGGGGAAGCCTTGGCTAACCATGACCCTGTTGGAGAGATTAGTGTATTTCTGTGAAGCCCACAAAACATCTGCAGCAAGAGTATCAGAGCAGTTAACATCCCGAAGTGTTCTGGCACCTCTCAACATGTGCAGTTGAAGGGGTGACTCTTAAAAGTTGCTGTCAGCCTCTGATAAAACCGTACAGAGAATAAACTCAGGAAATCACATTCTCTCAAAGACAAGAGAAAAAGAGTAATAGATGGTTTCCTTAGTTACCATGTTAGGCTTTTGTGGAACCTTGTGATTAGCTCTTTTGGTACTGCTTGAATTGCCCGGTATCAGCATCTTGACACAGACCACCTTTGTATGGTATTTCAAGTACACCCTGCAATGGAGACCAGCTCACTGTGCTCCGTACTGACCTGTTTGGTACTCCCAGCTTCTTGTCTAGAGCAAAGACTGTCCTAGGGAGGATTGTTCAGTCCCCTTTGCTTCGGGCTCTAGTGCCACCAGTTGACTTTTCTGAGGTCCAGTTATTCAGCTTACAGTTAAGATATAAGTATTCTTGTGACCCTACGCTTAAGCCTTTACTGTAAATGATTTCTGATGTTAGTTCTTTTCAGATCTATGATGAACATGACATCCATAAAAAATGGAGGTGTTGTGAATATCTAGACCTTTCTGTATTCCTAGAGAACTCTTTCTGTGCCAGTGGTGCTACTGAGTCATTTTGAGTGCCCTGCATACGGGTAGGTTTTTGGAAGACCTGAGCCTTCTGAGTGAAAAGAACTTCTAATGGCATCTCTGCTTGCCTCCAACTGTTACAAATGCGTAAATAGGGACCTTACACCCAACTAAAATACAAACAGTTCTCTGAGGAATGTTATGAAAATGTGTAGAGTACCTCCCTAGGCTTCAATGAGCATTCCCAGTTAGCCCTGCTGCACTGCAACATCAAGATTTAGCACCAGTGTCCCGTCATCATTATGTCACTAGTTTCCTGCCATCCAGTGGCTTGTAATTCATGCAACTTCTTTTATTACAGTTAAACATACATACACATATGTATATATTTATTATGTAATGCTACTGTGAAGCTCAAGAGCAGGTCAGTTCTCCAATAGTGAATGACATGTTTGGTTGGCATTCTTTATATCCAGAGACATAAAGGATGCTAAGGGTACAGCTGCACTGTTAAATTAAAGAAGTCCGGGGAACAGTTTGAATCTTGGACCCCAATCATATCCGTTGCCTGTTCAGTCACTCCTGGTTCTCCTTTGCACCACTCCAACTAGGCAAGGCCCCAGAGAGCCTGGGGCCCCTCTTGGAGAATGCCTACCTCTAGAAAACTCTCAGGCAAGGCAGTAAGAACAAGGCTGCACCAGATTTGGCTTGCTCCACCCTTATCAGTCATCTAACACTATCCCAGGAGGTTTCGTACACTCAGAAATTCAGGTCCTTCTGCCACACCCAGAGTCTGCAACACATACCCTCAGTTTTATGCTGAAAAACACCAATCTGTTGGACTCTGCAGCACAGCTCTCATATACCTTCAAACAGTTTGAACACACACAAATAACAGCTGTTTCTTAAGACCCTAGATTTATCATGTAGCACCCAGAGCAGGTCCAGAGCCACACACTGCAGTGCAGATGTGGTCAGTTGGTCAGGCTCTCAACAGCATGGGTGCTAGGCCAGAGATTGCTTCCTGCATTCCTTTTATTTTGGGATGAGAATATATGCTGAGATTGCAGCTGGGAGCCCACTCTGAACATTGCTAGTCAAACAAGATGTGGAATGATAAATGGTGAGTTTGCATACCAAATAAAGCAAATGCTTTAAGACCCCTGTGAAAGGCAAGTATCTGTAAATGGGTTTTTAACTTCCCTGGGATGTTAAAGTGGACGGAGTAGCTGACTTTCAGAGGTGGTAGAAAGGTGAAGTAGAAGGATGTGGTGAAGAGCTGGGAGAATTTAGTGAGAACAGCCTTGAAGAGGAGGATAAGACGTAGGATGGAGGGGAGGTAGAGCAGCAGTTGGAAAGAGCTCTAGGACTGCAGAAGTTTCTTTGTTTCCACTTTCCTTCTTTCCTATCTTACACCTCTCTCTTCTCTCTCTCTATCCCTCCCTCGTTTTAGTCATGTCTGGAAGAAAAGTGGGTTTCTTCATGGTTAAGGATGAGAAGGCTTTGGAGACAGAGAATTATCTTCGAATACACAGTTCCCCATAGAATTCTCATAGAAAAATTGGCTGCTCATGGCCAGAAGAGTGAACAGTCTGCTGGGTCAAGCACTGGCTGGATGGACGGTCCCAGAGAGTGGTGGTCAATGGAGCTAAATCCAGCTGGTGGCCAGTTACAAGTGGTGTTCCTCAGGGCTTGGTGTTGGGACCATTTCTGTTCAACATCTTTATTGATGACCTTGATAAGGACATAGAGTGTGTCATCAGTAAGTTTGCAGATGACACCAAGTTAAGCGGGAGTGTCGATCTGCGCAAAGATAGGGAGGCACTAGACAGAGACTTGGATAGATTGGATCGGTGGGCCAATGTTACCAGCATGGGCTTCAACAAGGCCAAGTGCCAGGTCCTGCACTTGGGCCACAAAAACCCCATGCTACAACAACTCAATCACTACAGGCTTGGGGAGGTGTGGCTGGAGCACTGTCTGGAAGAAAAGGATCTGGTGTTCTAATTGACAAGCAGCCGAACATGAGTCAGCAGTGTGCCCAGGTGGCCAAGAAAGCCAACGGCATCCTGGCTTGTATTAGAAATAGTATGACCAGCAGAAGTAGGGATGTGATAGTCACCCTGTGCTCTGCAACTGCTGAGGCCACAACTTGAGTATTGTGTCCAGTTTTGGGCACCTCAATACGAGAGAGGTATCTGCTGGAGCGAGTGCAGAGGAGGGCAACGGATCTGGTGAAGGACCTGGAGAATAAATCTTATGAGGAGCAATTGAAGGAGCTGGGACTGTTTAGTTTGAGGAAGAGAAGGCTGAGGGGAGACCTCATCATTCTCTACAGCTACCTGAAAGGACATTGTAGAGAGGTTGGTGCTGGTCTCTTCTCACAGGTAATTAGCGATAGAACAAGAGGGAATGGCTTTAAACTGCAACAGGGGAGGTTCAGACTGGACATTAGGAAAAAAATTTTCACAGAAAGAGTGGTCAGACAGTGGAGTAGGCTGCCCAGGGAGGTGGTGGAGTCACCATCCCTGGATGTGTTTAAGGGTCGTTTAGATGAGATGTTGGGGGATATGGTGTAGGGGAGAACTGTGTAGAGTAGGGCTGATGGTTGGACTCGATGATCCCAAGGGTCTTTTCCAACCTGAATGATTCTGTGGTTCTGTGATTCTGAGTGGTCTGGTAAAAGCAGATAGAAAAAAAGGAGTAAAACATGCAAAATGGGAGTGAGAAGAACATGTGTGTGTGAGAAGGAAAAGTGTTGAAGTGGATGGGGTGGGAGAAGAGCAAATTTGAGCACATCTCAGAGAGGGGATGAGTTAAAACAGTAAATGACTCCCAGAATAACAACCTGAAGGTCCCTTTTGTGCACAGGTTCAATGGGCTATTTTTGCCTTTTTATTTGCATGTTTGATACAAATTGTCAAGTAAAAATGTTTCAAATCTCAGTCCTAAAATGGAACTAATAAATTGCTCTTACTTTTCTCAGTCCTGAAGGTGCAGAGAAGTACTTCACACTATTAGTGCACTGTGAAGCTGTATTTGAAATGCACAGGGCTGGACATCTTGAAGCACTTGTTGAGATGGGGGTCAAAGCATGAGAACTTTGGCTCCCCATGCAGAAGATCACAAGCTCTTTTTTACTCAGTGTAAGACCAAGCCAACAGCTGTACAAACACCTGCAAAGTCCAATCTGATCTTAATGGAAGAGGGTCTTTGGTTGCGGTGTTCATTTTGTGCCTTGAGCCTGGCTCTTGTAGATTTCCATCAAAATTTCTCATCAGGTTTCAGTGTAAAATCTCTTACCTAATGAGATATTTTCAGTTGTTTTCCTTTATACCTCTTGAAATGTACTAACACACAATGTTTAAAAAACAATTATGGGAGAGAGGTATTAAATTTCCAATCTAAGCACACAGTTGCAGGGAAATAGAGAGACGAGTGAAGTTCCAATCTTACAGAGACCAGTTTTGTTTAAATATTACAAACAGTTGCCAGGATTATATAACCTAAAAACTGCATATTTGTTTTAATAAGTTAGGTGAAAAGAAATGTGTTAAGATTAGAGTTACATTAGAGATTTAAATTGTTTTTTGATTCAAGCTAGATCTGACCATTGCCACTGTGGTTTTTTTGTCTTTTGCTTTTATGGTGCTGATAAAGCAATTAAGACAGACATCTGCTCCAAACTCTGGTTTACTAAGTAGTTTGGGTTTCACATTCATTTATAATTTTGACTATAAAAGGCATTTTATTGCACTCTTCATCAGCCTTTTATTGGACTTGCATCACTACCTAATATGTAAGGCGTCATTAAATGTTACTGAAGTATACTTTTTGTCTTTTTGGCTTGGAAACTCAAATATAAACAGGAAGCAAACCCCAGGCACTCCAGAGTTGTTGTAGGGCACATATCCTGATGAAACTAAACATAACAGAATGCTTGCTAGAAAGCTTGGTAGCATGCAATGCAGTCTTCTGGTGCACCAGAAGATATTACTGGAAATATACTGAAATATTACTTGAGCACTGTGTGCAGTTTCCAGTGGCATGAATAAAATAATTATAATGTGAAAAGATATAATGTCACATACCCAGCTCACGAAAGAAATAACATCGTAATTAAATTGCATTGGCAGAATAGTATGTAGAAGTTAGTGTCGCTCCTACTTTTTTTTTTTTTTTTTACATTCAAAAGCCCTTGAAAACAAGTTAGAATTACAGAGCACTAGAATTCATGATCTTTGTAGGACTGTGCTATCCTAAGTTGTGAATTGTTTTTTTCTTTTTTGTTTTAACAGTTCAAGGATAATTGCCTGCATCTTACATTTTCCATCTTACATTTCTCAGGGGTCAGTCCCAAGGATGGCAACAGGGTTATGGGAACGATTTGAAGAGGCACATTTCTGTCCCATTTTAAAGAAAAGCGAAAAAAGGAAGGTGTTTGGCAGGCATTCAAATGAGACATGTCACAGAATATGCACAATGTAACTGTTGCTGTGGACGCTGGCAGAGACAGTTCTTCTAGCAATGAGAAGGAGGGGGAGAGTATAAGACACTCAAGAATGAAAACTGATATTTAAATACAAACCAGTTGGTTTGGGTTTTCATTTGTGGTTTTATTTTCCCAAGTAAAGCCACAATTAATTATTTACAATTCTATTCCCATAGGGATACTTGGTGGGAAGTTCTTGGAGAGAGGTCGCATTAAGAAGCCTGGACAGGAGCTCTTTAAGAGTGAGCCATCTGAATACTTCAGTGCTCAGAATCTGTTTGTTGGAGCCAGAGTTTGTTTCCATGGTCACAACTTCCTTCTGGTGGATGCTGATGAGTACACGTTCAACTACATGGAGAAGCATGCAAATGAGGTGAAGCAGGGTCTTGTTATTTTCTATAATCTTTGAGGGCTGTACCTTATCTATATATTTTCAGAACTACTTGTACGTAGTTTCTTCACCCAAAGTTCACATCCCAGTGCTCTCTGTCTAGCAATGGATTTAGGAGATGCTAACTAGGGAGTGCAGGCAAGCCTAGCCACTCTTTACTGTCCATTCCACTTCTACTTTCTCAGAATCCACTCTTACTGTATCAGGGGTTGTTAGAAGATATATCCCTGCCTGTTCTTTCTTGAGAATGTTTATGGACCTCTTGTCCCTGAATTGGATCTAACCCTTGTTGAACCTACAGAGACTGTCTGCTTCCACAGCCTTCTATGGCAGCAAGTTGAAAAGTTTGCTGCCTGCTATGCAATATAAATATAAATATATGATAAAAGAAGTAAGTTTCTTTTATCTGTTTTAAACCAACCTCCCACTAGTTTCAATGCCAGTTCTAGCATCCTGGGGTTTGATGAAGATCCCCATTCACCTTATGCACAACTGTTACAGTTTTGTAAATCACAGACATTCTTCTCCCTCAGCGTGATTCTCCCCAGTTAAGAGTCTCACCCTATTTTAGTCTGTCCTTGCAAGGACATTATGAAATATGGAGACTGGAACAGTGCACAGTACTCAGGATGTGGGCACATCCAATTTATAGTCTTGCCAATGAGGCTGTTTTATTCCCTGGTTTGATTGTTTGGGTTCATACATATTTATCTGCCAAATTGTTTCCCTTGTAATATTAGAAAGTCATATCACAGCCAGGAATTCAAGATTACGGCTTGTACTGATTTTCACTATAGTTTGGTGTTGCCTTCAGCGGGGAGAGGAGCAATAAATAGAGCGCTGGGGTGCCTCTGCTGATGTATATTCTATGCTACCAGTCACTACACAAATGGCTGGTAAAGAAGCTCTCATCCACTAAAGCCAGAAATGTATCCAATAGGAGAAAGTTGATTGTCCTGTAGCAATTGTCACAGAGGTCAAAAAAGAAAGGATACAGGGATGGACAACCACAGTAGAGTCACAGAGCATTTTGTGGGATTTTATATTGGTTTAGTAAGAAATGTAGATTATGGTTTCTGCTGCAATATTTGAATAAATGTACCCTGGTACACTTGAAAATTCCTGTTATGTGCAGCTCTGACCCCATTGCCCTGAGCCAGCTCAGGAGCCAAGGCACATCTGCATCCTAATCCCTCTTACGCAGTGTTGCTTCATCACAGTGTGATCTTGAACATCAGCCTTTGGACTAGACTGTGCTGTGAGGTGAATACTTCATAGTTCGTGGTGGGGTGGAAGCATGAATTGTGCCTTCAACAGACCTTCTCCAGAGCTGCCCTTTTGCTTAGGCTATTAAAGTATGATAAGGGATTGCCTAGGGAAAATAGCCAGGAGGGTTTATCAAGCTATGGTCCTCTGCCTATTTGTCCAGACCTTCTGTGGATGAAGAAGGGAGAAGGTTCTTACTGCAAGTTTTAACTGGTCCCTGTCTGCTGCCTCACCAAATTTTGTGAACCTGCAGGACTCCCAGACACCAGTAGGCCTAGTGCAGTCTTGATGACTGCAAGTCTTGATGCCATTGTGCTGCTGAGGCAGAGGTAGATGCAGCCTGACCTTGTGCTGCCTTTGGGCCACACATTCTGTTCTCACTCAAACAAAAATAGCAGAACAGCATAATTTCTTTGTAAATTAGCGTGGAGTTAGCACCACCTGCCTTCCCTGGAATAATGAGGAAGGTCTGCAAATTGCATGTTGATGTAAAATGTTATGACTGCTAAATGCTTTAAGCAGTAAAACACAAAGCTGTATACATTATGTTTTCTTACTGCTGGAATGTTTCTTGTCCTAGTAGAATCAAAACCAACGCTATTCTCCAAAATGCAGAGCACATCATTAAATAGTAAGTGTTCTTTGGTTTGCACCGATTATCCTGGGTCAGACAGGTGAGATCCTAGTTTTCCAGATGGAATGACTGTACATTATCAAAATAAAATCTGCAAAATGGGAAGAAGCAGCACTAAAAATACTTCTTTAAAGTGAGTTTTGAAATGTTCTTTGCATGGTTAAGATTTGAAAACAGCTGGCAGAAAAAAAGGTTTATTCTCCCAATGATAGATGCTTTACTCACATCCTTTGAACAGAGCTCCAAAAGTAAGGACACACCTTGTTTGCCTCAGTTCATCAGGGGATTGCATACTCAAATCACAGGGACTTCAGCAATTATTAGAGAAGAGTAGAGCTGAAAGATGGTTTGAAGAAGAATTTTAAGATTACTGTTTATCAGCTATTTCTAAAATGAGAAAAATAATTTTCCTTCTGAATAGAAAGAAGTTTTCCTTTTTGCAGAGCACAACAGTACGTTTTCTGAAAACTGGTGAAAGAAATCCAGGTGGAATGTTTTTCTTCTGGAAGTGCCATTTTGACCACATTTCTATAGGCATATGATGATTTAGATGAAAGTTTTATTGGTAATCATAGTTCAGGTGGGAACTGATTTTGCTATCATTGAAACATTTGTTGACACCATATGAGATATTTGGAAAGTTTTAATTTTTGGTTTCAAAATTTTCTTTATTTATATTGCTTTTAAGTTATGGGGAGAGAAAAAATCATTGAGTCTTGTCATTTTGATTGCCACCTGTACTAAAAGTAACTTTAAGGATCTAATTCTCAAAACTTTCCAACACTTTTAGTTTCTTTTCCCATTTGAGGAAAAAAAAGATGTATTTAGAAAGTGTGAATTTGCTTGCAAAACAGAACATGTGTGTTATGCGCAGTCCTACTGGTATTATCCAGGTTTGAGGAGGAGTGTTTCAAACAAGGCATCACTGTGCCTCCTTGGAAATGAATTCGTCATCTCTGAAACAGTCTCGTTTGTTCAAACTTTGTAGTCTTCTGCAGCACAACACGAGGTTGATTTTACTTCCATTGAATTCAGCATAATAAACTTGACTTAAGCAAGACAGTCAAACAAAACTAGATTGTTACTGCTAGCATGTCAGCAATTACATGAGAAGGGGGGAAGGTGGGTAAAGATTGCCATGCTTCTCTATTCGGTGTCTACGTAGGTGTTTAGAATACGTAGTTTAGAAAAAAGATGTAAAAATAACTACTTTGATAATATAGAGAAGACAGGTTCTTAAATAGACAGAACACTTTGTCCATCTCTAAATACTCTGCGCATTGATTCCTTCTGCCCAGTCTTTTCTCAATCTCTGTTTGTTGGCTGCCTCTAAAATTTTTTGATTGCTGGTCCAGCTGCTTCACACCATTACTCTGTATGACAATACATGCCAGGGTGGTACCTGGAGTTTTGGCATTGGCACCAATTGTCTTCTCTAAATCTGAGCATGTTACCTCTAACCACTGATGTATTAATTAAATTTGAATGAATTTGTACTGCTCTGGCAGTGTCATAGGGACTTTAAATACCCTTTTCTAGATCCCTTTGAACTGATACAAAGCTGTAGACAGGCTTCAGCAGGGAGGTCCATTCTCTGTTACGATTAGAGCCTTAATACCAGTCATAATTTCAAATTTCAAATAAGTTAGTTAAAACAACGTTGCTTACTGGAAGAAATGGGAGAAAATTATTTCCAGACAGTTCATTATGCTTTATAAGTTAGGTGTAGCATTACAGATATAAGGGCATATCAGATACTCATACTTGGACTCAACCCCAATTTAATGACTAAATACATAGATATTTTATGTTAAAAATTAGTATAGCAAATAAATTTTGGTAGAGCCCTAACACAACAAGCTGAATAGAGGGTAGAAGTCTTAGTGCTCCAGTTCTGTTTATCTAAACTCAAATTTATTTTTATGACCTATTTAGGAAGAAATAAGCATTCTTCTTACATGACAGGAAAAATTGGTTCCTAAAAGGTTTCCAATCTACTGAGTATGCAAGACAACAAGGTCTCATTTGAATATCTGTTGGAACAGTTCATTGGAGCCAGTGATGAAAAAAATAGTTTTAACTTGGTGAAATTTAGTAATTGAGAATTAAATGAGGTGCACCAACATAAAGTGAGGACCAAGTTATTAAAACAGTACTTTAAGTGTTTTACTACTTCTACTTTAGCAATATAATGTTTGAAGCAAAAGTGGAAGTCCATTTATGTAGTTGGAATAAGCTGAGAGTGCATGATCTGATGATTTTGGATTTTTTTTTTTTATATTCTTGATAGGAAGCAATTTTTTTCAGTAGCAAGCTTCCTTCTAAACTTAACACAGTTTAATGTTTAATAACACAGTTACATGCTGATTTAAGCATTTGAAGTGAGACAGTGGAGAAACTAATACTACTTAGCAGTTCAGCACTGCCCTGCATCTTGACAACTCTTGCTGGTACATGCATAGCTGGTTGCATAGAGCTTTTCTCTCTGATCTATGTCTTGCTTTCCTCTGTTAAGTTCCCTGTGGCTGATATTGATGTCATCCTCAAGAAACTGAAAGACATAACTGAACTTCGCTCCCGAGAAATCAGACAGGTGTTTGCAGCCACTGACCCTGAGCATACCAAGGTGATCAAGTATGAGCCTTTCAGGTAAGACGGTGGATTTTGTTTTTTTAGTATTTAACGAAGGCACGTTCCCAAAAATGTACAGAGCATGACTGTTTTGTGATGCTTTCTGCAAATGTTAACTGGCAAATGGCATTTGTCTTGCATTTACTTGGAGACTGTGTGTGAGAAAGAAAGTGAATCCATGCCCCAGAAAAAAAGAGAAATGTGATAGTTTCAAGTAAGCTGTAAAGCACAACTAAGATCTGTCTACTTTTTATAGAGCTGTCACAGGGTGTTGTGAAGGACAAGTCAGCAGTAATATATATAGTGAAAGATAAAGAAAAGTCCATCCTAAGATTCAAACAAATTAATTAGTAGTTTTGAAATTCAAGAAGGAATGTTTGAGTTGCCTCCTGAAAATGGTGCTTTTTGGGTTTTGAATCATTAATATAGAAGAAAGTCTTCACAGAACAAAGGTGCGTTGAAATTATAGAATGCAGTGGTAAGCAACTTTAAAAATAAAGACTGGAAGGCAGTAGGGAGAGCACTAATTAATGCTTGGATACTAATTTCAGCATAGATAGGGAGAACAGAAATCTGGATTCTGGCAATGATCCAGACAAAGCAATGGGCAAATGTATAGATACTTGACAGAGGAAATCATGCTGAAATGCAGGCTGATTTCAGTTTATCCCACAGCTAGAATACTTGAGCATATGAACTGTGTTGGGTACTGGTAAAATTAATGATGTGGAACAGAGGAGGAGATTTTACCTAGAAGGATTTAGTTTTCATATGACTACATATTTAGCAACTGTCATAATAACGAAAGCATATAAGTAGATGTATATTGCGTGGAATGCCATCCCTATAGGAATGTTAACCAAGGCAGGAATTGCTTCTGAAATATCTCAGAATATAGATTGCTGGTAGGTTCTTCCAGAAATTCAAATTGGAAGTAATGAGATACAAAAACAAGCTGATACTCAGAAATGAAAAATAAGTGATTAAAAGGTAGGATTTAAACTAAGAGAGGCCCCAGTTATTGGCAACTTTTGGTCAAAATATTTCTAGACTCAGATATTTTACTCAACAAAAGCAAGATTTTGAGTTGTTAATTGCATTAAGAGGGAAAATGTTATTACCAGGGAAAGAAGGGGAGAAAATTGAGTTAGCATATATGTGGAAAAATATTATAGCACTTGGAAGAGGGTTTTACTTTATATACACAATAACTTTAAAATCAAATAATTATGGTTTTAATTCAAATTATGAAATAATCATATGCACAACTTTTTCTTGCATGCACTAAGAGCAGGTCAAGGTTTTAGAACATTTTCATAATGAAATTGGTGGAGCACTCTTTTAGAAGAGATGATTGTGATTTCAAACAGCAGGGAAAGATTTTTATTTTATCAAGAAGAGGCTCAGTTGAGTGTAAATTTAGTCATGGTCATATTCTGTGCAGTTGTGAACAGCCCACCTGTTTAATCTAGGGTAGTGCTGTTCTGTGGGGTGGAGTAAGACATGTCTAGTTATATGGTATTGAGGCACTTGATTTCAGCACAAAGAATGAAGTAGTCCTCTCCATGAGCAAGAGAGGAAGCATGGGGAACCCATGAAAGAAATGTTTTCTTGGCCTCAGTGCTCACCTGGGCTAGTCTTGAGCGCGTGCTAACGGTCTACAATCCCTCCTGTGGTAGGACTGTCTGAGGTCTAACAGGAAGCATTCGCTCTACCAGAGGAAGAATTTGCCTTGAAGGAATATTTAACTTTTATAGTGATTGTAGATTTTGGTTTTGTTCATTCATATTATATCCAGTAATTTAAAGGCTTTCTTCTAATTATTATCCATGTATCTTGTTTTAGAACAAAACATTTGTAATGACAAAGATGAGAGCACTTCTTTGCATCTATGAAAACTCTTAAGATATTTTCCTGTGAATAGAATATGTATTTTTCTTTCAGTTTTATATTTTCTTGTTTACATCACTGTTTATTTTTATTCTGTCATGGCATTTCATGATTATAATTGACTACAAATGATTATTTTTAGTACAGGCAATTATCTGTGTGACAGCCTCAACTAGCATGATAATCCTCTTATCTTAAATACAGCTAAAGCTTTACTGTGCTCTAGATTTGGCTGTTAAGATTTCTTCCTTTCTACCTGTGTAAATTGATATGAACTGCATTAAAAAATGCACCTACAAGTATGATGTATTGAAGCAGAATTGTAATTATACAATTTACTTTTACTACTTTCAGAACCCAAATCTACAGCATATCATCCAGGAAATAAATACATGGCGTACACTGAAGCTATTCCCTGAGTTACTGTTAAAACCACTGAAAGCTTTGTTAAAAACAGAAGAAAAAAATAACTAAAACTTAGATACCAGTGCATCTCATGGTCCTATATAGACTGCTTTTTCTCATAAGCTACTGGCAAGAATTTTCCCTGTTGGAGACAAAGAACCGTGTGGGTTTAACAAAGATGCTTATCTTCAATTCAGCTTCAGAAACAGCTCTCTTAAACAGTTAATTATTATTTCTTCTTTCTCTACCAAATTCAGATTGCAATCTGTTTTATTCTTCTAGAACAAAAAAACCCCAAGTAAAACAAAAGATAACTAAACTGTGGGAACAATTGTTGCAGCTTGTTTCTTTTTGTCAGGAAGAGTTTAGATGTAATTCAGTTTGCAAATCTTGGGTCTCACTCATTAGGCTCTATCAGTCACTAAAATATTCCTTAATTCCCAAAGGAGACAATTCTTTTATCTGGCGGTTTTGGCAACTTGCTTGTCACTGACTGGCTTGAGAAAAGAAAAGACCTTTAAAATCCTGACATTGGAAAGATCTGTGCTATGTATGGAAATCCAGACTGTGGAAATATTCAGATGGGTGATGTTATCTACATGCTTTCAGCTTCACCAGCCCAAGCATTCAGGGTGCCAGGCTTATCAGGCAGTATTGTCCTCTTCTTTGTGTTTGCAGTAGTATTACTGCAGGCTCCAGGAAAGAGGCTCCAGTTTCAACTGGATCTCTGAATGCTGCTACAATATAAATAGTAATATTCAGTAAGTGGGATAATAATACTGACAAAATAATGATAATATTAATAGATGAACCAAGTTTGGTCATTGAATTTGCATAATCTCAAATAAGGTTTGCTACTGTCAACACCTTGGCTTCTCCTTATATTTATCTCTTGCCACTGTAAATAAAGGATCTTTTAGGTTTATTTAGTATGAAGAAAGCCATAACTGAATCAAAGTAGACACTGTACAGTGTTTAGCATCCTTTTTTGAATAGCTGTGTAAGTGCAATCATATTCTGTGAAGAGATATCTTCATTTGAACAGGCCCACACAAGCCTCTGAGACAAAGCAAGTGAAAAATTATGTTTGTTGATAAAATTTTGCAGTTTGGAAGGATACTATGTTTCTGTGCTTTTAGTTCAAATGTGAATGTTAAGAGACCCATTATCAGATTGATTCAAGAATTTAACTGTTCTCCAGCCAGCAGTTTGAGCCTTGTGTCAGAACTTTGTTCATCACTAATAATTTCTTCCATTTGTTTTCAATCACAATTATGCTGTTTATTCTTAGTGCAGTTTATCCAGAAATATTATATATAATTAATCTAATTTTGACTGAGGCACATAGACCTATGTAGATGCTTGCTATTAAAAAGAAGTCCTGTTGAACATGAGTTCACCAGAGGCAGACATCTGAGATCATAATGCCAATGTAGTTGCTCTAAGCCGGGTTTGACAAGAGGCCTTGTAACAGCTGAGGTAACCTACAGTTCAGGCCAGTTTTTTCCAGGAGAGCAGGAAGCCTCTTAGGTTTCCTTGCATACCTCACTGCTGGTATTTTTCTTCCCTTATGTTGTGTCAACACCCAGGACATAGGAAGAACTCTGTAATCACTGAAGACAACAAAACCCCTACTGCAAAGACAATGTAGTCTTTCAAATTAGTCCTTCTCCTCCCCTCCACCAACATTACAAATCAGAAGATTGTTCTGAACTGTAATTACTAGTTCAGATTCTTAAGCTTCAAAGCTTGTGTCCATTTGTTGATGTGCCTTCAGGAGTTTACCCAGAGGTCACTCCAGTTCTATTATCATCAACAAATTATTGACATAACAGGAATGACTAGTCATTCAGTCCCAGCACTGGCCCATTGAGTGGATCTCAGGAACATCTCTCTTCCTTGGATTAGACTGATATGTCTGAGCAGCACAAGCAGTCGGGAGAGCACATCTCAGGCTCTTCCCTGCATGGGACCTGATTCTCCACTGACAGTGTCCAAGCATAAACTTGTCTTGCTTTTGCATTCTGTCTTCTATTCTTGCCAGGAGGACTTGTGATCTCAAGTTGGGTATAATTTTCTGATCTCTCTCTGTGACCAATTTCTGTTTCCCTTCTCTCAGCTTTCCTCTGAAAGCTACCATGAGGGCCAGCTTTCACAGTGCTTTGTGAAGTGTGGCTTGATGTTTGATTAATATTCTGTTCTCTGTTGGGATCTTCTGCCCCACTTCTCCTCTGCCTTTGTTAATTCTCTCTCTCTGTGTTATGCAACTGTTGTGCATGCTCTCTGTTTACAGATAATTAATCATGGTGCTGCAGAATGCAAAATATGATTAGGAACAAAACAGGGTAATACCTCGTTAATTCATTATCTTGTTGGACAAATGCAATGACAACATTAATCTCTGCTAATATTCCATGCCAGTATGGCATCTTGGGTAAAAGACTTAAGTCATGATTATTATGTATTTTTATATGTATAGCTGACTACTGAGGAAATGTGGACATCCTGCAAAAGTTTCAGAGTTCGGGTAATATCCATTGTGCCTCCCTGAATAGACATGGATTTGAAAATTTAAGTAGATACAGTCTTTAAAGATCTAAATACATAATTTTATGATGAGTGCCTTTTAATCCTTCCCCCCCCCCCCTCCCTCCCCGGAATTTAGGATTATTAACTGTTTTTAAATCCTTTGCTTAAAACTAATGTAGACTGTTGTTTTTGTGAACAGAGATTTGATAATCAGTATCACTGATGGAGTGTTTCCAGAACATGAAATTAGGACTCTTGCGCGCTATTACAGCGTGAGAGAGGAATATGAAATGGACCTCCACCGCCTCCTTGCAATGGCTCAAGAACAACTGAAGAAAAATAACTTTGAGAATTTTGAACAACTGTCTGCAGTGCTTATATACAATGACCGTGAAAAGTAAGTTTCCTCTATTTATCTTAAGTTGTTATTTGGGAAGCTCTGCTTGTAAACCTACCTACTTTTCTGTTTGTTGCTGTGCAGATGATATTGTGGCCAAAGAATATTATCTGTAATTTTAAGCTTATGTTAGCACTTCACAGTAGACAAGAAAAGGATAGCCTGTTCGTCTCTTTTTCATTTTATTTCATTTTGTTTGTGGACTGTTTATTATAGCTGCTCAACTGAACATTCTGTGACATAATCAGATGCACATTCACAGGAGAAACACAGTATTTTAAATCAAAGAGGGAAAATAATGATTTAAGGGAAAAAAGAAAGGAGTTGTAGCTAATTCTTTATATGACTCATTTGCCCTTTTTTTTTCTCTGAGGTCACAGATAAAGAATCACAGAGAATCACTAAGGACCTCAGCATGGGGGAGACAGGCCACAATGTGTACTAAGTTTCTTGGCTTTGTAATAGTGAAATTTCATAAAACCTTGTTTTCTTTACCTCTTCCTATCTACCCTGATATTCCTTACATGTTTTCCTATTCACAGCAGCACTCACTTGAAGTAAATGTGGAAAATACCTAATGTACACTCCTCCCCGTCTCTTTCTGTTTGTATAGATGTGGAGTGCTGCCCCATGAGAGGTGCAGGACTATTTGCAAGTCCTTTAAGTTGCCACTGGCTGGTGATGATCTGCAAGCTTTACTGACCATGTAAGTTAGGGGCAATTAACTTAACCTGCATGCATGGGCACAAATCAATGCTAAATATCTACTGCAGACACAGTTCTTAAGAATGTGTCATTCATATAATATTAATTGTTTCATGGTGCTGATTTTCTCCCTATACACATGCAGATTTTGCTGTTTATAGAATATCAATAATCAGCTGAGGTGCATCCATCTTAGAAATGTCTCTTCATTTTGTCTGGCACAGAAGATCATCTGGTTTTGCCAGAATTCTATAGAATTAGTCTTATGGGAATCAGCTACTGATACTTATAATTATCAATGAGTTTAACTTTTTTCGCATTGGTTATTCCAGTGTATGTGTAAGGTAAAAACAATAATCTTATGAAAGCACATTTTGTGAGTTTTAAAAAACATACCAGGTTGAATACAATGAAATGTCCTTCAATCAAGTAGATGGCATCAGTAGTGAATAAAAGATGTTTGCTACTCCTATTACTCTCACCCGAAACATATCTCATTGCAGTTTTTAAAGAGGAAAAGGAGTGTTGGTATGGTTTGGTCTTTTTCCATAGCACATTTAATTTTTTTTGAGACAAATTGCTTGGCTAGATGTATTAATGGGAATAGAAGTGAAAAGAACTAGTATCCAGTGCACTTGTGTAAAAGGCTAATGTTCAGAGTAACTTGTGGTGTTTTGAACACTCATGTTGAATTTGGTTTTCATGGCCAAATTTTCTGGTAATAGGTTTAAATGCCTGCTCATTGGTCTCTTCTTTCCCTTGTGGAACATCCTTAAATGTCTTGTCTGTACCTTTATACTGTGTTAAAAGCAGGAGCAGGTCTTGTCTTCTGTCATGTTTAGGTGCTTTCAGGTAGATATGCTTTTTGATTTCAGGAGGAATTGCAAACTAAGCATCTGGATTTATTAAATAATGAAAAGAGTCGTCAGGCAGAAATGTGGAATCCATTTTAATAAAACATCTTCATACTGCAAACAAGACTTCCTACTTAAATCAGTATCAACAAGACTGTTTTAAGAAGCCTAAAGGGCTATTTTTCACAAAGCTCCTGTTTCCAGACCAAAAACTTTCAGAATAGTTCCCTGCAGTAGCCAAAAAGATGACTTTGGCAGTTTGTTTGCCATTCATCACATCTGACAGTTAGGGTACAACTATTAGTCATCAGAAGCATGTCTGAATTTTAGCATTAATCTAAAACTCATTTTTTAGAACTCCCACTAAGATGCCCAATACAAAAAGCGTTGGAGGACAATTGACATCCTGAACTAGACAAGGGGTTCTCATAGTTTCCGCTTCATAAGGGCTGAAATTGAATAGATGCACAGATGAGGGACTAGAGGTTTTCCTTTATGTACTAACACAATGCTGATGAAAAACAGGCAAGCCTGACACATCATAGGCTCTAGAAATGTGTTTATTGTTTATGAATTTATACCAGGGAAAGCTTTGTGAGATGAACCTCTTCTCTCCTGAAGAGTATCAGTGCAGGTGGTTAAAAAGAAAAAAAAACAGTACACTGATAAAAATTGCAGATAAACTTAGAAGACAAGGAGGAGAGTAAGCTGGATTTCACCCAGGTTTAGCCAGGTACCCATGACAGCTGAATAGGACGCTCTAGGTTCTTTCTGTATGCAATGGAGAAGGAGAGAGTTATCTCAGCCTATATAAGAGCCGGATTTCTAAATTACCATCCATTTTCCTTTGTTTCGAAAGGGGCTGTGACCAACCTGTATTGCAGATTTCTGTATGAGAAAGGTGCATGGTGTGGGGCTGGGCCTCAGAAATTAGTGTGAGAAGTACTTCGTATGATAGAGTGCTATGTGTAATGCCGGTTCTAAGTTACAATATCATATGCTTCGAAAGATGGCAGTTTATGTGATGAGTCACTGTACTGCAGTGTGCAGTTTGCACTGCTTGGTAAATTTATTGTTTCATGAGGGTGCAGAGTCAGGGAAAGATTTTTTTGTTTTTAATGTATATTTAATAGGAGTCAGTTTCCAGTAATCCAGAAATCGAAGAGTTGGCTGAATGACTTTCAAACTTTTCCTTTCCTCTTGCTTCCTGTAGTTTTCTTTGACTGAAGAATCATGAACAGTCTCACTCTGGGGGAGTATGCAATTCAGTGTGGGCAAAGTTTGTCAACAAAATTCATTCATGGTTTTTTTTTTTCTGAATGAGGAAGCATGTAGTTTTGTGTCCATTGATGTTTCTGAAGCAAGTGATGGTGGTGTTCCTACTGCGTGTATCTGTATTTATGAAGGAAGAAAGCGGTACAATAAAAGTTGTTGGACTGATTCCCACAAAATCAGTATATATAGTTAATGCACTAGCTGGACCCTATTCAGCTATAAAGTGATGCTAGACAATGTGATCAGATAATAGTCGAAGACTGGAGCTATGTGTTTATTCAGATTTGCTATCTGAGATTAGGTGGCAAAGACTTTCTGTAGGGCTTAATGGTTCTATTTTTCTGTTTTGAGAGGTAATATTCTTAAAGTATTATTTACATTTATAAATTATTCTGTGATGTTCTGTCACTTATTAAAAGCATAGGATGGGGCTAGAAGTTACTGTCTAATTTTGTGGTCACCTCCCGATGACCGAAGATGTTGTTTATTGTACCCAAAGGCCATTCAGTTTCCACAGAGTGCAGGGAGAATTAGCACGAAGACTGAGGTTTCATAAGACTCTTTCATATTGTCTGTCTAGGGTAAATTTTTTTTTTTTAATTGTGGGATGGTGAAATAGGAGGATTTAGGTACCCAACAATGTGTCCATTTTTCCAATTCACCTGAGCTGGTTTATTAAAAAGTATTTCCTTTCTCCATCAGCATTTTCTCAATTTTTTAATCACAGGACAGTACAGACTTCTAATCACAATGTATTAAGCAATGCAGATGGTACACAATTGTTCCTGCCAGAAAACTACAGTAGTAATTATAAACATTTCTTTAAATTTATGCAGGAATAATGAACAATTATAGTTTGTTTAATAAATAAATGTTACTGAAGTGCTTAAGTAATGAATTTAAGTTTTTTTCTGTTGTATTTATTTACTACAATGCTAAATGTATGCTAACAAGGACTTTAAAAGATGCAGTCCTTCCTCAGAGGATATCTAAACAGCTAGCAGATAAGGAAAGAAAAAATGGAGGGAAGAAAGAATGGATGACAAGTTTACAAGTATTACACGTTGATTGTTCTGGATTAGATTAGTTGTTAAGTGTAGGTCTCTATTTTTAAAAATATGTCTTTTAATTTCTCTTAAAAATGGCTGTGTAGTTCTTCACCTCTCCACAGTGTGAGACTATAGGTCTCTGGAGGAGGGCTCGTTTTTTTGAAAAAGTTAATGCCTAGTGTCTCAGTTAGCAGTGTCTGATAACAGTGGGACTCCTACGTGATCATCCTGGTTCTCAAGTCACTAATAGGCTAGGCCAGGCCACTACTGCCTGTTCAGCTTTTCCCTGGTTTGTGGCTGGGTAATAATTTTTTACCTAGTTGTCTACCTGTAAGGTTATTTTAGGGCTGACGTATTTATTTCAGGAACTAAAACCTCTTTTCCTGCTACAGGAAAGCAAGGAGTCCTGGTAGCAGGAGCAGGACTGGAAATGGTCACAAAATCGTTCTCCTGCACTCTGTCTTCTGCTCATTAATTTTGATGCCTGAGACTCCCTATGCCATTTGTGATGAAAGGAGTCTTTAGCATTAATATTTGGATCTCTTAAAAGAAATTATTTCTGTTATTCAGTATGCTGAGTAACTGATAGTTCGATTTAGAGTTCTTCAAGACATGAGTAAATGTGTACACAAGATGGTAGCCATTACTTAATTCGTACGGGTCAGCTGCATAGACTTGTTTGTTCTTGCAGTTTTAAATCTTTTCATATGATCAGTTTATGACAATTTAGGTATATACCTGTGTTACACAGAGACTATCAAATAGGCTGAAGAATCCCAATATTTTCTCTAAGGTTAAAGCAGCATGATGCTTCTCCTCTATTATTCAGATTAACTTCTTAATAAATGTTATGCAAAACTAAGGAATTAAATTCTGCATGTACATGAATGTTTGGGTTACAGATTTCTTGATGGGAAAGAAAAAATATTTTTAAGTAGCCTTTACTCATCCTCTGGAATGGTCATAATGTGATTTATCCAGATTTTTCTCATATCTGAAGTAATTCATTATGAATATATTTTTAGAAGCAGAAATGTGTGATTATTTCTGTAATGTCAAAGAAAAAAAAAGCTCTGCAAACTGAGAGGGATGGGGGAGTGATGTTCATAGTCTAAAATCACATTCATTGGTGAAGTCATAGGGCAAAACTGAAGAGAAGCATGGTTTGAAGAGATCTTTGTTGCATCTTGATAAAACAAACCTAATTTCCTTTCCTGAAGAGCACTGTCAGTTTCAGCCATATTAACTCCAGCCACTGAAATGTATACATCTCTGTCCTAATAATGCACAAATTGATAACATCTTCTCAGTCCATCTGGGTACTCTGTGCCAAATTGCAAGTGTGTGCTTTTAGTAGATTGATATGATAAGTCACAACAGGAAAGAGATCTAAAGAGTAGACTTTTTGTTTTTTCTTTCTGTATTATTCCAAAGTAATATTTTAAGTTGCTTTTTGTAGCTATTTAAATATGAAATTTAAGAATCCCATTTCCTCTGCCCATGTTAAAATCTTTGGTTAGAGTTAACTTCATGCCCATGTTGTAATCTGTTTGCTAGTGCTGTCACATCAAAGAACTTTTCTCCTTGTTAATGTTTGTTGAAAGCAGAAGCAATGCTTTCCTTGAATTCATTGCCTCAACATAAAGTTTAAGTAGTTACATGCCTTCACTTGTTCTTTATTTAAAAATGCTGCTTATACAGCTCTGCATCTTGGCAGTAGACAATCTTTTGACTTTTCACAATGAGCAAAAGATAAATACATATATAGTAAAAGAAAAAAAATTGTCATGATAGTTTTGAAATTCAAAATCTCCGTACCATATTTTTTTCCAAGAGGTAAAGTTTTTGTTATTGTCCTGTTATTTCTAAGGCAAAACTTTCTTTTCTCAATTGCTATCTGCAAAAAAACCTGAAGCAAACAAGAACCCTGTAGAAGTGAGAATGATAATTTTCTTGTGTATTGAATATATTCCCCAAAAGTAAGGCTTTATGAAAATGTTAACTTGCATGTGAGCTGTTATAAAGAATCAAGCTAGCATAGGAGGTTTTCTCAGGGCAATGTTTCAGGCTCCTCTTTAATACTAGTAACAGTAGCATTCTTTTCTGACTTGCTTTCATCTTCAGCATAATTCAATGTACTTAACATTCCAGTTTATCGCTAGCATCTCTGTTTATGGCTTTCAGTATATTGTTTTATTATCTCTCCTGCTGACTATTAAATGAAAGGTGTGGGGGGAGGAGAAGGAGAGGATGAGTTGCGGTTTATTGCAGTTTATTTTTGTCACTAGATTTATTTCTTTGCTTCTCCAATATTGTTTTCCCAGTTTGTGTTGTAAATTCTCCCTTAAAGTACCTTCATGCTTAATTTTTACCAGAACCTTCTGCAGTGGTTGAACGGTTTTGAGGCTAATGTTTTGTGTGGTGGTATTTCTTTAAGAACAAGATAAAATTATTTTCTAAAATACTTGTTTCCTAGAGATGATCTTGCTCCTGTGCAGTAGTTGTTTGTTTAGGTTACAGATTACAGGATGGAATTGTTGAACATGGTGTTTCCCACCAAGCACTAGGTATTGAGTCTTGCTAGTTATATGTCTCTCCATGGAGTGAAGCACAGACACTTCCAGGGTGTGCTTATATGTCTAAACCAGGTCTCTCTTATATGTAGGTAGTGTTAGGTGAGGCAGATGTCATTCACAAAAGCTGCTAGTATTTATAGAGGCGCAGTTAAGCTGTTCATTTCAAGAATGATATGCATGGTAGCTTTGGCCTGAAGTTATCTTTTAAGCATTTGACTAGTTCCACAGAAATAACAGTGGTTCCCAAGTGCCTTAATCACCTAAGTGTTTTGCTGAATTGTAGATTTTTTTTTCTGAAGTTGCTTCATCCACATCAATGGCAGAAAGATGATGTGGCTTACAGATTCGCTCCCATGGGGTTTATTAGCGCAGGGTAATGATTTTAGAAATTTAAGCGAGGGAGATAGTGTGTTCCACATGTATCTGTAAACTTTAGCTGGCAGCATATATATCTTCAAGCATTCAGGTGACATTTTATCTGAACAAATACATATTTATTCCGTAGAAATAAAGAACAATGTCATAAACCAACTACCAAATGACAAGACTTGTGACTGCTAAATCTGGCTATTATTTGATAGGTTAGAGAGCTGTGTGTTTGCAATTGTAAATTGATCCCAAGATGTGTCCAAACAACATTTTTGAAGATTGCTTATTTTCAGGAAATGATTGTAGAAGCCGTATAAAGCAGGTCAGTTGTGTTATAGCACAGCTCTCTCGTATCATTCTACCTGTTTCCTTTCTACACAAAGGAATCACACACTGATCATCCCAACTGTTTGTCACCAGTTATGAGATCCTAGTGTTGTAAAAGGTTGAGCAATGCTTCAAAAGTAAAATTATATTAGTTGAAATGCAATAAACCTGTAAGAATATGGACTAGAATGTATGATATAGATGTCCTGACAGTTTGGTAGTGTTTTTCTGTACTCTTGACAGTGATTGCTAGTAAAGGAGTAAAAAATTATTATCCAGAAGATAATGTTGTAGTATGCTGTAGATAACATGATACAACTTTGTTAAAAATTTCCTTTATCTTATGGATATTCTGTTCAGGTTTGAAGATGACCGTAAGCAAGTGGAATATAAAAAGCTTGTAGATGGGCTGAACTGGAGAAAGAATCAAATTCCTGCTTTCCAGATGAGAAAGGATCCTCTCAAGGTAAAACCAGTGTATCTGAGCAAAGAAACAGTAGAGTACTTTGATATAATTTGTCTAACTTTAACATGAATGCTTTGTCCAATGGAGACTACAACAGTTTTCATATTTGTGTTTTTGTGCCTGTTTTCTTCAAGTCATTATTTTTTTCTGGGAGTTTTAGAATAAAGCAGAGAAGTCAAACAGGGATGAGGAGGCCTTTAACACCCCCATGCCTAATAGGTGTCATATCTCTGTGACAGTTTTCTAGAATTAAAAAAAAGAGAAGGGGAAACAGGTGTATTTGTCCATGAACAATGGGCGTGAATACCGCTTCACCCACAAATATCGTTGTCATATGTCAAATGATCTGTTAGCTTGCTGAGATGGTCAGGAAATACTTTAAACTCCACTGACGCTGCAGAAAATAGCTATGTATTTTTTATAACTCCATAGAAACTTGTATATAATACACTACATCACTGGTAGGCGTCCAGCAAGAACAGTATTGATAGATCAACTTTGTATATCTCCACCATCCTGCTACTTGGGGTAAATAAAAGTGTGGTATCAACAAACTGCAGAGATTAATCTGATCTTGCCATGTTGTGCTGAACGGAACATTTTAAAATAGATGGTGCATAAGGCAATTATGCTGATTTTTAAAAACTTTGTAACAGATAAATCTGAAGCCCTTCTGCCAACATGTAGTTTTGCTGGTCTGGCCTAGCCAGTGTGTTACCATGCTTGTACAGAATGTATTTGATTGTATCCAGACCATTTAGAAACATAGCATTCCTTTAAATTCAAGTTCAGTGGTGACATAGTTTAAACCAATATTCCTCAATTACTGTGCTATTAACCTGACTCCTCTCTTACCTGGCTTACCAGCTCTTTCTTCTGCAGCATCTCAAACTGTCACTGGCATCTAATGAGGGCCCAGTGTTCCTGGTTTGCTCTGCTTTCCATGGTGGTTTATTTTTCACATTGTCATTGAGAAGATTTTTTTCCATCTTGATAAAATCAAAGCCCTTCCACATATTTTATACAGCTGTCCTGTGGTCCAAAGTGTGCATTAGGTTTTGTTCAGTGGATATTCTTTGTTTTTACAGAAGAATTCTGTGCTTAAGTTATAAGTCAATATTTAAACAGTGATTGCTCACAGGAGATTGTGTCAGCATAAAGGGCCTCCTAAGCCCCAGTACTACAGAAACAAAAAGAAGGTCAGAGCCTGCGCCTGGTGGATTTTTGCCTTGAAGATGGTGCTAAGCTTAGTACCAAAAAGCAAGAGTGAAAGAAGCGGAGGCAAAGATACACTTGGTGTTGAATGTGTTTGACCTTTTTTTTCCCCTCACAGGATGGCTTATCTAGCCATTGAGGATGACCTGATTTTGGGCAGGTGAGGAAAGGAGATGGCTCCTATGAGGTGAAGGTAGAGTGCAAGTGGTGGTGGAGCCAAGCTGCAGGCATGAAGGAAAAGGTTCTTGTTAAACAAGCAGGAGGTTAAAGTGGACATTTGTTGTGAAATGTATGTTCAGCTAAGAGATGAGGTTTTGTTTGGGTATGAAGAAGACCTTATCTTTGCTTGGAGGACAGCCAGTGGATGGGCTTTCCAGGAGTGGTTGATGCCTAAGAGTCCCAGTTGAGAATGGTACATGGAGTTATGGGAGGAAGGTTACAGCTGGAATCAAAAAGGAAGAAAGAGCATCAATAGAAATTATTATCAGTCATCATCATGCTGCAATAATCTGTTCCTCATCAGCTCCAAAGCTTTGCTGTAACTGTCACACTGACATATAGCACTATTTTCAATGAACTGCACCTGAATTGGTGCCAGTATAGTTTACTGAGTTTTATTGACACTATTATTTTGTTAGTTAGCTGCAATACCTAGGCTATCTTTGGTACAATATAAGAATATTTTAAAGAAGAGATCAATACAAAATGGAAAAAAATCAGAGAAAGGAAGGGATTTAAATCTTGTTCAACTTTAGAATCTAATTGTCATTCTGTTCATGACTTACCATGAATTAACAGCAATATTTTGGGGCTACAGTACCTCTATTTGACAGATAGATTTCATCAACAGAGTTGTGCTTGTTTAGCTGACTTTTTTCTTCCATCTCATTATTTTGTATGATTTTTGGTGTTGAGACATAGATGACTTGCAAGACTTGCAAGTATAATCGTCTTGATGAAGAAAATATAGCATTGTTTGATTCGAAAATATCTGCAAAAGGGCTAATGATAGAAAATATTTTAAATAAAATATTCTTCAAGATTGATAAAAATGTGCATGTAATCTTTTAAGAGGATGTGATGTATAAAGGTCCACCTTTTTACAGATTTGTATGTGGAAATGAAGCAGCTCATTGTATCTTACGTTGACCAGCTTTTAATTATTCTTCTTTTTAATATTATATTCTAAGACATTCTCTGGGTTACTCATTTCAGACTGAAGATGACTGGAGAGGACAACCACCATCCTTTGCTGTGAAAGGGATCAAATACTTACCTCTTCTGGATGATCTGTTTGGCAAGGAAGAATAATCTGATTTCTGCAAGGCACTGCTTTTAGATTACTGTTTCAGCGCCAAGGCTTACTTAGACAGATACTGAAAACATTCCTTGTAAAACAAACAAACAAACAAAGATACAGGTTTTATTGCCTTTAATTTCTTATTCCAACACAGATGTATACTTTGTGTGTTTTTCTAACTCTTTCTGAATCAACAGTACTCTTTCATACTTCTACAAGCATAATTAAAGCTGTATCCTCTAATCTTTGTGTCTGGTTATATGGAGAGGTTACAAATATTGAGAAATCTTTGAGTCAAATAGAGTAGAAGCTGACTGATACTGCTTTGTTCTGCAAACAAAGGTTGTTGGATGACCTCTTAAAATACTAGATTGGACTATATTCGCACAATAAGGTAATTCCATTCAAATTTCCTCTCTTGCTCTTTAGCTTATACCTGGTTTTGCTATATCTCTGTGGTGATAGTTTAAGTACTGTTTGTGTCAAAGTTTCTTATTTTATGGAGGAAATGCTAGCAAGGTTTTAGCACAATATACAGTTGTTCTGGTATCAGAGATAATGATAGCCTCTCAATGTAGAAGTATTTTGAAGACACGTTATGGAAGCAATGAGTTCTTGCTTTTTGTTTTAAAAGTGACTCAGATTAGTAGCCACCCAAGTTTACTTGTGTGAGACATGTATGAAGAGAAGGTGTTTCAGAACAGTTCTAGCGTGCAGCTTTCTTGCAGTAGTGCTGTACTTGCCCTTTGAAAATTAATGGATGCCCTTCTCTTTGCTCAAAATCACGATGACTAAATGGAATTCCTGTTAGCATTTTTGTATCTTTTTATGCCTGCTCAAAGCCATGATTGGATCTGAATTTACTGCAGGGTTTTTTGAGAGAAGTAATTACCCCAGTTTAAAGAATGGAAGACCTGAGGTGAAGCAGTGAAGCAGGGAGCTGATTCATCCACAGCAATTCCAGAGGGGAAGGGGAAGAGGTGTGAGTCAGCACACCTCTGCTGGTGGCTGGGAAACTCACACATTCATTAGGCTGAGAACCCTGTGCTTTCTGTAATCTGAAATGACAATTTGGGGAGGAAATGTTTAATTTAGAAGGATGAGAATTCAAAATATTTAAATCCTCTGACTGAGGAAAGACAATCGTTCAAAGAATATCTTAATTCAGTAGATCTGGTTTTTTTGAAACTTGGAGATCCCTTTTAGAATTATTATTCCATTTAGAAGTAACTCGCTGGACTTTTGCATGATAGCGTAAATGAAATTTTTAATTGTATGTCTTCTTTCTAGCCCCCCCAGCTAATGAGAAGAAATTCTTTTCACTCCATATGGCGAAATATGAAGCTTTTGGCAGCTTTTTATCTTTTTTTGTCAGAAAAAAAGGGCTTGAGGCAAGGCATAATTATGTGTGTTGCTGCTACTTAGGAAGGTGTTTGCAATAAAATGGGTAAGTGATGGTCTGTGTCCAGGGGGTCAAAAATAAAACTGAAAACTTGTTAAAGTGCTCCAAGTTGTAGACAAGACCTTGTACTGCTTTTTGATCCAAAAGAGGAAAATGGTTTCTTACATGACAAGAAGAATATGTGGCTGGGGGGACAGCATCAGGAGCCAAACCAACAGTATTGTTGCATTTGATGCCAGTTTGCTGAAGGTGAAGATTTTTAAAACATGCCACCAAGGTTGAGCTTGACACTTTAAATGAATGTAGTTGCCCTTGTAAATTTTCAGTGTTCCCCAGACTTCAGAAGCATATGTTTGTTGTGGAAATCTTGTACAGCTAAGGGTTTCCAAGAAAGATTGACTCTAAACATTTAGAACTTCCCAAGTAGCTTTTAGAGATGGGAAATTCACTTCAATTTGTTTCCCTTTATGTGTATAGGACAAAGAGGAGCCTCTTTTCAGAAAAAAAAAATAGTGCAAAAAATATAATTTCTTATGCTTTCATGTGGAACCCTGTGTATAGGTCTGGTAAATCATGGTCTGGTCACGGTCAAGAAAGGTGCCTGCAAACTGGAACCATTGCAGAGAAGAACTAGAAAGGTGACCAAGAGAATGGAGATAAGAAAGGAGAATAAAGGAGCTTAGCTTATTTGGTGAAATATAATGAAGTCTCAGAGATAATATGCCTGCTGTCTGTAAATACATTATGGCCTGGTGAGGAAAAGAACTTTGGTAGTCTAAGAACAAATGGGTACAATTTTCCACAAATAAATTTAAACTGGACAACGAAAGGTGGTTTCTCACTTCTAAAACAATGAGGGTCTCAAACAGCCTTCCAAGACTGAAGTATCAGTTAGTTTTAAGGTTGAGATGGGTCGTCTGATGACAGTAATTTTAAGACGTTTATTAATACCCTGCTGAATTATTATTCTCACTTCTCTTTTTCCTCTTTTCCCATGCATCTTACATAACCCTGATGAGCACAAAAGGATCTCCTAGGAGCAGGGTAGACAGGGCCTGAAAAATATTTTCAGTGCTTGTCACTGTGTTCGCAGTGTGTCATATGCTGTGGCCTGATGTGTTATAAACACTTTTCACCAGGTTTTCTTTTTTACAAGCAGCAGTGTTTCTAGAAGGGAAAGCCCTAGCCAATGAGCAGTCCAATAATACTCTTTGTATAATGTGACTTACAGCATATGCTGCCCAGAATATTTCAACCTCTCCTCTAATCCTGCCACCAGCTTCTTCTCTCTTTCACATTGCTGATGAGGGGCCTGAATGAAGACAATACCACAAGATTATGTTTCAAGATGGCAGGAGGCCACAGCTTTAAAGCATGCATCGCATAAAGGGGAAGGCAGCCCTCACAGTTGCCATTAATCTCAGCTCTCGATCTCTGTAGGGGAGCCAAAGATATCTTCTTTCCACAAGTATCTGTGCTGTTCACGGCAGGAGCAAAGAGATTCACATTACAATACCAGCTCCCCATCTCACTGCTGGGGTCTGCTGCGTGTTCAGTGTTAATTTTTATTTCCTCAACTTGGCATTTGAAAATAAGAGGCTTCAAGTTCTCTAGAGTAGCTGCTGCTGCAAGCAAATGGTAGGCTGCAGACGGCAGAGGACCGTGTGCAGGTGGTACACTGGCTAGCTCATGGCCTTGCATCAGCTTCTCCTCTTGTCCAGTTCAGAGCACCTGCTCTCATCACCTGCAGGTGGGCCCCCTCAGACATGGTAGCCACGAGCAGCCATAGACAATCTGTGGACAAAAATAAAGTTCTTCACCAGGCAGTATTTTCCTGTGTCCTGCCCATCATACAGGCATCTACTGTGATTTTTCTAGACAGAGCCTTTTGTACCAGCAGCAGACAGAATTTCATCTACATAAATGAAAAGATGTTGAAGTCCTCCTTCTGCATTTGTGTCCCTTGTGATGATGTCAGTTGATCCTACTTCATGGCAGGAAAGCTCTTCACAGAAAAAGTTTGGGCTCGGTTGACTCCTATGCTTGCTCTCTTTGCCTTGTCCTTTTAGCCCAGGAGACATTTCTGCCTCCCAAAGACAAACTTTCTGTGGGAAAACTGCAGAGATCCTAATTCCACAATAAACAAAATATTGAATGCTTTCAGTTACGTGATAGAGTTCAGAGAACAGCAGCCCGTATATCACTAATAGTAATAAACTGGTCTCTTGCTTGTTGGACCCTTCTGTGTGTTCCTGTGGTTTGAGACATGGAACTAATCATTAGAAGAATTTTCCAGTTTTTAACACTTTGTAGTCAAATGTAGGTTATTCAGTGACATGGGGGAAAACATTAGTTCTTTAATGTCCTGTACTGTCAGTAACTTTTCTGTTGCATATTTCTTTGTAGCATTTCTTCCTCTTCGAGGTGGCTTAGCCAGAAAGCCCCACTACAATGAGAAAGACAAAACAGCAGCATGTTTGTGAAGAAGTTGCAATGTCAGGAGGAAAAAATACCACAATCTAGCTCAGTCAGATTTTTAAAATAATTTTTTAGGTTTTGGAGGGCAGTATAGATAACATATGAGAGAAAACTCTCTCAAAAGACTTTTAAAAGTTAACTGTTTGGTATGAATTAATTTCTTGTTGTTGTTTGTTTAAGATGGTGACTCACACCCAGTCAGAAGCAGCACTCATGTTTTAGGCAGTGGTCAAACAAGCCAGATAGGGGTGTGTGGGGAAGTCCATGTCCCTACCAGTTTTCAATGTAAAGTTTTAAAACCAGTGAGGGAGCATAACCAAGGTGAGGAAGTTAATATAGATAAAATATATTAAGGTTATAGATTGATTATATAAACTCTTTCTCTGCACAGTTGGTCATTTCTGAATCATCTGGAAACTTCTGGTATGCATTACACACAAATAAACTAGCTATCCTCATCTGCCCTTCACCATAGCCATCTGTCCGCTACTCTCCTCTTTCGTCAGGCTAGTTTCATATTAAGAACTATGAACAAAGAGAAGTAATGAAGCTGATTCACAAACTTCTCCGAAATCTGATGCAGATACCTGGCAAGCAGCATGGTGGGATGATCTGTAACAGTAAAAATTCATTGTATCACCTAACAGTACTTGAGAGAGCTCCCACTTTCAAAGGCAAATCTGTCAGAAGAATGGCATTGTCTTGAAAGACAAGAGGAAAACCTTTTGCAGAGCTGCTGTGGTGCAGGGTGGGACCCAGCCTCCTCTAAACTAGCATGGGGTTTATAGGTAAGGTGCATGTCCCTTGCCTTCAGATGTCTACACCGCAGATGTCTGCACCTGCACTAGCTCTTTGGATCCCTTACTTGATGATGGAAGGGCGATGGGCACTTGTGAGAAGTGACTAGTCTACGGGAATATGCCCTACAGGGAGGCCTGTTATCTGTACACTGCTCCTTGCTCTGCACTGAAGGGATTTAAAACAAGCAGCTAAATGTAGTTGTTTGCATTGCTGCCAGGTGAGATGAATCCCACCATTGGGGTCCATCAGCATCACTAGAGAAGCGCTGAGGTCAAGTGCAGTGACCACTTGGCTGCTTCCCACCCTTGCTACAGGTTGCAGCCACACTGGAGTGAGTTCAGGAAGGGCTGAGCTTCAGCCAGCTGTGGATAGTCTAGGTTGAGCTGGGCAGACGGGGCAGAGGAGAGTGTGAGTCCACGCAATGTGCTGAATGTGTATGTGATCCCTCTCATGGGGTATTCTGGAGCTTAGGCTGAGCAGAGACTCGGTGCCATGCTTAGCAGGTAGACTTGACTGTCCTCAGTGAGCTTGATTCAGGTTCTGGCCAGTGTGTCTTGGTCAAATTTTGCTCCAGCTAGGTAAACAGGAAAACCTGGCTTGATTTAAATGGAACTATGATTTTTCTTGCTAGAGCTCTCTGAGCATCTAATTTAGCAATGTATTTAAGCATATGCATAAGGCTGTCCCTTTTGCACAAAGCCATTCAAGTGCGTGCAGGCGGCTTGCTAAAATCCATTAAATGAAGCACTGGTAGAAGTGCTTTCCTGACAAAGAGGAATTCCTCATTTGAGGCATTTAGGAATTAAATCATTGTAATAAAACCCCCCACCATATGAGAAGGTAGCAGTGTAAGGAGATAATAGAGAATTGTCTGGACATTTTTATACAAGCTATATATTGTGTGTTGTTATTGTAGTTCTGCAATATAAGCTAGCAATTAGCAATTAAATTCCCATTATGGGATCATGTTGGTAATTGAGATAAACTGTAAGTGTGTAACTGTTTTAAAACTTTCTTTTAACTAACCCAAATACTGTAGTACTTATATAATTTAGAGATAATATCCCCATTAGTAGAGTTTATGACTCAATAAACAGCTCCCACAAGTTCATAAAAGCCAAAACCGTAAACACCAGGACTATTAATGCAATAGAAATTCTGTGCCTTGCTCTTTTCTTGGTGGTCTAGACAGAGCAAAGGGAAATGCTATCTCAGAAAAAAAACATTTATTCTGGCTATATAAATATAAATGAATTGTCTTAAAATCCATCTGGAAATTTCCTCTCCTCCCCATGTCCCAGGTGGTCTGGCAACAGTGATGCATTCGCTTTTGTCTTCAGGCAAGAGCAAGAGCTCCCATTTGAAATCATTTACATTAAAGGATTGCATGTAAAAGTGCTGGTGGTATCCTCACCCTGCCTCTCCCTTCTGGATAAATGGGAACAAAATCTTCTTTAGAGTTGGGTTTCACTGTACTTTTTTTTTTTTTTTTTTTTTTTAAAAAAGAAAAAGCCTCATCAAACTGCCTGGACTTCACAGTTTTTGAACCTCTCTGCTGCTGGCATTTTTTCCCCATTCTGACAGCTAAATGAATTTTAGGAAAGAGTGTCTGCTTGCCTGGAGGTTAAAACAAGCAGAACTTTTGTAGCTCAAACCTTTTTCCATTTGGAGCTGAGGGAAGTGATTAATTAATCCATTTCCAACAAAAAATGAACTCTTTCCTTTGTCCGAAAGAACTTTATCTTGCTGTGTAGAAGGGTGCCATTCTGCTTAGCAAATCATTGCACAAAGAACCACCTCTATCTGGTCACTTACTTTGCTGCTGAAGGACATTTCTTGCTGTGTTGTTAAAATCATATTGTTTGAATTCATCAAAATGCAGAAAGTTTTTGTCATTGCTAGCCAGCTGGGTTCAAATGGATGTGAAAAGCTGAAGGTCCACAACGGAGCCACTGCTCTTGCCCTCCCTCTCCCAGTAGGCAACTCATTCTGGGACAAAACACACGGTTTTCATTTGTTTTGATGTTGCATCATGTCTTCTGTTTTTGCCACTTTTGTGTGAGAATTTGTTTCCAGAGTAAGCATCTCAAGTGGCTGTTGGGATTCATGTCTATCACCTCGACGCTGCTGGATTCCTGACCTTTACGCCTACGAAGGAGTTTGGCCTTTAGGACCCCAGGAAAGCTCATTTTCACAAAAGGCAGAAACTCAGACATTTTGTTCTGCGGAAGTGCGGTTAGTAGTGAGCAAACACAGTCTCTCTCTTGGGCTTTGTGCCATTTGCATTTCACTGGCCTTCCCAGTTTACCCTGAAGTTTTAAGTTTCCATCACAATGGTATCAAACTGGGAGGCACTCCCTCGGGAATGTGCCTGCCCACTTGCTCTTGCCCCACACGTAACACTCTCTCCGTAAAGTTTCATGGCCTCACAGCAGGTTCAGAGATGCCCCTTTTGATTCCCTGTTGGCAACCACATAATGAAGACAGCCCAAGAACCGAAGCAAATCAAATATTCGAATTAAAAAGACTCAGCATCTTAATGAAGCAAAATTCCATTTAGGAGGCAAACAGTCATGAAGGAACTGAACTGTTGGTGCTGAGGTCCCAACAGTTTCACCATTGATTTCCGTTGGAACAGGGTTTGGCTTTACTTTCTGGGAAAGGGCAATGGCTTTGCTGCTTTCCTACCCTTGCACACAAAATCCTCACCTTGTCTCAGGATAGTCCACATGCTGCAGCAGCAGCAGCCAGGTGCTAGGACTGGGTCAGATCCTGGCAGATCCCAGCTCAAAATGCAGTGTTACAGATACGCAGGTATGGGGGTCTGTGACAGATGCACTCAAATCCTTCACCAAACTAGCAGTAGTTTGGTACAGGCTACGAAGGAGGTAAAGGCCTAAGCTGTAACCAGGCCAAGAGCTTCTGTAGTTCCAACCTGTTCTCTGAAAACTCATGAAGGAGCAGAGTGACACGGTGAGCATTGATGCATATGAGCTTGGAACATCGATCGTGCGATAAACACATGAATAGTAGGTGACTTTTCCAAGACTAATTTATCAAGGAGCAAAGAAAGTTGTGGGTACAAGAAGTCACATGCTTACCTTTTCCATCGCATTTAATTTGACTACAAGCCAACCACTTTATCCCATAAATATGACAGCCTAAGTGAGCCTTCTTTGAGCTCTCCCTGCTAAGCGGCCTGGATGTATGGCGATGATCTCCCCTTGAACTGGGACACCTCTCAAGGCTGCTCCTCAAGGCAGAGAGACCTTTCACCAATGGCAGATCTTTGTTAAGTGACTGATATCATGCATAACCTTGTAATATGGTAACTTTGATTTTGTCGTGGTAACTTTGCCTTGGTAGTTTTGAATCATTGTTCAAATAATTGTGAGGTAGAGTTAATAGAGTGAACCTTGCACTTTTACAACATCATATTTCAGTAAAATCACGTTGCTGATACCTTTGACAGTGGTTCTTTAAGCAATCTAAATCACTCATTTGCAACAGGGTCACGCCGCCTCCTCCATAGCCACCGCATTAGCGGCTCTGGCTCCCAGTACCTGGTGGGACGGAGAGCCAGGGGGAGCCGTGCTCTGGCTCCTAGCAAAATGAGAGGCTGGATTAAAGCCTTGTGTAGACAGGGAAGACAGATGGTGACTCCAGTGCCAGCTCCAACCTGTGAGTAGGGAGGTTTTGCAAGTAAAGCTAGCAAGACTGCACAGGGATGGGAAAAGGAGTAATTCCTAAGTATGAGATAATGTTCCTGATGCCATATAAGTATGTTGATGAGCAGGACAGGATCTGAGATTCTTCATCACAGAAAAATGTCTAATACTGTCTGCCTGATCTACTACATCTCTATCATGCTGTGCCAATGGAGAGGATTGATGGAGTAACAGACATTTTCATAAGAAACTCTTCTAAGAAGAGAATTAATGACTTTTCATTATGCTAAAGTGCACCTTAATCTAAGTATGTGAGTGGGATGTTAATTGAATTATAGAGAAGAAAACTGGACTTCTCAAGCTTTGACTTCATTGTATGCTGTTGTCACATGCTGCAAAGCCTCCTGAGAGGTTCTTGGTCATTTAGAGGGAGCAGGATTGGGCTCTTCTCTCAGGTTGGAAATCTGCAGGTGACTGTGGGTCTTGTGGGTTGCCCTGCATGTAGCTCAGGGGGCAATGAGGGCCAGTTTTCCCAAAGCAGGACCAGCAATTGCAGGATTGCATCCTCACCGAGGAGAGGTGTGGTGGTTTGACCTTGGCTAAATGCCAAGTACCCACCAAGTTGGTCTATCACTTCTCCCCCTTCCCCGTTTTTTCTCAACAGGGCAAAGAAGGGAAAGTAAATAAGATAGGAAAAGAGAAACTCCAACCCTTATGGGTAAAACAAAAGCAGTTTTAATATAAGCAAAGTGAAGCAAAGGTCTGCGTGCGAAAGCAAAAAAGCAAACAGATTTATTCTCTACTTCCCATGAAGAGGCGCTGTCGGGCCTTCTCAGGAGCAGGGCTCCCGTGGGCGTAGTGGTTGCCTTGGAGGACCAAGGGTGACCCCACCCCCTCCCTCCTTTCTCCCAGCTTTATACTGAGCAGACGTCACATGGTCTGGAATATCCCTTTGGTCAGTTGGAGTCAGCTGTCCTGGCTGTGTCCCCTCACAAGATCTTGCCCACCCCGTCCCACGGGGGGGAAATGTTGGAGCGAGCCTTGGTGCTGTATAAGCCCTGCTCAGCAGTAGCCACAACACCAGGGTGCTTCATCCTTCCAGCTCCCAACGTAAAACAAAGCACCATGAGGGCTGCTAGAAAACCCATTCTGGCTCAGGCAGACCCAGTACAAGAGGTTTCATCTTCTTGATCATTCTTTTCCCTCCTGGATTGCTCTGCTAAGTTGCACAGACCTACCACTTTCCCTGGGTAAGAAGCAGCACTCACTTTCTTGTGGGTCAGGGTGATTGTGTATTCTTCCTCCTGCTTCATCAGCTGAGGCTTTCAGATACTCTGAGACTGTTAACCCTGCCCTGCAAAGCCCCTGGCTGAGCTTTTCCTACTGATGGCGTGTGAAGAGCTATAGAAAGAATGAATGGCGTGAGTATTAACACCTGACAAGCAGGAGAAAGAACTGGACAACTAATGCCTGGATGTCGATGAATGCTTCCCTCCCCTCACATTCTTTTTATAAAAATGTCCCATTGATGGCATTTGAGGCATCTCTGCCTCAGTGTGCCAAAGGCCTGTCGTATTGCAGGATGTAAACCATAAATCACAGTGCAAGATACAATATTTTGGATTTAATATTGCTAATTTAATCCATGCTAGTGATGCCAAGCATGTATCAGCTAAGGAAAACAATTAGTTCACTATCTCTGGGGAGAATATTCAGAGTGTTTTCAAGTCTAAAAGGTGAAAACCAAGTTTATGGAACAGGACGTTTTCAGCACAGGTGAGTGGAAATCATTCCCGGGGTGATATGCTATAATGTTGCATTTATCTCAGGAGTACAACTAATAGATAATATACCAGTGCAAATAGATTTTACAGTATGATGTCATAGCAGCTTTTCATCTGTGTGCCTTAATATTCAAACCAGAATAGCATCCTTGAAGGAAATGGTTACTGTCCTTCTGGAAGATAATAATGCATGATTGAGTGTAAAAAGTTGGCCTCGTGCAGTAGACTGGACTACATCAGTTAAAACAATGGTGATAATATAAACAAAACATAGGTGGGTTTATTAGGATAGTAATGAGACTGCTGCCTCTTCCCTTCCCCTATTTGTGTCACTCCCTGTATCTGCTCTGGGTGATATGGTGGGGAGAAAATACGGACCTCTGAGTCTGCCAGGAAAGAAAGAGTGGGTTGCACTAGGACATGTTCCTGAGTCAGGCCATTTTAAGAAGAATAAGCAAGAAGGAGTGGGAAAGACTTGCTGCACAAAGATGGTTACAGTTAGGTCTGTGAGCCTTTCTCTGCCCACTGGGAACTCATGGCTTTTGTTTCAAGAAAACCGATGTGTGTCAGATGGCAGAAGGTGACTAAAATTACACCAGCGTTGCAGTGAGAAGGATCAGGAATGGAAGGAGAAAGAGGTAATCAACATTAATTTTCTTTTAACAGTACTGAAATTAAGTTTTTTTACTTTCAGGGCCAGCTCCTGAAGTTGTTATGCTCCCTGAACCTCTGTTCATGGCTGTTGCTGTTCCTTATCTGGAGTGGTCTTCCACATAAGGTGAGAGCCAGCATTGTGAGTTGGGAACTGGCTGGTGTGACCAAGGAAGGCTGTGTCTCTGCCAGGCTGCACTTGCCATTTAAGTGGTAAAGATTTTAATCTGTACTTTTTTCAATTCAAAGTGTGATGCTGTAATGTTGGACTGGTGGGAACACTGCTGCACACAGTTGCTAGGGAAACATCTTCAAGTTCATTTTCCTTTGAGTTTTGTCATTCAACTCACAGCATGGCCGTAATTGTTCTTTTAAAAGTGGGACATGTGAGCCATGAAGGGGTGCCAGTCACTGATGTGAGAGCTGGCGTTGACCCAACGCTCTTGCTTGAATCTCACCAAGGGTGTTAGGGTCAGCAAAGAGGTTTCTGCAGGTGCTGAAGGGATGTGGGAAGCAAAACAGCATCTACATGGATTTGAATAATGTGTTGAGTATTGCAGCAATTCAGTCACAGCAATGATTCAAGTTCAAGCTCATATGCTTGAGATGTTTTGCTAGACTTTGTATTTATGTTTGAGTAGCCTTTTCTTCTGACAGTGATGCCCCTTGTTCTGTTAATGAGTCTGCTAGCAGCGTGTTGGTAGGCTCTGTAATGAAAGAAAATATGACAGGAGTTATTGACACAGTACTCAAAACTGATCAGAAAATTCTCCTCTAAAGCGGAAGTGAAATGACAACCCTTTTTCTGTTATTCAACCTGGAACATCATTAAAGTCATTCCTCATCAGCATGCCACAGAGGCAGTGATGAAAGTTGTAAACACCAAACTTTGTGTAAGAGGCCTTTCAAAATAGGTGCATTTTTCAAACATTTGTATGTCTAAACCCTCCCTCGAAGAGATAGTCAGACACAAAATCACTCACCACTCTATAGGGACTGAGCTGGGGACTAATTTTCTAATGGACAATTCTAGGAATTGCTCTGTGAGCAGAGGCAAAGTAGATATTTTGGGAAGAGTTGCAGTTTTGTCATCATCTCTCTGTAATGCCTGTATGTCAGCAAAGTTGTGCGTAGGGCCTCGTTGTCTCATTGCACAGACACAGCAGGAGTTGGCTTGTGATCCTGAGATATCACCCTTGAAGTAGATCAGATAAAAGTCAGGAAGGGATGCCAAGAAGTGAGATGGAGTGGCATATCCAAGATTAGCACAGCACACCCAAGGCAAAATCCTGGCCCTCTGAACCCCTAAATAGCCCCTTCTCCAGCAGGCTTCATCTTTCCCTTTTTCTTTTTGGGTCTACAGCTCAGGCAACATCTTCATACAATGGCTGCTCTCGCCCAAAACTTGCCAGCAGAATGAGAATGGGGTCTTCTGTGGGTTTTGCCTTCCCTGGGGACCCAGTGTCCTGCGCTGGGTGATGATTTGCATCGTGCAGAGAGGGTACACAAGGAAGGCCCCCACAGCCCCTGCGGCCATGCAGGATGTTGACCTGCCCTGGGCCATGAGCCACTCCCAGCAGGCTTGACTGCTTCTCCTGCTCCTGTCCTCAGTTTCCTTCACAGCCACAGGCTGCCAAGCACAAGAAGGCTTTTTTGGAGTGAGATGGGATCCTGGGTGTCGGAAAGGAAGAAGAATGATCCCATACCAGCTCTCTCATCCTCGTCCCCTGCTTTGACAGAAAGTTGGGTCAGTGTTGTTTTTGTTTCTGCTTCTTTCTCCCTTGCCAAAGAAATCATTGTGACTAACTCCTCATCATATGTGTTTGACAATGTTTCTGGGATCAGGCCCTTCTCATGAAAACAAAAATAATCCTTCTTGCCTCCCCTCCCAGCTATCCTGTAACATACGTAAGTGTTCAAAGAAGCCAGGAATGTATTTTAATTCAGATCATTATTAATAAGTTCAGGAGCTATGAGTTTTCCTTTCTTCATTCAAAATGAATTATGCTTTGGAGAAAAATATATCCATCTTACAAAGTTTTAATCCAAAGGGACACCTCTTAATTAAATTAACCAGTGAAAAGGAAATACTTGTAATAAGGGTGCAAGATAAATATTTGTACCATGCACATTCTAATTTATCACAGCCTTAAAAGAGTCCATAAGGTTTGTTTTTCTTCAGTGAAATGTGATGCATTCAGATATCATTCTCATTTATAAATTAGTGTATGCCACATGGGATAACCCCCCTATGGCTTAAGGTTATTGGTCTGTGAGTGATATACTGCAGCTGAGAGATCTGTAAAGTGAAGATGAGTAGTCCTGAAATGCAAGCCCTAAATTTAACATTACCCAGAGGCAAACACAGCCCTGAACTGACTCAAGGGTGGAGGCAAGGCTGCACAGCCCTGATGTATTATCATCTGGGAATGCACAGTGCGATGGTGCTGCTAATTTCGAGGGAGAGAGGTGAAAGCACCCACACTCCCTCCATTAATCTGCATTTGTTTACCTAGATGGTACCATGACACTATCCACTTTAAGTGAGAGCCTATTTTTAAAGCACCTGATGGGTTGCATTAATTTCATAGACAGTGCTTTCATATTTGTAACTATGTTCATGACTAAATACTTGATGCCTTCACTGCTATAGGTAACTTCTACCTCTTTGGCTTTTATTTAGCATTTTTTTGAAATAAAACACAGTTACTGTACACATACCTTTGTTTACACATTTACCTTCTCTAATGTCTGCATGAGTCATCAGGCAGTATTATACACACAAAAGCACATGCACGTGCTCAGGGGTATAGGACAGACAAGTCAAATATAGACTTGCATATTTTTACCCTATGTTGTACATTTGACTACCTTTTAATAGTATGCAAATCTCTACTTTGTAAAACTGGGGATAATCATGCTGAAGGCAAATATGCTAAAACATCAATAAATATGCACAATTATTTCAGGAAAGGAGTGTGCACCGGGAAAGCTCTAATTTAGAATAGACTAAACTAGACCATTTCAGTTGGAAGGGACCTACAACAATCATCTAGTCCAACTGTCTGACCACTTCAGGGCTGACCAAGTTAAAACATGTTGTTAAGGACATTGTCCAAATGCTCCTTAAATACTAACAGATTTGGAGCACTGACCACTGTACCAATATAGATGAAATTATAGAGGCAAAGTAATGCTAGTGCATTTTGTATTGTAGGACTCATTAATTGCAGATGACAAATTATATGACAAATTCTGGATGTTCAGTTGGTGCCTTATATTATGTTTGACCCACAAGAGACTATAGGAGCAAAATCGTGAATACAAAAATGGAATTTATGGGGGAAGAAATTGCCAGTGCATTTTCCTGTGCAAAAACTAAATTAACACTTTATTGAAGGAACAAGGGCAACTTTCCAGATATTTTCATTGTGGACATACTTTGACCCCGTTTGTGGAAGAAGTTACATTTTTAACAGGGAAACCAGCACAGATAACCGAACTTTTCTGTAGGGAATATTTGTTGTCCTTCTAATAATTGATAAAACCTCACATTTGAACCTTTTGTTGCATATATGTTAACTATAGCCAGAGAAAAGTCAAGAATGAACCTGACAACTGCAAATGAACATGCTGGCTTTCTATACCAGGCAAGGTATTGAAAATGATATCACAGATTAGAATTGATAGACATGGATGGATCCCATGTGTGTCAGGTAGATGGTGAATGGAAAGAAATGTTGCTTCTGTGGAGAGAGTCAGGTTTCACGAATTTGTTGGTAGTCTTTGCAGAGGTCAGTAAGAGTGTGGCTAAGCAAGGCATCGCTGATAAAATATATCCAGCTTTCCAGAAATGGTACTTTGCCCCAAGCACACTGGAAAGCCAAGCTGCGGAGGGAAGAAGGCCCAAGTCCTCTTGCGGAGCTGCTCTAGTCTAGAAATCAGTCTAGATGTACGTGGTATACTCCAATGTATTAATCAAAGATCTGGAAGAGGGGATACATAGCGAGTTAACCACATTTGCAGATGATGCAGAACTCTTCAGAAGAGCTGACAGCAAACAGTTGCAGGAAGACCTCACACTGCTGAGTGACTGGGAGATAAAACGTCAGGAGAGAGTCAGTGCAAAGTAATGAAATAGAGGGAAAGCAGCAAAATGACCACTGCTTATCCAACGGTTGGTTCTCAGCAAGCTGCTGCTGTTTAGAAAGAAGTTTGGAATAATGTTGGAATGTTGGAAAATTCTCGGATAGCATTGTCTGCTACTTAGCAATGGAAGCAAATTAAATATTACATACTACCAGAAAGGGAAACTGTTGTTTGAATTGTAAGTCCAAGCCAGGCCATATTTTAGCCCCCTGAAAATGGATACAGGAGAGCTAGAGGTACAGAGAGAAGAAAAGCAAGAATGAGGAAGACTATAACCAAGGTTGCATGAGAGGAGTGATGAAACAGCTTATGAAAAAAGGCCTATTCAGGGAAAGAGCCTATTCAGTGTTTCTTGTAATAAAAGAACTAAGAGTCTTCCAAGGACATTATGAGCTTTGAAAAGAGGGCAAGCAAGTATTAATTTCACATGCAGTGTAGCTGCCTCGTGCCTGTATCTTTGCCACAGGAAGCTGCAAAGGCCAAGAGGGTAGAGAGCCCCAAAAGGGGCTTAGACAAATTCGGAGAGGACTGGGCTGTTGGAGACTGTCAAATGCAGTGGCCAGCTGCAGCTCTGGCTCAGGAAGCCTTGTGACCACTGAGTGCTGGGAGCACAGCGGGGACACTAGGAAAGACCCCTGTTCCAGTTCCCTCTGTGCTTTGCTCTAAGCATCTGCTACTGGCCACCATCAGAGGCAGGATACGGGGTTGGACCGACCCTTGGTCTGACCTCGCAGAGCAGTTCTTATGTTCCTCTGTCTCACTGAGAAATACAGATGTGCTGTGCTGACATCTAAATAAAATGAAATAATCTAACTCTAAATAAACTGAATGTTCTCCTTGAACTAAAAAAAACCCCAAAACAAAACAATAAAAAAACCAAAATAAAACCAAGATAATGTTTATACTGGGAAATGTGCATTTTTTTCTTCCTGGATAATTCAAAAACAGCTGTAGGGGTTTTATTCAGACTCACACCCCCCCACACCCCCCCCTCCAAAGTTCACTTTTAGGTTGAGACAAATGTTTTCAGTGCCAAAGACGACATTTGAAGAAGGCTGTAAATGAGAGAAAACAGAGTTAAGATGCAAATTGCGTTTTGCTGCAACCTTAACCAGTAATCTCACAATTTACAGTAATTTTGCTAACATTTGCTTATCTGCAAGGAGTGAATGATTCTGGTTTAGCGGAAACTGTTTTACTAGGAGGATAAACAATGGGTTTACTGACTAATCAGGATTTCCCAATGTTGCCTCATGAAAAATGTCTTCAGAATAATGCTCTTGATACTAGGACTGAGAGATTTGAAAGAGAGCATTAGACTTGATAGTGCTTAGCAGCTGCTGGGACAGGCCCTGTTCATGTCACAGAACCTAAGGAAATCTGGAATTAATCTTGGTGGCAGGCTCAGTGGGGGATTTTGCCTTCAGTAAAGACAGGATTGCCCAACACTTCCCATTGTAAGCTCTTGCTTATGCTTTCTCATAACATTGGCAACTTTAGCTCTTCAGGCTAGAATTATGAGCATCGGATATCTTTCCCTAGCTTACAAGTTTGGGAAAATGCCAATGCAAATGGAAACTTTGGAGGAGGAGGAGAGAATGGAAACAGAAATAAGGGCTTACAACCCACCTGCCGGCTTATTCCTGTAAAGGTTGCTAAATCCCCCTGGAGGTGCGGCAAAGACTTGAAACCTGCCAAAGGAGCTGGTGTCAAGAAAGTGTGTTTTCTTGCTATCACCAAAAAAACTAGCTGCCAGTTAGTTATGTGACACTCTAAAGACCCATTTTTACATGCTCATAGATGAGCAGAGAGGCTGCTAACACATCCTATCCCATTATGCAATTCCTGTTTGGTGGGCACCACCCTAGGGAAGAGGAATTACCTTAAACAGTGTTTTGGGGAGTAGGAGGAATCACGCATTCTCAGTTTGACTTTTCTCCTTGCAGGCAACTAGAAGCTGATTTTAGAAGAGCACCAGTGATATTACTTCAGGCCCTGCTGCATTAGGGAGTGCTGGAACTGAGTGTGCAACTTTGTCAAGGCTGGACTTCAAGGACAAGGTCCCAGAACTTCAAGGAGAAATCCGAGCACCTTCTGATCTTTTAGGTGTGATCAACCTGGTGCTCCAGCAGTAACGTCAGAGGCAAGATTGTGTGTTAGCAGCCATGGTTCTCCCCCTCTGAAGGGGAGATGAGAAATGACCAAGGGTGATAAGTACCAAAAAGCTGTTGACGTGCATTCAGGAGTCTGGGAAGGAACATAGGAAATTTGCGTTTCCTGTTCTGCCAGAGGCACATTTGATGAAACAACCTTAATATATATGTGCAGCAGGTTTGAATGAAGGGTCATTATATGTTAAATTAACTGTATTGCAAGAGCATTAAAGAAAACAAGAACAGGAGAAACTCTTCAATCCATGAGACGATTTGTGTGATGCTGCAAAAAAATATATCTTCTTGTTAGCAGGAGGCCTATCATTCTTGTGAGGTCATTGGAAGAGACCCAGGGCCTTTTGCACTCTGCATGTGCAGCGTAAAATGGCTTTGCATTTGCTTGATCTTTTTCATTATATTATACAACCTTGAGGAAAGAAGAGCAAGCATCGAATTTGTGATTTATGGCTTGATATTTACTTGCTGTATCCGGGTGCGAGACCTAGTCCAAGAAGCAAAAAGAGACTGTGAGCCCAGAACAAAAGTTACACGCTTAAGGACTAAATGTATTTTTCTTGGAGTGCTGTCACCACTAGCTCTGCTTGGAAAGCCAACTGCCTGCTCACGCTGCGAGAGTTTCCAAGCTCATGTGCTTCCATGTTGAAGTCTTTCTCTCAACGCTCTTCACACTTGGCTCAGTGGACCTTAACCCACATCCTCATTGCTCCTTGTGAAAGAGATTCTTGCACCCCATGACTGGGCTGAGAAAACCCCTTTTTAATAAATTAACACAGTATGATGGGACGTGGGAGCATCTGGTGCTCCAAGTTCTGATTTATTTCTGTAGCAACACACAAAACATCAAGTGATAAATTATTGAAAGTCGATGGGCCCTTGGAGAATAGGGCCATGATAAATAGTGAACAGTTGGCATCCCCCATAACCGTGTGTCTTGGAGGGCTACCTAGGGAGATGGTAAGAGGAAAGAAAAGGCTGAAGCCTTTGAAGGATACAGCTGCTAGGAATGCCTTCCTTTCAATGAGAGATTACTTTGATTTTTAACGCCTTATTTCAGCAGTGGGAAATGGGATTAGTAGTCGACTGGGAATAAATAGTAACCACTAAACTCATTTTCACCTGCAGCCTGGTCTGATATAGGATGACAATGAAGCTGAATAGTGGTTTACCCTAAATTAATTTTTCATTAAGGACACCAGGGGCTCCCTTAAAAGATGTTGCAGATACCAGAGCTGTCTTTTGCAACTTCCAACACAGGAATATTCACAGCCTGTGCCTCACCAGTAAAGAAGCCACAATGTGATTGCTTGGTATGGAAATCAAAATTATTTTAGAGCTGGTGTTTAAAGATACTGAAACAAAGGCCAGATAGTGTAAACACTTCCCAATTGCCCTGGTTATGAAGGATGATCACAAGGAACAGTGGAGAAACCACTGAAAAATACCTTTCCTTAATGGTCCTGGAGCTTGTCTTCATGAGGAAAAAATGTCCAGACAAGAGGATGTGGTTACTGGGATCACTGCAGTGTGCTGCTGTCTGGGGCTGCTGGGTGTCACTGGGGCAGGTGATCACTTCCTGTGCCTTCATCCTGTAACTTGGGAGCTGGGTGCAGAAAACTCACTGTCAGTCATGAAAGACCAGCTGACAGAAGGTTTGTTGTATGTTGGATTGTTACAGTGGCCTTTTCCAAGTCTGTATGTACCATGAGCTTCACTGCGTCCTCTGAAGAAAAATATGTTATATCTTGCATACATGGGTGTGAGAGTTAAAATAAGCCCTGTGCCCAGAGGTGAAAAATTGGAGCCAGAATGAGAGCAAGAAAGGGTAGTGTTCTACCACCCCGGCCTGACTCCAATTTTTTCTGCTGAATTTCCTTTCAGGGGGGCATACAAGTAGCTGTGCATTGACATCTAGAGCATCCTTGTGCAAGCACTTTGAAAATCTTGAGCTGGTGCTTCAGACTGTCATGCTGTTTGGATTGTTTGACTATTTATCAGTATTACTACTGGCAGCCCAGGTGTATCCCAGTCTTATTTGGGAGCACTCTTATTTGCAAAGATTGTATCTGGCAGCTAGTGATAATTTCACTTTGACTCCAAAATTTTAATGTCAGTTGCCACAGAAGCCATCAAATGCTACATCTTCCTGTCTGTTTCCACTTCAGACAGCTCTTCTTTCAGATACATGAGTTTCTATCTACCTATTCTTTCTATCTATCTATCTATCTATCTATCTATCTATCTATCTCCCTCCCTCCCTCCCTCCCTCCCTCCCTCCCTCCCTCCCTCCCTTCCTCAATGAGATGAAACTCAGTAACAACATTTTCATTTTTGTTTTCTCTTGTCTGCCTCTTGTGTTCTCTTCTATGCCTCCATCTTCTACTGTAATGGGTATTTATTAGTTATTATTCAGTAATTAGTATTATGCAGTAACTGGGGAATTCCTCACTGGTAATGTTTTTTTTTTTTGCTTTGTTTTTGGCTGAACTACATGTTTTGGATGTCCCTAAAAATTGGTAGTTAAATGATTCTCATAAAATGCTGTGAGTTGCTCTAAAAAGAAAGGCAGAAACACCAAAACACCAGTGTAATTTATAATTGCTCGTTGGAAACCTCCATTCAGGTTTTTGTTGTAACCATGAATTGCTCAATGGGCGGGTTGAGCTGCTCATTTTAAAACATCATGGGTAGTTGCAGAACTGCAGGTGTGGAGCAGGGTGGGTGCCCGTAGGGTGGAGGGGGTGCGGGAGGAGCCGGCCATGCACACCCCATGTACATCAGTGACAGCCCTGGCTTTCCCTGCCCAGCCCGGGCTGCGACAGCGTGTTGGCTGACGAAAGCTAACTTTGTCTGCACTAACTTGGACAAAGACACTGTGTATGGTGTGGAGTCTGGAATAGACAAACTTGTACTACTTCTCTGGAGGGCTCACAGCCCAGGCTGGGCTCTGGGCTGGCAGGGGTCAGTTCAGGCTGTCTCTGACATTTCACTCTGGTTTATCCACTTCTATTTACACCCTTAAATAGTTATCTTATTGCATTTATCACAAGGCAACAGCTACTGAGTTGCCCCTATGAAGGTGCTTACAACACAGATGTGTCAGGATGGTTTGGTGCCCATTTAAAACCTTCCTCCTTACTTCTTACTCTCCCTAACTCTCTGTATTTCCAGCCTCTTTCTTCCACAGTGACATTGGCGCAGGTTGTGCATAGTGCCTTGCCCTCCTTCCCCTCCATCCTTGCTGCCAGTCAGTTTAAAACTCCAGCAAAGAGACTAGGGTCTGAAGGGGCACTAGAGACTGAATTACTTCCGACAACTTATTCTCTTTGCCAGGCCTCCGACTCTGCCTCCTGAGCTGGGAGACACCAGTGGGGTGCAGCGGGTGCCTACTCTGCTCATTCAGGACTGATTGGTTTTTCTTGTAACTAAACCAGTGGCTTTCATTAGTGTACTGCATGAAAGAAAAACACAGCAAAGATATGTCATTTAAAGTACCTTAATTAGAATAAATTCACCACTGATGATATCGAGTGTTCTTATAACATAAATCCAAAACATTTATTCTTTTTATTGGAGCTTTTTTTTTTCTGTTTCTCATATGAACAGGGGTCTATTATCACCTTTTCCATTCCTATGTTCCATATGTGACTCCAAATCAAATCCTGAGTCATTTCATCTCTTGCCTGGCAGAGTCAGTTTAACGTATCAAAATCAGCCTGGCTTACATCTGCTTTGCAGATCATCACTGGCATGCTTTAAAAATTGTTATATGTCTATAACAACGCCTTCCTCCCCTCCCCCAACGCTCCAGTAATGTCAAGATTTATTGAATTTGAAGGTCCAGTTGTGACCTTGGCTCCCACTCGCTAAATCTGAACCTCTGGGGTCTATAAATCTTTGTGTGCTGTTCAATTTATAGAAGTGAACATCTGCTTATCATACAATATTTAACTTGCAGGTGTATTCTACCAGTAAAATAAACACATGAGTTCACGACTGCCTAGGCTGTAGGACATTAGACAGACGTTGAAGAGATGGCGATGGTTTTGCCTGTTGGGAGAGCCCTCAGCAGGAGCACCCACCATTGGCAGAGCTACTGGATGGTGAGGTGGCTCTCAGGGCTCTGTGTCACCAAGAAGCGAAGGTGGTATAACTTTTATCCCAAAACCTCAGCCTTGTCATCTTGCCATGTGGAGAGCACTGTCTGGCTGAGATGAACACAAATCGTGTAAGGGAAGAAATCATCTTCCTGCCTCTCCTGTGTCTGGTGGGAAAGGCACCAGCGCAGTGAGGATGGTTAGCTTTCTGCACAACCTAGGAAATGAGAGGCAGAGCGGTGACTTTATTTCCTCATTCACATGATGAAAAATACAGTGCACAAGAGAACACTGTCTCAGAACATGCACAGAGAGGGAGAGACCTACAAACACCTAAACATGATGAGAAAGACTGAAGAGTCCTGCTCCACAGTTTAAGGGAAGAATTACTGACCACAAATCACTGAAAAGAGAAAACAAAAGAAGCAGAAAGTACCCACTGTGAGTGGAAAGGAGGAAAGAGGAGGTGACCAAGCAAATATATTATAATTAGAGAGACAGTGATGGCTGAGGTGGGAAACAGAAGAGCAGCACAAAACCAAGATGACTTTGTACTACCATAGGAGGTGACCAGGACAGAGGATTTTTGACAACTGAGGAAGCAGGGTGAGACAGCAACTTCACTAAGAAAAGAAGGAGGAGATAAAATGAATTACTAAAATGATTGAAAATCTTCCTCATTTGGAAGGAAAAAGTTGAGCTTTAAATACTGCTTGTATTTTAAGTCTATCTCACAATAAAGCTCCTGAGTCCAAGCAGGCATCCCAACTAATTCCCTGCTGAGAGGTTACCCTCCTCCTCAACTCCTTGCCTGCTGGAAAGGAAACGTGGCCATGGGGGTCAGCAGGGAGCTGTAATATGCCTGGGACTTCCTCAGGCATGCAGCCTGATGCCCCACAGAGATGAAGGAGGCTGATATAGCCATTCGGGACAGTGGGATTGCTCTATCCAGCTCCTCTGCTCCCCCCACAGCTTGGGGTCAGTCACACCATGAACAGAAGTACCACTCCAAGCAGTTCTGGGAGACTAACAGCTCAGAGCTGTAGTGAGCATGCACAGAGGCCAGGGCAGCATTTCTGGTTGCCCTCCATCCCCATGGCTGGCAGGAGTAGAGCCCTTCTCCTGGCTTTGCCCAGGAGATTCCTTGTAAAGGACTTTGTCTCAACACTGGATGAAGCTCAGTTGCAAGCAGGTAGCAAAAGTGCCTTTGGGCATGAAGCATTTAAAAAAGCATGTTTGCATTTTTGAAAGCGCTTGTGCTCCCTTTTCAGGATAAAGACCCTCTCTGCAAGAAGCTCAGCTCTCATGCTGGAACATGGGGTTTTCTCCTCCCAGCGAGCAGCTGGCTGAGGGGAGAACCAGCTGCGATGGACACAGCTACACAGCATGGCATGGCGCTGGGCTGAGAAACTGCTCAGGGTCTTACAAACCAGGTAGCTGTGTCAGCAATGGGCTGACCCCCAGCTAGGTAGCCCTGTTCTGCAGGAGGAGAAAGGAGGGCCAGCACCCAAGTCTTTCTGAGGTAGAAGCCTGGACCCTACTCTACACAGACACGTGGCTGGCCACTGTGCTTTTCCTTGCCCAATGCTCCCTCAATGCTGCAGGGAGTACAGGTCGTCCCGGAGCAGCCTGTGACACCGCTGGAGCTGCTTTGCACAGCCTTGCACTGAAAATGTGAACTCACTAATTGGAAGGGTTGGACATGACATGAAGAGTTGCAGTGGTAGAGGATGTATTTTATTTTACTTTTGCTCCTGCATGTCCCTGTGGAAGACAGCTAGAGACTGGCTCATCAACCTCTTGCACAGCTTTTGGGGGACAGCCAGCTCAGTTCATTAAGTTGCCCATGAAGGAGGGCAGGAGGGCATCTAATTAATGTAACAAAGCACCTGAAGAAAAAAGATTGTAAAATATTTTAACTCTACTTCTATCAAAACATCTATTAATATATTTCAAGACCTTCCATAGTTGTTTTCTCCTCCCTCTAGGCTAGTCTAACCCCAGCCATAATTTAGCATGAGGCATGAATATCTTCACTTATTTTACTCATAAAAGAAGAAAATTGGGAATTTGTTCAGACTGCCAGGAATCTGGAATTTGTTGATGAATGGACATTTGGCTGAACATAGTGAATTCCCAGCTAATTGAAAGCAGATAACGAAAGTAATGCATTTACCTTGAAAAACATAATTTTCTTAATAAATAATTGAAATGGCAATCTTCTGACAGATGAAATAAGAAAAAAATACTAAATAAATTCAGGATTAATTCCTGTCCTATATATTATAACATACTTAACAGTCATACCTTATGAGGAGATTAAAAACTATAAATCTTTTTTTCAGCACAGTCCCAGAGAATACTTTGGTCTAGAAAGTGCAAGGGCCATCCTGTTCAGGGGAGTGTGGTTTCAGTCATCATCAGTCCATGTTTCTGTCTCCAAATATCATACCTAGGGAGAAGAATGCAGAAGCTGGGGGAAGAAACCAACCTCAGAAAAATGTAGAAGGTAGACAGCATGTTCACAAACAATCGAATTAGCATCTCTGTAGGTGTTCACTCCTCTCATCTCCTTCCTCTCCATGAGGGTGGGCTAGCAAACCTGTTTCATGTTGCACTAGTGGGGAACTGTGGCTAGATATTACACATCAATCAAGGGGCAATGATTTCCAGCTAAAGGGAAATTAATGACTGAAAACATGTTAGCTTGAAACACTCACAGATAATCTGAGCACGCCCTCCATTTTAAGGAAAAAATAGAGAAGGATCCAAACAAAAGCATATGGGTCCAAATATTCTGATCTGGGTAGGGCTATGACTTGGAAACCATTCTGGATCTAGAAGCAAGTTCCTCCCATCTTTATGCAACAGGACAAAATTAAACTGCAGATCTGAACTCCACCAAAATTTAGAGTTTTCAAAATGCAAAGGTAGATTTTTTTTTTATATAGCTTCAGTTTGGCGGCAATAATTTGTTGTGGGATTGTGGTTTGAGTGGAACAAAATGTTCACAGAGACTTGAAACCTCACAATTTTTAATCTGTTAAACTACAAAACTTGGCCATACTAATTGAAAGTATTATTAATCTAGGTTAAGTTTGGAATTACTTTTCAATGAATTTGCTGCAGGTTGTGGTTTTGGGCAAAGGCCATGGAAAACTTGGTAGTTACACAGATTTTTAATGGGAAAAGGGGGGGAGCCATGGTGATTTTGCTTAACCGTGATTTAAAACTGTAGGCTCGGTCAAACTGATGGGCTGCAAAGCCATGTGAACTAGAAGAACAAGTCCTGCAAGTGGAAACTTTCCCACTGAGTGCAGTAGATCACAGAGGTGCTTCCAGTCAGATCAGCTCTTTAGCTGATAAGCAGGAAGAGATGAATCCAGCTTCTTCATAAAATCAATGGACAAAAAATTCTGTGAGGCCACAAAAGGAGCTGAGGAGTATGAAGAAATGGGATAAATGATTTTGAACCTCTAGCTTCCTTGCTACTAAATGTTCACTAGTTTGCAAGATCTGCAAGTGCTATTAGCACGGGGAAATGGTCATACTCTCAAGATAGAGTTAAAAGAACAGCTGCTGAAAAACTTGGCTAAACAAGTTGCACTAGACAAGACGTCTTATTTTGTCTATCTGTAAGAGCATTGCTCAGAATATAAACTGGGTGGAGTTGACTGGGGGGCAGATTACCACTCAGGCATCGGTCAGTGGGTGGTGAACAATTGCATTGTACATCACTTGTCTTTTCTTGGGGTTTCTTTATCTCTTTTAAAATTATATTCCTTTTCATTACAATTATGATTATTATATTTTATTATGGTTATAATTATATTTTAGTTTAGTTATTAAACTGTTCTTATCTCAATCCACAAGTTTTGTCTTTTTCTGATTCTCCTCCCCATCCTACTGGGAGGGTGGAGGAATGAGCAACTCTGCATAGTGCTTAGATGCTGACTGGGTTTAAACCACAACAAGCATCTAGGTGGTAGAAGTAAACAGTAACTTTGGGAATGTTTGAGCACTCTGTTGTGTAAAGAAAGGTCTTCCTAGTTGTCTCAGGAGTGAGAGTCTGTTGGACGAAAGACTCACTGAAAGCATGTTATCACTGACAATCTATTTCTCCCAGATTTTTTAAGGTTAGAAGAGACCTAAGGGTCTTATAGATAGATCTTCATTGTCACACAACCCATGGGACCTACCTTAGTTTCTTCCTGTTTGAAATTTCCCAATTTCAGTGTGGTATTTTGTGCTATTTTTGTATGTACTTTGTACCCAATGTATTTATTTGTTTTTAACCCTCCAAGCTTTATTAGAAACTGATCAATAACAAGGAGCCTATTGGTGAGTAGTTCTGACAGTTAATGATTCTCCCCTCAGAAAAAACAGTGTCTTATTTCTGTCAGGATGAATCTAACTTCATCATCAGACCATGAGGTTTGTTAAACATTTGTCCAACAAGTGAAGAAGCCATCTTTGTAAAAGCTCTGCTGTCTGTGCAGCCGTAACTCATTAGTATCAAGTCATTCTTGAGCCTTACTTTGGACATGTCACATAGATTTAGCTCTTGAGTCTCTCAGAATAATGCATGCTTTCCTATCCTTTAATCAAGTTAGTGTGGTTTTTTTGGAAGACTCTCCATTTTTTTTCAGGACCCTTTTTTTGAACACCAGAAGAATTGTAGGAGCCATCATACCATTGTGAAACACAGAGGATACTTTGCTTCTTAATGGACTATGCTTTGCACAGCCAAAGGTTGTGTTGGCCTCTTTAGACACTGAGATCAAGTTTGGCTGACTTCCCACCAGGATCTGGAAATTTCTTCAGGATCACCAGTCTCCTCACTTGGTAAGTCTGGCCTCCTTTGCTGTCCCTTTCTTGTGCTGTGTCACAGTTATGGAGCAAATGGGATTGGTCTCCCAGATCAGCTGTTACATCAATCCCTCACAGTCTTTGTCTTACTTGCCAGCTCCATCAGCAGGGAACAGTTGTTAAAGAGTCAATGGCCAAGAACCCAGCTCATGAAACTGACCCATTCCCCAAAGGCAGTTTTATTTGAGGATCTATCAGCTGGTAAAGTAGTCCAACAGTATCATTTACATCCACACTACTACCTTTACCAACTAAACTTGTACATGCTCCAACATTATAAAATTATTTGGATAGGGTCTTTAATAAGGTTTTTAATAAGTTTATGATAATTTCAGTGTAATTCTATTTTTTCCCCTTTAGTTCTTAATAGAGTCCCCAAATAACACTTCTATTATTTTGTTCAGATTGATGTCAGGCTGACAGGACTATATTTATTCATGTCATCTAGTTACTCTGTTTAAGTGCTGGCACAACATTATCTTTCCTTCACATCTCTAACTTCTCTAGTGTTCCAAGACTTACTCAAAATCAGCAGCAGGGGTTCAGTGAACATCTTTGCCTCTTGGATGCAAATTATTCAGGAACTGCCAATTAAAAATTTCTAAGTTTAGAAATTATCGTTATAAAAGAAAGGGTTGTTTTTCTTACATAAGATGCAACATATTATCTGGCTTTTCCCCAAACACAAATGGGAAATATTTACTCAACATTTTTACTTCTTTGGGTTTATAATTGGCGTTCTTAGCATGTCCATTCAGAAGCTATGTGATACCTTTCTGATGATCCTGTTTGTAGCTGATATACTTTTAAAACTCATGCTGACCATCAGTGTCTACTTGTGTCCTTTTCTTACCATAAAGCTATAATTTACAGCCTGTAATTCATATTTATTACCATCAACTTATTCTTTTTTTTTTGATTAGTGGCTTCTCTGGATTTAAGCCTTTAGTACAGGTTCTCAATTTACTAGACATCAGAGGATGCCCCCCAGAGAGACTCCTTATGAATAGCTAGCAATAAGCAAAGCTTTGACTGAGTCAAGTTTTATCAGACACCAATAGCCACTTAGTGGTGAAAGACATCCCTCACAAACCAGGATTCATTAATCCTAGCCATCACTGATCTGCTGTCATTAAACAATTGTGAATCCACATTTCTCTCTTTAAAATCTTTCTTGTGATATTTTCAGTTTTCTGAATGCAGGCTTTTCAAAATACCCAATCCTGGCTGGGGTTATATGATGATAACCCCAACAAACATCATCCAACCATGATGACTTGTATCTATGCAACCACTACTTTACACTGTTTGATCGGCTGGTTGCCTGTAAAGAAAAAACCCTATCAGATCGTATGTCACACACTAGATTTTACACACTACATGTTATACGCTACATGTATTTAAGTTATGCTATGTCTTCTGCATGTCTGGACGTGCCATAAACATGTTGGTAGATGCAATGGGAGGTCTCTCACTTGCACTACACAGGCTGCAGCACCCATGAGAATGTATTTTTTTGTCCCTGTGCATCATAATCCAGGGATCTAAATTTACTCTTCTCTGTAGGCTTTGGAGTTGATGTTGGTTGTACCCATCTCAGACACCATTTCTGAGTACGCTGATTTATAACAATATGAGAACATTTGTCCCCCAGTTGCTAAAAACTTGGAAGCAGGCCAAAACCCTTTGCACAAGCAGTGCAAGTCCTCCTTAGCTTTTGCTCAGCTGATCCTCCTGAAATATGCAATACAGATTGATTTAAACATCCTAGCCATGGGAATCTTCCCACCAGTTTTCAGTGATAGTGACCAGGTCAAGACTGTGTTTCTAAAGGAGCAAAAATTATTCACAACTCATTATACAAGTGATTACAGAATGTCTTCTCTTGGTCTAGGAAAAACATATTTTTTCCTAAACTTTCTGATTTAGTGTTAAAAGGATGGTTGGATCTTCTCTTGCTTACCACCCCTTTGCTCCAGTGCGCCAGGAAGGTCGGTTCCTTTGTGAGATGAAGACTCCTCAGCCCACTGCAGCCCCTGCACCAGAGAATAGAGCCAGCTGAACCACAATCTAATGATAGCTGCTCTTGGCATTTTAAAATGGCTGGTGGTAATTTTGCTTATGAAATAAAGTTTCTAGCTGTTTCTCACGTAGCACAGGAGACAGCCTGTCTCAGTGCAGATTGAATTATTATAATGAAGCAATCATCCTTTTACTGCCAATCTACCCATACTCTGACGGGGTTGTGCCAAGTGATAAACAGAGACAATAGCAAATGCAGCTAAGATATTGGCTGTCTCCCTCCAGAAAGTCCCCTCAGGTCTTTACAGAGGCATGGAAAGAGAGTCTAGGTTGGGCCAATGTTCTGTGGTAATTAGGATGAGGATAAAGAAGTGAAACATGAGGTCATTCTTCTCTGAATGCCTAATTCATTCATTATGTTTATTAGGATAGTCTGGCTGGTTTTCATATTGATTTAATGGAAATGTGTCACTTCTTGAAATTCCCAGCTTTATTTTCATGTTGATATTCAGTTTGGGCTGAAAAGCACAGAAAGAATAAGTTAACTCAAACCAAGCTGGTCATCTATTAGAAAAGGCTTATTCTGCCTTTTACATGTGTTTGTTGAATGACAATGGCAAGGCTGAGGCCAGTCATCTTAAAAATTGTTCTCTAAAAGGAAACTAAATTGTACTTGAGGCTGATGGCTTGCTCTGACTGCAGAGGTGTAGTCTACCTGAAGCAAGTAGGCACCCAAGGCTCAAATAAAACCAGGGTAGTATTCATCTCCCTTGGCTTTAGGAAGCTGGAAGGAAGATTTTGTTAGCAGTGAAGAAGAGCAGGTTTGTTCAGGGCCTCAGTCTTCCTTTCCTATAGTAGGTGTCCACAGAGTTTTCAGTTTTAATTAACCACCATTACTCATTCTCAGCAGCCCCAAACTCTGTGGGAAATGCTGGTCCCCTCAGAGCCCTTATGCAGTCCTGGGTGAGGTTGGCAGAGTGCAGGTCTAAGCCAGCCCATCCTTTTGCACTGAAAGTGTGGTAATTTAATCAGTTTCTTTAGATCTGAGTTTTAAAGAGAACAGTGCAATTCTCGCAGCTCTTCTCTTCCGACTGTCCTGCCAGATTGGACTGCTCTTTGGGCATTTGGGAAGTATTATACTTGCAAATCCATTTATTACTTTGACTTTGGCGTTCTCATTAGAGCCCTGGCTGTACATCTGAACTATTACCCCAGCTCAGTTTACCTTCTTGTAAACTTTACTGATATGTGAAGTGCCGGATGGGTCCTGTGTAAAGCATATTGTCCTATTAAAACACATTTAAAGAGTCTTGTAAACCCTGGAGATTAACCCCGATGTTTATGGAGAGTTATAGATGCTAATTCTTGCATACTTGTCATTCCAGAGCATGGCCTGGTGGCAAACATTCTTGCTACCCCCCAGCATTTACGTCAATGGGATTTGTCCATGCTCTGATTCCTTAGGACAGAGAAAAGAAATGGTGGGAAAGTGAGGAATATGGGCATTTACCATCCTGGACTACATTAGCTGGTCATAAATTCTTATAGCTATCTCATAAGAGGAGACCTCAGACTGGGAAATAGAAGAAGGACCTTCCCCAGAGGACAGTTTTGGTTAAAAGGATATTGATAAGAGATGGTCTTGGCCTGTTGGAAGGATAAATTTTCAGTTTTTGTTAATGTTCCTGTGATGGGGCACATCTGTGTATGATCTCCTCTCCTCCCTGTCCTGCCAAACACACTGAGTTGGCAGCAGCAACCCCACAAACCTTCAGCTTCCTCACCAGCCATAGTCATCTTAATCTGCCCAGCACCCATCACTTTCTTCTCTTCTGGTTTTGGCAGATTCTTAACGTCTACAAGCTTCTGTCCGGTAGTAAAACAGTAAATAAAGAAGTGATGAACTCAATTGTTTGATGTATATGGGTATAACTGTAGGAAAGTGTGTTCTGTGTGTTCATATATATGTAAATACATCGGTTCTGTGCAGTCGTGTGTGTGTATGTGCATATGTGTATACACACATGCACACGCAGTTTGGCATGTATTTATACAGCTAAATTCAATTTGCCTGAACTGACACCTACATACCGCTGCCTTTGTTGGTACTTTAAAAAAGTAACTTGGTAGATGTCCATAAGATAATCCTGGCAACTTTTTGGTGTAACAGGAGGCATGTTTTGGGTGATAACATTTCTTTATGAGATGACAGATATATCAATTATGACAATCGGTGGATCCACAGCTCGCTCAAGAATTTGAACTTTATGGGCTTTTTGGGGGCAACTGAGATTTATGAGAGAGACCACCATGCAAGTTAATGATGATGATGGTGATGATGATGAGGAAGAGGACGGAAAAGTAGCACAGCTCTGACCAAGTGCTTTGGGAGCAACTGCTGGCCAGAAAGATTGTGAGGTGTGCAAGGTATTGGGTCTGGTTGAGATAGAGTAATTCTCCCCACAGCAGCCCTCATAGTGCCGTGCTTTGTATTGATAGTTAGAAAGGTGTTGATAACACACCAGTGTTTTGGCTACTGCTGAGCAGTGCTGGCACAGCATCAAGGCTCACTCTCCAACATTCCCCCCTCACCAGTAGGCTCCAGGGTGTGCAAGATCTTGTGAGGGGACGTAGCCAGGACATCTGACCCAAACTCACCAAAGGGATATTCCAGACCATATGATGTCTGCTCAGCAATAAAAGCTGAGAAAGGAGGGGGGGAGGGGGCACTCGTTATTATGACATTTGCCTTCCAGAGCAACTGCTACTTGTACTAAAGCCCTACTTCCTGGGAAGTGGCTGGATGTCACATGCTGGTGGGAAGTAGAGAATAAATATTTTGTTTTCCTTTACTTTCATCCATTTGCTTTTGTTTTATTAAACTGCCTTTATCTTGACCAAGTTTTTTTCCATCTTATTTTCTCCCCCCCTGACCTGCTGAGGAGGGGAGTGATAGAGTGTCTTAGTGGGCACCTGACATCCAGCCAAGGTCATCCCGCTACAACTCCTTTCCTGATGCTGATTATTCCTGTTTTCAGAGAGAACAGGTCTTTATACTTCTGTTTCGTTTTTCTTTTTGTCTAGTTTGACAAAAAAATCCCCCAGGTGTCATCAATAAATCAACTGGCTTTATTATTTTCTTAATTTGACACAATCTGCTGGATTCCAAATTCTGGCTGACCACTGTGATTAAGTCGAGTGAGGTAGACGGAAATTAGTCATCCTCACACTAGCCAAACTAAAACCAATTTTTTTGATGGAGAAGGATTTTTTTAAGCTTGAATGAAGAGAAAAAATGCTCTATACAATTGGGAAACCAAGAGGCAAAAATAGGACAATTAAAGGAAAGCAGCTCATACAGTCATTTTTGGTTAGACTGCTACTTGACAAAGCTGGGCTAATAATTTGTCAGCAAAAATCAGTCTGATGAATTTAATATCTTTTTTTCTTTTTAATGTGTTTCCAAGAGATCTTTTTTATTTTGAATGCATTCATTAATCAGCAATACTTTCTGGATAACTTTTGAAAATTATTTCTTACTCTTTTGGTCCAGAGCAGGTCATGGTCGGTAATAGATATTTACGATGCTTTGGTTGCATGCTTCACTGTGTAGTATGCTTCTGCTATCTGCCCAAGGAAGTGCAGCTTAAGCCATCGGGTTTCTAGAAACTAAGTCTATTACCCAGCTATATCTATGATGTAGCATAGAGGAAGGTACACTCACCTGCATATGAAGATTGTATATACAACATAGATGGTAAAAAAGATATGCTCCCTCTGGCTTTTGGAGCATGCTGGGACTCCTGGTTTCTAGCAGCAGTGAAATCTTTGGAAGCTCAGTAAACAGCCTCAGTAAACAGATAAAACTAAGAGAGGCATGTGAAATAACTCTTGTGTCCATGATGACCTGTCTGCATATCCTTAACATTTGATTGTTCTCCCAAATTCAAATGCTTGTAAAGAGCCACAGGTATCCAGATCCAGGTGGTGCTGAGCACAGCCATTTTACACAGATGTAGCATGCAGCTAGTGGTTTACCCAGTTTCCAGTCAGAAATACCCACCAACTACCTTATGATTACCTAGTGCTTCTGATGGCAAGATTTGCCCTGCCTTGTTAGAAGAAAAAAAAAAACAAAACAAAACCAAAATGGCAACCAGGGTTCCCTTCTTAGTATTCAAAGCTGCATCTACACGGTCTTGCAGCGTGATTCTTGGGGCACTCATGAGAAGACTATCTCCTGGCTGTGCTATTAACCTTCAGGTGCACCCTCAGGTTGGACTGTTTTATAACTCCTGGGAGGAAACATGGTGTTTCAGGCCCTGTTTATGTGCAGCCTGTGAGCAACAATGCAAAACCTAGCACTCTTTTCTATCTTGTTTGTTTGTTTGTTATACTTTACAATAGTTACATTGTCCTATGAACAGTTGTGTGGGCATTACATGGAAATGTTACTGATAGTGGTTGAATTTCACCTCTTGCCCTTCCACAACATCTCACTTAGGAAACTTGCCTCATGTAGGAGCAGCTACTGTATCTTGCTGACACACATGCTTGCACCCAGAGCATGGATTACAGCAAAAAAGAATCCATAACACCAGCAAAGAGCTAAAGACAGTTTTGCCCTTGGATGACTAAGAAATTTCAGTCTGTTATCTCAAATAGCTAAAACACAGGCAGCCAAAATTACTTCATCTTGGACTGGTGCAGAGTTGGATGAAGACAGCTCCTCCACAGAGGGAGAAGAAGAAAAGTTCTCCCTCCCAATCATTTATTAATTTCATGCCTGACATGGGGTGGCTGATAGCTTTAAATAACAAATCCATTCATTGCATTTGCTTATGGGAGCTGACTGCAGTGGCTGATCTTGCCACAGCGCATAGACCAAGGTGCTGCGTGCCTATCCCATCCAAGCATCCTTCCAAGCACCACAGCTTGGACCCTGGAGCTACCAAAACAGCAGCCAGGCATGGGCTAAGCATCCTGCATCCCACCTAAGTAGAGAGTCTCTCCGCAAAAAGAGAAAAACTGTATAACTGGTAAAGCGTTCAGTGACAGAAGGCTGGCAAGTTTTGCTTGTATTCTGGGAGCTACTGTGTCTTGCTGACCCACATGCTTGCACCCAGAGCATGAATTAAAGCAAAAAAAGAAGCCATAACACCAGCAAAGAGCTAAAGACAGTTTTGCCTTTGGATGACTAAGAAATTTCAGTCTGTTATCTTAAATAGCTAAAACACAAGAAGCCAAAATCGGTGTAAAAAAGTAGCCCCTTGGTGTTGGTCTCCCCACTGTTTTTCTCTCAGTGGAGTTAATTTAGACCTTCGTTTTGCAAAAAATGTTATGTGCAGGCCCTGCATGCTCCACTTGAGCCAGAATTTCTTCTGCGGTCGCAACAGGTCTTTGCCAGAGCAAGGATGGCTGCAGGAGCAAGGGTGGCCACGAAAGAATCTGTAGTCTCATTCCTTGCATGTGCCCAAAGGGAGTGGAAAAACCTCTGGCCTGCTGTGCAGGGCTCCTTCTGCAAAGGCCTTGGTGGTGAGATGAGGTGGTGGGCTGTCAGAGTTATGGGGAGAGCCCGAAACTTCAGAATTTCCTAATCACTGACAAAAGTACCTTGCCTGGATCTGGTTTATTTCTTACTCAATGAAGAAAAGAGAAGATGTTGTTATTTGGGACTATACAGAAGGCTAATGGGGAAGAAATCAGCAGAGCTGAGTGGCTTGCAAGCTAAAGCAACACAGAGCTATTGAGTTTGGTCTGGGTGAATGATTGCTTGATTGTGCAGTTACTGGAAAATGTGGTCTGAGTGGCAGTGCAAGCGGTTTGTTATAAAGCCTTGAGAGACGCTGGGTTCCTGCAAGCCATAGGCTCCCTCGCATCCACTGACAAGCAGGGAGCCTCAGGGGGGAAGTGCGGGAATGCCAGCTGCATGGCAAAGGGTGGCAAATGACGTAGACCCCGAGGATGCTGGCTGCCCCACTGGCTGCTCGGTGATGGGAAAGCCAGCCGGCATTCCTCTCGGAAATGCAGGCTCTCTGTGGAAGCCAAGGCTGCAGCATCACCGAGTGAACAAAAAGTGGCAGCCTCAAATGAAAACAATTTGGTGGATTGAATGAAATTGGTCATAGACTTATGTTGCTTAGAAACATACCACTCTGCCTTTCTGCTTGTGAAGGCGTTGAGGTTATAGCCCACAATGACGACCACAGAGACAGCAACCAGTAGCTCATTGTTTGCGAGAAAGGCCCTGTGTTAATTGTTTGTTGTCCCAAGCAACTGCTTGTTGCAATTAGCCTGTGACTGATCATTAAAAAAATCTCTTGCCTGTTTTTAAAATAAACTCTTTCTCTCGTACCTGAGCTTGTGGTGTGGGTCTTTAGCTGTCTGAGCATAGGAAGGAGAGGCCGCTACTAGCTTGACTTGACTTTAGCATTCATACCAGTTACAGCCTGCCTGGGCTTATGTTAGTGTTGAATGGGCCGTGGCTTAGCTGGGGCTGCTCACAGCTGCTTCCTTGCTTGGGCTCTGCACAGGGACTCCTTCAGATGGGCGGGGCTGGAGGGACGAGTAAGTCAGCTTGTCTGGTCTGACCCCTGAATGGCGTTTTCCTGCTTGGATGAGCACAGCAGAAGAAAGAAGGTGCAGATCATGGGAAAGTGGTGAGAACCTCCCTCAATGAGTCACTTACTCAGACTTTCCCCCTCTGATTGTGTCAGGTGCCTCTTTCAAAAACCTTAACTCACACTGTTAGGAGTTTAATTTTAGGCTCATGCCTCCCACATATGGCTTTTATACTGTGGGAAGCCTTCAGACATATCACACTTAATCTGTTTATCCTTACTCATTTTCTTGCCATGCTCGATATTTGTTTTTAATCAAGAACAACTTTTCCGTCTCATGCATTCATCCAGCTAAATGATAATGTGCAGCTTTGCTCCAAGAAGTTACTATGTGCTTGCTGCTTGCTGTGTCAGTTCAAAGCCGGGCTTTCTGAGTTGGGTGGCAATATGGCTTTTTCTTCTGCCGCCCCTGAGCAGCCAGCATAATTTTGAGGCAGTAAAATGAATGATTATTTTATTTTGTGCCTCATCAAAAGAAATGACAGATAAATTCCCTTTCTGTGGCCAGCTGTGTGGCTCTTCAGGGTGCTTGTAGGACTTTTCCTAGGAGGGGAGTTAGTAAGGACAGAAAGATTCCTGTTTGAGTGACACTACCTGTCTGCTCATTGGAAAAACCACAGTGAGTGAAAACTTGGCCCTTCAGAAGACAGCAAGAGCTTTGCTACAGACCTTCATAAAACCAGGATTAAACTCACCCACTTCTAACACAAAGCAAATTTTGCACCCAATGCATCTGACATATTTCCCATTGAATTTACTAGTAGCTGAAATGGGATCTTGGGTTTGAAAGATAATAAACTCGGAGCCACAGCCCTATTTCACTGGGGAACCTACTCTCTCATACCTCGGCTGATGTTGCCAAGACAGAAGTATGTGGAAGACAAATGCAGACGTTTTAGCTCTGTAAACCTTGGAGTCAAACTGGAGGAAGAACCAGATTTAAAGAAAATACACTCTCGCTTCCCTTACAGTCACTGAAGACATGATGGAGAGAAAGGAAAATGCTTGTCCACAATGTGCATCCATACAAACATGAGTTTGCAAGGTGTTAGAGGAAATAACTTCTATGAAAGCAGCTTTGTAAAAAGATAAAGAAAAAAGGTATATGTGGCTTTTTTGTTCAGCCGTACATTTTAATCTGCTTCTTTATTTCTGTTGGCTATTTCAGGGAATAGGAGCTGTTTGGGAATACCTGACACACACATCAGGTATTTGCCATGTCAGAATCACCATTTAGCAGATAATGATATTTTCAGCATTTGTTTTTATCTGTTAGTGAGAGAGATAAGTGAATGAATCCATGTTCCCAGCAGAGATGCCTGGGTGGAATGGACGTCTCGTAGAGACAGCCTTCTCACAGATACTGCCAGACACCAGTGCTTTAAAACTGCTTATCTTTCACCTTCCATTTTTGTGTACTCTGCAAAAAGTACACGCTCTGGAGGGGTGAGACATAACCATACCTAATTTCTCTTTTATCCTCCCTGTCTCTCAAAAACCATCCTCCAAGTCTCTACTTTTAACCTCAGCCTTGCTCTGGTTTATAAGAGGTGTTTTTTTGGCATGGCCAAGTTTTACAGCACGCTGCACTGACATTGCTCTGTTCCTTCTCTGCTCCTTGCAGCATCAGCTCAGATGTGGGTGACTGAGAGAGGCTGAACCTCAGAGCTACAGTGTGATACTGCTGGTGTACAGGGGGAGGCCAGGGCACACACGGGCTGTTATTTCACTCAACCATAGATGCAAAGACAAGCTTTAGCCTATCTGTGTGCAACCCCTGGGTGAGCAAAGCCTTGGCCTGCTGCTTATTAGCTTCTTCAGACCTAAAGCTTTGGTGCTATCTCAGTTCTCATGTGGCTTCTGGGGTTGATGAATTAAATTACCTATGTTTTGCTTTTTTGGAAGATACTTCAGTCATGGGACAGCTGTGAAAGTAGTGACATTACAAAAACCAGAGAGTGACCATGGGGCAGCTGGAAGGGAAGAGATGCTTAGTCAAATGGTTTGCTCTTCTCTGGGCCAGAATTTCTCCTCACCTGAAGAGCTATCCCAGCATTAATTCAATGTGTCTCCTGTTATGGTGGCAGACAGTTTTGGTTTTGGCTTCTGTCAATACCCACATAACCCAATGACTGCTTCTTTATAGAAGTAACTATTAAAGACTCAAACTGTCTGACATTCCACATGCAGGTGTAAGAAATGACAAATAAAGAATCACTAACATCAGTAAAACTTCTAGAACAAGGAAGAGATTTTAATTTTTTTTTTTTTTGTATTTCAGACAGACACAAAAAATGCATCTTTAAACTTTGATCTTCTTATATGTCATTAGCTAAAGTGACTACAATCCTAAATTAAAATAAAATATCCTTCCTAAGTCCTCTTCAGTCAGGTACTGAAGAAGCAAAACAAAGCAAAGCAGATTTTCAGTCTCATAAATCAAAAAGCTTTTCCCATCATACTAAAGCTTTTTGCCAGAATTTATTTTAAAGACAAATGTACGCATATGCTCTGCCCTAAATACCCACAATTACTCGAAAACACAGAGAGGCTTTGAAGGATTAAAACAGAGCATGGGACCTGCAAATAAAGCTTGTCTAATAAGGCGTTGGGGTTTTTTTTCAGTTCATTGGAAGTATTGAAAGAAGTAAAATTCAGTTTGTTTCAGGTTGCCCCAAAATGAGAATATTCAAAGTGTTTTGGATGAGCAGAAGAGTGAAAAAAATAATTTGTGACTGAACAAAATGGCTTATTGTGCCTTAAATCAAACATTACAATTATTAAAGTGAAGCTGTAACCCTGTTTTCAGTCATGAAAGCATAGCATTTCATCCTAAAAATATGACTATTCAGTTGTTTTTTCACTTTGCCAGGGTCTTTTAAGGTCTTATTTTTCTGACCAGTCCAACTAGGCAACATCGGACATAAATTAGAACTTATTTTTGTCAATCTGTGTCAGCATTTTCCAGGAAAAATCTATAGCCGTAAAGGCCATCCATCTGTCCAGCCAGAAACTATGATGTTACCTGCTTCTAATTTGTACAAGTGACTCACTAATGACATGCAACTGTTAGGAAATTATCATGAACTCTCAGTCTTACAGCAAATTCTAGTTTTTCATCCTTTTAGGGAAATATTGTACTGAAAAAGAGAAAGATGACATTGGTCTCTGCTACCTCTTTGGGGGAAGGCTTTTCTCTGAAGCTTCAACTCTACATCCCATGCAGGTACATGAATCGTGGAATCTGCTAGAACTGCTTGGCATGAATAGTTTTGTAGATCCCAAGTGAGCAAGTTCTTGAGTGTTTTAATCAACTAGCATGTTTAATGGTGGTAAATATTCCATTTCTCAATGGGCTGTTACCTAAAATACATTATGCAAGACTTTTACAGACTTTTACCTTCCAATCCTGAGGTTATGCAGAAAGCTATTGAAAATGCATAAGACATATTATTTTACATAATAATGTTTTATGTGCAGCACATATTCTAAATTATTTTCTCTGCAAAGACCTGTGGTAAAACATATGTTGACCTTTGTAATATTTCCTTTTTTTTTTTTTATTATTTACAATATAGATGGTTGTTGAAGAGCCAGCGCTTTGCTATCTGTGTCAGCCTTGTATTTGAGAGCCAATATGGGAACAGAAGACTCATATAATGGGGAATGAATATATCTGTCAACTTCATATTTCTTTCTGGCATATTAATGCACATCACAGGGTGAGATCCTCAGTTGCTGAATATTGGGCCCCTGTGTTTCCTCTGTATAGCGTACTGTGAAGTCCCATGGTTGTAATGCAACAACAAAGCAAACCCACTAAGCCTGAAGCAACCACAGTGTTTCATAACCCAGAACAGGAACACAGTGGTGTTGCCAGGACTGTCAAAGCAGCTGTGTAGATTCCTGACCCCCGGCGAGTTTGACGTTACACCTCAATCAATGGAGATAAGGACTTTGTGAGAGTCAGCATTTGTATTAATTAGAATAACTGAGATGCTTGTCTGTTTTTTTCTTTTGATTCCTATATTGTCCATGGATACGTGTGCTCAAGCTGAGGAGTATTCCTTTGACTAGGAAGCCCACAGTGCTTTTTGTTTCTTGGTATTGTCCCACAGGACTAGCTCCCTGGACACAGTGGAGGAGGATTTTTCAGAGGGTTATTCAAAATCTTTTCTTGGCTGGAGATTGTGTACAGCCCCAGGAAACAAACACAGAGGAGGGCATGGAAAAGCAGCAGACATTAAAAGCACTATCACATGCTTCTCTTCCATTCTCAGAAACCCTGGTAGTAGTATACTGTGCTTGTTTTCTATGAGGAAGAATTGGTAGGGGGGAGTTCAGGGGGGGAGTATCTTTCAATTCACTGAGGCAATGACTTCTCTCTGTCCTTCTCCACATAGGAATGGGAACCCTCTAAGGGAATCCGAAGGGATGCACAGTCCCAGAAGTATGTGCTATGGGTAAAATACAACACTTTGCACTACTTAAGAAATGTAGCAGACATGCATTAAATTATGTCCATTGATGCAAAAGATATTTCTACCCTGGGTAAGATCATGGTTCTGCAGACTGACTGCTCAGCCGTGGGGGGCTCATGGAAAGTCATGAGTATTCTGGTATGAGCTGTGTTGCAGTGGTGGGGAAGATTCACACCTTTCTCAGGCTGGACCAGTGTCAGAGGGCACTGTAACTCTCTGACATGATCCAATTCTGGAGACTATATAGGACAGCTACTCAGAAAATGGGCCTGGAAACAGCAGGTGGATGAAAAATACAGAAAGTGATTAATATAAAAAAAGAAATAATCTTTCAGTTCCAGAGAAGTCTAGGTTCCTGAGGGAGCTCAGTTCCTGTTATTTACTTGCATTGTGTTGCTGCCTGCAGGTCTTACTGAAATGCCAGAAGCCCAACGTAGCACATTGGTGGTAGAACTAGTTTCAGTGACCTTCTGACCAGCAGTTGAGCAGAGCGTACAGAAAACATGCAGAAGGTACCACTGCTAAAGGCAGTTGCTAGCAGGGTAAGCTCTTGCTGTTTCACTATAACATACTACAGTATAAAATTGCTCAAGGTACAAATTTGTCATGTCATATTCCAGTCTTCACCCTGGCTGAGGAAGACTCTGCCTGACAATGTGACATGTGAAGATTGGGTTTTTCTCCCATGGGTACCATTGGGCAAGATGAGGACCTGAGCCTGTCACCAGGACTTTGACAGTCCACACAGCCCTGCTGGGCTTCCTATGGCACTGCAATGGCTATACTGGAGATCTCTGGGGACCAGGGCCTCTCACTACTTAGGGTGGCTGAAGCCTTGGATTCTTTATCAAAAACCTTCTTCCACAAGAAGAATAAGGGAAAGAAATCTATGGGTGAGGGAAGACCAAAGGACAGTATAAAAGCTGACAAGGTGTAGTGTGCAATTAAGAAAATCAGCAGACACGGTCTGTACAGTGCAGCACCCAGCCAAACTGTGATACCATGTACTTTTTATCATGAACAACAAAGCAAAATTCATGGTTGCTTTGCAATTTTTCAGAAACGATCCAGGCAGAGAGGCATGTTATGCGAAGCACAAAGAAAGTAATTGGGCTTTTGGTTTTCCAAAGGTAAGCAAACAAGCATGATTTTAGCAATGGCAAGACAAGTGATCTCTTCCTCATCCTCCTACCTCAAAATGAGTGGTACTTGCCAGAGACAACCCCAGACAGTGAATCTGGGGGGAAGGTACCTCATCTTCACCCTCCAGACAGGCATCTGTTCATAGGAAGAGAGTCCTGAAGCAGCAGCAGTAACCCCACACTCAACATTTCTTAGCTGACCGATTCACTCTTTTTATGGAGCTAACCCATCCGCAGATGTCTTTTGCTCCACAGCCAGAAAGAATTTGATGTTGTCTTTTTTTTTTTTTTTTTTTTTTTTCAGTAGAGTAGTCTTACTCCAAGCAGGCCCAGAACACCTGAAGTGCTGTGTGGCAGACAGACTGTCAGCTAGGTCCTGTCCTTCCCACCTTGTGTGCCCAAAGCCCATCATGGCACCCTCTGGGACTCAGCATTGCCTGAGAAAGTCATACGTTGAAATGTAGGGCACAGGACTCTGTCCCCTTTGCTCCTTTCACCAGCGATGTCAGCTCAGAGCAGGGGTTTCATGGAAGCTGGTAGCTCTGGTGGGTTTGGATCTTGGTCAAGAAGAGAGTGGGACTGTGAAGCTGTAGACAGGGAGGGCAGGTGGGTGGCCAGAGAGGTCAGTGGGACCATTCCCGGCTCTGAAGCAAGCCCCATTAGCCCTGGCAGCTTGCTCATTTCCAAGCATTTTGGACCCGCTTCCCACTTCTGTGCCTGAAGTGTCTCAGAGATCCCCAGTGTAGCCACCCCATGCCAGCAAGCCTGTGAATTTCAGCATTTAATATTGTTCTGAATATTATTTACAGTGGAACCCTTTTTCTAGCCTAAATGAATTAATCCTTCATCTTTTCCTCATAAATCATGAATTTCAGTCCCTTGCAGCTTCTCTGGCTCCTCTTTCCTATGGGCTCCCATCCGCCTGCATCCTCTGCAGAGCCTGGTGCCAAGGTCTGGGTGCAGGGCTGCTGCTCAGGGCTCCTCAATGCAGAGCAGAGCAGAGTAATTGTTTACAGTGCTTGCTGGCATGTCCCAGAATGACATTTGCCTTTTTTCCAACAGTATCACATTGTCAATTCATGCTCATTCCCCACTTTGCTCTGATGCCCAGACCATTTTGTACAGCAGCCCAGTCTATCTCACCAGCTTGTCCTTCTTCTGGGCACCCAAGTTTTCCTTCCTGAACGCCACCCTCCACGTCCATCTTGCTGAGTTTCACCCTGCTGATTTCAGATTCGTTTTATTTTATTTTATTCAGACTGCTTTGAATTCCAGTTTTGTCTGTGAAAGTGCTTCTCAGGCATCTCCAGTCTCACACTGCTGAAAATCTTATTGAAGCCAAGATACACCACATCCACAACAAGCCCCTACCCACCAGCCTTGTGACCCTGACAGAGAAGGAAGTTTGATTGGTTTCACATAATTTTCTCTTCACAAATCAATGTTGGCTCTTTCCCTTCCCCTTGTTATCCTCTGAGAGTCATAGACTGATCATCTAATAGTTTGGCTGAGTATTTTTCAGGGTGTCAAATTTGGGCTGACCGCTCTATCATTCCCCAGGTGGCCTTTCTCTTCCTTTCTAAAGCCAGGTACCATGCTTTGCCCTCAGTTAGTGAATCCCACATCTCAAAATTCATTCACACCTGGCTTATTGGGAGCACTCTCCCTGGGATTGCCAGGAGTACCAGTAGTATGCAATGAGTACGTGGCCAGTCCAGTCCCATAGGTAGATCTACACACACTTACTGGCCAGCTTTCAATGAGCCATGTGTTCCCAAAAAGCAGTTTGCTGCTTTCTAATAGCAAAAATTGTGCCATAGGAAGAAAGTCTGATGTAAATAAGTCAAGTCAAAATCTGCTGTGTAATTCTGGGAGCTGAATTTGTCCCATGAGAGATAGGTCTCCATACACAGGTCTGTGAGTAACACCTGAGCTGACCAACAGAACAGCTGTCCTTTGCTGTATTTTGGAAAGTGTCACAGGGAGTTAGGTCCTCCAAAGTAAAAAAAAAAAAAAAAAAAAAAAATAAAGGTGCAACATCCTTGCATTCACCTCTCCTAAAATGTTTTCTGGTGGAGTTCTCCCATGTTCCCTTGAGATGCTGTATTTTCTGAATTTGGGAATGACATAATTTCCTTGATTTTAGCCTGGTCCCCCAGCCACCTAATCCTGTGCTACTTGCACCTACCCACATGACTTAAATCCCTGTGCAATACCTTTTACAGATGCCTTCTTTAAAGATAAACATATGTTATAATAATAGTAAAATAACACATTACTCTCACAGGCCTTCACACTTGTTAACACTCATCTGGATCTATGCAACCTCATTTTTATGTCTATAATTTCATTTCCATAAATTTTAAATCCATACCTAGACTGTGGGATTTAATCACAGGTCACTAATACCTTTCTTTATGAATCTTACTGTTGGTGCACTTAACTGTAGTGCAGAGTACAAAGTGCAAGAGAAAATTTCTTTCCTGGGGACCATATGTTAAAAGAATAAAGCTCTGACTTAATGCTGTAGCCTTGCAGAGTAGCACAGTCAACAAAGCACTATTAGATCATGGGCTAAATATCGACAAGTTCCAGAGTATTGTTTAATCCTGTTGCTATAGTAATTTGAAATTTTGTTCTATCAAATACTTAAAAAGGGGGTGAAACGACACATTGGTATTTAATTATTCCCCAATTTGCTTTATTGGAATCACTCAAATCAGAGTGATCTGCTTTTAGAAGAAAAGTAGAGCATGGGCATCTCTAGATCAAGTTACTCTGCATAGGCTTCCACCCTGGAAATTATTTTTTCATATTAATGGAGCAGCACAGTCTTTTCCCTGCTCACTCAGCCAGTGCTTTAAGGTTTGCAGCTCTCAACCAGATGACACTGCCTATTCTGGAGACACATAAGTTTATAATTTCACATGAAGGATAAGAGTTTTAATGGGCAGTTGCAGAAGGGCACAGTGTCATGTAGCGAGCTTTCCTGACAGGTGAACACTGAGACTCTTAAACACAGTGCAGGAAGGCATGTATCATCTGTAATGTATGGACTACTCCTGATCAGACTTTCTGTAGGCTGAAAAGATGGTGTGAGTGCATCAGGGAACAGCAGAGATGAAGGTCAGGAACCTGGGCAAGCCTGAGGGGACTATGTTCATTGTAGGATGCGACAAGGGATCAAGCATTGACTTGTGTCCCTTAGCAGGACCCGACAAACTGACCAGTTTTTCCTTGTTTCTTACGCATTTCCTTCCATACCCTTTTTATGATGAGACTGCATCAGTACCATTCTGCGTGTGCAAATTGCTACAAAGTGTGTGTAACTTGAGAAAAAGTTTCTTTTGCATATTTTAAGAAGTAGGCAATATTTTTTCTTTATAACCAGTCAGAGGTGTCCTGCTAGGATTTTACAGTTACTCTTTCTTAATAAAAAAGCTGTAGTTTTAGCATTTTGTAATACTAAGGTTCTGAAGGGAAAGTGCTTTTCGGTCTGTGGTACACACATAGTGCCGGTCTGTAAGGCGGCAGACGGGTGGTCTGTGGATGGATAAAAGAAGTAAGAAAATCAAAGCACGCCCATACACATCTGAGAAACAAACAAACTGGGGGGGGGGGGAACAGACTTAAAAATTAACATTTGAAGTTTAGCATCAATTGCATTTGGCTGCAGAGGAAAAGCAAATTGGCAGCACTACACAAGCTGGCTTTTGAATTTTTTTCAGTATGATGCATAGCTTTTGGAATAAGGAATGTTAAAAAGCACTGTTGGGCAGTATTGCCCGCACTGTTGCATAAGAGTTATGGAGACTGCAACACCACCATGTGAAATCTGGTAAGTGCCTTTGTCCAAATGTCTGGGGATAGTACAATTGCTGTTGTCTTTGATTTGGCACCATACTGCAAATTTTTAAATAGATGGCTGTCTGCTCTGAAGTTACTGTGTAAAGGCCTTTGATGACAAAGACTGACAAAAGTGAGCTTCATCAGCTCATTCAAGCCAGGTTTTGTCACTCTGGTGAGTTTTGGTACCTGCCTGGGCACACTCGCTGTTCCTGTGACTCTCTGCAAGAGCAACCCTGGAAGGATTAAATCTTTCCATCGCCAGTGACCAACTCATACCCCTGGGTCCAGCCTTTCTCTGAGGAGCAGCATGTCCCCCTTCTCAGTGCTCAAAAACCAGGCAGCTGGCACCCTGCCCATGGCTTGTTTGTCAGAAACTGGCATCCTTTCTTTTCTGAGTGTGTGGCCGAAGAGCAGTGTGCCTGGCCCAGCCTGGCAATGTCCTGCAATGTCCTGGGGTTGAAAATATTTCTCACGGCTCTGGTGACATGTTGCTGGTGTGGTGACAGCTCTCAAGATCCACTGGATGACATATCTTTTTTTTTTTTTTAATTTTATATTTTTCCCACCTTGCAATCCTTGCAAGTACAAATCTACTCACAGCACATTAAGCAAGCTTTTTTTGCAAGGAAGGGTTTTGTTCTGATCTTGACATACATGACCCAGAAATGAAGACATCCTGGTGGAGGGAGTGCAAGGAAAGGGGAGCAAACACTCTGCTCTGACCCTGAGGACTGCTCACCCTCTGCAACTGCCACATGCATCTCTGAGGGCTGCCCACCTTGCTGAATTTCATGCAAGGCAGTCAAAGAGAAACTCGAACAGTCTTATTTGCACCTGCAACTCATTTGGAAAGTGCCATACTGCAGGTGCAGCTGAAAGGTTCAGGACCAGTTTTGTTAATAATCTACCCTGAAGCACAGTTGCTTGGGCTGCTGGCAAGATTACTAGCTGAGTGATGGGGCCAGCAAATGCTTTTGCACACTCACTAGGTCTCGTATTTGCAGAGCTCCCCACATAGCTCTCATCTGGATCCTGACACCCAGAGTTTATAAATATTCAAAAGGTGACAGTCATTTTTGCATGAGTAAGTTGTCTGGGCAGTAATGAACTGTAGATGCTACTCCAGACTGCAAACTGAGGTAGTTTGTGTCTCCCTGCCTCCTTTTTCCATGGGAAACAATGGCAGACAATTTCATTCATCGCCTACAACATCCTCCCCCAGGCACTGTCAAACACCTCCTGTGCAAAAAGCATCTGGGGATCTTTCTCATAGCTACACACTGTGATGTGCAAATTTGTCTACTTGCCTGTGTGGTACAGCCACCCTGAAGCTTTCAGTGACTGCAGAGGAGCTGCCTCTGAACCCTTCTCAGAAATGCCCGAGGTACACAACATATCCACAGCCATTTTTAAGAACTGCCTGTGACTTTTACAATAATGTGCACTTTTTGGGCCAAACTCTCTGTTGGCATAAACCAAGAGAGTGTCGAGGACACAGTTAACAAAAACCAGTTGTGTGGGTGGAAGGACCTGTACCACTGAGGACAGTTATGAGCTTGCTTTTGCACAGTAAAAGTTGGACAAAATTTAATTTTACTTTGTTCTCCTGGATGCTGCTGTCCCCTTCAAGCTTAAAGTGTATCTTTGCTCTTGGTTGTAAGGAGAAGTCTGTTGTATGTATCACCACCTGCTCAGGGTTTTCTGCTGACAAGACTGAAGAGGAAGATTGCTCATTTTAGACCCACAAGCCCCCTGTGCTTCCCACGCAGCATGCCAAAATGGGCTGGCAAGGAAGCCATGTTGCAGGTCCCCATCCCCCCAAGTGTGAGAACTGGTCTCTTCCCTTAGGGCCAACAGTAATTTTCTCATATGAAGAAGTCAAGGAAATGTCATGGCTGCAAGTTTTGGGTGGAGGAAGAGGAAGAATATGGTCCACTAAAAATCAGGACTCTTGGGCTCACTAAAGATCACAGTTGAACTCTGGGGCAGTACCTTTCTGTAGGTGCCACTGGCAGCATCAGAGAGAATTAGCAGAAAATTTGGACCAGTTTATGAAGCAGTAGCTTGGAAATGAAGCACAAATGACTTGGAAAAGCAATATTTAATGAAGCTTTGCTATTATGACTGAGAGAAAATATGCTGAAAGAAAGTATGAATGAAATGGCTAAGAGGACAGTTCATCTAAGTCCCACATGAAAAATGTTTGGACATCCTTAGCTCAACAGCAGACCCAAGGAAGTCTTGCAGGAGTTATTACTCTTTAGATATGACCTCCTTTTTTTTAGCGCTACTTCTTTGCAATGCAAGGATGGTGCCTGAATTTCCTCTGCAGGGAACTGTAACTCTATATGTGGTATCTGTGAGTCTAGGGAGGGAATGCAAGCAGACAGATGTAGCCATCCTCTGAAGAAAAGGCTCTTGAAAGGTGACCCTGTGAAACCGAGACTCTCTAATAACTAGGAGCAGTTGGGAGGTCTAAGCATTGGACAGGACTAGAGGTGGATATGCATATGCAAACATGAAAAAAGATACAAAACCAGATAACATTTGTTTTATTTATTCCTTAGTAGAGGCGCACTTCTGAAAGTAATTAGAGCACTGCTTCTCATGTGCATTTCATGGAAACTGTTCTGCAGCCCAGACCATGCCAACGGGGTGCACAGCCTCAGCCGCCTGAGGTTGCCACGCTCCTGGCGCAAGCTCAGGGCCATGGCTGGCCCGTTGAGTGGGCAGGGCTCAGCGCTGCACGAGAAGCATTGACACGGAGATGGGCACGGTGGCAGAGCAGCCACCACTGTGGGTGCCACAAAGCGCAGTCAGTGCAGCCAAGCTCCTGGAGAAGAGCAGAGCTTCCCTAAGAACTAAGAGGTGGGAGCAGGGACTTTGCCCCATCTCTCTGAGTCACAGTTTGCTTTCCATCCCGAATTTTTTTCAGCAGGATGTCTAGCCCCTTCTGACTTATGCATATTTTCCATTTCTCATTCAGCGCAGGCCTGTGGGTATGAGAAGCACCTAAGCTTTGTCTCCTGTGGCCCAATGAACCAGGTCTATGGCACACACGTGGCATGTTCTTCCCACAGCAGCCCTGGACATTCTGTTGTGGGATGTAGGGCTGAAGTGCGTGCAATGTTAGTGCAATAACATGTGTTTCACCAGGCTTATGGTCAGACGCGATATCTTTCATTAGACCAGCTGACATTTGAAAAAAACAGGGAAATTGGTGGACACACCGCTCTTTCCTCAGGACTGAAAAAGCAGCAGCATTATCTTCCAGACAAAACACAGGTTAGAGACAATAACTACTTGTTCAACTCAGTTGTGCTAGCTGACCAGTCAACTTGAGAGGAAAAGGGCGGTTACAGCCTGTGGGGTCAAGATAGGGTTTGAACAAGGGGAAGGAGGTAACAAGTTTACTCCTTCAGAGCAAAGCATGGGGAAACAGGCCAGCAGGCAGCCCATGTGGAATGAGCATCATTCAGCTAGACAGAAGGAAGATCAAAGTGTGCCTTAAATACTTTGTTGAGTCCATAACTTTTTTTTTAGTCCAGTAGAATTAAGCATTTTCCTTTTCAGGGTTGTCTTTTGGAGCTGTATCAGAAGCCACACTTCAGGATGACCCTCTGAGAGGTTAGAGGGAGGGAATGTTTAGTGAAAAATATTCTCTGTATGGTAAGTGGATGCTATGGTCCTGTATTAATTGTCTAGCAGAGTTCACTCCAGCACATATGTGTTGTCCAGCTGCATAGTTTCCATAAATCCTGCAGTGCATGGGTGTAGCATGTGTCACGTTTCATGGTGAGCATGTGAAGGCTCCCTGGATTGCAGTGGGGCTGCTCGGAGGGCAGTCATGTCAGTGGCTGTGGAGATGGGCTTACAGATTTTTCTCCTGCTTGTTGCTGTTGTTTTGTCAAGGGCAGGTTCAGTTTGTTTTGCTTCTGATTATGAGTTTGTTGAGAGGGCGGTTTATTTAAAAGTTAGGAAGTTAGATACTGGGGAAAATTTCTTTCAAAACATATGGTCTTCTAATGCTGGTTGTGGCTGCTTGCTGATTTTCCATGTGGATCCCATTAGGGTTTAGTATGTGAAAACCGAGGGGTAGAGTCAGTTGGTTGATTTGGGTTTCTGCGTTGAAGTAAGTTTCTGGTTCCTCATTCACTGTAAGGTTAAGAGTATTTTCTCTGATTAGCAACACACAGTCTTACACCAATGAAGTAGGTGCCATCATTGCTTGCCTCCAAATGACTAATGGTCCTTGAGAGTCTGCTCTAAGGCACAGTAATGTAATATGTTTTGAATGGTTGCAAGCTCAGTGGAGGTACATGTGTTGATCTGCAGGCATGCTTGTGCATGGAAGATTTAGTGTGAGACTTCTCTAATGATAGTGCCCATGCAGCTGGTAGAGGTGTAAGAATATTTCAGAGACAGCTTGATGGCATTGCTGATTACTGAATTTGCGATGGGAACTGAAAACAAAGTACAAGCTTCCAATCCAGATGGTGAACATGTGATTTCTCAATGTTGGTTAAGGCATAGGCTTGGTGACATAGTTATTTAAAAAGAAAAATCTTCTGTGAAGTTGATTAGAAAGAAGTTGGTGTATTTTGGGCGCTTATGACCTGAATTTATTGAAAAAAATAATTGGTGATGTCAGGGATTGAAGAGGGTGAGTTTGGTGCTGTGTTGGGGTCGGGAATCTGTGACTACATTTTATTTTATAGGTTCTTAAGAGAGGCTGCAATGCTCTCACTGTGGATATTGTTGTGCAGGCGGTGCTTGGCTGTGGTAGCATGAATGGTGCTAATTTGGGGTGCTTTATTTTACCCAGCCCATGGAAAAAATCCTCAGCTTTCTATGTAAGGAGGGGCTGAGGATCATTTCTCTGCCTTGTGATAATTCTTTGGGAAAGTTGGAAGCAGTTGATCTGCCAAAGTTGGGGGTTTTTTTGTGTGTTGTTGGCTCAGGAGAGCAAAAGCACTGAATTCAGAATTGTTGTCTCGGTACAACCTTTGTGCACCGCAGGGCTTCCCAAACTCTGCAGCCAGGCAGCTGACCAGCCTCCGCCAGCGGCCCGGCTGCCGCCTGCCAGCGCTACGTGTGCACGCATGCAAAGAGCTGCCTGTGTTCTGCCTCTGCTGCCTGACCTCCCACAGCTCCCCCTCTTTTTTTTCCTCAAATCCTCCCACGGAGAAAGAAGTTGCTGCACAGCTGAGGAGCTGCACAGGCAGGGAGCTGGGAGGAATATACTGGGATTTTCAGTCATGTTGTCCTGACTTGGGAAGCTGTTTGTCCTCCTTCAGTATTCCAGGCAGCCAGCCTGAAAAGAAGTCATCCTGTGCTACAGGCCAGTCGTGCTCACAAAGGTCTCTTTGTTGCATTGTTCCTCTCAAACAAAACTCCTCTGCCAAAGCCCGGGTGTACTTGGCTCTGAAAAGTGCCAGGCTGATAGTGCAAGGGGCAAATTCCTGCTTGTTCCTCCGTACTGCCTCCTGCATCCTTCTGACACATTCCTCTCTCTCCTGCTAGGACGGGTGAGAGAATGCAGGCAAGAAGTGGTGGTTGCATCCTCCTCGCAGCCCATGTTTTTCACTGGTTTCACATTATCAGGTGGGCAAAAGTCCTGCTGTCCAGACAGGTTTGGGTAAGTTTGCCTGGTGTCAGACCCAGCATCAGGTCTCTGAGCAAATGGTGTTGAATGGGCCTGGCTGCTCAGCCTGTGGGGAGCGGAAGTGCTAAACTCCTCATCATACAGGAGGGTTTTTAGCACCTGTGTGGAGTGCTCCTTGGCATCTGTACAAACTACACTGCCAGGCACCTGGGAGCATTTGACAGCTTTTTGGTCTAATGGACCCATTTCTGGCTCCTGGGGCAAGACACATCGTCAGGACAAGGGACTCTGCAATCCCAGCACAGTCAAAGGCCTTACCTTGAGTTTTTGTTGCTGGAGGTTTCACCTGAATTGCCATGCAATATTGTTAACGCTCACTGTTTTTTCTAGTCAACTTGCCATGTACTCTTGCGTGTATTCACTACTGCACTTTTCACTACCTTAGAGGAAAATCAGGAGAGTTTTCCAGCCAGTATTTCTGTTCAAGTTGACCTGTATTTCACAACAGGAGGCTTAATAGGGAGGTTACAGAGGTAGGGAAAGTAAAGACTCTCTCCCTTTCCTCCTCTCTGGCTCTGCATCTCAGTCCTGAAAGGTCCCTCTAAGGCATCCATCTGCTCCTGGCAAACACAAGTCAAACACCTGTGAGCCAGATGTAAACAGCTGCATGGTAGGTGTCATTTGTGATCCAGCCTTAATACAAACCATACTTAGGAATGGTTACAAATGGCTCCATAAAAAAGACACAATGCATAGCACAGGTAAATAGCACCTCTTTTCTTATTTCATCTTTCCTTTAATCTTATTCGCTTTTATATCTGTGGTATGGAGGACACTCTTGTGTGTTGGGATGAATAGCAGTTGAATTTCATTAATCTAGCCCCAGTGTATTATATTGCTTAAGTAAATGCTTAAGTCATGTGCTCGGTCTAAACATTTGTTTAACTGCTTACCCAAATAGGGATACTTCAGTGCTGTTACTTACCTTCAATAACCCTAGTGGCTAGCCTGGCAGGCTGGCTAGCTGTATCTTTGATACTTAACTTGGTGCATGTAAAATTACCTAATCTGAGAGTTTCTGATAGCAAACTTCTTTAAATACTGCAATCTTTAGGCAGCACAGACTTTGCAAGGGCATTGCCTTACAGCAAAGTACCTTCTGAAGACCCCTGGGTAAGGGTAATGTGTGTTTTGCCTTTGAGACATCAGGGTTACAGGCTGCAGTCGCATTTGTTCACCCTTCCAGCACTACTGGCTTCCCACGACATTTTCCATTTTTGAATACTCTGGATCAATATCAGAATCCCTTTTTTTTGTTTATTTTCATTTTAAACTTGCAATTTCTTGCCTTGTCCAAAGGCCACTGTTAGCAACTGTAGGGAATGCACTGTTTTCCAATAGTCTGTGTGCCTTTGCTGACAACTTCAACAAATATATTGGATTTCAATCTGGATCGTGATATTTTATAATCTCACATTTTATAATCTCACATTCCAGACATTTATAGTTTGATTCTCCTGTCACTGCAGCTATTTGTATTTTTAGCAGGCTGCTGAATAGTTCATGCTGTGTCAGATCATGCTGGTTTCTCTGTAGTAGTTGCATTATAAGCCCCCAAGGAAACATATTCTGTAAAACAGGTTTGGCTCAGACTGGATGTTAAATCAAGGTTATAAAAAAGCTAGCGCTTTCTTTTCTTCATTTTCTTTCTTTCCATTCCTCTGCTTCCTTCCTTTTCCTTCTTTCCTTCTTTTTCTTCCTTTCTTTCTGCCTTCTCTTTCTTCTTTGCTTCCTCCCTGCATCACTACCTCCCTCCTGTTCCTCCCTTCACCCATGTCTGACATGTATCTGTTTTCATTTGCCGTATAGAGTGGGAATCCTCAGGAAAAAGAAAGCCTTGAGATTGTTCTCACCTACCATCAAGCAAAGTTGCTGAAATGGACTTTTAGCCACAAGAAGCAGGATCAAAAGGTAAATGATAAATAAAGGCAATGTCAATACGCTGCTTTTGCAAGCCAATCACAGATAAATTTCAGAAACCTTTAGAAAGTGGAGTACCTTTAAGTAGACTTTTAGTGTTTTCCTAATCACACCTCAATAAAGCACTACTGTGGACTTGATACTTACACTCAATTGCTTCATGTTTACTTTATAAAACAAACAGCATCCATTAACTGGTATCCTTAATTGTATCCTTACTAAAATTTTAAGGGGCAAATAAAATACAATCTAGAGATAACAAGCACACGTGTATCAGGCAGGTTTGCACATGCATGCGGACCTATAGCAACCACTCAATATAGAAGGGAAGCAGGGCTGGAGATTATGTCAATGCCCCCTTAAATCAGGAGATTAGTTAATAGCGGTGGTCTCCTGTATGGGTGCATATTCCCTGCCATCTCTGTGATGCTGTTTCCATGGTATCACTTTGGCGACAAGTCATGAAGAACTGGGGAGAGACTGGAGTCGAGTGTCTGCTGGTACTATCGCACGTAAACATGATTTACTTAATCTTCAAATGTCAAAAGAAAATGTAGAAATGTTGGGCTCGGCTGGCAATACCAGTTGTAGGTTGGACACTTGAAAGTTAGAAATTCAGTAAATACAAGCCTTTTTTCCTTTGTTTGCTCTTACTATCTCTCTGCCCTTTTCCCACCAAACACTTCGGTCTCTGACCCAGCAATAACTTGGATCATTTTTGTTCCTGTTCCAGAAAGTTCTAACAACAGATTTCAAGCTTTAATAGAAAGCAATAAATGGGGTAAAGGGAATGCACCAGGTTGGAATTTTTTTCCTTGAGAGCAAATTTGCAGGACAGTATTTGAATAATTTAATTTATAAGGACATAACAGAAAATGGAAGATGACATTAAACATGTTAGGTGTCTGGGCAAATTCTTAACATGAAAAAATTACTTTGGGTTTCTTTGAAATCCTTGCATTAAGTCTGGGGTTCGCTATTGAGGGGAGGAAAAAAATGAGAAAAAAGCAATAGATAGGTTGGTTTTCCCTATCAAAAAAGGGATGGAAACGTAGTCTTCATTTGGAAAGCAAACAAAAAAGTAGACTTTGCAGTGTTGAGTAACCCTTGCTAACAGTTACTGGCACTGTACTTGAAGCTAAAGGAGAACTGTACATTGCATTGATCTGTGTGTACAGCCTCTGCAGTTACGCTGGAAAGAAGGGAAAAAAAGAAGTTACGCCGTCTCTGTATTTGATCTAAAGGCTCTAGCTTGTTTTGGGAAAAGGATTGATATGGTAGTACAGATGGACCAAATTAAAAAAATATCATGCAATGACTCCCAAAAACTTCCAACCCTGCACCCACCTTTCCAGATTTATATATATAAATGACCTGCTGTTTCAAAATGGCAAGACCACATAGCTCCCCGGAGGCAGTCACTTTCTGCTCCCTGGCATTTGGTGCCTGGCAGCTGGCTGGGCAGTGCAAGCATCCCACGGATACGTTGGGAGGTGGCATAAGCCCTTTTCTCACCTCCCTTCCTGGGATATAGGGCAAGTGCCCCCCTAAGAAAGCCCCTTGCTGCCTAACAGAAGTCAGAGCTGCTCCAACCACTTTATTGTGTTTTCCTCTCTCACACATGGTTTCAGTTCCCAGACGCCAAAATTGTCCCATTGCTTTGTGGGTGGCAGTGCACCACTGCATGACCCTGGGGAGGGCACTGGGCACAAAGGCTGAAACTGGGAGTTAAGTTTTGGGGGACCGGTGCTCCCAACTGACTCTGCCAGACCCCCACTTCTTCATACAGGTGAAGCCTGATGCCAGACTGTGCTTCAGCCAGATTTTCCCACATGAAGGCTGAAGGGAGGCATTGTTCATCCCCCCATCTCTGAGTGAAGACAAGAACGAAAACTTTCAAATGAGATTCACAAGCCCCTGCTATATCTTAGCTTTGAGTGTTGCAGTGTGCATATGCCAAGCAGGGATATATTGTTTATAAGAGATCTTCACCCCCTAACCCCAGATATATAGCCAAACAATTTGAGGGACACAGCAAGGATGACAAGGGAACACCCCAAGTCATTGAAATTAATATGTCTTTGGCTGTGCCTGAAAAACACTGCTCTACAGAAGTACTGCATATATAAAGTAGTGGAAGTGCAGAACCCTGATGCTCTGAGTACCATGAGGGTTGTACCTGGACCAACACAGCACAATGGCTGCAAAGTGGTGCTGGGACTGGCCCCATCCCTGCCACCACAGCTCCAAAACCCAAGCCCATTTCACGGTCTTTCTCTGGCACCAGCTACCTCTTTTTTTTTTATTTGCCCCTTTTTTAAGATGACCCCTGCCCATCTAGAAACTGCTAATGAACAGCAGGATTTCAGTTTGCTTTTGTCACCCACCACCAGTTGGATGGCAGCTCTGGAGGTATCAGAGGGACTTGGGCATGGTGATATGTGTTAGCGAGCACTAGAGCTTGTCTCTCCAGATGATGCTCGCTTCTCGTTCCTGTGTGTCTCGGGTCGTGGGGTATTGCTGCTGATGGAGTTCTACCAGCTGAAAATCTGCAAATAATTTAGCTGTTGACTAGTGGGTTTAGTTCTTATTTTTATATTTCTGGTCCTTTGCACACATCAGAATTACCAGACAGGTTTATCAGATCTTCTGGATCTTTGTATTTTTGATTTGGTGTCATTATGTTGACTTTTTAATTATAGACAATCTTTTAATTTTAAGGACATATAAATGAAATCACTGCACAGCTCCTGAGAGGAGTTGTTTATTTGGAAGAGAAACTATCTTATTAGCTCTCTGTCATAAATTAGATATATTTGTGTCTGCCACAAAAGTTACAAATGTTTTTGCTTCTTATTCTCTTCTGTGATGCTTCTGTGTCAGATGGTAATGTACATAAATTAAATTTTATATAGTCTTTCAAACTTCATAGCAGGTGGTGCTTTGTCTTACTATGCTATAGATGGAATACTCTGGGATCAAAGCATATCTCCCTGCACAGGAAGATGCCAACAAACTCCCTCCTTCATGACAGGTGATAAATGATTTCAGCACTTCAGCAAGGTGGCTGCTTTCACCTGGAAAATCAGAATTGGCAATGGTAATTAAAGAAACTGCTTATTGTATAGAGACATCAATGCTTGAGTGTTACAAGCAGTCCGAGACTGCTGTGCTGAACAAAGATGTTCTTCAATCCATTACAAACTGGATAGATAGAGCTGGCCTCTTGAGCCCTGTAGACTAGGCCATTAAAATAAATGGATTTGATTTACTACAGAGAATCTGAATTGTAATTTTGTTATTATAAAGCTCCAGAAGAGATAACTTGTGTTTTCTAACAGCGTAATTTTCTCCAGAAAAGTACAGCATAAGTGGAAATTAAATGTTCTGTGAAAATGTAACAACCTCACAAAAAACCCACAACCAAAATCCCCAGACAAACAAAATCAACAAACCATGATATTACTTTCCTTTATCAGAAGGCTTGATTTTAATAATTTTGAGAAGTTCTGTTCTGAATAAGCAAAACCATTTCATTTGGACTTCATCAATTGATTCAAGTATTTAGTATATTATCATGCCATGCCGTGTCACATATCTTACTACAGCAATCATAGAACCCTAAGCATGGCTGTGCTGCACCAGGCAGAGGTCCACCCAGTCAGCATCCTCTCTCCAACAGTGGCCAGCAGTGGACACTGGTGGTGAGGAGCAGCCAAACTTGGGAGGACTGTTCCTGGGAGCAGTTTTGTGGTTTGGAGCCCTCCATAGCTGGGGCTGGTGTCCATGTTTCCCTGCTGTGGTGGTAAAGCCCTCCTGCCCAAGGGCTCTGGCACTACAGCACTTCCTGGATGGATTGTCAGCATGATTTTTCACTCCTGTGGGAAATATGGAAGCTGGAATTTGCCCCCAGTGTCAACAGAGTAGAGACTTGGATGAAGAAAGGAGGATGGGTATTTCTCCTGCCATGTTATCTAACTGTGCTTTAAGCAGCTTTAGAAGACATAGTACCAAAAATGCAGATGTCTTATCTACACTACAGCTCCTAGTCCTCCAGATAGTTGAATGGGCTTGACCTACTTCCAGTGTGGCCCTACAGCATTAACTGACATCTCAGATACACCAGAAGGGTGAGTTTGCCTGACTATTTGCAGATGACAAATCCAGGGCTGGGCAGCCTGGGCACACACAGGGAGTGCAGCGGTGGTAGCAGAGGCTGAGGTGCACTTACCCTGTCTGTAGTTCACAGTGCCTTCATTGCATTAACGCTCTGTTCTGTGACTGCTGCATCGATATCAAACTGTGTCATACAGTGTTAAGTATCACTAAAACGATCAGTCTTGCTGGTTACGAGTGTATCTCTCTTTCGATAACTAATTTTGAAGGCCTCCTTTTTTAAGCCTGAACAACAACAACAAAAGAACAAAATGGCAACAGTTCCTACAGACCGACCATCCCTTTTCTATTTTGAACAACAGTGCAATAAACTGCAAGTACGATGTCCCCAAACTCCAGAGGTTTTTTAGAAAGCCTAGAGCACAACCATGATTCCTTCCCATACTTATTATGAGAAATCAGCATCATACAATAGTATGCTTTAAGCATTGAAACAATACCACTTCACCATCCCATTTGTTGGATTTATTAGATCAATAAGTATGAGAATACCAAATTAGATACTATCTCTGTGTAATTGGAAGGGTAAATTTAGTGCTGGTGTAAATTTAGGAGTCTCACTGATGGAATTAATGCAAGCCCTCATATTTTGCAAACTAGGGCTACAGCCTTGCCACTTTGCTTTTCAGAGTAGTCTTTTGAAACTAAAGGTGTGAGCTTAGCCGCATGAGGCACTCCAGTTCCAAAGCATCTCTTACAGTCATTGTAAATAGATGTTACAGGCTGGTAGAATATTGCAACCCCAACCTAATCTTACAGAGATGGTAGCTACCCAGGGTCTCAGCGCAGCCAAGGGAACTGTGAAGGCAGAGTTGAGGAGAGGGTGAATAACAGGAGCCTTTACAATTTTTGGACCAGTTCTAAGCAGTCACAGCCAAGTCTGTGCAGCTCAGAAACCAGGGAATTTGACAAAGACCTGTGTAATTAATTTGTTCATTCATTCATTTAATTTTTCATACAGTAGCTGAGTTGTAAGTGATTGGCATAGCCCAGCAAGGAAATATGCAACTCACAACCATAATTTCTGCTAGCTCTTAGAAGAGCATCTCAAACAAGTTTCCTGTTTCTTTCCTACCAGGTTAAACAATAAACATAACAAGGAAGAATCAACAAAACAGAAGTTAATGCTATATAGGCAATGTACTAATTAGTGGTTCTTGCTGAGCCTCTGAAGGGCCTTTCACTGCCGAGTGAAGATGCTGGTTTTACCTGAGATGTCTGCACCAGTGCTGTTAGGAAGCAGCAAACTCACTGGCTGTCCTGAGCTCTGGAGCTCAGCCCCAGCCTGCTGCAATGGGAGAAACTGGTAGGGGCTTACAAGGATGACTGGGTGCATTTCCAAACCCATACCTCTGGGTCTGACTTGTCTCCATGAGTCTGTGCCCTTGTCAGATATTCTTACATCAGGTAAGAATATCTGACAAAAACCCAAAATCTTTCCACCTATTTTCCAAGGGTTTTCAGTTACTGTATCTGAGTCCCAGCTGCAAGTTCACAGGCTCACAGCAACATCCTAAGTCCTGTTTCCATCTCTGTGAGGTTTGTCTTGGACGCAGTGTAAGGAACTGAAGGAAGAAATGCCTCAAACATTCATCAACACAGAAAACCTCAAGGACAAGCTGCGGCCTTTGGATTAGTGTAAGGAATGTCACCCAAGGAAGCGGGAGTGTACTGAAGGACGCATCCCCCACTCCCTTGCAGCTGCACTGTCAAACTCCTTAGATAAACCTCATAGGATGACTGGCTCCATCACATAGCCATTTGTGACTCTACTGTGCAAGCCAGACACCATGCTTGCTTTGCCTAATGACTTGCTAATGACTAACGGCCCTTTGACATTGAAGTAGTAACAAGAACTGGTAAGAGGTGATCATTTCTGGGATGACTGATAAGATCTCTGGGAACAGAGGAAAAATCAAAGCTGGGCAACTACCACCGACTCAACTGGAACCCATGCTACACCTTTTTCCTCATCTGTCCTGGAAATGAATTTGTGGAATACCTGCCCCTCATCATCTAGTATGCTAATCAGCTAATAACATGAACTTAAAAGGGCAACAGAAACTTTGCTGTGTGTGCACCTGCCATCCAGGATTATGGAACCTGAGACAACGCTGGATCCAGGGGTGGTGATCCAGATTTCTTTGACTCTCTTTCCTTTCCTTCCTTTCCTTCCTTTCCTTCCTTTCCTTCCTTTTTCCTTTCCTTCCTTTCCTTCCTTTCCTTCCTTTTGCCTTGCCTTGCCTTGCCTTCCTTTCCTTTCCTTTCCTTTCCTTTCCTTTCCTTTCCTTTCCTTTCCTTTCCTTTCCTTTCCTTTCCTTTCCTTTCCTTTCCTTTCCTTTCCTTTCCTTTCCTTTCCTTTCCTTTCCTTTCCTTTCCTTTCCTTTCCTTTCCTTTCCTTTCCTTTCCTTTCCTTTCCTTTCCTTTCCTTTCCTTTCCTTTCCTTTCCTTTCCTTCCTTACAGATTCATAAGAGACCACATTGCTTATTATCCTTTTCCCAGTTTGAATTGTTCTCTACTGCAAGTAAAGCATTTTAAGTGGTCATCTGGTGTCATTTCACCTTAAATTAACCTGAGGGGATCACAGAACCATTGCAATTCTCTGGGCTTCCAGTCTGGGTTGTGACCAGCAGCCAGCCAAGGTGGTCCAGAAGAGAGCCACGGACCAGCGGAAAACCACACCTGAGGTTGCTGCATCAGCCTCTTCTACTTAACAACATGCCCAGACCCATACTGCCCTTCCTGTGTCCTTCAACCTTCAAAGATTTCTTTGAGGACTGAAAATTATCCCTTTAATGCTTACTAAGTAGTGGGAAAACCTGGTCCGTTCATCCTGGCCAACAGCTTGAACTGTGGAGCGAGAGTGTGGACAGAGTCCTTGGCAATCACAGTCCATTCTGTAAGATGGCATCCACGTTTGCCTTTTCCTTTGCTCTCGGGGCTGCTGACAGGCACCTTGCGCACAGCGTACAAAATGTTGGTCTCCAGGCAGAGGACTCACTCATCCTCTGCTTGGAGCTGTCTGTGAGAAATTTAATTTTAAGCTTACTCTCACAGTGGTGCAGGGTCAAGGGTTCTTTAAAGGTCTCTTCCTCTTTCACAAAGTCTTTATTAAAAAATACACACCATGAGCTCTGGCTAGAGCTGCCCACAAGCCTTGTCAGCTTGCTGGTGCTGTGGGTAGGTTCCCCATACAGGTCACCATACCAAGGATACTTTGCATCCTTTCCTTGTCTGTTGGGATAGATTAATCTGTAATGATTTCAGCCCTACTAGGATCTGCCTGCACCCTCACTGTGCGCTTCCCCCTGCCAAGCATGGGACTTCTGTTGCATGGAGTTGGCAGTTGTTGCTAGCTTTGCTGCAGTCCCGGGAGGGTGGGCCATTTCTTGAGCTCAGGTCTGCAGATTTTCTTCCCTTTAGATAACAAGATTATGTATGGAGACCAGGAGGCTTTATGTAGTCAAAAGGTGGATTTCTTGAGAGGCTTCTTTTCCTGAGAAACACCTCCATCTGGCCTCATCAGCCAGTGAGGCAGACATCTCTGAAATGAGGATGCCAAATGCACACTGTTTCAGTACCAGCTCCTGCCAAGAGCACTGCGGGGTGTGTCAGGTATAGTGTGTGGTGCCAACCATCTCCTAAAAGCCATCCCTCTCTGGAAGGAGAGGAAAACATGCTCTATTGATGTACAGACCTAATTTTCCTTATTTGTTAAGGAAGTGACATTTCCACCTGTGGATGAAAGTGGAGTCCCTCCAGGACTGAGTATCTCCCTTGGACCACTGATTCCCAGAGCAGTGTGCTTGCAGCCCTCACCCTGAGCTGTGTTTGAAAGGCTTCAGCCACTCTCTGGGGTAGGGATGGGGAGGGTGAGATGCTTTTGTGCTCTGTTCTGCAGTTTGCAGAGACCATCTCTACTCCCTGGAGTCCTTCAGCCTTTTCTGCTATTGTTTTGAGTCCAGTGCATTCATCCTGGGGGTGAGATCAAGGATGTGACATTTTAAAAATCCCTGACACTATTATGAACTCTGTCTTTCATTTGCACATGGCTTTATCTCCTTCAGTGGGGAATAGCCCTTCTGAGCCCTTTCTTTTCTTACCTTATGCCGCCTGTAGCTTTTCTTTCAGTGCTCGTAACCCTGTCAGACACCTTATCAGTTTGTGCAGCTCTGTCCAGCCGAAAATTGATTATTGGTATTTGCCTACGGGCTGGTTGTCCTTTTATCTTGTACCACAGCATTTTTCATGGCTCCTGTGAATAAGTACCTTCCCTCTAATGGTGCTGTCACCATCCTGTTCACTCATGCTGTGCACCATAGGGTCATGTTGATTCTTTCTCAGACAATGTAATCTGTCGCGATTCTTGCATCTTTCCCTAAATGCTGGGTGTAGCTGCAGCTTGCCAAGGCACGTGCATCATATGTGGCCTTTCAGTGTCTCCCAGCGCAGTAGACTTGGCTTGCCCTTCCATGTTAGCTCTCTTTTCAGAATCTCTGCCCATCCTTACAACAGCCTCAGTCTGTTCTGGTTGACTTCCTTCACCTGGCAAATCCTAATTCCTTTCTCCAGAGTTAATTCTGCTTCCTGCAGTAGACTCCAGGCTCTGGCCCAGGCAGCAACTGCAAGGGAAGCTCTTGCCAGGGTTCACTCCTGAAGCTCCTGAAGCTGTAGCTCTGATTCTGCTATGTGAGAACAAACTTTAATTTTTGTACCTATTTGAAAGCCTCTGATACATCTTTTTAGCTTTTAGTTGAAGTACAGGACTCATAATTCTACAGTGGTTGCCCAGTAGAACTGAAGATTATTTAGAGACACCAAGGAATGGCTCTTTCTTCTGCCTCTCTTGCCTTTTGCTGGCAAACTCTCTTACCCTTACTATGCTCACTCTCAGTACGCCACAGTTTATACTCTTCTGGTGTCCTCTCCAGCTCCACCATGTTTCAGCTCAGTCAGGTCTTTTGACACCTCTAGTCTTACACCAATAATGTTTTCTTAGTTTGTTTTGCTCCCAAGGCTATCTACTGCTGTCCTTGCTACCCAAAAAGTCCCTCTCTTGTCTTGCTTATCACAGCCCAAGCTGGGGCCAAGGAGGACTGTGAACCCCTTGGCTTTCTTTGACCTGTCAGCCCTCTGTGCCCTGAGCATCTCCCTGCAGTCAGCAGGGTCCCAGGAACCTGAACAGTCATGGAAAGTGGCTGGCTTTCCTTATGAGGTGCTTAGTTGCATACAGAATAGGGCTTGCAAAGCATCTCTCCTTGTAGAGAGGAATCCAAATCACTCCTTTCTAAAGACAGTAATGAGGCAGTGGTTTAAAGTACTTTTCTCAAGTTCAAAGGCACTTAAATTTATAATTGTATGAGTCTTTACTCTCTTTCTGTACCTGAAGTCTGCCTCTGATTTACACTTGCAGTTTGAGGTGTATTCTAGATCAGAAATATGTTCCTGCTTTTATTTGAAAAAAGACCATTAAAAATTGCATAAGATGCCAAAACCTCACTCATATCAAAATCTACAAAAAGTTCTATTTAATTCCTTATTCTAGGCTTATAGTCTGGTGGAATAATTTAGTTCATATGTTCATTTGGACTCCAAAATACTGGAGTATTATAAGGAAGTTCGGTAAGCTTCACCTCTTCTGTGGAAACCAGAAGGCAAAGCATCCAGCTGTCAAGGACCGGGCAGTGGTGGTACCAAATTTGCACCTAGTTCAAGGTCACAGGCTGCACCAAAAGCCACAGAGCATTACCGGCTCTCATTAGGTGAGGATCTGGCCCCTGGGCTGTCTCCTTCTACAGTCTGAATTGCAGCAAGCTGCCTTCTGCAGTTTTGGCATCTTTCAGTATAGGCATATATTGCCTCTAAGCAGGGGTCCGCATGCAGCTGTGTGTGGACACGTCCTTGTGGCTCTGCTCCCACCAACTGCTGGGGCTCCGGGAGTTCATCTGAGTCCAAAGGGACTTGTGTGTGTGTAAAACTAGAGACCAGCATGGATTTTGGTGCAATTAGAAAGTTGCCCACAGGGAGTGCCAAAAAATAACTTGGTTCTGGCCCTGTTCAGTGGGTGGGAGTTTTGACTGGGGACATTTGTGAAGCCAGGATTTCAGTGAACTGGCCAAAATGACTATACGTCTGAAGAGCTACCTGCAAAGAGTTATTAAAATGCACAGGTTTTGCAGCTGAGGGCACTGTCTGAGCATCTGACCATTCCACTGTAATGACTTTTGTCCTAATAATAACTTAAATGTTTTCCTAAACATTAACTTGAACTTGCTCAAGGGAATGGCCTTTCTTTGCTCATGATAATTTCACATGAAGTACAGCATGCACATTGGAGGGTAACTGGAGTTAATGTCAATTATGAATCACCAATTTCCTGCTCTAAATAGCATTTCTTCTCGGCAACTTCACATACAAGCTGCCCTGCAGTTTTAACCCAAATTGTTTATCTGAGACTGACTTTCATTTAACGTTTCCTTTTTAAATGTGAGATTTTGCACAGGAAGTGTCCACACGAACCTGGGTGGTAGACAGATTAACTGACTTTAATTTTTCATAGTAAATAGCATAGAAAAATGTCTCCTCCACTTTGCTTATTGCATTTTTACTGCAGGAAAATCACATCATGTGGATATTGGCAGGAGACTGCAACAAAATAAGGTTGCCATTATTAGTATCTGGCTGTATCTTGTCAGGTCAATTTTGCTGCTCTAAGTAAATTTATGGAAAGGTTTTTGTCATTATGGAAATGTTCAAATCACAGTCTTAACCTGATATTATACTGAGGAAGGCGACAATGCCCTTCTCAATGAAGTGGAGATATTCCTGCCACCTTAGTATTTTCTCTCTCTTGTGCAAACTGTCCTAGAAATGAAGCTACAGTTTACCCTCAGCGATATGCAAACTACAAGGAAGCCCTCAGGATCTGACCCTTGCTCAGGGAAACCACTTTAAACTACATTTAAAAACATTAACCTGCAGTTTGTGCTCAGGCAAAACTGCCAGTTGAGCCACTAGATGCTGTTTAGGACTTTCTGACAAACTCTGACCTCTTGAGCAACATGGGGGACAGGAAACAGCAGAAATGTTATTGTTTGTGGCTTGGGATGGTGGAGTAGAGGCCAACTTTGGTGCCCAACGTGCATCATACATCACCCCCATGTGGAGGTGGAGATGCAAATGCTGGCGAAGAAGAAGAAATTGCCAGAGACACCACATGTAAGCCATATCCCAATATCCCACATCAGAAACCCGGGGGCATGATTGTAATGCCTTCCTACAGGAAACTGGGGCTGATACAGCCTGCTTTTAGATGTGGTTTGGGGATCCTGTAGGACACATCATAACTGTTCTTTGATACTTGGATAATCATTTGACAGACTACAAGTCTTCACAGAGAGTCTCTTTCTACCTCATTTGGATGGAAGAAACACATTACAAATTGCACACTGCACATCAAGTGTCATTATTCCACACTGACACAAATTTTTCCCTGCAGCTTTGGCAAAAAAGCAAGATATTTAGTACTGACTTATGTACAACTATAGATATCTGGTATGTTATGAATCTACTGCATATGCTTATAAGATAATTTAAAACAACTTTAAAGGTGGAATTCATCTGCCCTGACCAAGGCATCGAACAGCTGGATGACTGGATCTGAACTAGTCAGTCCTGGCTTCCTTTGTTATTAATAGAGATAAATAGATACTGCCAAAAGGCAATTCCACCTCATGCTATCATCAGCAAGTGAACAGCCCTTCAGGCGGTACCTATTTGTGTCTTCCACTGATAGTAACTGAGGAGTCTAGCTGGGACTGAGATATGTGGCTTCAGAAGGGCACAGAAATCCCACAAGTGTCTGCAGAACTGTTGATCCATATTGCTGAGGTTCAGAGAGACACCGTAGATTTCCTCTTTCTCCATTAGATATAAAGTAGCACCAGAAAGGTGCAGCCAGTGGTGGGTGATGTGAATCATGGCAGCCACAGACTCTTCTAGGAGAAAGAGACACTACCCTCCAGAAGTATGAGGGTAGAAAAGAAAACATATATTCTCATAAAACTGAGTTGCTTTTTTGTCTGTCTGCCCTGATGTTAGTGTCTCCCGTTGGCTTTTCAACCAGCTGCCCAATTTCAATCCGTTTTAACAGCAAGGCAGAAGTCTCAGAGAAAACTAAGTTTCCAGATAATTTATTGGAGATGTAAGGAGCTGTGGTGCTTAGGCAGGAGTGTTGCATCCTATTGCTGTCCTGCAGAAGGAAACTGAAGCACCCACAGTTTGGCAGTCTGAGGAGGTGAGGAGCCATGTGCTTGCTAGCCAGTGAGGGCATGCTGCCCCTTGCTCAGTGAGCTGTCTCATAGGGGCTTTAAAAGCAGCTGAAAATTTTGTGGGAGGGAGCAATGTGCAAGGTGTGTCATTACACATCATCAAGAGATGCAGGATTTGGGGATCTGAAGGTAATATAGAGGTAAAAGCTGAGTGGGTAACCACGAGGGACATAGGCTTAAAAATGTGTAGAAATCCAGACTTTTTCACTTACTCTATGCAGACTGTTTATCACATCTCTGTGGTGAGCACAGGGGAGCCTGAGTGTGTCGAACAGCATGCAGCAACTTTCATTAGGAGGGTAGAGAAGTCACTTTGTGCACTTGGATCACTCATGCTAACCTTCCCCTGCTTGACTGTTGCACGCTTCTCTCCCACCGACACATTCAAGCCACTGTTCATCCAGGATCTCTCCTTGGTATATTGTTTTCCTTGTCAGTCTCTTCATCTTGTCTTTTTAAAACACCAATGCTCTAACATCATTTGTGTCTTGTAGGCAGCACACCGCAAGGAAGCCCTACCTGACCAACTACTTCTTGCTGAAGGAGCCAGGGGGAAACCAACTCCTGCTGCAACCACATTTTCAAGTCAATATAAAGTCTGAGTATAGTCTGCAGGCAACAACTTCTGTCGTAAAATAAATAAGCAAATAGTTCAGACTCAATTTTCATAAACTTCTCCATAGCAGCCTTAATTCCTAGATGAAAAGAGCCATAAAGGTGTATGTGTAAGTCACTGAATAAAGATTTCCAGATACAGTATCTTAACAACACACATTCATGGATACATATAAACATTGAAAGAAGAGGCCCATTTAAGCTACAGACGAATATATGTGGTTAGGTATTTAAATGTCCTTGTAAAATGAATCTGAGATAATGCACAACAGGGAGAAAGATGTGAAAAACGTCAAGTGCCTAAACAGACCTGTGTGCCACCTGCTCCTGTGTTGATGTATGTGGGTATATAATTTTATTTATTGTGAATATTATTTACCTAATACTTATTTTGATTATTAAGATGGTAGAAAATACTTCCTGTAAGAAATCTGTGTGCCTCTTGTCTGCGCAAAGTATATATTCATTTATAAGTATTACGTTGTTACTGTAGCCTATCATTACAAGACTTTCAGTTCCATCTAGATTCCCCACTCTGAAAGGAATACCAATAGCCAAGACCCAAATATAAAGCACCCTTTGTCAGCCCAATAACGTAACAGAGCATCATCCTTCCTTGAAATGCATACCTACACATCCTGCTTGCAGCAATAGTGTCGATGTTTCTGTCTCTGTATAGGTATACATCTACACTTAAAAATTGTCCTTGCTTGCATACTCTGTTCATGGTCTTCCCAGACACAACCAGCACTGATACCAACTAGTGACTGTTCTGAAACTGTGTTTGATAATATGGAGGTCTGTCACCCACCATCTCAGAATGTAAAAATTGCCTGTGAAAGACTGGGAAAGAAATGGCAGCATTGGAAAACCTTCAGATGAAAACTAAAAATTGACTTTGCTGCAGAAATCTGAATGCATTTCACAACATGCGCATGATGGAGACGTGAAATCCTGCTCCTCTGAGGAAGCAACATGGCGCTTGATGATGCCAACAGGGCAAACAATTCAGTTCCACTGAATGGCAGGTAATGGTAGTTCAACTCTTTGCCAAGGACAAACATGACTCTTGTAGGTCATACAGTGGTGGAATAAGGAATCCTGCAACTTAGTGTTGCAGGACTGCAATACATCTCATGGGGATGGAATCAGGGAAGTTGGTAGAAGTCCATGAAGAGGTGGATCTCCATTTCTTCCAAATTACAGCCTGAGTCCTTGAGGGAGGGATTTATCTCACTTAGTTTTATCTATTTAAAATATGTATTTAGTCCAGCTGAGTCAGCAGAATATCTCTGTTGTTCACAGAGAAAAACTGACCAGCCTGAACTGAAAGTAATTTGTGATGGAAACTCTCCATTTGCTGTTGGGAGAGCCTAAACTTAGTTTTCAGGCAACTACTGTTAAACTCTCTCTGAAGGGAACTCAGATCAGAATGGATGGGAGCAGGATACCTTAGATCTTCTGAAAATCTTATCTAATATCTGGGGTCATCTCAAATGTCTAATCATCTTTGTAAACTGAGCTCTGAGCTCCCGTGCTTTCTGCTTTTATTTGTTTCTTTAAAATGACTGTTTTATGGGTGGGATTAAGTCACCATGGTTGAGAGAAGCTGAAGATTTATGAACAGCTATGAAAAAGTTATGGGTCATAGTGTTTTCGAGGTGGGGGGAGGATACATTGGATGCTTCTACTTTTGTGCTTGTGATCATGTGTAAGTTCATTCATAAGGCCACAAATGAGACAGTTTGAAAGTCACCAGCCTGTGAGGTGAATTAACTGCCAATTGACTTCTGCCTACTGCCAAACATGGTATTGGAGATGAAGATAAAAAATTGAAAGACACTTCTAATTTTTTGAAAATTTTTTAGTCCAATATCTGCAGATTTTCCTGTATTTGGAATTTGTAGCTGTGATAGCAAACCACTGAGCACTACTTCTCAAAAATACTACTGTTTGAGGTATTATTGATAATCCTCGAGTATTTAAAATATGCTTAGCACCCAACAGACAATTAATACGGATATTGTCACCTGTAGATGCCACAAAGATAAGAAACCTAAGCTGCATCCTTAAAAAACTTAACCATCATTTTCAGTAAGGACTGTGAGTAGGGTATCTACTGTCTCCTGGAGGATTTCATCCAGGAGCTACTTAGTCAGCCCTTTGTCTTGCACATGGCAGGTCCTTAGTGCAAGCAACTGGAGTATGTGAATCACTCTCCAGCTCGCAGAAAAAGAGAGACAGACTAGTAGGATAATGACCAAAGGAACAATAGCCTTAATTTTGAAAGAAGCTGTTGGCTAAATTAAAAAATATTGCTATGTGTAGTCTATCTGTCAAAGGCAAGTGTGTTTCCAGAGCATCAGTGACATTTCAGCCCGCAGTTACAGTGAGGCAAAGATGCTGGTGAGCTCTGCCATCATCCATCCTGGGTGACCGCAGTGGCATCTGTGGGGGAGGCTGAGAACTGGTACACATATGGTTGCTGAGAGAAACCCGGGGTTGATTTAAGAGGCAAAACAATGTAAACACTGAATATGAGGGAAAAAATGTGCAGCAAAACTCACATCCTGAGAATCTCAGTCCTAAGTGGATCATTTGTTTATCTCACCAGCCAAACCTGGCTCTGTGGCAAAGCAAGCCAAAGAATGTCTCCTTTATTGTTTCCATGATGCTTACTCATCTACAAGCCATTCCACTTTTAGATTATTCTATTTTTAAGGCATAATTTCCATCTGTTCTTTGATCTTATACCACATAAGACATTTAGCTAATAACATCATCCATCAAATACCAACTTTCCTTTAGAGTTCAAACACAATCGACACAGGACCCTGTCCATCTGCTGGCCAGTGCCTCTGAACAGATCCAGCTTGTGAATGGCCAGCTATGTCGCCTATTTTTTAATTAACCAGCTAAGGTCTGTACTTCCCGTAATGCTGCAGGATGACTAGGGGGCACTCCAAAGGGAAGTGAAACATGCTCCTCTGTGGAAGTGGAGGAGAGGGTTTGGTGCATCCAGAGCTGCAATGTGCTTGTTGTAAGTGGGGTTTTCCAGTGGATGGAGTCTATCTTCAGCCCCTCAGGTAATTCTATTTTTTTTGCATAAAACCACAATGTTTATATAAAAGGTACGACTGTTTTCAAACTTGGTGTTCTTCAGAGCAAGGTGGGTAAAGCAAAAAGATAATGCTTTTGTGAAGACATTTCTGAGTTTGATTGAAAGAAGCTTCAGAATTTCAAGGCAGGTTATCTGAAGCATCGGAATTGCAGATTTGCAGACAAGTATTTATAGAGAAAATTATTATCTGCTTACCCAACTGGAGAGCCAGGGAATGTCAGATGATTTAGGTGACCAATTGTAGTGAAGCAGCACAGCTTGAATTAAGGATATCTGAGATCAATCACAATTAAAAAAAAAAAAAGTCTAAGAAAAACCTGTCAGAAAAAGGGAGATTAATGAGCAATCCAGGGAAAAGGTAGTTTTTCTATGGATATTTTCCAAGTGCAGATATCAGATTTAAAAAAAATTGTTACTTTCAGTTTCTTCACTTAGCTCTGTTACCTTGCCTCTCAGTGGTTTGCTTTATCTTGCACACAGTGCATTTGTTTAGGAAGGAATTTGATTCAGGATTTATATTCCACTGGTTTACATATGCCCCAGTGTACATATCTTCAGATCCGAAACAATAACAACAACAAAAAAAGAGCCTACATTTCCTTCTATTTCCTGGCTTGCCAATAATAATAAGTCCCTGCAGAGGGGAGCTTGGCTGGTGGTGTTTTGTGATTTCTCAGATAACAAGAGCTTCACATTTCTGTGGAATTCCCATTTGCCAGTGAGCTGCTGCTGCCGCTGCCCTGATTGATATATGACTGCAATGGCACTTTTCCATTTGACATTCCCTCTCTCTCCCTCTCCCTCTCCCTCTCTCTCTTAAACAACAGCCCTAACTTTTGTGTGTTGCAAATATAAAAGGCAAGCCATGTGACAGAGGGACAGAAGAACAAAAGCATTTGGAAGTAACAGGACCTCTTTTTAGCTCTCCGAAGAGTTTGAGGAGAGGAAGGAGCAGTGAATTTTCCAAAGGTAAGCACACAAATAAGAGATTCCTCCAGATTTTGAGCATTACATGGACTTAAACTGAGTGCTTAATCTCTTTATCTGACAAACACATGTTCTCCTTGTACCATTTTTTTAAATTAAAATGTGTTGATGTGGAATCGACACAGCTCTAGTACCTGTGCCTCCTTCTTATCCTTGTATCTTTAACTATATCTCCTGCCTGAAGGGTGCCTGTATGCAGTCAAACAGGTAGCCCAGTGTGCTTCTGAGCAACTTGGTTAAACATCTATTCTTGTGAGCGTGTCGGGCTCATGTCTGCAGCTCTGCGCTGGTCCTAGCTGCATGACTTTGGAGTGAATGGACGTGCTGGACTCTGCCCGGAATTCATCCAGAGAATGCCGGTATCGCCAGCACCCTCTTTGTCCCATTACAATAGGGCTTTATGAACACAGGCAAGCCTGCTAGTTTAAAGCTGGACTGTTTACTTTTATCACTACTTATGCATGCTGTTCTCTTGCCAGTCATCTGCCAGAGTGCTTAGAATAATTTGAAACAACAGGCAATATTTATTTCTAGCTTTGTGTGTCATGCTTCGCAGGAGCACTCTTAATTTGCACATTATTATTTATCCAAACTTCTGGGAAGATTTACTATGGACTGGACAGCACTGGTTATGGGTTAGGACAAATTTAATATACACTCTTGATTGACTGAAACCTATGAGGAAAGCCACGGTGTTTGCCTTTACTGTAATGCCGAGGGGTATATTTAGTAGGTAGCCGACCCCACCAGTGCGACATGAAATGCAGCATGGCTGTGTGGTTGGTAGCTGACACGGGAGGATGCTGCAGGACCCCAGACCGCCTGCTGAAGGAGAGAGGGAGGCTCTCCTCGTTTGCTGGCAGATCATTTTGCTGTGTATCAGCGTCAGAGGCACGAGCATAACTGTCTCTCTGCGTCTTTGGGACAAAAGGAGAGTTTCACTGTTATGAGCCCAGTGATAAAGTGTCAGTGTAGTGCAACTGAGAGGTGCGGGAACGGACACTGTCCTGAGAGAGCGTGGCTGACGAATAAAGCCCCATCTCCCTCCTGGGATTCAGGTGAGTGAATTCATCCTATAAAAGTTCATATGATTGGGTCCAGTAGCAAAAAACAGAGTAACAAATATGAACCATGTGAAGACCAATCTCAGTACTGTGTTAGCTGACTGCTGCAGTGTCAGTAAAGCAGGCTCACACAGAGTGTGTGCTGGGGGGGTAATTTCCTTGTGGCAAATCTGAATTTGCAAGACTGTGTGTGTGAACTGACTCTTGTGGGACTGTCAGGCAGATTTCTTATCCTACCCCTCAAGTTCATTTAAATTTCTCCCATAGCCTCCCCATAACACAGCTTATTTGTTTCTGCCTGGGACATATGGCACGACAAGTAACTTGTTAAGGTTTCTGCAGCTCTTTAAAGATGGAAAAAATGTTTCCTATATGCTAAATGTTACTAACAATTCCTAAAGCTTTGTAACTGTCCCAGTGGCTGAAAGGTGAAAACTCTGCATATTGAAAAAGGACAGGCAAATGATTATTTAAAATCAGGAGTGGGGACAAATTCACTTCAAATCAGCTCCTTACTGCAAAGCTATTTTCTAATAGAAGCAACATAGCTTCTACTAGGTGGGGTCAATAAATGCGGATATAATAATCACAGTGCTGTTATTTGTCCCTTCTCAAAAGAACATACACATTTTAGGATGTCTAATTTTTTTTCTTTCCTTTTGAATTACTAATGACGAATTACTTTTGTGTGGGCTATGGGACCTTGCTCATAACTGTAAGCAGTTATACACATTAATAATTCCCTCAACCTGAATAGAACTATTTGGTGAGTAATTACTTACCAGCTTGAGTCAAGGGTTCCCGATGTGACTTTTATATACACTGACATGCTCTTGCTGGAATAATGAAATCATATTTGTAATACTGGTATTATGGGAAGATGCTTTCAGATTTTTCAGTTAAAAGCAAATGTGGAAGGAATAGCTGCTTCAAGCTTACAAAATGAAATTTAATTCAATTTAGTGAAGGGTTATAATTAGGGGCTCAGTTACAAGCTCAGTTCTCTACCTGAAGGTGTCCCATGTAGGCTTCCTGGGTTTGCACAGCACCGGGTTTTGATCAGATGCATGTATGCTGATGATTCCCCTTGCAGAGCAGGATACTTATTACAGACAGTGTTGCGTACAGTTTGCGGTAGCAATAGCCCAGGTAGCTGCCTACGCATGGCTGATCTCCACAAAAGCCATCTGCCCCACCACAACAGTCCTTCATGTGCCATCGAGGCTTGTGATAGCATCTGTATGTTCTTGCTTGCTTGAGTTGCCAGCATTGCAATCTCTATTGACCAGGCAGGAGGGTAGCAATCCACCTCCTTGGGGGCTCAAACTGATGCCTTCAGTGACTCATTTGACAGGGAGTTCTCCTGGAGTCTCCTTCATTTCCTATTCTCCCTGGGGCCGACTGTGTCCCCTTCCTGGCTTGTTTGCTCTCAGATGCACTAGAAAGTGCTCAAGGTTGTTCTTGGACCTTGAAGGGAGTTGACTATCTATGGTTCAAAGCTTGCATGAAGCCACTGAGACATTTGTTTTTGCAACAAGTCGAGCAGATTATTTGTTTAACTGAAAGAAGAAAAAAACACTTTTTTTTTTTTTTCTCCAAATACTACCATTGTAATTACAATATAAATATTAGATAGTTGAATTACAAATACTACAAATTCTTCTGCCTCTGATGTCTTGCTGAGTATGAGGAGATACTTTATGACTTTTAGTAAAGTTTTGCTACATGAGATGGTGCCACAGTACCCTGTTATTTGAGCAATCCACCTCTTGAGCGTGGCTGGAAGCGGCCACATCAAAGAAAGACATAGAGACCCCGTGGCAGGCAGCCACAGGGTAACTTGCTGTGGTGAAGGATTTTTCCCTAACCCCATCCACTGAACTCTCAGAGTCCTGAGAGTTTAGAACCCTTCCAAAAACTCTTTAAAAATAAAACCCTTGTGACAGTAACCCTCCCATACATAACAGGTCCTTTTGCTCAGCCTAGCTAAACTTTTGCCCTCTGTGATATCTTGTTCCACTGGATCATTGTCGGTTGTGTAAACATGTGTTTCTTTTCATCAGTGTTAAATGTGCAGCCTCTCAGCTCCCCTGCCCTTCTCCATGTCCTGGTATGTCAGGAGGATGGGGTGAGTAGCCATGCCCAGATCACCTTTTTTCTTCTGTCTTGCTTCCCGCTTGACAGCCCTTTTGCTGAAACTCAGCTCAATGACAGAAAAAAGTTTAGTTGGGTCAGGTTAGCTAGGGTGCCTGAGTCTTCCTGGCACCCCACTTTACCCATGCTTCTGTGCATGCATATGAAGAGATGCTGTAGTCTCTGCTGACTCTGATCAGCTGTTATTTCCTTTTTATATGTGTCAGTGTGGAACATATTAAAATTTCTCAGTAGTGGTATGTTAGGAATCCCTCTGATGCCCCACCTCTAACTTAGCAGAACAATAAAAGCAAGGTTGTAGTAAGCCTTTGAGCAGCTGGCCGTCTATATATTCCTTCTTTTTTCACATAATCTAATTCAGACTATTATCCAGTTAGCAGTGGCACTAACACTTCCAGACACCATCAGTCCTTGTCCTGTTTGCTGGAATTTTGTGGTGTGGCATGGAGATCCTTTCTACCACAGATGAGTGTAGCCTTTCTTCTGGTGTCAGGGTATCAGGCTGCTGGTGCCATGGAGATACTGGTCCTCAGAATTTCACCACATCGCTATTTTTCAGCTTCCCTTTGTTATTTTTCTGTTTGCATCAATCATTGTTACGGCTTATGCTTGTCACATTTACATGCTTATTATTACTGAGCTGCAAACTGTGTCAGTCTGGCAGTGTGGAGGCAGCACAGGTTATGTTGCCCTTTAAGACATGTGAGTTGAGGATCTGAGTTAATGCCTCAGCTCTGGTTTGGCAAAGGTTAAGCATACCATGGCAGTGACAATCGCATTACTGTCATAGCAGCACGGCTCAAAGAGAGTGGGACCCTGTTCCCCTTGTTAGAAGACATAAAATTGTTACCATGAGCCAAATATTTAGGTTCCCTGATTATCAGAGGCCAAGGTATATGGATGGTGTCTGAATTTTGCCTGTGTATAAAAGAAGAGAGGATTTTGCTCCTGGTGTCAGAAAAGAGAGAATATCCCCTTCAATCATGTGCTACTCTCCAGCATGCATAGCACTCTCTGATGGTCCCAGTGGCAAGGATGTCCTTGCTTAGTATTAAAGAATAAGAAACCCATTCCTACTCCTGCATCTATTGATAACTACGGTCCTTCGAGTTCTCTGGAAAATATGTAAAAGAGAACAAAAACTGCCCATCTGTTTGTAACACACTCCAACAGGTAGAGGACACATGCCTGAATGCCCTAGACCTCTCAGCAACTTGTAATATGGCCAAAAGTAATTCTGCCTCATGTTGGGTCATAAGACTAAAGTAGAGGTAATTACTGAAGCAAATCCTACAGCTAATGCTTGGCTGGGAATATTTGCACTTTATTCAGCAGCCAACCTTGTTGGTTTGCCTCCTGAGAGGAATGGTCAGCCTTACTTAGACAGCTCAGCTCTGAGCCTGATGCTTCACTGAGGAGTGATCCCATCTGGCACCCTCTGGATGAGCAAGTGGAAAACTGTATTCTTTTCAATTCCTGTCCCAGACTCAAGACCATGACTACTCTGATATTCAGTGAGACACAAGAATAAAGGAAGAATCCAAGGCTGGCATCACCTCGCCATTAAATGGCTCTACTAGCTCATTAGAGAGAGATCCCGTACATGCCCCTAATCAATCTATTTAAAGTTTTCTGGAAGCAGTAAAAGGAAAGAATAAAAATACAAGCACTCTTTTGTCCACCAGTAGTTACTCTTTGTGAGTGTATTAAAAACCTTTTCTCTGTGTTGGCCTGTGTCTGTCTGCTGGTAGGGCACCAACTTGCAGTACCCACTAGAGTTTGTTATTTCAACCGCCTAGCAGGTTCTGTCAGCTCCCTCTCTCCTAGATACCTGAAGGACTGGAAGCATTCTTGAAAACTTCAAAAGAAGAGGCAAGCATAGCCAGCTCAAGTGCTGTTCAGCTTAGTTTGTTCCACCTCATGCACCGGGTTTCCACTGTGTGAACACTTACAGGGGTCTTACACGAGCCGCCCCATCGAAGCCTGGGGGACCAGTCCCATGCATGCTCATCCCATGCATGCTGATGTTTCCAGGGGTGCTTGCAGCAGTGCGTTCTTCCACTATATTTGCTGCAAATACTATGTTGTTTCTTATGCTTTGAATGCCACGGTCTTCCTATTTTTTCAATCTGCTTACAATCAGGCACTCATCTACTGAAATATTGAAAGACTTAGTGAAGCCTCACAGCAGAAAATGATGTGCAGGAGTTTCTCTCAACTACCATCAGTGTGTTTGACATTTCTGACTGCTCAGATGTAGTGTCCATTTTATCTTGGTTTTTATGGGACAATGCTCTGCAGCTGCTGGGTGGCAGGTGGTAGGACAGTACAGCCTCAGTAGGACCAGAAGATGTGCTTCCCTCCTGTGGACACCCAGATGAAGAGGCTTAAGTCCCTTCATTTGAGCCTGGTTTCCTTTCTACTTCTTTTCTCTTTCCCTTCTCTTGCCCACCAGCTGCTGCCAGCTCTGGCCAGGAGTGCGTGTTATTCATGTAGCCTCTTCATGGGCGCATGTTGCCCTGTATCCTGCTGTGTAGTGGGTGGATGGAGCTCCCATAGGATGGGTGAGAACATTCCCTTTGGTGTCAAAGGGGACAAGCTTCAGCACAGCTGGATGTCAGCAGGGCAAATGCTCATTTGACACAATGAGGCCTCAGGGAAACATTTCACTTATTTAGACCTGTAAGAATCTCACTCAAAATATTTAGTTTGGTATTTGCCTTGTTTCGGGAGGGGAAGAAACCTGTTCAAATGCTGCACTGAGGCATTTCACAAACAACTCGAGTTCCTTGTGTTCACCTGCTGCTTCCCGGATGCCACATGTCTGCTTAGTGACTTTGTCAGGTGTTTTGAAAGGCGTCTGCAGAGCGAAGCAAGGAGCATATATAGGAGGGCAGCTACTTCACTGCCGGAGCAGAAATGGCCACAGTAAAATAACTAGATGAGAAGATGATCACATGTATTTACAGAGTAAAACATGCACGCACTGGAGCTGATAGAGCTTCTGAGTTGATTCAACATTAAGAATGATCAGGCACAGCATCTTAGGTTGTGTCTCCTACTAGACAAACTGTTCAGACGGTGACTCCACAGCACGCAGTGCTTCCCAAGTGATTCCCGGGCATGGTGCAGGCAGATGTGTGGGCTGGAAGCCATCTGAGTGTTGCGGAGGCTGGAAGAGGTCTGGGAACAGACCATGCCACATGGTGGGGCTTAATGTCCCAGCAGACATGTGGCCTTGGAGCAAGACTTGAGCTGTGGACATGCAGAACCACGTGTGGCTTTGGGAGAAGGGTACCCCTTCACAAAGGTAGTCCTAGCCAAAGGGCAGTCCAGGTGCTGCTGTCATCTGGGGGCTGTGGTCGAGCGTGGGGCAGCTCTGTACACAGGGACTCCCAGCAGACTGCTCAGCTGAGGCCTTGGCAACTCATTGCAGGAGCAGAAGCCACGGTACCCCAAGTTCTCTGAAAACACAGATTTGTTATTCAGAGATCCTGGTGGCGGATTGCTGTGGGCTGTGATAGCACTGTGGCCAGGTGGCCACAGCGGGGACACCGTAACACTACCCTGTGCTCAGGAATGGGGGACTGGAGGTTGTCTCCAGCACAGATTGCTCTTCCTTTCCTTCCCATCCCCATCCCCTTTCAGGGCTTCTCTTGTGGCAGTGGAAGTTAACCCTGCAAAACAAATCCTGGTGTAACCTGACAGTGTAGTTTGCCTAACACGTTCTTTTCCAATCCAGTCCAGATCTTGGAGCACAAAACCCCCAAATCCTCATCTTTCTGGCTTAAATTTTTCCAGGTTAGATAAAGTTCTTGAGAAATCCATTTTGGTCTCATAAAGATCTTTGTGACTTTTTTGTCAGAACCGCAGTGGCGAATGACACATATGCACACACATATATATACATGTATATGGTTGGTGACACTTTTTTAGGGCTGGAGTTTGGAGAAACTAAGTAGACTTGCAACTATTCTGTTTACATAACAAATTCAGAATGAGGGAACCACATGGTAGGATCCAAGTAATTGTGTTTACTAAATATGCACTGCATGCAAGGCCAGGCTTAGTTATATATACACACTGCTGCTCCAACAGGATTTTGGCAGCCTCTGAAACATAAAAGACATTGAATGACTTGTATTGTACCCTCATCGTCAAGCAGGAGTCTCAAACACAGAAAATGCACAGCAAACAAAGGCCAAGCTGAACATACGTGCATGCCTAATTCAGGGGGCTCAGAAGTGGGGAACAGCTAAGTAGAAGTACACCATGAATGAACTTTTCCATTGCTCCTTTCCTACCTTCCAGGGTAAAAGTGGTGCAGATCCAATAGACCTTTGGAGAATTGCTCAGCTTTTTATTTTTTCCAAGATACATAGCAAAAAGGGAATTTCTGTTTACGTTCTCACAAAGTGACTGGCTAAATAATTCCAGATGATGGAATTTTCTTGTCCTCAAAGCAAAACAAAATCTTAACCTTCACCACTCTCTAAATGATATTAGGACTATGATAAGAAATCTTTATTTCAGCATTCAAAAAGTAGTAAATAACAATATAAATTTGGAAAAATAACCCTGACTCTGATGCTATGTCCATGTGCAATACAGTCTTGCATTGTATGTTCATCATGTCTTTTTTTGGGATGTCTTCTATTTTTCCCTGCAGTTTTTAGGTAACAGCTGTAGCCATTTTAGGTAGCAGTTTTAGGTAGCAGCTGTAACAGCTTTTAACTTGTTAGGTCTCTATGAATTCCTGAAAACTAGTTATATGGAAAAGGCACTATAAGCCAGTTGCCAACAACATGTAACACCCATATCAGTGAATTCTGAAAAAATGGGAAGTAGTGATTCTCATCCACTGTTAGGCCAAATATTTTTGTAGTAAATTTTCAGCCTGAGAATATGAAGTCAGCTTTGCATCTTTTTCTTTACAGGATGCTGTAAAGAGAGAGCATTTTAGCTTCCTTTTTGTTAGCTTGGCAGATGAGCTGTTTACCACAGTTCTTCACACGAAAAGAAACTGAGGAAAAAACAGCTCAAATAAAACAAAAAAAATTGTATGTGAAGTTGTTGATTTTGATTTTAAAAAGTGTATTTTTCAAATGAAACAAAATGTCATCATAAGTACAGCTATAATGATTAATGATTACAGGTATACTTGCTTCTGGCTTTGGTCAAAAGGATAGACTGGAAGCTACATATGTTGCTCCTGATATTATGTACTGTCTAGGATTTAATAATTTCAGACAGCATTTCAAAAGGGATATAACCTATTTAAAAAAAAAAAAAAAAGTTAAAGTGAAATGCCATTGCACAATATCATCGGGAAATGGAAAATGTCGTGTCAACATACTTCATCACAGTGATGTACTCGAGTGAAAATATTTAAACTTTCTTTACACAATCAAAAATCTACACACTAACTTCTATATGTTTAAAAGTCCCTGTGAGACTTTTTTTCCATATATCTCAATTATATATGGCATATATACTTGTGTATGTGTAGACATCACATAAGTATGTCAGGAGATACTGGGATGTGCAAGTAGCCCAGTGTTGTTTGCAGTCCTGTTTCCAATACCTACACACTCATTTTGCCAGCATGTCTATCAACAACTGTACACAGTTTTTTTCACAAAAGATGGGTCGCATTTACATCTGTGGTCTCTCTTTTTACTAACAAATATGTGATAACAGTGTTTTTTTCTTCTTTCAAAGTTTTGTTACCAAAGCCCATTACATTTCTTTGCCAGGGAAGTATCAGGGAAATTTTAAAAGATCATGAGTGTTAATACTTTTTGAATTGTGCTGTGCTTATCCTGAAGAAGGTACAGATGTCCTCCTTTTCTCACACTTTTTTTCCTGCTTCTTTCCAGCTTTCTCAGAGTGTTTTCATGAGGCAGACTCTATGTCATCCAATTATTTCCTGAAGAAAACTAGAGAGATAAGCCTTTGAAAACTGAGCCAGGATTCCAAATTTCTCTCACTGTATTAAATCATACTGATCAAAAACATAGAAAGATATAGAAGCACAGAATTAACAGTGGGACAGAGAGAGTGGGAAATGGGGATCCCTGGATGTAATATTACATGACATGAAACCATCCAATATCAAGTAAATTTATTTGGACAGAGAGGGAATTACTGGGTGTGTAATACTGATTAACTATGTTGGAGAGAGACCTTGCCAAACAGCGTGTTCTGGTCAGCATCTTTATAAAGAAGAATAGGAATGTAGGTAAAAGGTTAAATATATAAAAAAAATTAGCACATCACCCCTCCTGTGAGCTAATCCTTGGGCATCATCTGCATGAACCCAAGTAGTACAGTTCAGTTCTGGGAAGGAGTCTGTCCCAGCTCCCTTGATGGAGAGATTTCTCTCTTACCCTGCTAAAATGTTTGGAGGGATATCTATTGACATTAATGAGACTGTGCATAAATGTATCCAAGATCCTAAGTGTTTAGTATTGTTTAAGCTCTTTATACTGCCAAGACACAGTATTTTTTTTATAGCCACATCCACTGAAAAACATTTGTTTGAGGAAAATATACAAGGTCATAGGTCAGACCCTGGGAAAAAAAATTGTCTGTTAAATCTAGTCATATAATTTTTCCTTTCCTCCTTAGGCACATAGGCATTAGTTTGAAACTCAAAAATAGCTTTAAAACATGTCTAATACACAGAGCATCCCTAATTACATTTCTTCCCAGCATGAGATTTTGTGTCACTTCAGTCCGACAAGTCCCGACTCCCAGCTTGGATGAACTCTGGAAGTGTTTCTCACTGTTTCGTACTCCTCTCACAAAAGTGTTTGAGCAAGGGATAAAGCAACACACAAATCATCAAGCACTCTGGTGGGGAGGCCTCGTAATTCCAGGCTGTTTGGGAGATGAGTATCAGTTGGTTTAGAGTACTGCCAGCAAACCAGAAAACAGTTTTGAAAGAGGCTTGTATAAAGCATTAAAGGCACACATCAGCTCTTTAAATAGGCAAGAGGCTCTGGGGGAGCATTTCTAGTGACCAGGGAACTGTCTTATCATAAGTTGCTTTAGAAAGTCCTTGCACTTTTAACTTTATGACTATCCTTTGCTTCATCAGGTTGTGTTTAGATGGATAATTCACAGCTCTTTCAGGCTATAGCTATTTGTAATAAAAGTAAAATTAAATCACCTATTTGAGACAACGGGTTTTGTGGGAAGGATCAAGGCACTGTGATGAAGCAGCTGAGGGAGATGCCCTTCTTTCCCTGCTGGCACAGCGCTCTGGGCAGTGTTTCAGGGGCTGCTCTGCACATGTATTTTGGGGGATGTCCTGGTCTCCAATGTGCATCAGAAATCTGGATGCCTGGGTGGATATCCACATGACTTCACCTGCGTATATTTTTTTTTTTCCAATTGATAGCTAAGATGTACTTGAATATTACAAAATGTCATGTATTTTTCAGATGCTGCTCTTTAATTAACGGGGAAGAGACTGACACTGAGCAAGTGCAGCCTGACGAGTAAGCCTGCCTACCTGTGTGTGTGTGAGTTTGGCACTCAGGAGGGCAGCCAAAGACCTAGGTAGTTGTCCCTGTAGTGTGGGTCAGTGCTCAGCAAGCTTCCTGGGGGACTGCTTTGCTCATGACTGGGCTTGGACCCTCAGCATCCCTCCATCCTGGGGGTGCCCATCCTTGTTCCTGCAGCACAGCAGCTGCAGGAAACCAACATGCAGCTCCTAGAGCCATGGGTCAGTTTGCCTCCAGCCTTTCCATGTGCTACCTAGGACAGAAATTCCCATCTGTAATGCAGAAGGCAGCCTAGCTTTGCCCCACTTTGACACTTGGAGTGGATACACAGTCCTTTCAATTTGCAGAAATCTATGATGTGTTACGAATCACCGGTTTTGAGGGGAAAACCATTAAGGACATCACCAAGTGAAAAAGATTGGCATTGTACCACTTGTGATGTTAAAAGTCAAAAGGTTCTCCCCAGTAAAATGATAGAGCCATGCTTAAAGTAATAAGGCCTTGACATCTTCTTCCTAATGCTATATAACTCTACCTACTGTGGGAATGATGCTCACTCCGAGTGTATATTTTGGCTAGCAAAAATCCTGTGTACCTTAATATTATTTATGTCTGTTTTTCTCCAGAGGCCTTTTTGGTTAGGATTGTGATTTATGTTGTTTTTATTCCAACTATGCAGGAGATTCTTTGACGGATTACAATCTCAGCAAACTCCAACTCGAGAAGAAGAATGACAGCTAAGAGACTTAAACCAGACTTTTCACCATCCTGGAAAGGAACTGGCTGCCGGTATTTGGAGGTTTTTTAATACTCTACCTCCCTCTGCTGTTATCAGCGAGAAGTCCCTCGACAATGGGGAATCATGTAATTGCGGCTTCAATTTCCATGCTCTCTCTCCTGGCAATGATGGGAGACGCAGACAGTAAAACAGACAGTTCCTTCATGATTGACTCCGACCCCAGCCGCTGTATGAGGCATCACTACGTTGACTCCATCAGCCACCCCCTCTACAAGTGTAGCTCGAAGGTAAGGACTTCCCTCACACACTCCCAGCAGGGTGCTGCATCGTCAGAGTGTTAAAATAAGCCATTTTGGGTGTGTACATCAGAACTGGGATTGGAGAGAAAGGCCCTCGATTCTCTTCTTTTCAAAAGGAGCAACACACCATGATGGTAAGGCTAACATGCAGTAAATGGTAAGATTCGAAGGAGTACATTGGGGTCTCAGCCACCAGTGCCAAGAAGATGGGCTAGTTTGGAAGTTTAGATCATGCTAGTCACCCACTCCTTCAAGGGAGTCTTTAGTCTAGAGTATGTAAACTTAGAACTTTCAGGGTGAAGTACTGAGATAAAGAATAAAGCTGTAAAATGGTAATGAAAAAAGAAATGTGAAAAACTGCTAATTCTTTTTCCCCATTTATTTTCAAGGCCTTTGTTTTCATGCAGAATGACAATCGGATGTTTACTGTAGGGCTTAGGAGCAGAAGAAAATATAAGTTTGTCTTTCATTTGAGATTTCAAGCCTGAAAAATTTTGTGTCAAAATGGTTTAGCAGACTGTGCATGTAGCCTACAGCCATTTATTTCATTGCATGGAGAAAAAGAATGGTGAGAAACAATGGGAAAATCTTTGCTGGTCTCTTTCATCTTGTCCTAATTCATTCCGGCTGAGTTAACCCAGTGTGTATTCAGATGTACAGTCTCTGCCTGGACCATCCCTCTGTCCCACAGAAAGTGGTTTTGCCTTATGTACCCATATTCCTGGATTAACAAAAGGGAACAACTGCCAGCGCCAATGCTTTTGCCAGCCGTGCATTGGGCAAGAGAGCAATGGGAAACGGGTACATGATGGGGTTTAGGGCAAGAGGGCTGCCTGCAGTGTTGCCTGATGGCAAGTCCCATCAGAAGTGATCCTGGAAGCATTTCCGAGGAGAGAGGATCCACACAGTTCAGCTGGATGCAGAGACCCTTGGACACCTTTGTGCGCAGAACGCGTTATTTGCTTCCCGTGATCAGTGTGGGGGTGAGGTAATACCACAGGTAGCAGCAGGCCATGAAATTTAAAATAAAACATAGAGAAACACATCAACAGAAAATAAGACCCACGTGGTGCTCTGTGCTCCCTCTGTGCACCAGAATGGCTGCTGCCCTCCCTGGCTGTGCACCTTCCACAGGGCTTGCCCTGTGCCTGCTTGCCAGAGAGGGGTTTATGGCCTTGAAATGGGGCACAGGGGAAAGCCCCACTCTGGGCTGCCTTACACCAGTGTCTCTGCAATGCTGTCTGCCTGGCTTTGCATAACCATGCCTGATCCACAGCAGTGAGACATCAGAGACTTTTGCCCTACTGCTTCTGAGTTCAAACAGTAAAATCATGCATTATTTGTGATTCAGGAGAGATCTTTTGGTTTGTTTTTAGCCTAGACTAGATCTTCTTACCATCTGGGAAACATCCAGCATTAACATACAGAACTGCATCTGTTTGTGCAATATTGCTTTTACTGCAGTTGGCTCCAGTGAGAGGCAAAGGTGAAAAGTGTAGGTATCTGGGTGGTCTGGGTGGGTTTTACTTACTGGTATGTGTGTGCTAGCAGCCCTCCCCTCCTAAGGCACTTTAGATCACCTAATAGACCTGAGAAGCCATAGCTACAGTGATGGTTTGTCCAGGAGGGCGATGCTCCACCCAGCTGGCCCTCACTTTTGGCTCCCTGCTCTGCCAGAGAGCAGGAGGAGTTGTGGTATGTAACATAGGCAAGATAGTAGGTAGCCCCCAGAGGCCCTTTGGTCTCTAGCTTTGAGCAAGATCCTCCTCTGTCCCTCTACAGGCAAAAGAGCAAATGAGTAACAAGTGGCAGCTTCCCTAGGGCAGTGAGAAATACAGAGTATAACTGACCTAGGCACACTACCTCAGAAGTAAGAGGATAAACACAACAGGTCCAAATCCATCCTGGAGCATGAAGAATGGGGGGAAGGAAGGAAGGAAGGAAGGGAGGAAGGAAGGAAGGAAGGAAGGAAGGAAGGAAGGAAGGAAGGAAGGAAGGAAGGAAGGAAGGAAGGAAGGAAACCCATCAACAACTACATTTCTTAGCATCCCTAATGACAGAGAAAAGTAATCAGGCCTTTAGGAGTGGAACTGACTGAAATGAGAAGACAGAAAGCATTGTAATGAAAACCATATTATTTCAAAACTGAGCTCTGAGAAAAAAACTGTTGACATAAACATTTGTAACTCTGACTGCAAAAATGTCAATGACTTTTTTAAAATCAAGCCTTTAATGGAAATCATGTTTGAAAATATCACATCTCTTGGCTTCCCAAATTCCACAATAGTTTCAGGAACAGTTGTTTAACAATACTGCAAGTTGTATGGACTTTGTCATGAAGTGAAGAATGGAAACAGTTTCCATACAAAGCAAAATAATTTTGACATTTCCTAGAAAACTTCTCTCTGTTAAATCAAGTTGTTTGTTTTTTTTTTTAAGGTTTTGGGGATCTGAATCATCCTGGTAGACATATGGCTTCTGTTCTGGATCTGGCATATAAACACAGACCAATATTAGACTTGCTAATGAAAATTAAATGCAATGTCTGTTCCTATATATATTTTGTGATAAAATATAAACAAGTCAAAAAAAGGAAGGTTCTGCGGGAGTAGCTGTGTTAATTGTTAATTCTTGTTTCCACTGATTTTCCATTGTGAAGCTTGGACTGACAATTGATGTCAAGCAGAGACTTTGCCCTTTTTTGGCGTGATATATTGGTTCCACTGAGCCATCCTTTTTCACTCTGTAATGTTTTCCCTTTTAGTGCAGCATAGAATTACAGAAGTTAAAAATGGCTTCAGAAATTGCAAGACATATTATGTTTGCTGTCTGTCTTGGTTAAAAAAGGATTATGTCCACCATGCTTCTCTGTGAAGGCTGCCAATTGTACCCACATGGGAAGTAATTTTGTTACATTTGGAAATATCTACCCTATGTAACTTAAATCATTAAAATCCCTCTTGCTTGTGACCTCAGGCAGATGTTGAAAACAGGTTTCCAAAACCTTCAGAAATATAGTCCATTATAGTAAACAAATGTATAAAAGAGAAAAAAAAAAAAAAAAAAAAAAGAGATGGAGAAAGGTTCCTGAAAAACAGTGTTTTCCTTTGACTTAAAGGAAATGTTTCTATCAGCTCATGGGGTATTTCCTTTCTTGACCATATTGGATTCTGCCTGACCTCTGTGAAGAGACCCACTGGTCTTCATCGATGTGCTGGATTGCCTTGCCACTGCAACCAGAGCCTCCTAAATTACAGTATTGGCTGTCACAAGTGCTTCCTTCAGATGTGCCAGAAGTGTGCTACCACTGACAGCCTTGCACGGAAGAATCCAGCCCAGAGGGACATGGACCAGATGAAGAAAGATTTATAAAATGTTTGAAGACTCATGAGATAGCTCAGGAGATTTTCAGTAATGCCTGTTTGCAGCCAGGCCATGGATACTGTGTAAAAGTCTGTTCTTGTGCATCTCAGCCCACCTGCTTTTGGGCCTCAGCTTGTTGCTGAAGAGTGCGAAAAAAAGGACTATAAACGCCATTAATAACAAATCCGTTCACAACTTCTGAATTTCCAGAATATGGCTTGAATATTCAGAGTCAAATATTGCCTCAGATTCAGGTTGTTCTCTTTCATGGCCTTCCAGATATCTATGACACTGCTGATTTTAAGTAAGAAAACCTATTCTTCCCTAGCTGCTCATGCATGCAAGAACCCTGTGGTTCCCACGTTGTAGCACGCTGTGCTTCCGGATCCAGCATTGCAAGGTGACACGCACAATCTCTCATGTGTGGGGGATGAGGGGAGCCAAGAGGCACGCGTATCAGGTTATAAAATACCCACACGTTTCAGGTTATAAAATACCCACACGTTTTTACTATATATACACCCACTGTATTACTGTGCTATGCCATCATAGCATTACTAATTATTTAGGCGATAATCTCTATTGTGCTATAGTATACGATACAGTAAGCAGCTGGTGCAATTGATTAAATGGCAAAGCAAAGCTTTTAAAGTACATGCTATTTCCAGCTCATTTGCACACCTGCCAAAATCCACTGGTGCTGTTCTGGATTTATGAAGAGGAGGAGGTTAAATTTTGCTGGGGACTTCAGATTAGCCCAGAAGTTTAGAAAGCTATCAGAATGGGAAATCTGAAAATTTTTTATCCTGCACATTTGACTTGATGCCCATGGTCCTGTGCCATTTGTAAAAATTTACGCTGTCATCCAGGGCATAAAACCAACACTGTGTACTTTTATGTGGTACAAATACCGACCATGCTCTTGTGAAAAACTAAGTAGCCAACAAAATTTGAGATTAAAAATTTGAGTCTCGATGGACTAAAACATGTTTTTAAAGACAAGGCTTGCTAAGCAATTATAAGTGCAGTTGCACATTGAAGAAATATCGACTGGGTTTGCATTAGAAAGCTTGCTGTTTGTAACAAATGCATTGAGACACAGATATTGACACATCAGATAATTCTACCCTGTAATTATGCTGCTGCAACTCTTCTATAGTCCTTAATCCTGATCCTTGGGGGTTTGCGGTTTTTTTCTGGCATTTCTGAAAGTATTTGCAGATACAGGAGCAGATGTGTGCCATAAAAAGTCCTGAGATAACAGTACCAGAAATTACTAACTCTTCCAGCTCCAGAAGCATCAGCCATTAGAAATTACCTCCACCATACAGCAACACGTGCTGTCATATCTGGACTGAAATCACAGAATCATAGAAATGTTGGTTGGAAGGGACTCTGGAAGTCCTCTAAACCTCCCAAAAAGCAACCTGTGGCCATTGCACAACCCTCTTTGGCACTCCTGAGGAGAGTTTGGCTCCACTGTCTTTGCAACTTTCAAGTGGTTGCCAGCTGCCACTGGATTGCTCTTCACGCCCCTCTTTGGCCAAACGCTTGGGAATAGTCTGTGACAGAGACTGCACACAGTCTGGTGAACTGGGCACAGTGGGTGACATAACAAGAGCTGTCAAGGTGCTGAGAAGGGAACTAACTGTTTTAAATGTCCCATTCTTGTGTCTTTCCTTTGCAATACAGGCAGGATTAGATACCCCTGTAGCTTCACCAGCTGCCTGCCTGTCACTATGGGAAGTGAGTTTTGCTTACCAAGGGGGAAAAAGTGGATCTTTATCTGTTAGTAATGGGGTGCTAGCTGTAATTTTTGTCCCTTTCTCTATTCTCATATACACTAAAGACACTCTTATTAAGGAGCTTGACATAGCTGATTCGTCTAAAGCTGGAGCGTGACTCAAAAGGACACTGAAGTTACTTCCCTCCACATTACTACTCACAGCTGAACTGAATTTGCTTATGAATATGCAGCATCACAGGAAGGGGACCATAAATTTATGCTACAAATCATGAAGGATGGCAAATTTGTCAGAGAGCAACAAGAACACATCTCTTAATTAAACCAAGAAACAAGTTGGTACCAACCCCAGATAATCAGCTCATGAAGACACCTTCCTTGTGATCTCTGTGTTGACTGGAAGTGTAGTTGTTAATATATTAATACATTTCCAAGCAAGCCATTTAGCATTCAAGTACTCTTGGAAGAGTAATTTTTAAGCACTGTACAATGGATGATCAGCACCTTTCCCATTGACACAGACAGTGCTGGTATTTCCTACTTGATACCAGGAATATTCTCTCTCTCTTTCTCTCTGATCTTTTCTCATGACTCTGACTAAAGAGAAAATTAAATCTGCTTATAAGACTTGGAGATTTGCAGCCAGTTGAGCATGTGTAGTGAAAGAAGCTCAAAAATGTTTAACATAAAATATTTGCTGTCACATCTGTAGTTATCCTTTTAGATTGTCTGGAAAAAACGTGAGCTATGTGCAGCATGGTTATAGGATAGACTTACAACTGTTTTACTGCCTAATTTCTCACCTCTGTCACATTTTGACCTTGTTTGGATGATACAATATATTAGTTTTTAAATCTGTGTTTGTTAAGCAGAATTAGCTGATATAGATTTAATATTTCATTCCCCAGGAAGGTATAAGAGTTTGTTCAAACTTGTTCGACATTTGTCCCCACTCAAAGAGTGTCTGTCAACAGCTCTGTGTTCAAATGGAGAGCAGTGACAAGTGGCATTCCTCAGGGGTTGGTGTTGGGACTGGTGCTGTTTAACATCTTTGCTGGTAACATGGACAGTGGGACTGAGTGCACCCTCAGCAAGTTTGCCAATGACACCAACCTGTGTGGTGCGGTCAACATGCTGGAGGGAAGGGATGGGCCATCCAGAGGGACCTGGACAGGCTGCAGAGGTGGGCCTGTGTGAACCTCATGAAGTTCAACAAGAACAAGTGCAAGGTCCTGCACATGGATTGGGACAATCACAAACACAAATACAGGCTGGGTGATGAGTGGATTGAGAGCAGCCCTGCGGAGAAGGACTTGGGGGTATTAGTGGATGGAAAACTGACTATGAGCCAGCAATGTCCAGCTGTATCCTGGGCTGCATCAAGAGAAGTGTGGCCAGCAGGTCAAGGGAGGGGATTCTCCCCCTCTACTTTTCTTTCGTGAGACTCCACCTGCAATACTGTGTCCAGCTCTGGAGCCCCCATCATAAGAAGGACATGGACCTGCTCAAGCGGGTCCAGAGGAGGCCACAAAGATGATCAGAGGGCTGGAGCATCTCCCCTGTGAGCACAGGCTGAGAGAGTTGGGGTTGTTCAGCCTGGAGAAGAGAAGGCTCCGGGGAGATCCTATTGTGGCTTTTCAGTACGTAAAGGGGGCCTACAGGAAAGATGGGGAGGGACTCTTTATTAGGGAGTGTAGTGGTAGGAGGAGGGGTAATGGTTTTAAACTGAAAGAGGGTAGATTTAGTTTATATATAAGGAAGAAATTCTTTACTGTGAGGGAGGTGAGACACTGGCACAGGTTGCCCAGAGAAGCTGTGGCTGCCCCCTCCCTGGCAGTGTTCAAGGCCAGGTTGGACGGGGCTTGGAGCAACCTGGTATAGTGGAAGGTGTCCCTGCAACACGGCAGGGGGATTAAAACTAGATGATCTTTAAGGTCCCTTCTAATCCAAACCGTTCTATGATTCTATGATTTACCTGTTATCTAGGTGACAGCAGCTGTTTCTAACCACATAATTCCTCAAGCTTTAGAAGATCCTTTCCATGTTTTATACAGAGTTTAGGAGACTCTATCCGCCTCCTCTGCTCAACAAGAGGTTGTTGGGATGGGGAGTAGGTGACTCCCCATGGGCTTTCCTTCCTTAGTGCCTCCTGTTGTGCAAGTTACCTTGTTCTGGTCACAGCTCAGTCAGTGAACTCAGGAGGAGAAGAACCATGGAGCCTTCATTGCTTTTGGAAAATCTCACTAGTGAATCCTCATGTTTAGCAGTGTGTTAATCTTGTTTACATTTTCAGTGCCTTAAGTTTTGCAGTGCATTTTATACAGATACAACCAATGCAATTACATATATATAGACATAATTTCAAATAAATATTCAAGGTGATTTTTGTAAAAGGAGGGAGCTAGAAACTTACTTCTTCAGAAGCAGTAAACTGAGTATCTTCTTTATATTTGTACTTCATATGTTTATATATCTAAGCATTTGAGAGATTCATGGGCTCTGAGGACCAGTTCTGCTGATCACTAGTATATATACTCAAAACATTGGAAAATATCCAACCAAAGTATCAGTCTGGCTGATGATTTAAGAGCTTAGCTGCCACAAATCTGGGGTTAGCAAGTCACAGTTGCAGTCACCGTGCCTGGAAAGCACAGTGATTTTTTTGAACTCTGAGGTCAGCTTTCATAAAACCAGTCCCCGTAGTCCTTATTGGTGCCTGGGACTCCAGGTGGAGCCTTGCTTTTCCTCCTGCTCTGTTACCTCCTCCACTCTCAGACACAGTTTAAGGGCAATACACTGTGGGCTCAGTGTCCTTGTCAAGGTGGGTAGATGCAGTAAGTGAAAAAAGACCAGCCAGACTGGAAAGAGGTACCAATCTGCCATTGTTAGTTGCATGATGGCAGCCATGGGGACACATTTCCTAACCTATCTCTTTTGCTTCGCAGATGGTGTTGCTGGCTCGCTGTGAAGGGCGCTGCAGCCAGACATCGCGCTCGGAGCCGATGGTTTCTTTCAGCACTGTCCTGAAGCAGCCTTTCCGCTCCACCTGCCACTGCTGCCGGCCCCAGACCTCCAAGCTGAAGGCCATGCGATTGCGATGTTCGGGGGGCATGCGGCTCACTGCCACCTACCGCTACATCCTCTCCTGCCACTGCGAGGAGTGCAACTCCTAGGGGCATACCTGCTGCAGCAGAGAGGGGACTGGGATGCTGCTGTTGGGGAAGGCTCCCAAGAAGTAATCCAAGGTGAGGCTGACGCTCCCAGTGCACGATTGCAGCAAGGACAGGACTAACCAGGCTGGATTGGATCTGAGAGCTAAAGTATAAAATATCCTGGGGCCCTGGATGGTGCTGGTACCGAAGTGTGGGCTGTGACAAAGGCGAAAGCATGAGGACTTGTTTTTAAGAAGTCTTTCTTTTTTTCTGAAAGGTTATTTTTGTGAGTTTCTTCTTTTTCAGGCTCAGCTCTGACTACAGAGGTGCTTTTACTTTAGGCCAAGGGCAGCAAGGGAAAAGAGAAGAAGGTCAGCCGGATGACAGCGCTGCGCTCTGGAAGTTGGTGTTCAAAGGATGGGCATCAGTTCCCACATACCATCTCTTAACCTATCAATTTATTCTCAGTCTCTTAATTATATTGGCCTTCAAAACAAACTGTGTTGTTGGCAAGGGTTATCTGTTACTGATCTAGCAGCCAAGCGCTGGATAACTTTAACTGTGGTTTAGCAGAAATTACAAATAAATCATTGAAAAGTGAACTGGATATGAAATGTCATGCTGGGATTACCCAGCCCTAACTGGCTGAAATGATTATTTGCAGCATGTGGCATCAGAGTTCAGTGGCTGAATGACTCTTGAGAAGTGAAAGGTCACGAGACTCATTGTTCCCCGCTAAAAGCCTGGAAATGTGACACATCACAACTGTCACAAAAGCCATTATTCAAATGCTAAAAACTAATCAGAGATTAAAATGACACATACTAAATGGAGTCTTTTCTTAACTCGGTTAGATCTGCTGGTGTACAGAACCAGAGGCACCAAAATAATGACAACTCTTAGGCCATTCAGTGAGTACCATTTTGCCCTTTAAAGACAGGAATCCCAAACACAGGGGAATCACACCAACATGTCAAAGAATCACAGAATTGTCTAGGTTGGAAAAGACCTTGAAGATCATCCAGTCCAACCATCAACCCAACATTAACGGTTTCCAACTACATCATATCCCTCAGCGCTATGTCAACCCAACTCTTAAACACCTCCAGGGATGGGGACTCCACCACCTCCCTGCACAGCCCATTCAAATGCCTAACAACCCCTTCTGGAAAGAAATGCTTCCTAATATCTAGTCCAAACCTTCCCTGGCACAACTTGAGGCCATTCCCTCTTGTCCTATCGCTTGTTACTTGGTTAAAGAGGCTCATCCCCAGCTCTCTGCACCCTCCTTTCAGGTAGCTGTAGAGGGCGATGAGGTCTCCCCTCAGCCTCCTCTTCTCCAGACTAAACACCCCCAGTTCCCTCAGCCACTCCCCGTACGACCTGTGCTCCAGACCCTGCACCAGCTCCGTTGCCCTTCTCTGGACACGCTCGAGTCATTCAATGTCCTTTTTGTAGTGAGGGGCCCAAAACTGAACACAGGAATCGAGGGGCGGCCTCACCAGTGCCAAGTACAGGGGTCAGATCCCTTCCCTGTCCCTGCTGGCCACGCTACTGCTGACACAAGCCAGGATGCCATTGGCCTTCTTGGCCACCTGGGCACACTGCTGGCTCCTGTTCAGCCGGCTGTCAATCAACACCCCCAGGTCCCTCTCTGACTGGCAGCTCTCCAGCCACTCCTCCCCAAGCCTATAGCGCTGCTGGGGGTTGTTGTGGCCCAAGGGCAGCCCCCGGCATTTGCCCTTATTGAAACTCCTCCAGTTGGCCTCAGCCCATGGCTCCAGCCTGTCCAGGTCTCTCTGCAGAGCCTCCTTACCCTCGAGCAGATCAACACTCCCACCCAACCTGGTGTCATCTGCAAACTGACTGAGGGTGCACTCGATCCCCTCATCTAGATCATCGATAAAGATGTTAAACAGGAGTGGCCCCAACACTGAGCCCTGGGGGACACCACTCGTGACCAGCCGCCAGCTGGATTTAACTCCATTCACCACAACTCTTTGGGTCCAGCCATCCCGACAGTTTTTTACCCAGCACAGCATCTGCATCCACATGTTCTCCACTTGACCACAAAGGCTGTGTTTTTATATACCTAATGATCTGCTACCTGGGGTCCTGGTTGACTCACCATCCCACTTGACAGTGGCTTGGGGAACGACTCAGGTCTTGGCTGGTCCATAGGCCCATGAACACTTTGTGCACACATAAGGATGCAGGAGGCTGTGGTGGGGTTGGCGCAATCCCAAATCTCATGTGTAGGGAAGCTGTCCCACAGCCAGGGCATCAGAGCTGCAGGGCCCTGCAGAGTAGGGGTAGCCAGTGCTTCCCTGTAAGAAGCAAGTGAGGCCAGGAGATGGTTTCACCTGTAGGACCATTGCAGAAAGAAATGCCTCAAGGAGCTGAATGAATTGCAGAGATTGAAAAGGTGAAAGGATGCCAAAATAGCAAAGGATGCCAAGTTTTTCTATAGTATTTAGTATTTGCAGAGAAACTCCATCCCCCTCCCCCCCCTCCATTACATGAAGTTTTAGGAAGGTTCAGTCATAGTCTCTTGTGACTGCAGGGAAAAAACATAACAGTTCCTATCTCATATTACAGTTCTCCTTAAATGGCAGTATATCCAGTCAGTCAGCAATATGTTTGTGATGTTCACATAAACCCAGATAAGCCAATTTTTTTATAGAAGTCATGAAGATGTTGAGAGCATTTTTGCTGTGTAAGGACTCAGAGGCAGTGCACTTGCTACACTTCAGTCGCACATATGTGTGTAGTCCCACAGTTATTCTCTGGAACAGGCTGGAGCGGTTTCCCTGCACAGTAATGCCTGGCAAGGCCCCATGGTAAGGAGGGAAAGTCCTCTCCAAGACCAGTGTTTGGTCCATCTGTGCAGAGTCATCCAGGCTGTCTGCAGCAAATGCCATATGCAGCAGCTCCAAGATGGACACTGACGTTGCAGGGGATCCCCAAGGTCTGCCAGGGAGGGCAGTCATCCTGTGGTCTAAACATGAGTTACTGTGGCTGCTTGGGCAAAGCCAAAATTCTTTGCCACTGCCTCTTCTGGTGAATATGTATGTGATGTGAAGGCAGGCAGGTGACAGATGTTGGCCTTGCAAGCCCAATTCTGGAGCAGGATGGCAGTCAGTAGTGGAAAGTGGTTAGGGACAGGTACACCCTCAGACACCAGTTAGAGAAGTTTGTGATACAAGGGAAGGACTGTCTCTGTCTTCTGGAGATGACTTGAAGATGGCCAGTTTTCAACGACACAGAGCTGTGGGCAAACAAAAAAGTGAATCAAATTGTTAGAAGCTGAGGGGCTCAGATTAAAATGTCAAAGATGGGTGTGATGAGCCCCAGTGAGCTCATTAGACACCATGTGTTGTTTCAGCACTGTCAGTCATTCTTTTCACATCTGATGCATGGTCTGAACATCAAAGGGTGAGCAAAGGGAGCATGAGCCAGGCATTATCACCAGACCACTTTATATGAAAGATCATATGTACCTCCCTTTTCCACTCTCTTTTAACTTCCAGCATCTAAAAATCCCATTATCCAAAAAAGCACCACCCCCTACTGTTAATTATATATATAGGAAATTCCAATCCTTACCCGAAACATCAGCAATACCTTTGATAACCAAATAACTATACTGCAAAATATGCATGACCTCTAAGTGCAGGCATAGATACTGATGCACACAAACAATGCTATGCAGTTATCTAAGGAACGAAGAATGTTTGAAGGGTAACTGCTATACTCAGCGTCACCTTCCCCGGGGTCGTGCTGCCACTGGCCTCCTTTGCTGGTGCAAAATGGGATGCCAGAGGGCTGTGATGCGAAATTCAGGTGACGATTTGCAGTGCTCCTGCAGGTGGCTTTGCTGGCTGGACAGGACGTGGCAAAGCAGCCTGACCTCAAGCGCGGTCCCCTGGTAAGGAGAGAGGAGGGGTTTGAGCAGAGACCATGCCTGAGCCGATTTTAGAAAAAAAGATAATATTTATAGTGAGAGAAATGCTTGGCTGGTATTTATTCCCACATCCCCTCGCTATCACAGTGCCAGAGCTATAATTGCTCAAATCAGTCTCACAGAAGATATTTGTGTTTCAACAAAAGCTTTTTTTCCGCCTCTCACACCCCACATTCCTTCCACTTCTTCTTGGTTCCTCTAATGAAATCATCGCGTTGTGACCGCAAAGGCTGTTGGCAGGCATAAATGTTGAGGTGAATTCAACATTATCTAATTTAACTGTTGAGTCAAATAAACACATGGAAGGAATATAACAAAAGTTATGAACGACAAGACAAAGCACACTTGTAAACAGCTAGAATTGGATATTAAACAATACATCAAACTTTCAAATTTTCCTTTTGGCTTTGTCAAGCAATCTTCATATTAATATTTAAGAAAAGGAGGAGCATTTGGTTTTCTTCAAAACCAAATGCTCCAAAGTCAGTTATAAATCCATATTTTGGTACTTTCTTATCAGTATTTTAGGCAGCTAAGTGCTGAAGGAAGCACACAAGTGCTACCCATGTTAAAATTCAGGAGGCATATTGAAGCAAAAGAAAATGAGGCTTCAGGTAAAAACTACAGGATATGGCTCATGGTGAGAAAGAGTCTAAATAGTACTTGGAAATGAAATGGCTTCCTGATTTCTTAGCCTGGCACCACTCTGGTTATCTAAGCTCTGCATTTCAAGTCAGACTACCATGTAAGTGCTTCTTAAATTGAACAACAGGGAGGCCAAAGTCTAGTTGCGCAAATAATGTTGTGGGGCTTTTTCTTTGCTAAAGCATCCTCTGGCTGGGACTCAAATGAGAAGGATTTGTCCTTTTTTTTTCTCTCATTGCAACCAACTCTTCAGGCATTGTCTTACCTCACAGAAAGGCTGGTTCAGCTGTGATCATCCTGTGATGATGAGATGTGGTAAAGATAAGTTTCTGAGTCCAGCTTGGTTGCTTTTGAAAGCCATTCATCCCAGCAGTTGTGGTGTTGTTTCATCTGGATTGACTGTACTCATGGAGGCCAGAGAGAAACACTAGATCTTTGCTGGTACCCTTTGCTTGTAAGAAAAGCTTTATAATGCCACCGCACTTTGTGTCTATCAGAAACATCTGTGATTTGCAAAAATAAAAGAGCCCATGAGCTAGCAAATTTAATTATTCTGCTCCCAGCTTCAGTGGGTCTGTTAAGCACTTACAACTGCATAGATACAAACCAGTTTGCTGGTTCAAGCTTTATATGAATCATTAAACAGAAGAACTCACTACTTTCTTGGAGATGTCCTCACTGACTTTCCTTTCACCTCACCTTGCTCTCTGAGCTTGGAGAACTTCTACCAGGTAAGAGATCCTGAGCATGGCTGTCTGTCAGTGGCCTTTATGATGGCTTTTGTAAGATACTGTCACAGTGCTCATGGCAATAACAGACAAGCAAAGTTTGCTGACATCCATGGTACACCACAGTCTGTGCTGGGCCTTCACATGAGACTCAGTTGAGACCTGTTCACCAAGTCCTTGCAAATCTAACATAAAGCCCTGATACTCCAGCAGGACTGTGTAGCTTGCAACCAGAATATTTTTGTGAAAGATGAGAGAGATAAAAGAAGAGATGTTACTGTCTCATAGGAATAATCCAGTGCTCTGCTGCTGTGTGTCTAACCTCAGTTTTTAGAACCTGATGTGAGACAAGAGATACCCCTGAGCTCCCTTCTGTAGGCGAGTGGTTTTTCAGTGCCTAGTCCTACATGTTTAGAGGCAGTGGTTTCTTACTGAATTTGTCTGTAACAGGATTAAACCCTCTAGGAAACACAGTTCTGCTTAGCAAGGAATTTTTCCTCTGACTTGGGCCATAAGTATTTTTGGAAAATCCAAATGCCATTGAAAAGGTCAGTGTAAGGGGTGATGGGGGAAGGTGTGTCTTAACCTTCTTTTACTCTGTAGTTATTTAAAATACAAGTGCTTCAGAAAAAGAAAACAAGTTTATATACAGGGTAAAAGTGACTGACAGCCTTCTAGATAGGTTGCATTGTAGCTAACAGCTATTGATGCAGATACTCTTACAAAAGTGCAGCAGGCTGAGCTGCAAAGTAGCAGCCCAGGCAAGTGTGCTGTGTTGCACATATACAAATAAACTGTCTGGAAACCCAAATAGTGAGTCTATCTATCCCTTTTATTTTGCAAGCAAGGGGTCATAATCTTCATTTATGGTTCAAAAGAGAGAGAACAGGTAATCACTAGTCTGCAAACTATGTTGGTAAGCAGGCTAATGCACTGAAAATGGTTCTTCATGATTCTGTGATATGAGGAAGGCACTTTATGTACATCAAGATACAAAAGATCAGAGTTCACTAATGAGAATAGTAATCTTGTTTGGCTTGCACCAAAAATTTCAAAATGTTTTGGTTTGCCTTTTTTTTTTTTTTTTTTTAAATAGACCATTTGGGAGTGGTCTAGGAATCAAAAACATGTATGAAAAGGCAAAAGGACATCTGTCATTTGTCTGAGTCAGAATTAATACTTCCTTTGGATGCTAATCAACAGCACATCCCATGGAAATGAAACACTAAAACCAGTTAATCACATTCCCAAGTAATCTACATATAATTAATCTGATCTTTTTTTCCTAGGAAGAATTAAAGAGCAAATCCCGAGTTAGAGCTGTTCTCATCTGGATGCACAATTGCTATTCCAAGCTCTACATGGATCTCAAAACTTCATAATTCTCCATTCATCTGAGAATTTTCAGACACAAAAACTAATGGAGGTTAGCACTGATGTTGTGTAGTGCAGGCAATCCCTGTATAAAAAAGAGGATTAATCTGAGGAACAGCAGTAAGTGGTATGCTAGGATTCAACTCCCCCAGCTCCCTACCCTAAGCACCAGAAATTTTGTCTTCTTGGGTCTAGTTCTGCCTCCAAAATGACTGATACTCCAGAGGAGAGGTGGGAGGTCCTCTCCCCTGAAAGCATCAGTCCCCAGCTCTGTAACAGATGGGGATCAACCCCCCTGTTTGAGTGGAGGAGAGTCTGGAAGCAGTCTCCACTCTCTTGGGTGAGCATGTTTTCCCACAGGAGCTGTGCAAAAGTGAGGTGGTGAAATCACCAAAGCAGTTGTCGCTAAAGGCAGTGCATTCTGAGTGAGCTCAGAATGCTCTCAGCATTGGCAGAAAAATGAAGCTTCTCTTTGGACTCGAGCTTTCTGTATGCCAAATGATTTTACGCAGATGCAAGTTTCCAGGTAGTCCCTGTAGGAAAGGCAGAGATAACCTCTGCTGTTCAGAGAGACTTCTGTCTGAAACTCTGAGGCTGAAAATGTCCCAGGTAGGTGTCTGAGCATATTAGAAATTAGATTTGAATAATTCACACACATAGTATTAAAATACATTGAAAATATTCAAGTACTGAAATGACATGCTTACTGCCTGCTTTGCTTTTTGAAAATGACATAAATATGCTTTTGCAGAAGTCAAACGTTCACAAGAGCAATCAGCCCATAGCTTTATTAGGGAGCAGTTTGGTATTAGTAGAAGTCATTACTCTTGATTTTTTTGCTATATCCCTGTGTATATATATATGTGCATATATGCACAAAGCAAGGCTCTGTTTCACAGGCATCTTTCTTCAGCCTCACAGCCTTCTACTACTCCCTGACAGCCTGATAGCTGCAGAGGAGCAAAGACCTCTCCTAGACCCTCTCCACTGCTCTTAGAAAGCAGCTATGTTTCACCACTGTTTGCAAGATGGACAAAATTTAGCAAGCAGGTGGCCTGAATCACTCATCATTCTCCTGAAGTGAGACATCACGGTAGGTGCCCAAATCCACCTAAGTCCCTCAGCTGACTGCTCAAATACAGCTCTCTGTGGTCATATCAGGGGTCACTTGTTGGAGCCAAATAAATATTCCAGGCATTACGTTCTGTTGCTCCTTGTATAAAAAGGGATCAGGGTGATCCCATATGAAGCTGCATGTCTACAGTCACTCTTTTCATCTGTGCTTTTTATTGGTCTCTTATTTTTTGAATTGCAGATCTTCCCAACTCTTGTTTTGATCCCTTTGGAGTATTGACAAAGAGATTATTGGCACTTTAACAAAATTGTTGTATGGTGTTTAGAAACTGTGCCATTCCTCATCTCTGGATTTATATTTTAAAATGTAGCTCTTTTCCACAGATTAACTGTGGGAAGAATACATCAGAAAATGCAATGCAGCAGAGGATGCTTGGGGGAACGAAGACACAATATTCTACACTCAGATGAAATGACAGTAAGGGATTTTCTTTAGCTAAAGAGATCTCATAACTAATACTTAATTGAATAAACACTAATTGAATTCTGAGTGGGATCTTTCAAAGTTGGTCAGTATTAACTTAACTCCACTTGGATTCACGCAAAAGGAGAGCAATCAGTAACTTCAGTGAGAACAAATCCTGGCCAGCACTGCAAAGCCTCCTGTCTCAGGGTGATGGGGGAGCCAAGGAGGGAAGAGACTGGGGAAGGATCCAGTTCTGTGATGCACCTGTTCAGGATATTGGCAGTCCTCAGCATCAGATGTTCACAAGTCAGCTGCCCTTAACTGAAGAAAATTCAGACTTATGCTCATTTAAGTTTTCTTCATCCTGTTTGGCTGCCCTGCTCCTCTAACACGTGGAAAGAATCGTGCTGTTGGGATCCCACTGCTAATGTCAGACACATCTCCACATTGTCACATACAGAGTTTGTCCAAACATTCCCAGTAATTGGGAATGGGATGCTGGAAGAAGAAACCTGTGACCTGCTGCAGCAAGACTGCGCAGACTTAAAACTGATTCTGATTTTATATGAGCTAGATATGTTCAAACATTACCACTCCAGGGACTAAAGTTACTACTGCCTCACATATTTCATTCCCTTTCAAGTGCAAGAGAGTTCCTACACTGGGAGAACCTGCTCCCATGCTTCCTAATTTCTCCTATGTTGTTTCTTTGTTTATATTTGCTGCTACCCTTAAGGTCTTGAGCAACGAGGAGCCAGTAGTCCGCCTCTCTTCCTCTGTACCCTCCAGTTTGGAAACAGCCTCAGGGGGGAAATATATGCATTCTCCTCCTATATAACTGAAGACTTCTCTCTTGCATCTTGTTTCAAAGCTTGAATGATTTGCTGATGCTGGCTTTTCATCTGCAGGCACTGTAAACTCCAGAACACTGTGGCTATTTTGTGACCTGGTGCTGGAAACTCTATACTGACTACTTTGTGTTTTTTTTTTTTCCCCTTAAACTGTAATGATAGATACAGGTTTATGTATATGTGCACACACACACACAAACGCACACACAGAGAGAGATGGAGAGACATGCAGGGTGAGACTGTTTACTCCAACATGGGAAAAGCTATAGTTTCTAGCCTTGACCTGGAAAATCTCAGCTTTGTGGGAAGTGATTTACATTACAGTCTTTCAACAAGATATAAAAGAGAAACATACAGAGAGACACACAAATCTTCTTTTATATATTCATAAAAATATTTTCATGCATTTAAACCTCAATAGTGCCATTGCTGTCAGACAAAAAACCTGCATGAATGACCTTGAACGCAATAAACTAAAAGGTGATGAATACAAAATGATGCTAGATCAGCAGCTCACCTGGCTGCAATGGAGGCAAAGAGCATTATCGGCTGCTCCTACATTTTGCTGAGTAACCTACGTTTTCCTTGGAGGTGGAGCACAGCGTGAGGCTCCGGCATGATGAAATCCCTGCGGATCCCTCCTCCCTTCCTGGGAGAGGGCTGGGACTGAGCCTTTAGGTGGAGCTCACGTACCACCGCTCCTGGGAAGAGCAGCTCGCCAGCTCCTGATGGACACGGCTGATCCAGCTCAGCCCTGCAAGGAGAGAGCCAGGAGAGCAGAGCTAGTCTCCTGATTTTCACAGCTCGGCTTAACAGCTAGGTTTCTCAGAAGCTGAAAAAAAAAAGGTTTCTGTCAAAAGCTGTTTGAAGATTGCTTTTGTCCTGTGTATACAGTGTTGACTAGTGCATATGGGACATGAGGCTGCTAGTGGATCCACCTTGGCTAGGCAGCATTACCAGGGCTGGAGGGGTTGTGTGCACCTGGCTACCCTTGCAGGGTGAGTATGGGACCAGAGACTCTTGTGTGTGGGTCCACACAGCCAGGGAAACTCCCTGAAGGTCTACCTTGCATCCCAGTCTAAAAGGGTCCCATGGACCTTCTGCTCCAGAATGAGACACAGTACAGCCCAGCAGCACAGGACAGTGAATGCCTCTAGCAGACTTTGCTGCATGGCTGCAGAAGGCTGTGTTGGGTTGTAGAATGAGAAGAGCCATGTGGAGGCTGTGTGACTGGGACGAGGGCCATTGCACAAGCAAAGTGCAGTAGAAAGCACGAAGAAGCAGGCTTCTGTGCAAGTTCTGTGCTCAGCAAGGGAAATTTGGCAGGCTTGCATCAACTGCAAAATGTGTGGCTCCCAGTTCTTCCCATCCCTTCTGTGAGATCTGGCAGGCTGGAGAGTAGGCAGAAATAAGAGGAAGAAAGCTGTATACTAGCAGCAAACCCCAAATCGCTGGACTGCAGTTAAGTCACATGAGGGCTTGAAATTTTGTCTAACAAAGACAGGCTTGGAAAGGCTATGTTTATTTCTTACTGTGAAAATGATACCAGGCATCACAAGCAGGGCCTGTGTCAGCTCAGGAGGATGAAGAATGTGAGTGTCCTGGATAGCACCAGGGGATGGCTCTAGACAGCAGAAGGGGACAAGAATGGTCCTTAAACCTGCAAAACATGAAAAGGCAAAATCACTGCATTCCACTTTTCTTATTATACATGAAGCTGCCAACAGTATCACACTATACTCACGGAAGAGCCTGACATAACCCCAAATCTTGCCCACCATGTTTTTACATTCCCAAGCCTCCTGGGATGAACAGCTGTTTGGGACATCAAACTTTTACAAAAGCAACTTTACACCGAGGGTGTCCTGTTGCCAGCTGTGGGATGGTGAGGATCTTGCATGGATATCAAAGAGGCATCAGGAGGTATCAAATGCACTGTTGAAGCCCTGGCAGTGAATGGAAAGGTTAGATTTATAACAACTGCCCTTAGCTTGCTGCCCCAGAGCCAAACTAAAAAGTTTGGTGGCTAAAGCAAGCCTGGGCTGTGGGGTCAGTGTGCAAATGGCATCTGCTGCTAGAGTGGTGACACGTATTAACAACATGCTCTAATGCTCTTGTTATTAATGAAATAATCATTTCTTAAAATACCATGACTATGAGCTCTTGCTCCTTCTTGCACTTAAAATAATTTGACATGAAGTCTGGTCAGGGACAAACAAGGCTGTTATTGCCAGTCTACAACAACTTCAGCCAGGAGAGTCTGTCTTACAGCATCCGAGCTGATGTAGCTGGAGCAAATAAAGGGGAGGCAAAGTTGAGATATTTAGCTAGCAGCCAAGGCCTTTGAAGAGCAGATTTTTGTCATCCAGCCTCAGCTTTGTACTTAAATGATATTTAAGTCTTTACAGCTGAGAATCAATGGCAGGTAGAAGAGAAGATATAAAGTGATGCCTCCAAGAAAGAACTGTCTGCAATCATGCTATAGACAAAGGAGACTCCAGAAGGGCAAGAGGTATTTTTAAAAAAACCCAAAATAAATCCTAAATCAAAACCATATAGACTTTGTAATTCTGCAGCCTGCAGAGCTACTCTTCTTTCTTACTTTAGTGCATGCTTATTTCAGTTGGATTCTTACAAATTCCAGGTCTTTTCCTCTACTTGTGCAAAAAAAAACCAAACCTGACGGCATAAATATCTGTAAAATAGCAAATTGTTCGGTGGGCTGTTTTCCAGACAAAACTTCATCCGCTGAAACGACATCTATACTAAAAATCCTTCCCTATTTTATGATGTCTTGTACCAGTATCCAAACCTCCCTCATGGATATGATAAGAAGTTTTGAAAGGAAATCAAGTTGTAAGGGAAACAAATTTTAACATTGTTGCTGGTGCATGCTTCTCATTGTTATGACCTTAGTTTCCACCTCAGTTCCCTGTTTTTTCACATGATAAAGCCTAATTACTATAAATGTAAGCAACATTAGTAGTTTAAGATGAACTCATAGGTCAGGGTTAGGAACACTCACTGTCCCTTTCACATGACAGATCACTACCCACTGCTGTAAACAGTTACTGAGATCAGCAATAACAAATTCCAGTGTTGCAGCACTACTCCTATTTGGACTTCTCAATGGTTTTCTTCTGCACTCTAGAAATGTGTAACAAAACATGGCTAGAATGCACTGAATACAGCACATTATCATGTGTGTTATACGGAATTTAGCAGGTGTGATTTGGCTCACAGATCAAGGAACCCTGAATCAGGCCTATGTCTAACTTCCCGCTGCAGTCAGTAGAGATCCAGTCAAGATGCCTGAGTCTACAGTCAACTCACCTGACTACACATTAATGTTATACCTCTGGGTGAGCTGAGTAGCCTTCTAGACTGAACTGACTGTCCTGACTAAATGCCTATCGATTATAACAGGAGGTTAGACACTTATTGCATAGGTAGATATATCCTCTCCAGTTTTAATCTACAAGCTGAATCTACCTGATTTTTCTTTCCTAAAAAAGAGAGAGCAATTCCCTTACTATAATTTATTACTATTACTATCATTCTTATGGCAGAAAGTCACAGGTACAGATCAATATACTGTACACACACAAAAAAAGACAGTTTTACCTCAAAGAACCCAGATCCAGATATAACCGCAAAGCAGCTGTGGAGATCAGTAGGAGTCATAGGGATGCTCTTAATGTCTCCAGTGATATCCTAACAAATAAAATGTGGAAACATGGTCTAAATGGAACTTCTGAGAGGTGAGCAAGCAACTACTCTCAAAGAGTAGCTACTAGTAAACACTGTCAAAATGGGAGATTACATCAGTTGGGGCCTTTCATATTTTCACTGATGGCTGAGATGATGGAACAGACAGGATGCCTACTGTATTTGCACGTGGCATTAAGCTGGAGGAACTGCAAATACAAATTAGTATTCAAAGGGATCCTGACAAATTGAAGATACTGCCCAAAGTAAACAGAAGGGAGACTTGAAAGATGCAGCAGACAGGAAAGAATAATCAGCTGTACAAATACAAACCTTCAGCAGGACGAGATACGGGGGTTATGGTGGGACACAGCAGAGCGTAAGTCAATAACATTATGTTCTTATGAGAAAGCTAAATGCAATACTGGGAGGCATCATAAGGTACCTGAAGCAATCTTTCCACTTTATTGAGTGGTAGGGAAACTTCAGCTGGAAAAGTGTGATCAGTTTTGAGCTAAAGAAAGATGTTCACTAACGGGAAAAAGTATAGATGAGAGAAACTGGAATAATCAGAGGGCATGAAAACATGGCCTGTAAGAAAGAATTAAAGAAAGTGGGTTGTATAACCTAGAGAAGAGAAGGCTGAGGGAAAATCTGCTGAAAATCTTAAAATATGCAAAAAGCAGCTGCAGGGATTAAATTCCTAGTATCCATAATGAAGAAAAACATTCTTGCACAGAAAATAACCAAAGACTGGAAATAATTGAAGTAGGTAGGTGTTAAGACTTATCCTTAAGTATCTAAGAACAGTTTAGAAAAATCATAGAATCATAGAAAGGTTTGGATTGAAAGGGACTTTAAAGATCATCTAGTTCCAACCTCCGTGCCACGGGCAGGGGCACCTTCCACCAGACCAGGTTGCTCCAAGCCCCGTCCAACCTGGCCTTGAACACTGCCAGGGAGGGGACAGCCACAGCTTCTCTGGGCAACCTGTGCCAGTGTCTCACCACCCTCACAGCAAAGAATTTCTTCCTTGTGTCTAAACTAAATCTACCCTCTTTCAGTTTAAAACCATTACCCCTCCTCCTACCACTACACTCCCCGATAACGAGTCCCTCCCCACCTTTCCTGCAGGACCCCTTTAAGTACTGGAAGGCCGCTATCAGGTCTCCCCGGAGCCTTCTCTTCTTCAGGCTGAACAACCCCAACCCTCTCAGCCTGCCCTCACAGGGGAGGTGCTCCAGCCCTCTGATCATCTTTGGGCCCTCCTCTGGACCTGCTCAAGCAGGTCTGTGTCTTTCTTATGCTGGGGGCTCCAGAGCTGGACACAGTATTACAGGTGAGGTCTCACCATAGCGGAGTAGAGGGGGAGAATTGCCAGTCCAGGATACAGTTGACTTTCTGGACTGCGAGGTGCTCAGCGCCTACTTTGCCTCAGTCTTTAGCAGTGGAACTGGCTGTTCCCTGGACACCCAGGCTCTTGAGCTGGGAGATGGGGAGGGGAAGCAGAATGAGGTCAGCACAGTTGAAGAGGAGGTGGTCAGAGACCTGCTGCACCACTTGGGTGCACACAAGTCTGTGGGACAGGATGGGTTACACCCAAGGGTGCTGAAAGAGTTGGCAGATGTGCTCGCCAAGCCGCTGTCCATGATTTACCTGAAATCATGGCTAACTGGGGAGGTCCTGTTGGACTGGAGGGTGGCAAATGTGACACCCATATAAAAGAAAGGCAGAATGGACTATCCAGGAAACTACAGACCTGTCAGTCTGACCTCGGTGCCAGGGAAGGTCATCTCGAGTGCCATTAGAAGTCATACAATGGATGACTAAGGGATCAGTCCCAGTCAGCAGGGGTTTATGAAAGGCAGGTCCTGACTGAAAAACCTGATCTCCTACGACAGGGCGATCTGCTTATTGGATGAAGGAAAGGCTGTGGATGTTGTTTACCTTGACTTTAGTAAGGCCTTTAACATCATTTCCCACAGAATTCTCCTGGCAAAAATGGCTGCTTGTGGCTTGGATGGGCACACGCTTCGCTGAGTAAAAATCTGAATGGCTGGGCCCAAAGAGTTGTGGTGAACGGAGTTAAATCCAGTTGGCAACTGGTCACGAGTGGTGTCCCCCAGGGCTCGGTGTTGGGGCCACTCCTGTTTAACATCTTTATTAATGATCTAGACAAGGGGATCGAGTGCACCCTCAGTCAGTTTGCAGGTGACACCCAGTTGGGTGGGAGTGTTGATGTGCTCGAGGGTAGGGAGGCTCTGCAGAGAGACCTGGACAGGCTGGAGCCATGGGCTGAGGCCAACTGGAGGAGTTTCCATAAGGGCAAATGCCGGGGGCTGCCCTTGGGCCACAACAACCCCCAGCAGCGCTACAGGCTTGGGGAGGAGTGGCTGGAGAGCTGCCAGTCAGAGAGGGACCTGGGGGTGCTGATTGACAGCTGGCTGAACAGGAGCCAGCAGTGTGCCCAGGTGGCCAAGAAGGCCAATGGCATCCTGGCTTGTGTCAGCAATAGTGTGGCCAGCAGGGACAGGGAAGGGATCTTGCCCCTGTACTCGGCACTGGTGAGGCCGCACATCGATTCCTGTGTTCAGTTTTGGGCCCCTCACTACAAAAAGGACATTGAATGACTCGAGCGTGTCCAGAGAAGGGCAACAAAGCTGGTGAAGGCTCTGGAGCACAGGTCGTACGGGGAGCGGCTGAGGGAACTGGGGGTGTTTAGTCTGGAGAGGAGGAGGCTGAGGGGAGACCTCATCGCCCTCTACAGCTACCTGAAAGGAGGGTGCAGAGAGCTGGGGATGAGCCTCTTTAACCAAGTAACAAGTGATAGGACAAGAGGGAATGGCCTCAAGTTGTGCCAGGGAAGGTTTAGACTAGATGTTAGGAAGCATTTCTTTCCAGAAGGGGTTGTTAGGTGTTGGAATGGGCTGCCCAGGGAGGTGGTGGAGTCCCCATCCCTGGAGGTGTTTAAGAGTAGAGTCAACATAGCACTTAGGGATATGGTGTAGTTGGGAACTGTCAATGTTAGGTTAATGGTTGGACTGGATGATCTTCAAGGTCTTTTCCAATTTAGACGATTCTGTGATTTTGAGCGCACATTGCTGGCTCGTAGTCATTTTTCCATATACTAATACCTGCAAGTCCTTCTCCTCAGGGCTGCTCTCAATCCACTCATCACCCAGCCTGTATTTGTTCTTGGAATGAATGTTCTGGACATTGCACTTGGCCTTGCTGAACTTCATGAGGTTCACAATGGTCTACCTCTCAAGCCTGTCAGTGTCCCTCTGGATGGCACATCCCTTCCCTCCAGTGTGTCAACCACACCACACCACACCACACCACACCACACCACACAGCTTGGTGTCATCAAACTTGCTGAGGGTGAACTCAGTCCCAAAGTCCATGTTGCTGACAAAGATGTTAAACAGCGCCAGACCCAGCACCAAACCCTGAGGAATGTCACTCATCACCAGTCTCCACTTGGACATTTAGTGGTTGACTGTAACTCTTCAAGTGCAACAATCCAGCCAATTTCTTATCCACTGAATGGTCCATCCCTTAAACATGTCTCTCCAATTTAGAGACAAGGATTTCATGTGGGACAGTGTCAAATGCTTTGCACAAGTCCAGGTAGATGACATCAGTTGCTCTTCCCTTATCTGCCAACAGCATGTAGAAGGCCATCAAATTTATCAGGCGTGATTTGCTCTTAGTGAAGCCATGTTGGTTGTCACCAATCATGTCCTTATTTTCCATGTGCCCTAGCATAGTTTCCAGGAGGATCTGCTCCATGATCATGCCAGGCACAGAGGTGAGACTGACTGGCCTGAAGTTCCCTGGGTTTCCTTTTTAAAAATGAGAGTTGTGTTTCCCCTTCTCCAGTCAGCGAGAACCTCACCAGACTGTGACAACTTCTCAAATATGATACATAGCGGCTTAGCGACTTCATTCAGCAGTTCCCTCAGGACCCGCAGATGCATCTCATCAGGTCCCATGGACTTCTGCTCCTTCAGGTTCCTTTAGGTATACTCAATCCTACCTCTTCATGGTGCAGTGGATTAGATGATCTCCTCAGGACTCTTTTCATGTCCCTTTGTGTATCAGTGCGTCACAACGATTTTTTCATAGTATCTTTCCCTTGGGTAAATTCATGATCCATGACCCCTGAGGGAGTGTTAAAAGAATTGTGCCACTAAACTAAGCAGAGGAGGTGAAGGCATGCATCTTCATTGCAGGGGCTGCTGTAGAAAAATTATGTCAAAGTGATTCTCCAATCAGGGATCAGAAAAGGAGAGTCACTTGCAAGCTGCCATTGAAACTGACTTAAAAAGACAGCAGAGCTGCAATGTTTTGAAAAAGTAAATATACCTTTAATTTGTTTCACATAACGGTGCAGCTTGCTGAGACCCAGCAACATTTGGCTTGTTGAAGTGTAGACTAAGGTAGAACTATTTGTTCTGTTTTTTGACAAGAGGAAATCTAGATTTAGCTTGCAGCTGTGAGCATGAGCTTTCAGTGCCTGCTGCAGATGCCTGTAGAGTTCAGGTAGATTTAACCCAAAGTCTTGAACATACCGCTGAATCTGCTTTTGCCATTTTTTTCACCCCAGTTTTTCCTTCAAGAGTGACTTGATTCTGTTTTTCTTGATTTACATTTTTACTCCTATTCTTGTTTATACTCTACACTTTCCAAAGACCTTAAAACACTTGTCACGTAGCCAGGAGGCTTAGAAATCTCCGGGACTTGAAGTCTCGTCCTTGACACATCCAGTATCAACACTAATCCCTCCTTACTATAATGCTCCAGAATAAATAGATATGTTACTGGTCTAAAGTACAGTGTCAAGACCATAAGAAATAAGATACATTATTTTAGAATAAAGGAACAGAGTTTTAGGCTTTATAGCCATGAAGGTATATAGGAAAAAGGGTGGCCAAAAGGCAGGGAAAAAGGGTGTTTTGAAATCTCAGAAAACAGCCCAAGAGAAAATATTTTGAAGGCAGAAGGTAGTGGTGGTGCATGGGGATACAACTTGTAACTACAGTGCAAAAAAAAAAAGATGTAAATGCTGGTCCTGTAGAGAAGCTACCCTGACTATCTAGGCGGTTGTCTCCTGGGAGTCTCTGCTAATGACAAAGAGCAACGGTTAAGTGAAGATGTGTGAGGAACCTCAGCCTTTCTCTCAGTGAGCTTTGTTGTGTGTATGCCTCTGCTAAAGGACTATAGCTCTGAGATGCCAATTCAGGAGGCTCCTGGGCAGCTTTACTGACTTCTTGTAATGCAGTATGACTTTTTACTAACCCCGTTTTTCACTGGAATTTATCAAAGCAAGCATTTCCCTTTTGAAAAAGAGCTGATTATGCTTTCCTCCTATTCTCCACACCCTCACCCCCCCACCCCAGATGGAGAGGGAGCTATTACAGAATCATCTAGATTAGAAAAGACCTTGAAGATCATCCAGTCCAACCAGTAAACTAACACTGACTGTTCTCAACTACACCATATCCCTAAGTACTGTCACCCTGACTCTTAAACACCTCCAGGGATGGGGACTCCACCACCTCCCTGCGCAGCCCATTCCAACACCTAACAACCCCTTCTGGAAAGAAATGCTTCCTGACATCTAGTCTAAACCTTCCCTGGTAATAGCTTGTGGCTATTACCTCTTGTCCTGTTGCTTACTACTAGGTTAAAGAGTCATCCTCAGCTCTCTGCACCCTCCTTTCAGGTAGCTGTAGAGGGCGATGGGGTCTCCCCTCAGCCTCCTCTTCTCCAGACTAACCCCCAGTTCCCTCAGCCGCTCCCCGTACGACCTGTGCTCCAGAGCCTGCACCAGCTTCGTTGCCCTTCTCTGGACACGCTCGAGTCATTCAATGTCCTTTTTGTAATGAGGGGCCCAAAACTGAACACAGGAATCGAGGTGCGGCCTCACCAGTGCCGAGTACAGGGGTCAGATCCCTTCCCTGTCCCTGCTGACCACACTAGTGCTGACACAAGCCAGGATGCCATTGGCCTTCTTGGCCACCTGGGCACACTGCTGGCTCCTGTTCAGCCGGCTGTCAATCAACACCCCCAGGTCCCTCTCTGACTGGCAGCTCTCCAGCCACTCCTCCCCAAGCCTGTAGCGCTGCTGGGGGTTGTTGTGGCCCAAGGGCAGCCCCCGGCATTTGCCCTTATGGAAACTCCTCCAGCTGGCCTCAGCCCATGGCTCCAGCCTGTCCAGGTCTCTCTGCAGAGCCTCCCTACCCTCGAGCACATCAACACTCCCACCCAACCTGGTGTCATCTGCAAACTGACTGAGGGTGCACTCGATCCCCTCGTCTAGATCATCAATAAAGATGTTAAACAGGAGTGGCCCCAACACCGAGCCCTGAGGGACACCACTCGTGACCAGTTGCCAACTGGATTTAACTCCGTTCACCACAACTCTCTGGGCCTGGCCATCCAGCCAGTTTTTTACCCAGCAAAGCGTGTGCCCATCCAAGCCACGAGCAGCCAGTTTCACCAGAAGAATGCTGTGGGAAACAGTGTCATGTTATGTTTTTGTATTTCCAGCTTTCCTAGCTACTTATCTGTGCTCCTGGAACAGCTGACTTTCAACTGAAGCAACATTAAAATGTCCTGTCCTGAATTCAAAGACAAGCTAATGGAGAGAAAAAAAAAAACACAACAAAACCAGACCTTCAGTTGCACTAGGAAGGAGTAAGGCACAATTCCTCATCCTCTGAATTCAGCAGAGTTCCTCATCATATAATATAAAGACGTGCCACACCACACTTTTTCTGGTTTCAAGGTTTGTAACGTTTCTTTCCCCTGCGCTGACAGACAGCAGCAAGACCCTGCTGGACACTGGCTCCCCTGCTGCCTTTCAACATCTGGGGCAATGAGTGGCTCTATGTTGCCTAGTGTTTAGCACCATCCAGCTGTATTTTACAGGCTGGCAGGAGTGTGAGAGGCAGCATGGAAAGAGGATGATTGTGGAGGAGCTCTACACTTTTTTTGTACAAAGTGTAAATCCTTCAGTCACAAAGAGACCACAGTTACACAGTCTGCTGGGGAACACAAATGCCCCTTACAGCTCATGACAGTAACTATTATCTCAAATATGACCAATGTCAACAAGGAGATAGGGTGACATTATCATAGTTTATTTGAAGATTATTTTCATCTGTAATCTGTCTTGAAATCACTAAGGTTATGAACCTTCTGGAGAAGTATATACCAGCCAGTAGAATGCTTTGCCTCTATCTCATTTAATTGCCATGGCCTTTTGAAATGCCAGCGTTGAAAATTTTTCTGTACCAAGATCTAAGTACAGGATGTGTTCAGGCTCCAAGGCTTCATAGGACTACAGTGACAAGCAGAACATAATTGTTCTGAGGTGTCATTCTGACTTTGTTGGATTATGAATCATCGAGTATCAGACAAATCTACCAAAGCTAGACATGCAGAGGAAAAAATAACCTCATTGTTGATAAAACTTGAGATTTTCCATTTTTGGCGCTTCATACGTTTAAGCCAGGTTGTTCTACCACTTTCATTATAAATAAAACCAGCTTCTCTGTCTCCTGGCAGGTAACATATATGCTTCTCCTCTCCTTCCCTCTCCCTCAGGGACTGATACTTTGATGGGAGCATGATTAGATATTGGAAAAAGAAGAGAAATCTTGTTAGAACAGAACCAATGTCAAGAGAATGTAATAAAAGACCACAGTGTTCACACGAAAGAGAACAAACAGGTACTTCATAACATAGCTGAGACACATTACTTTTTTGCTTGCCCATTCAAAACCAAATAGTGATAATAGAGTTTGTCTTACTTTGAACAGATCAAAATGCTAACTAGATGAAATAACTATCAAATCATGATGCCTGTGATACAAATTGTTAATCGTATAATATTCCTCTTCAGTATTTATTTCTGTCACAAATATTTACAAATAATTCCTCTTGCAGAGCATTAATAACGTTGAAATACAACCAAAATTGCTACAGTTTATGACTAATATTAGTGTCAGATAGGACAGGACTAATGCTAATTGCAGAATAAATGCAGTGACAGCTCTCCTTTAAAATAAACTGATGCTCTGTGCGGCATGCTTAAACTTTAAGCTATAGCTTGCATCTGGAAGTGCTGGAAGTATTTCTTCACAGTAAGACATTCAAGTCTTATACTGTTTCTAGTGGATTGAACTGAGGTATGCATTTCACATCAGTCAGAAAAAGATAGACATTTATGAACAGAAAAGCCTTCTTTTTTTAAACATCTCTAATCATAATCCAAACAATTCCTCTCAGAATGAATGTTGCTCCATACTTAGGAACTAATGATATCATTTAAATTTTATGCTGCATCATTAAGCTGTCCCCAGACATTAATATTCATTTATATTTTATCTTCACTCCTCCATAACACCCAGAGGTTATGGTGCTTGGTGATTTCCAGATTTTTTATTCCTCAGACCCATGTCACTTCTCAGAGTTCCTGTAGGCAACCATGCATCTTCAGCAGAGTTTTAATTAGAAATACTGTGGAGGTGATGTTAGCTCCATGATCATCTGCAGATCACTTGCCACAGTCTTGTAGAACACCATGTTTTGAAGGCAATCAGTTCCTCAGGATTCATTTACAGGGCACAAAAAGTAATTTCCTTTAAAATTCAGTATGACATTATTTGGTGGCTAATAAGCAACACCATTATCTCTGGAACAGGTCCTTGTTCAGAATGCATTTTACAGTCAGTGGAATGATGAAGACCAGCAGGTTACAAATGTTGGAAACTTTTAAAGAAATTACACAATTACTGTCATGTTACATAATATTGTCATATTACTATGTCATATAACCTTGGTCATTTGGGGAAAGATGAACTGAACACACAGTGACATTTTAAGACATAAACCCTAGAGCCAGGTTCCAATGTCCCCAAGTTTAAAAAGGTCCTCAAATCCAGCAGTGAGTGCCTTGGCCACATGAGGCTTACCATATGCCTGCAAGATTATCCACAGAGGAACTGTCTTCTGGGTCTGCAGAACCCCTTTTCTTACCTTCATTAGACTGCGTCCCATCCACAGGTGCTGTACCTGTTTCTGTGGTCATTGGTCAACACTCAGGTGGTGCTCAGGACACCTTGCATAGGCTGCTATCATGAATACATTTCAGAGGGGAGTGAAAACAAATTACAGCTATCCTTAATGAAGAAATCAATTAACATCAAACAGCTTTCATGATCATATTACGTGACATGTCTGTATCAATTAAATGTCACTACATTCACTCCTCTATAGCACCTGTGACAATATATGTGCTATCTTAACCTCCTGTCTTCATCTAAGGATAAAGTCTTTCATCTAAGCTTTACCTGTACTTCACTCTGTACTGTTCATTGCCAAAGTCTTGTACATCTGCAACCTCTTCTTCAAGCATAACACACCACTGTGAAAGTAGATATAGCAACACTGCTATATCACAAGAAGATGAGAACTAGATGCAAAATTTTACAACACAGTTTAGAGGGCATGAACAGTGTTTACTTTACAAAGGCTTATGCAAAGGAATACATGGTATGGAAAATACCATGCATGATCTTGAGAAAGATCAAACTTTTAGATAGAGCAGAGTTCCCTGGAAGTAGTCTGTTGTGGTTTAAGGCATGACTGCCATCTCACTTTCCATTCAGAGTGGCCAGAAAGACTGCTCAAGTGAACAACTGCACTGCTTTTTTCGCTGGATTCCTCTACATCTTCTTAGGCCAGAGTCTCACTATTTCCCCACATGGCTTATCAAGGTGTTCAGTATCAGCACCACCTGAAATACTGTGAATGCTGCCACCATCCTGGCTTCAAAGGTGTCTCTGGCCCTCCATCAACACGGAGCTAATGTGAAACCTGCAAGTTTATCTATCTCTGACCTTTTGATCAACCTGAGTAAACACAGACACAGCGGGCCAGACCAGCTCTGCAACACCGTTTACAGTAACACTGAACCTAGAAATGTCTCCTAGGGGTGTGAAAATGATGCTGGCTTTCCTCAGGAGACAGCTCAAGGGCAGAACAGAGAGTGTTAAGAGTTTAACTCCCAGGTATACAATTCAGTGGCTACTGGTTGAGTTTCTTCAAGATGTCTCACTACTCACGATGGGACCAAATCTACGGAGCCCAGATCCCAGCAGCTGTGCAAAGGAGTGCTAATCCATGTTGTACAACATATTCTTCAGGGGAAAGCTTATACCTGTTTCTCAAGGGAATGATATTTTATAATGCAGTAAAAGACAGTGTTAATGGAGATATGGCTACTGAGGGCTAGTTTAAAAGATACAGGTACATCAAAGAATCCCACTTTAGAATACATTCCCTCATAAAGCAAGCCTTTTGGCTGTATAATGTTTACAATCCCAGAGTCTCCTATGAAAATGTCAGGAGCTTTTTCAGAAATACCACATATATTTGCTAATTAATCATATTGTGTTTACTTTGCTTATCTGTAGTATTTTTATTGGTCAGTCAATCCCAGACGAAATGCTAACTATTCTAATGAACTTAGGGTATTTGAAATCACTAACCAATATTCAGAAGGCCATTCCTTTCTGGTATTGTCTATACATATTCTCAAAGTATGAAAGTATGCAAATATACTTGGTTTATTAAAATCTTACATCAGTGCTAAGGCATTTATGACTGTGAATTCATAAGGCCTGACTGACAGAATTGCTTCAATTGCTTCACTTGACTGACATAACTTAAAAGTCACATTTATTTGCCAGAAAAATTACCATATGAGATATTTATTGTACTTTTGTCCAGGTATCTCTGGACAGATACCTGTTTCAGAAACCTGTACGGCTTAAACAAAAGTCTGTCTAATGTCAGTGAACTGCCGCACACATTAATGTTCTTTTAATTTAAAATCATGCATGAAAAGCAAACCAGTTTTTTCAAACCCAGGAATTTTTAGAATAGCAATAAAAACTATGACACAGACTCTCAGAAAACAGTCCCTGACACTGGTATGAATCTCTCCACCAACTTGTTCTCTCCGACAGTCACCGGAACAAGATCACAAAATACATCAGTGATCAGCAATACACCAAGCAAAAAAATGTGGCAGAAGTTGCAGATGGCTATCAACTAGCCCCTCACACCACAGTGTGCAATGCTAAAATGATCCAAACAATGAAACTTTTTTGTGACCTATCTCCAAACTGGCAGAGAGACACAGCAGATGAACCAACACGCAGCTGAACTAGCCATATGCACAAGAGCAGTAAGCAGTGCTACTGTGTTCAGAAAGATGTTATAGCAGTTTCCCTGACCACTATGCTTATATTGCAGATACATGCAGGTAATGCGAATAAAGACTGAGGAAGCTCAGGTTCACTCATCCGTGTCAGAGAATGCCAACAGTGGGGAACTGGAAGAAAATAATGCAAAACAGACAGATCAAAAGGATGTTAGGGAAGCTGGCAAGGCTTCAAAAAGAGTACAGACTCAAAACAGTGCATGGTCGGATCCCAGGGCATCATTTGGAGTTCTGATACAACATTTAAAATAAAAGAATGCCTGTCTTAACAAGCAAAGCAGATGGAAACAGCTTTGCAGAGTACTCTACTGCAAGTACCTGCATACAGTGAGTCACAAACATCTGATACATCACCATGAGGTATCAACCATTCCCCAGAAGGGCATGAGAGAAAGCAATGGCCACTGCATACAGAAAGAAGGCAATTGGTCAAATGCACGTGATGGCTCAGGACCAAGATTTTAATACCAACAGAGAAAATTCAGAAGGCTCACTTTGATTTTTTTCTTCCATCTGCTGTGAAATGATAATTGCCAGAAGATGAAGGATCACTGCAGTTCTTCTCTCATGCATGCAGAGAGTAGGATCAGGTATTTGAACATGACAAGCTTCTGTTATCACACTGCAACCTAGGTGGCAGAAGATATTCTATGTTCTAGATGATATTCTGATTCAAGAGTCTAGTTTATGAAGATAGAATCAGGACCAGGTGAGGACTTTAGGTAAAATAATTAAAGTTGCTCTCAGCCCTGACAATTCCATCCAATGCAGTCACCAGCAACAAGAAGCTAGATCTCCCTGATCTGAGGAATGGGACAGGGACAAGGTCCCCTGGTGCTGTCTGGCTAGTTGCTCACCTCTGTGATTTTAAGATATCCTGTCTAGTACTGTCCTCCTCTAAAATCTACCTTTTATGAAATACAGTGTACCGTAGCACTAACCACATGCTGTCTATTTCATAAAAATGAAATACCGATCATGAGAAAGATGAGAGGAGATCAAATATTTTTATCTGAAAAATATTGTTCAGTGTTTGTATGTGACAGTAGTTTAAATTGTACCTAAACTCAGAATATTTTCATGTCATTGAAACTAGATGGTTGGCTTCTGTAGGAGATCTGTAAACATAAAGTGAATGCATCAGGCTCATTTTGCAGAAAACAAAGAGACTTGTGACTGACCTTAGCTGCATTGTAGAGAAGTGCTAAGATAAGCAAAAAACTTTTGCAGATTAGACATTAAAATAACCAAGTGTTTCAGAAGAAGCAGACTATAAAATGGAAGACAGTATGCAGAGACAGACCTATATACTTAATAACATGAGGACAACATGAAAAGCCCTGCTTATTGTTAGAACCAGATTCTACAGATTTTAAACTATTGTACATCTAGGAAGTGTAGACATATGTATTTTTTAATTCTCTGGAGGAGATTTGTCTTTTATGAAAATTACTTGAAGCACAGAAGGAAAAGTTGATGAGGACCTGGACTTGGGAATTTAGGGTAATTAAAGATTTTGGAGAAAATTTAGGCCTGAAAAGAATGAAAACTGTATACAATAGAAAGAAGAGATAACATCAGTATGGAAAATCTACCCCAAGCTTCAAAGAACAGGATCAAGTTCTGACCCCAGAGGATTTAGCACAGAAATACTTGGATTAAACTCAGAACTTTGCAGTGCCGAGATTCTGAGTGTTTAGAAAATGTTGAATGTTTAGAAAGGGGTAATTATAAGATAAAAAATTTATTATGGTCCAGCATACAGCTAATGCTGTTTGTGTCTGTGGGTGCTTAAAATCTGTGTTATGATGTTAACAATTAGCAAGGCCCCAGTCTTCCTATGTAAAGGGGTTCTCCATGCCCATTCAGGAAGCTGTGTCAGCTTTGCTTTGGGGCACTGTGAGGCACTACTGAAAGGCACAGAAGATGAGCAGGACAACACAGGCCTTTCCAGAGGTAGTCCTAGTCTTCATAGAAGAGCAAGAAGCCACTTCATCTTGAAGTCACAACCTCCTGCTGATTCTTAGGAGCAAAGACAAGATCCTATGGTCTGAACAAAACAACCCAAGTGGTAAGTAAATTTCCAGGGAAGTGTTGTATTGATTTCTTCTTTTCTCCTAGGTTAGAAGTATTAGTTACCCTTTTGTCACCTTCATTGAAGAACTCGATGAGTAGCTCTTTGCTCCTTAAATAGATACTTGGAGTGGGACTTAGTTCACTAGTTCTAATCATCTGAAAGTTTATGTAGTCTCAGTCAACTAATTAAGAGTCCTTGGAGAGAGTCTGGCATCTCAGGAGGAAACTTGTCCCACATCGCTTGATTAACTATCCCACTGTAGTATAAGTCAGTTTCTAGACCTACCTATCTCCTCCACTGCCCAGAGAAAAGAGCTTGTTGGCCAGTGCAGTTGCTCAACATAAGATGAAATGAATCCCACCTATAAAAACTGTAATCTCTTAACCGTCTCCTCTCTAAATGTAGATTTCTCACTAGCAAGCATATTTCCCTATCTGTTAATTGTTTTCAGGGCTCTTCACTGAATCCATTTCAATTTATACAGGGCCATCTTGGACTATGGATGTGTGCACAGTGGTATAAAAAACATCCCCCCAGTAGTCACAGCAGCATTAACATATACATGCATAGTAATACATAATACATGCATAATAGCCTCCTCGGTGATAATAACCTCAATTTCAATACATGATAGCCTGTTGTTCATTATTTCAGTTCTTTCCTAAGTTTGCACTGTAGGAGGTTCCAGAGTATCTTCCTGTATGTTTCTTCCTGCAGAAGAACATGAGTTTTGTTATTGATGTTGGGCTATTTCACCACAGATAAAAATTACGGAATGAGGCATTAGAAGAAACATGGGGGAAAATATATAATTAGAGAATGAGGAACCAGAGGCATGCAAACTTAGGAACTCCTTTTGACTCCAGCTCAGGTGAAATAGGTTAGCAGTGAATTAATGAAGGCTAGCAATGGCCAGGATGAAAGGGAGCTATCTTTCAAGTGACAGATCGAAATGGTGTATTGTGACTTCGATAGATGTGAAGCATGATTAAGAAAAAAATAAAAGGTCACCTGCCATTATTCACTAAGAAAACATTTGTCATGAGGGAGAGGCATAATCTGTCTCTTCAGAAACTCTTCAGATTAGGTTATCAGCGAAGGACATGGCCATCATTTTTGTTAAAAGGATGAAAGTGTTTTATTTCCTTATGTGTCCTGAGGTATGCCAATGCATATTACACAGGACACTGTCTGTTTAGAGGTATGAGAAGGAATTTCACTGCTATGATCTGCTTTGCATCTTTAGCCTTTGCTCAACTAGTTCAATAAAATAAATTTGAGCAAACAGATTCTAAACAAGCGTCAGAAAAAAAAAAAAAAAGCATTATGTAGCAAAGAGTATCGATCTTCAGTTCAGAACATATGTCTTCTCATCATTACTCACAAAACACTGATTATTTTGGAACAATACCCTTCAATTGCAAACTTAAGTCTGTCTCTGTCTGAAGCAAAAAGATACTCATTTGGACTGCTCTCTGCCGTTCCAGGTCATGCCCTGCCTGGTGGTCTCTTTTGTGGCAGCTAGGCTATAGATGAACTGGAAGACTTGGGAGCACCTAATTCAGACTCCAATGTGGACAACGGGGCATCCAGTGCATGATCGTGGCCACTGACCCCGAGCAGCTGCCAGCCTGGCTGCGCTACGGCACTTGGACGCTTGTTCTGTAGCACTCAGGAGTAATGTGTTTACATTCCCTCATTGCTTTTAGTAATGGGCTTAATCTTGTGTGTTTTATGATCAGCCCTTCTTTCAATGGTATCTGACTGATAAAATATTCAGTTTTTGTTTAATAGCTCTAGATTAATGGCAGACTGTTGCATGTTGGATTAAAAATCTTGACCTCTTCAATTTAGCCTCTCCAGTTAACATTCACTCCTAATCAAGATAAATTTCAGTCATGGCTGATGCCACCGTAGGGCAAAGGGACAGACTAGACAACCTCTTGATACTCCTTGCAGCAGTTTTGGTTTAATGGAAAGCCTGGCATGGAGCTTATGCTCATTTGATTGTACAGTATTTCAAAAGCACCGACACGTGCCTTCACAATTTCTGCACCGATTGCTTTAGAGAAATTTGAAAATATATAAAATATATGTTTAAATATGTATTTAAACATCCCACGAAATGTAAGTGGTGCACATACTTTCTGGGTTTCACCACTGCAATTATTAATCTAATAGTCACAAAGTAATAAAGATATCAGGTAAATCAAATGAAAATTTTGTACTTCAGATATTGAGAACTGTGATAAAATAGTTTCAGCTAGATATTCTTTAGGTTTTTTGATTTTTAAAAACTTAAGCTTTCCTTTAACCCAAATTTCCCCTTATGTTGAAACCATGGGGTTTAGTTCACTAGTTCTTCAGGTTTTGGGAGGGTTTTGCCCTAAAGGCTGAACTTCATCTTACAATTGGCACACAGCTCGGAGAAAGAGTGGGTAAGATACAAGGAGAGGAGGTATCCAGGTGAAGGGGGTTGGAAGAGGGATTAAAAACAAGTACGGAGAGCACATCTTTAGGGAATGAATGAGGAAGTGGAGATGGGGAGGAAAGGGAGGTGGGAGCATATGGAAATTTTTTTTATGGAAGAAATTTTTTATTATGAAGACACTGGCACAGGTTGCCCAGAGAAGCTGTGGCTGCCCCCTCCCTGGCAGGGTTCAAGGCCAGGTTGGACGGGGCTTTGAGCAACCTGGTCTAGTGGAAGGTGTCCTTGCCCATGGCAGGGGGGTTGGAACTAGGTGATCTTCAAATATCCCTTTAGGTTGCTAAACTGTTCTGTAATTTTGTGAAAAATATAAGGGAACAGAGAATTCTTGTTAGACAGTATATTTGCAAGATGAAGTGTATTTCATCCTGGGGTCTCATGAAGGTGCTAGAGCCTTAGCACTGGACATTAGACTTAGTGCCCACAAACAAAGTGTCAGCCACTGTGCATGAGATACAGGTTACACGTCTCCTAGCAAATTAAGCAAGCTCAGGACATGTGCTCGGGCAGTGCCCTGTGATCATCATAACTGCTAGCACACCTCCTGGCACTGTGTGGCCCACACCAAGTGCCACACAATGTCTGGGCAGGACACAGGGAACGGCACAGAGCAGGAACTGTTCCCCGTAGTGAAAGTGTCCATGAAGGATTATTAGCTTTGCAGACAGTTGACCTAGACCTATTTTTATTCTGCTTCCTGAGCCCAGCCCTACATTTCCTTCCCTCCCTTTCTCCCTACAAAGGCAGGACTGCACCTGCTGCAGCCATTATTTGGGACTCCTATCACAGGTGCCCCTGTCTCTGCACACCATCAACTATCACTTGAGGTATTACAAAAGAGGGACAGGGAATCCCATCCAGACCTCTGTGGCCTGTTTCTTCCAATGTACAGCTCCAGGAAATGGAGAATGACACAGACTGAACATGAGTCTTTGGCTCAGAGGAGTCTTGGGAGCTGGGTACCTTCTGCCTTGAGCCGCTGAGTGTGGAAAGTCAGGTATGATTGACATGGATGTGATCCGTGCAGATACACCTGACGAAACATGTTTGTATGCTTCAACCATCCCCAAAGCCAGTTCTCCTGGAGCCACCCTCATGGTAAAGCAGAAACATGAGCGATAGAAGACCCTGCTGGGTTGTGCAGGGGACCAGCCTAAAGGCTCCACGTGAATTTGATGCCACCGTTGCTTCTGGATGAGCCAGTCCTTCTCCCTGCGGGTGAGTCTCTGGGGGGGTCTCAGCAGAGCACTTCCAGTGTGGAGGCTGATCTGGAGAACACTGATGCGTGCCACCGTCACACAGCACAAACCGGTTGGCAGAAGGTGCTGCTCATTTTGAGCTGCTTTCAAGGAAACCACTAACTGGTCTTCCAGAGCCCACGCCGCCAGCCTGGGCAGCCACAGGTCCCCTTCGGCAGCCCCCGGGGTGGCCGCAGAGGGTGCAGAAGTAGACTCCAACATTTCCACGGCCTTTGGAGAGCGGAGGGCAGCAAGCCCGCGGCTGCTGCTCCTCGGGGGCTGAGCTCCACAGCGAGGAGCACGCTCCCTCCCCAAACCTCCTGGCAGGTGGGAGAGAAGAGACAGCAGCTCGCATGGCTCCCGCTGTGATGCGAGGGCTCGGCCACCATCTGGAGGGTCAGCGGCCCCTCAGCCGCTGCCGCCTTCGTCCCCACCCCCGGCGTTCCTGCCGCCCCGCTGGCCGGGCCCCCGCAGCCGCCCAGGGCCGCGACCGGGCGCGTCGCCGCCAGCCCTCGGCCCCACACGGGGCGGCGGGAGGCGGCGCCCATCGGCGGAGCGAGGCGGGGCGAGGCGCGGTGCGCCCGGGGGACGCCAGAGCCGGGCCAGAGCCGCCGCGGGAGGGAGGGAACGAGCGAACGGGCGGTGCGCGGGCAGCGCCATGGCCGAGAGATACGACGTGGTCGTGGTCGGGGGCGGCATCTCAGGTGGGTCCGGCGGTCCCGGGGCGGGGGGTCCTGGCAGCCCCTGAGGCGCCGAGCCTGGGCGGCGGGGCGAGGTGGCGGCACCCGGGGCGCAGCCTGCTTGGGCGCCCGGCGCCCCGCACAGCCGCTGGGCCGCCCGGCCGCGGGGAGGCGGCGGCAGCGGCACCGGCAGCGGCGGGAGCTTCGCGGCGGCGGGGCGGGGCGGGGTGGGGCAGAAGCTGCGCTGGTGCTCGCCGCCTCCTCGGCCCGAGCGGGTCCCCTCCGGGGAGCCCCAGGTGCGAGCGCGTCCCGGCCGCGTCGAGTCCTCGTAGTTTAGGCTGAATGCCACATGGTGCAGGCAGTATTATTTTTTAAATTATTTTTTTTAAATTTTAGTATTATTTTAAAATGTTTTATTTTAAAATTTTGTTATTATGTTTTTTCCACTGTCCAGCCCCAGCATCCCCTGAGCCCGTGTAATTCTTACTGGAGCCCCTGGAACTTCTGGGCAGGCGAGGCTACACGCACTTTGCATCCCCTGCACCGAGAGCAGGGGTGTTATGCAGAGGCCCTCGGTCACACATGACTGATTTAAATCTTGGGGTGCCTTCTGTTTAGAGCAGGTAGAAGCATAAAGAAAAAATGTCTGAAATCAGCTGGATCCTTTAGTAAGTTTCTAGTTCCTCGTTCAGCACCGACAGGGATTTGAGAGCAGGAGCAGTCTGGCAGAACACGGACAGCAGGCCTGGCAGCCTCCTTGCACTGAGTGGCAATCTGCTGGTTTTAACCTAATCCTGGCTGGAAGACCTGTGTGCCTGCCCAGAGCGAATTGCGCTCTCTCGTGTGGGTTTTTTTTGAGATACACATGCCAAATAAATGTGTATGTGCGACAGATTCCCCCCCCCCCCCCCGTGCCTTTGACGTATCAAACAGTTGCTTTTTGGCCTGTTAGTGCTAAGAGGTATGCAGTGTGATCGCCCCTGTGCTGTATGTTAATCTCCTTGGTGCATAGTGAGTATGCACACGTTCACAGATCCAAGTGGGATCTCTTGCCAAACTGCAAACAAATTACTCGTGTTACATGATTTTATTAATCCTTTTTTTACATGGCTTTTAATTTTCACTATATAATTCAGATGCTTGTTTAACCATGATATTAAGGTGTGCAGCGTGATATACAAAATACAGTGAACAGAATCATTGGCATCATTTCCTAAGGATGATTCTCTGATCACAAACTGGTGAAGAATTATTGAATATTTCATGTATGTTTATGTGATTAGCAAAAAATTAACCATTGCTTTCCTAAAAAGTACAGTTGATTCTGAACACAGTATTATAGCTACTTTTTAACTTACACTGTTTCACAGTTGTCAATTACAGAAAATTAACCGGTAGTAACTACCGATTCATGCCTTCTAAACGAAAGAAGTGGCATGTTTTTGTCAGCAGTAGTGCTACAGGTTCCCTCTGTTGAATGAGTTGGAGTGAGTTAGTGTAACAGCTTTTAATATACCCTTGTTTTTCATGGTTGCCATGGGAATATTTTCGTGGCAGGTCTGCACAGCCCACATATGTTTTTCTGACAGAGCAGTCGGCACAGAGAAGCAGCGCTATGCTGTATTAAATTGTGTGCTTCACTCTTTGATACCTGCAGACAGCAGTGAGTGGCGGGGGTTGTAAGGAATGTAAGAAACCAGTTTTGAATTTACTTCATTTTACACCACATCTTCACCAAAGCACTGTGGTTTCAACCTGTAACAACTTTTCTCACACAGAAGCTGGAAAATATACACACAAAAATTACTAATGGCTAAGCACCTCTCTTAAGTTCCTTTAGCTATTGTTTACCACTCCTGTTTCACCTCTGTCTTCTGCCCACATATATCTCTCTAAATCCTTGCAGCCAGGTGATGAAACTATGGTTTTATATTGCCTTGCTCTGATTGAAAACTCCTGCTGAATTGCCAGACTGCTGCAGAGATCTCTTCTCCTGTCCACTGGAAAATGAAGTATATGATTTTTAAAATGGGTCACTCCTTGGAGACCAGGTTTGTTATTACTCCGGATTGGATGTGCTGTCCTTCAGAAAGTCACTGTTTTTGAGCCACCTGAGACTCTACTGTTACTGCCTTTAGGTGAGGAAGGCATTAGTCGGTGCACAGCTGTAAAACAGTGGAAAGCTCTCATAACCTTCACATGTGCTAGAGTTAGCAGCTGCAGCTGTAAGCGAAGGAGGTAATCGCAGAAGCAGCAAAGAGTCACTGTGCTGATGTGAGGATGTGAACAAACATGTTGCAGAGATGCCACTTAGCTATCTCTTTTCTATTTCTTTATTTAGGTTAATGCAAACTGTTCGTTTGCAGTGCTTTGACCCTCTTTGGCAGCTGTTTTACTCATTCATTTTATCCAGATTTAATTAGTAGAGTCCAAATCATAAAAAGTAAAAAACCTGATAATGGAATCGTGGTGCAGAGGCCTTCACAACCCTGACTGTTGCTGTTCTCTGAAGGGGCTGATGTTTTATCTGAAGATACCGCTTCCTTTGCTGAATCATTTTCAGTGTCCTTTATTGCAGGTTTGTTGAAAAGCTAATAAAAAAAAAAATAATGAACTGGCTAATTTAAGTGTTAATAGTGAGTATCTACTCAAATTAGTCTTCATTGATTTCTTTCAAGTCTAAAAAAATGGTCTGTGGCTTCTCTGAAGATTCCATATCATCTCAATACAGTTGATGACAGTGAAGACTTTTGAGGAACAGGAGGATTTACTTATGGAGTAAATTCAATTTTATGGGTAAAACTTCTGCTGAAGTCCTTCAAATTTTTGTGAATGGTGTAGATTAAAAATAAATATTTTAAAAGAAAATTTCCCAGCTTAAAAGTGCTTAGCCACACACTGTATGCAGTGTGCCTGGTACTAAAGAATGTATAGATCAGAAACATAAAAGGTCTTCATAGAGCTGGAACTTGCATTGTGACAGGTTCTTCTGTTAGCTCGGAGTGGTTTCTTTTTCTTTGAAGGTCTCTTCAAGCACAAGGATGGAAATGACTATGAGAAAACTATGCGGTTTTGTCATCAAACTTGCTTATCTTCTTAACTGAGACACTGATGATAGAAATTTTCTTAAAATCAAATCTTGGAATCTGTTCAGAGGTTTTGTTTAAAAACTTCTTCCACATATGCAGTTGACAAGCTGGAGGGAAGGGATGCCATCCAGATGGACTTTGACAGGCTGGAGAGGTGGGCACATGCAAATTTGGTGAAATTCAACAAATCTAAGTGCAAGGTTCTGTACATGGGTTGGGGCAATCCCAAGCACAAATACAGGCTGGGCGATGAGTGGATTGAGAGCAGCCCTGCAGAGAAGGACTTGGGGGTATTAGTGGATGGAAAACAGACTGTGAGCCCACAATGTGCACTCACAGCCCACAGAGTCAGCTGTAGCCTGGGCTGCATCAAGAGCAGTGTGGCCAGCAGGTCGAGGGAGGAGATTCTTCCACTCTACTGTGCTCTTTTGAGACCCCACCTGGAGTCCTGTGTCCATCTCTGGGGCCCCCAGCATAAGAAAGGCATGGACCTGCTTGAGTGGGTCCAGAGGAGGCCACAAAGATGATCAGGGGGCTGGAGCACATCCCCTGTGAGGGCAGGCTGAGAGAGTTGGGGTTGTTCAGCCTGGAGAAGAGAAGGCTCCGGGGAGATCCTATTGTGGCTTTTCAGTACGTAAAGGGGGCCTACAGGAAAGATGGGGAGGGACTCGTTATCAGGGAGAGTAGTGATAGGATGAGGGGTAATGGTTTTAAACTGAAAGAGGGTAGATTTAGATTAGATGTAAGGAAGAAATTCTTTACAGTGAGGGTGGTGAGACACTGGCACAGGTTGCCCAGAGAAGCTGTGGCTGCCCCCTCCCTGGCAGTGTTCAAGGCCAGGTTGGACGGGGCTTTGAGCAACCTGGTATAGTGGGAGGTGTCCCTGCCCATGGCAGGGAGGGTAGGAACTAGATGATTTAACTTTAAGGTTCCATCCAACCCAAATCATTCTGTGATTTCATTCTATGGTCCTGTGTTTTCAAAAGTGTCTTCCTCTTCCTGGTTTTGTGATGGATGCCTCTTTCCTTTTTTTGTTTACAAAGAAGTTATCAGAGTTTATCCTAATGTTATACCAGTCCTACTTAAGAAAATGCTTATCTTAAATTTCTGGTGCATGGATTTTACAATCAAAATGAGATTAATTGATTTTTTTTTTTTTTCCTGAAAGGTGAAGCCTTTTCTTAATTATGGTGGAAGTTATTTGAAGTATGCTTAGTGTTATTCCTGTTTGTAAGCAATCTGTCATGTTCCTGTAAGTTTAGAACCAAAACCTACTGTAAGGTAAACTATTCTATTGAAATGTTGGGTTTAAAAAATATTTAGATACCTATTCTTTAGATACACTGTGCTGCTCTGTACTCTTATTTTTAAGCCTTGCTTTGTATTTGTATGACAATCTAATATGCTGTATAATTACAGTTGCCCTCACTGGATCTGTGAGCCAGTTTCAAATTACTTTAAAAAAAACCCAAACCAGACAAAAAAATAAAATCCAAATTGGGTATTTTGGGGGCTGTTATCTGAAGATGTTCAGTCTGTTTTAAAATAGAGCAAAGCAGAGGGCAAAGTTGGTTTTCAAAACAGAATCGGGACATGTAAGAAAAGTATACACAACCTTCACTAGTTAACTTTTTTCTTTTTGCTCTCTGGCAGTGTCTTAATACTTATTTCTCTGAAAAGACAGTTTGCCGAACAAGACATTTGGAGAATATTACTAGTCTTGCAGTCCTATACTAGATGCCCATTTGGAGAGGAAAAAACCCCAGACCGAAACAAAATGCAGGCATGGATGAAATAGCTGTGCATGATAAAATGTAATGGATCCATCTGTGGGAGGACTGTGACCCTCTCTGAGGGATACTGCCCTCTCCAGGATGCGGTTGGGCAAAGGGAATCCAGGACATTTCCCTGTCAGTTAACATGATGAAGCTCTTCATTCACATTTTCAGTGTCCGTCTCTGGGTCTGCTGTCAGGGGGTTCTTTCTTTTGTATTCAGCTACTCTCATGGCTACTGTAAAGGAGCAGGAGGAAATTAGGTGGAGCCTGCCATTTGCCTTTTAGATTTTTCGTAAAAAATCTTGGTAATACACAGTTAACAGGACAGAAAGCAGCTGCATAATGTTGTGAAATAGTTTGGCAGCCTAGGCAGCAGGGACAGCACTTGTAATTCACTCACTGATATACCTCATAATTGGTCTGAAAGTTGATTTGATAAGGACCTTTCCAGGCTACCTGCAGGAGCCGTCTCATCTCCCAAGGCTCAGAGTGATGCATCATTAAGGAAAGCTTTTCCATTAGCTTATTTAACCGTTATGAAAGGATGACATTAGGGGAGGTTCATTCAGTCTGTTAGGAAAATGTGAAGACCACCCTAGAAGGAGTAAAATAAGGTAAGTTAGCATGGCAAAATTTTGGGCAAGGGGTTCCTGGGTAGCTACTATGGAAATAACTGGTGGAGAACCCAAGTTCGTATGTAGCAGTTGATGTTAGGGTTATAAACTGCAAAGTCCACAGGATTTTATCTGTACTGCTGAATTGTTTGGGGGTTTTTTTTGTGGGTTTTTTTTTTTTTTTTGACAAACAAGGTTTGACACAGGAGAGACTGTGAAAGTTCTTTGTAAGAAAGTTTAGTGCATTATTTACTTGGATAACCACCTGCAGTGGTGCTTTTAGTTCATTAGCTTGGTCAGAGTCTAGTCTAGCACTTGACTAGACCCTAATCACACTGCAGGTGGTGGTAGGTATTAATCTGCAGGTTTGGATCAATTGTGATGTAGGTATAGGTTTGGATCAATTGTGAACCTTGAGCAAATCTGACTCCACTTAGTGCTCTGTGGTGCACGCCACAGAGCAAGCTTAGAGAATATGCTATATTATTATGCAATATTAGAGAATATGCATTGGATTTCTTTTTGCATGAGACCAAATGGGAAGACATGCCCTAGAATCTCACCTGAGCTCCAGACCCTAATGCGATGTTCAGCTTGTAGGACCATACAAGAGATAGTCTGAAATAAAGCCCCTTTCAAGCATTTAGTATGGATACTGGATATTCAGGATACATCTGTTTTACCCTACAGATCTTCTGCTGTTCTGCACTATTTGCTAACGTAGATACTGCAAACTTGCTGTTTTAGGATACTTTTAGTTTTGCAGATCAAAGGTAGTAATGCAGAAAGAGTAAGCATTTCACTTTTGTGCTCTTCTTCCATGAAGACACAGTTACAAATTTACTTGGTCATCCTGACCACACATGTGCACTTGTATCCTCTGTCTCCATTCTGTATGTCTGCTCCTTGCCTACTTTTTTTCTTTCTTTAATTTTCTTGTAGTGTCAAGAGATTGCCAAAACATGAGAGTCTGTGTACTTGTGATTTTTGATTTGTTCATTTTACTCCTTGACACCATCAAGGACAGGATTAATTTTAAAGACAAATAATTCAGCATGCTTTCCCTCCATGTAGCAAATGACCATAGTGTCAGTCTCCGGCAAATAGCAGTATGTCAGTCACCACAGTGATACGAGTCTGGGTCACATGCTGGTGCTTGCAGTCCCAGAGGCTGTGGGGAGCAGCCCCTTGCTCTGGCTCTGTCCTGAGAGTGTTTAGGCTGTCTAATGTGATCTCAGGAGTATGTGAGGACTTGAGGACAACTGGTGAGTGGAGGTAGTCTTGTCAAAAGGTGGAGAACTGTGGCAAAAAGCTAAGTAGGCATGTTTGTACGGCCTAAGTAGGCAGCCTGAACAATGCAGGCCAACACAGCCTTGATAGTCCCAGAGGGAAACTTGAGCGCTGCTTATAGTATCATGAACCAGCAGAGAGTTTGCTCTATATTTGCATATCTTACACAGCAGCTAATGACAATGAATTAGGTCTTATGCATAATTTAGTCAGTTGAGAAGGCTTTTCTTCTTCAGAAGTTACTATTCTGTATGTAAACAATCTGGGTGATTTTTGGCACATTTCCCACTGGCGCAGTTTCCTTCTCTATAGCACAACTGTCAAATGTAGTTAAGTAGTTCTGTTATTTAAAGATAAAAAGCCATATTGTCTCACTGCCCCGTCCGAAAACAGGAGTTGCTTGCCTTTGTATTTTGTCTCTGTTGTGTAGCAGCCGCTTCACAGAGTGCACTGAAACAACGGTGAAGTTTACAATGGTTATAAGAGTTTCCTGAGCAGTGCCATAGTGGATTGAAGACCTTCCTTTGGTTTTCCTTTACAGAGAATGTGACTTGATGCACTTAGAAAGCTCTCAATTATGTTTCTGAAATTAGTCATCATTCATAGAATCAGAGTCACAGATCATTATCAGATTAAAGATCATTTAGTCCAACTCCCCCCTGCAATGAGCAGGGACATTTTCAACTAGGTCAGGTTGCTCAGAGCCCCGTCCAACCTGGCCTTGAATGTTTCCAGTGATGGGGCATCTACCACCTCTCTGGGCAGCCTGTACCAGTGCTTCACTACCCTCATTGTAAAAAATTTCTTCCTTATCTAGTCTAAGTCTGCCCTCTTTTAGTTTAAAACCATTACCCCTTGCACTATGCTACAGGCCCTACTAACAGTCTGTCCCCATCTTTCCTATAGGCCCCTTTTAAATACTGAAAAGCCACAATAAGATCTCCCCGGAACCTTCTCTTCTCCAGGCTGAACAACCCCAACTCTCTCAGCCTGTCCTCATAGGGAAGGCGCTCCAGCCCTCTGATCATTTTTGTGGCCTCCTCTGGACCTGCTCTAACAGATCCATATCTTTCTTGTGCTGAGGACTCCAGAGCTTCAGCTGCGCTTCAATTTCTTGAGGAGATTCCATTCATCTCATTACAGTTTCAATCATTTAATTTTTATATAGCCATATTTGAACTTAACATGATTTTCTTTCTGGGCTGATAACCTATTCATCTTTGTAAACTTAGGTCAGATATTAAGGTTCTTGATGCCTTGTGAGATGGTTTGTCTAAATGTGATTGTTCATCTAATTACCTACCTTTATTTTCTTATGGACTGCTTTGTGTCTAAGGTTTATAATTTTGAAATGTTGTATGATCCTTGTTTAAAGTTATTTTTGCTGATTTCACTGGTCAATGAGAGTGCACTACAGCATGCTGGTATTTAAACCACAAATGCCTAGTATACCTTTAAGTAACCCACCCATGCATGTGTATTTTGCACAACTTTTTCTGTCCTGTCACTTTTCCGTTCAAACAGTATGCTTAAAATTCATGTCAGTGTGAAGTCCCTTAGAATCTGTATTTGCTCCACAAACTGTTATTATGACCAGTGTTTGGGACTGGAGTGCTGTAAGGGACCAGAAAGAGGAATGGGCATCAATATAAGGGGATGATGAAAAGTGCCTGTCAAGCTACAGAGGAGTTGCGTTGACTTAGTAAAGGAACAGTGATAATATTATTTATGGGAAGATGAGGCTTCCAAGGAGAACAAGAATGAAACATTTTCAGGGACAAAGCTGCCCAAGGGAATTCAACCCATCTTTTTCTTCTTCTCCCCCTCTCTTCTTCCCTTTCCTGCCCTTCTTCATGCTGCCCCCATTGCCAGACAGATGTTGCCACCTCCCTAGCAAGTATGTGGGGCTGCTCTCCCCACACACCCACAGCCCCATGGGACTCAGCTGCATGGATTTTGTGTAAGGAGGGATGGACTCTTGATGACATCAGGAACAGCAGCAACTAAGGATGGAGAGTAGGGAACTGCTCAAGGAAATGATGGGCAATGGGATTTTTGTGGGGAGGTGGGTGTGTTTGTGTAGAAGGGAGGACGGGGGACAGGATGGGGGAAAACAAGGTGCAGACCATCCCCAGAAGAAAGGGTAGTCCAATCTAGAAAGTTTGATGCCTTGTGAGCTACTTCTGGTAACTGGTGCATATGGCAAAATACATCATAGATGTGCTAGTTTTTAACACTGGCTTAACACTGAAGAGTCAGGCTGTGGTTCATTAGGGCCTCTGGCATCAAATCCATACAAGGATTAGGTTATGGTGGTCACAGCTGTTTAGCACTTAATGTTTCAGGTGGTTAAAAGAGTTCCATGAAGTTTTAATTCACTTGAAACCTGTTCATCTTACAAATATTACTTTATATGGTGGAAACTGAAAAACTTGGAAGTTTTTCATTTTCCGCCATATAACTCAGCTGGGAGTCAGGGGGCTGTGGAGGAAGGGTGCCTTTGGAGCCTCCCAGCCAGCTGGCCTTTATCGTGATGGTATCATTCATATATAAAACATTGAATGCAGTCTGTTCAGTTGAATGCACACAGCAACAGCTGATCAAACAGCCGGTTCATACTATGCGTTATGATTACCCGGATAGTTTGCATATAAACTTGCGTCCTTTTCCGCTTGAGTGATAGATTTGTGTTTGAATGAATTAACTATTGGAGCAAGATACTGCTTTTGTTCCAATATGAGGTTGTTTGTTTTTTTTTTTAATGAGGCTAGCTTGGCCAGAGGCTGAATCAGTGAGTTATGCTAAATAGTGAGCACAAATGAGGAAAGGAAAGAGTGCAAATTCTATTTTACACCTTTGTGGTGGTTTGACCTTGACTAAATGCCAGGTACCCACCAAGTCACTCTATCACTTCCCCCCCTTCCCCCTTTTTTTCTCAGCAGGGCAAAGAGGGGAAAGAAAATAAGATAGGAAAAAACCCACAACCCTTGTGGGTAAAACAAAAGCAGTTTTAATATAAGCACAGCAAAGCAAAGGTCCGCTCGCAGAAGCAAAAAAAATAAAACAGATTTATTCTCTACTTCCCATTATCAGGCGCTGTCGGGCCTTCTCAGGAGCAGGGCTCCCGTACGCGTAGTGGTTGCCTGGGAGGACCAAGGGTGACCCCACCGCCTCCCTCCTTTCTCCCAGCTTTATACTGAGCAGACGTCATATGGTCTGGAATATCCCTTTGGTCAGTTGGAGTCAGCTGTCCTGGCTGTGTCCCCTCACAAGATCTTGCCCACCCTGTCCCACTGGGGGGAAATGTCGGAGAGAGCCTTGGTGCTGTGTAAGCCCTGCTCAGCAGTAGCCACAACACCAGGGTGCTTCATCCTTCCAGCTCCCAACGTAAAACAAAGCACCATGAGGGCTGCTATAGGGGAAGACCAATTCTGGCTCAGCCAGACCCAGTACAACCTTAGATATTTCTTTTTTTCATCTATGCTTCCTTCACCTTTTTTTTTTTTTTTTCCATGCACTATATCAGAATGCTTCAAACCTAATGGTAGAATTTTGTCTTTCGTAACACTGATGTTTTTATGAGCTGTTTGGCTCAAACTTTCCTGAGTGTACTAGGAGATGGAAGGAGGACAGTCACTTGAAAATCTTCTCAGTTGTTCCCTTTTGAGCTTCTCTGGATGACACCTGTGTTCTCAGCCTTTGGTGTCTCAGACAGGGAGTGGTTCATCCTGAGCTGGCTATCAAGAAATGAAGTGGTCTTTTTAAGCTGGCTGTCATGTAAATTGATTATACATGATGCTGAGATATGGTGGGGTTCATCTTTATTTTTCACGTATTCAGATAGGTAAAATGTTCACAAATCTTTGTAAGCTTTACAAGCTAGTAGTATCTAGCCTCTGTGTGTGTGTACGTGTACACTTACCTACTTGTATACGTGTGCTATGATAATGATGGGAATTTCCAGAGATTCACTGGGACATGGCTTGGTGGATATTTGAAAGTGACAGTGAGATATGCTTAATATAAATCCACAATTAGTAGGTGCAACTGAGTGAAAATAGTTAGCTGAAGATCAAGGAAAACGTGAAACAAACCGGATAGCCGTGGAATGAGAGCATGGTGGCTCAGCTAGGGGCTTTGCTAGCTGTCATGAGAAGTGACCTTCTCTAGATGAATGCCTGTGAGTCACCAGATATGGAGAAATCTTGGAAATTACATGTTCCTCTTTAATGTCAAGATATGAGAATGATAGTCTGTTTATTTCTTCAGTTCACATCTTCTATTTGATCATGTATCTTGAGCATTTACTTTTCTCAGGGGACTAAAAAAAATAAATTCTTTTCTTGAGAACATGCTAGACTTCTCAAAACAGATAGGCATTTATCTTCTGAGGCAACTGCTGCATAATTTTGCAGAATTTTCCAGTTTAGGGGTTTTTTTCCCCACATTGTGGTGTATGGAAGGCAGAACTCTTCTTCAGTGTAAATCTGGCTGACATTTTACTTATATATCTCTTCGTAATAGTAATGCTTAAACAGATGCTTTTAGTAAACTACCCATATAGTGCCTCAGCCAGAGTTCACTGTGCTAAGCACTGTTTGTTCTAATGCTATGGTATGTTTGCTGTAGTGCTACCTTTTCCTTCAGTTCTCTTTATCTCCTTTGTTTCTTCCCTCTGTCTGTTGTGTTTTGAGGCAGCCTAGGTTGTAAACTAGCAGAAAGGGATGACCTAAAACAAAGGAGGCCCTGGGATTGGAAGTGTGAGATAATACTGCAGTACAGATGATAATAGTGATGAAATTAACTCTTCTGTATATCCTGGGGCCATAACAAAGGACATGAAAAATCTGGGGTTTGTGTTGTTGTAGTTTGGTTTGTTTTTTTTTTAAAATCTGACTGGAGCCTAGAAAAATACTTACGAGTCTTCCTTTCAAAGTGTGAAGTGGTCATTAAATGTGTGTACTGCTCCATATGTAAGATGTGACATTGAAATAAACAGTATACTGAGTAAATGATTGATAGTAGAAATACCCATCCTTTGAAATGCTGGAGTGCCCAGTTACATCAATCTAAAGTTTCACTGGAAACTTCAAATGTAAAAATGCGAGGGAAACTAAAGGGAAGCCCTGGGCAAGGGCAGAACAGCTGTGGCTTCTGTGCTTGAGCCTGGGCACCACCACATAGAAGGAATTGAGTTTTCACCCAAACGCCACAAGCTGTCTTCATGCTTGGCAGGGCTTGAGCTTAAGGCACCAGCACTTTGCTTGTCTCACTGATAACTGGCCAGGCGCTCTCTATCATTTAACCAGGTGCGATGCCTGAGGCAAATGTAGACTGAATGTTTTTAATGTTGGTTTTAAGAACTCTGCTTAATAAATACTGCTCCCTGAACCACGGATGAATCATCTAGGAGCACTGCCTGGGAGAAGAGATCACAGAAAGTTGGGACTAGAGTGTATGCTCATGTAAAGTCGCATTAACTCATTGGGATGCTCATACTGACCCCAGTGACAGAGTTACAGAACCAGTGCTCAGACAGAAAAACTCATTGCCTTGGCTAGACAATGAAATGCTAACAGAAATAAATTGTATTTGCTCAGAGTGCCATATCTTAGGCAGAAATGTTATGTCCTTTGTACAAATACTTTAAGTAAATGTACATTTTAAGCAGATAGGCAGATTGATAATGTAAACTTTTTCTGGTCCTTGGGGTTTCTGAAACTGTTATTTAATTATTTTATTATTCTTTAAGATTTCGAATGTTATAGGTGAGTGTTCATTTTAATGGCATTCATTGCTGCACAGTGATACAGTTTAGGAAGAGCGACTACTTCTCCTCCCCCTGAAAATACTTATATCAAAAAAGAGTTGCTTTGATACCTTTCACTACTGTTCAGCATGTGAAGGTAAGACGTTGAGAATAACTAAGAGTGACAAGGTTCTGAACTGTAATCTTTGTATCTTTCTTCCATGAGCTTCAGTCAGATATCTAAAGTACCTTTGTAAAGGTGTCCTAAATTAGAGAAGTTAAAAGGTTACCTTTACCCTGAAAGCATATGGATGTAGGTGAGGGGCTAAGTTAATAAAAGCTATTGTTGGGTTGCGGTATCTTGTCCTTGTAGCCCTTTGCTTTTCAGAAGTATTGTCACCTAGACAACTCTTGAAGCATTCTGGATACTGTGTACTTTTTCTTGCAGAGGACTAAGAAAGCACTGTAGCAGGAAAACTGACTATTGTTCATGCTCACCATTTTTGATAGCAGTGTGCCAGCCTGATGTGAACTGGGTTTCAGACAGTGTGTTCTTAGCTACCTCTGTTGTAGTGCTCCTGTTATAATTCTGAGCATATCTTTTGAATTTATAAAGGGAGAGTATTCTTCACAAGAGCAAAATCCCATGACCTTTCCATAGGTTCCAAGTTACAAAAAATGCCTGTATCACCTTAACTCACCCAGACCCTGAGACAATGCTGGTTTTGCTTTTTTTTGTTGTTGTTTTTTGATTTTGCTTACAATCCTTATCTGTAATGCCTTATGGGCATTATTGTCTCAAGCCATTATTTCAATTAAAACATTTTAGTTGGCTAATGATGAGTGACAGAGGTAAAGGTGACCAGTGCCAGGTTCAATCTCTCAGTGGCAGAGCAGTAATGAGATTGTGTTCATTAGAGCAGTCAACACAAACGAAAACAGTGCTACTAAATTGCAGTTTCTAACACAGTAATGCAATAAAGAACCTGTGGAAGATTTGAAGGAGAAAACCCACTGGTGCAAAATGGCTGCTTAGCTGTGCATAAGAACATGCCTTTTCTGTGGTCCTGCCCTCCATCCTTTCAGTACTGCAGCGGTATGCAAACCATATTACGCTAATGGCACTGAACTAACAGGATGTTTTGGGGACATCTCTTAAAATGAGGTCAAAGAACCTGACCTTGAGTATAAACAAGGAGGGGGTTTGTTTGAATTGTAGAGTAATTAGGTCTAAACAACAGCGAACAGGATTCTTCCATCAGTTGATCTATTTTTTAGATGCTAGGAACTTACCCAGTGGGTATTCCTGGTTGAAGGAGTACTTTTCTGCTTCCCCCCACAATTTACCTCAACTGCCTGGAGCATATTCCTCTTTATTTCTTCCTGTTGCCCTAGGTCAAACACTGCAACTGTGTTGACCACTAACAAAAGAGTTCTCAAAAGTTGTTCTGCAGCATTATGACAGGTAGATTTTGTTTCTCTGGGTACAGTGCAGCAGTTTTGGCCAAAACTTTTTATTTGCTGTATGCATTTTATATGTGTTTCTGACCATCAGAAATGGTAAATAAGGTTTACTGTATGAAGACATCTAATAGTGAGGGAAGTTGTGTTTCCTATGTGATCCCACAGCAATACCAGCTTCTTTAACTTTTAGTAGGTTCTGACAGATTTGCTGTTTTTTCTTAACATTTCAGCTACTTTGGGTTTCATGATTTTTGTGAGACTCATTGCTTTCATTAATGAATTCCTGGCCTCTCTAGTCAAAATGAGACTCAGACTCAAGATCAAGAAGAATATACATCTTGAGATTTCTAGAATAACAGCTTCAAGATGTTAAATGTTCATGGACAAAGGTGGTCTGACTAATATTTTTGAATATTTGTGTTAAGAAATATTTAAGTTCATTTACCGTAGTGACTCTGAACTCAACTTTTGTTTATATATAATCAGTTATGGTATGTTTCCTTTTCTTGCTGTCTTGTGGAACATTTCTACATCCCACAATTTATCTATTAACTCCAGGGCAGAGGAACATGCTTGTTCTGTAGGCTAAGTATTACTCCATTTCCAAGGTGCATTTTATGACAGATCCTCATGATAAGCCTCGCACAGTATTTGTTTACTGCCCTGGACCCCATGAAGGTACTCAGGCTCAGACTCCGGTGCTGCGGACTGCTCTGCCTGATGGCTCTAGGTAAAGGAATATCTGTTACCTGACATCTCTGCAGTCAGTGTGGCCAAACAGGTTGAGACCAAGGAAAAAATCCTCAAGAAATTAATCAGTTTGGACTTTATTTACAAAGTATGTTATGTCAGCTACTTCTCACGCAGGCACGCTTGAGCTTTCAGCAGGCTGCCTGGAGGACAACTTGCAATGCAGCTGCTGCCCCTGCAAATACACAGGGGAAACCAGGTGTTAGCCCCTGCTCAAACATGATGTCAAGGGGGACACTGTCAGCAGTTAGCCGAGCCACTGTAGAGCTTATTCACACATGTATATCCAAGTTGTGGAGGCACAACGAAGGTGAAACTCAGGTCCTTGCCTTTTTTAAGTTGTTGGATGTTTCTACTCTACATGTACAGCCAGTGTTTGTATGCAGAGCCCAAGTGTCTGACATCTGTTACAAATGGTAAAACTCCCCTGAGCAGTACATTGTAAACATATCTTTGCTTTCAAAATAAATGAGGAGGAGAAGAGATAAATATCAGCAAATTTCATGAATCTGAGGAAATTCAGGTGAGCGACATGTACGTTTTGCAGTAAGTTAGTACAAGTTAGTACAGTATGATGGCAGCCTTTCTTCCTGCTCAACTTATAATTTTAGTTGTGAAACAAAGAGCTTCACTCAACAGTCAGAATTGAGTGTAATTGTTAAACAGGTATTCTTTATTTGCAGCGCTGGACAGCACTGGGGATCGCTCCACGGGTGCCACACCTGCTAACAAAACATTCTAATACACACAAAAAGTATACCTATTCATCAGATTTATTAGGAAAGGCAGTCTTATGCTAGTGGATTCTCAGAATTCATTTACACAGTCTAAGCATGCGTAGTAAAAATAGAGCGAGGGTCTTCTCACCTCCTTAGTGGTTCACATAGTCTGCCTCACATCATGATAGTTCCATCACATCACTATCCGTTAGTTGAACTTTAGGTTTCTGGTGTCCATATGTGGTCATAGAGTTACCTCTACTTGTTTTTTAGGTTCCTGCTATTAGTGATGTACTCGGGGAGTTTTCCAGACTGTCCAAAGTCTGTCTTATCTTCACTAGGCAAAGGAGTTAAAGCTTTCAAAGCATCTTACAAGTAGGTAGTGACTATAGAGGGTAGTTAGGGAAAAAGTATAAATGAAATTACATACATTGCAGTAAAATACGGGAAAAATAAAAGCTAGTAAAACACAACTGATGGTTAATGTTAAGACTAAATATCCTATTTTACAGCTCCCTGTATATTAGCAATTTCAAGTATACTTGTAGCAACTTCAGTTGGAGGGTGAAATTTTTAAGTAAACAATTTTTTGACAGCCATCTTAGAAGCAATTAAATGCCAGTGGCTTAGAGGCTCTTTCTTTGCTCCCTATGTGAATTAAATTTTAGAATTTGTAGATGACTTTCATAATTACGTACACAAGCGAAGACTTTTTTTTTGTTCTTAGAAGGGAGATAATAATATGGGGGAACATGATAAAGTAGTGAATGATACAGAGAAAGTACATCAGGAAATAACAGGAATGCAGTAAACTTTATTTACAGCTTTATAATATATTCCCTTCCAAGTTACCCACCCTGTCCCTCATACCCTTGCAATGGAATTGGGTGTAGCTTAAGGGAGAACTAAAATCTTGCTGATGGGCTTGCTGTTGTGTATTGGTTGTCTAGCTGTCCAGAGAATATCAGAAGTATCCTGCAAAAAAAACCCAGCAACTAAATGGAAGAAGACACAAGTATCATTTAAAGGTGTATCAGAATTGCAACTTCCAGTCATGTCCTTTCTAGTGAAATTTTTCTGAAAATGCTAAGGTTAAAAGAATATTTCAGTATATTTGCTGACTCCAGGCAGAATCAGACTGGTATTACAAAATTTCAATAACTTTAAAAATAAATTATTTTAAAATGATTTTTAGATAATCAGATGTCTTTGGTTGTAGGGCTTTTGTGATTTTTGTAACATTTGTCAATCCAAATACAAGTTTGGATTCTGCCCTAGCACAGAAATTTAAGATACTCTCTTAAAAAAAAAAAATAAAATCTGAATTAGTTGTTCTCTTACTGTAAGAAAGCTGTTAATGTTAGGAAGTGAGGTTATAATGAGGCTGTTTAATCAAATGGTGCAATTTAAGATGTTTAGCAGGTACAGAGATGTCAGACAGGAAAGAAATAAGTTGGAACTGAAGATGAAATAATTATTGTGATTATTACATTCAGGTAAGATCTATGTGAATGAATGATTTTCGTGGCTTGAACTTGCATTATAAGATTCTGGGGGAGGCAATCTCTCACCAGTATCTCTAAATGGCTGCATTTGGGTACCGGGTTGCTATGGTAACAGATGAAGGCTTGCCCGGTTAAACATCCTCTAAGCACAATGGTATTTTCAATCTGGGGCTTCAAATAAGACCTATCATCTTTGCTTCTTTGTTGTTTGCATTAATTATCTCCCTATCAATTCTCTGAGCAGAACTGCAGGTGAGGCTGCTTAACTGTATGTTTTTTGATATATATATATATATGTATGTATGTATATATATGGCGCTCTGTTGCCCCTTGAAGAAAGCTGACCTGCAATGGAAACTGGACCCAATTATTGTCCTCTGTGAAGTGATAACAAAAGTGGTTGAGCCCTTATATTGCAATTCAGACCTGATTCTGTTGAAATACTCCTGGGGAGGAGGGGAAGGTGCCATTGGGTGGCAAAACGTTGTGTGCACAAAATGGGAGTAACAGCAGCATCAGTCACGTTTTTGGATGAACTTACATTTGAATGCAGCTGTCTGCCTCACTTGTGAGGAATGGGGGCAGTATTAAAGACCTGCCTTTTCTTAGTGATGTGCAAGAGAGTGAGAGGTAAGCCAGAGGCAGTAATGAAATGCGAAACTTGTGAAGGGTTAAACTTCTCAAGAGGAGATCTTACATCACATATGACAGATTTTTCCAGGCTTTGCTTTGCAGGCTTCGTGCCTGCTCTGTTTACAGCAATTAGAGTACTAAGCACAGAGAGGCCACTTTTGACTCTTGCCCAGAAAAGAGGTTGTGGTTTGTAGGAGTTTCCTGCAGCAAGTTTTAATTTCTAAAAAGCAAACCTCGACCTTCTGACCCAATATTCATGTGCTAGTATTCATTTCCATCTTAATATGTTTTTGCTGCTGTACCTGGAGCCCTGTCTGTCCTTGTGTCACTTTTGCTCGGGGGTCTCTCCCCGCAGCATCTAGTCTTCGTGCTATTAATATAGTAACAGTCCAAGAGCCCATTTGGGGTCATAGGTCCAGCTCCAGGGAACAGGTATGGGATGATATGGCAGTACTGTGATTCCAAATGTGTGAGATACCAAAAATAGCAACATTCCCACCTGTCAGTGTTGCACTGTAATGTGGTATCTGTGACAGCAGTCTTGCCTTATCCTGTACTGTGCATACTGTGAGACCTAGTCTACTCCTTTGCTGTGCTGTCTGACTCTCCTGAGCTTTTGCCTTCTCCCACCTTTTTCCCCAGTTATGTGTTTGTGATGAGGGAGAGGATGAGCTAGAGGTTGGCTGTGTTCCTTGCCTTTGACAACAGTTATCTGCATAATTTCTCCAGCGAACTTTGGACCAGAACAGAGCCATCATGTAGGTGAGAGAAGGGGCTGGACCACCAGCCCTTGCAAAGAAGTGGTAAGGTGGTGCTTAGTTTTGGGAATCCTGTAGACTGCAACTTCCACTAGAGTCAAGCCCCAGGGACACATCACTCCGCCTACAGAGATCTGATGTGCTGGAGGATGGGCATGAAGGAGTGTTATGGATGGAAGTATCTTACACAGTTTTGATTTAGTAACAATTTAAGATTTATTCATGTTGTGCGGTAGATAAAAAGTTAAATTTTAGTAGCACTTAATGGTTGTTTAATTTAAAGATTAACAAAGTGATCCAGTAAAATATATTATGAATAAAATAGTGACTTGATTACAGATTCGAGAATGACAAGATTCACACTAGCTTACTACTGGATATTCTAAATCAAAAAAAAATATATGTGTATATATAAATACTGAAAACATACGCACACACAGAGATGTGTGGAAGTATTTGGATATCCAGTGAAATGTATAGACATCCACACTCATAAAGGCAATTGTGCATATTTAAGCATATAGATAAGTAAAGAATTGGGTGGAAGATGCTAACCTATAGTTAAAATTTCCCTTTTCTTGAGTTTGGAGCAAATACTCACAGTGCATTGGTATTCTCAATTGGCAATAAGTGAGTGTCAAGAAGAAGATGACTTCACCCTGACCTTCCATTGGCTTATGGGCAGATGATCTTCAAAGATGTCTGAGCCTGAGAGGCATCCCAGCTAGGGGGAGATGCTGGTCACAGCCCACTGAGATCCAGGAAAGCTCAAAGGGTCTCGCTTAGAATCACTCTTTATAGGGTCTGAGATAATTGAATTTTGTCAGGTACTTTTCCATTTCAGCCCAACTTGGATGATGGAATGTTCTGGTACTTCCTACCAATTGCACAGGCCCAGAACTTGGTAGATTTTGGAGTTCTGGTATCAAACCCTTTGGGCCACAACACAAGTACAGATGTATTAGGCTGTCAGAAGGTATTGATAGTCTGTTCCTATTGTTCTTTTAGTGGTTAGAGAGGTGAGCAGAAGCCAGGTGGGCTAAGGGAGTGCTTTAACACTCTCATTCCCTGCCTTTGTCATGGTTCTCAAATGGTAGGAGAGGAGGGGACTGGAACCAGGTGGACGAAGGGGGCGCCTTAGTACTCTAGTCTTTCCCAAGCCATTTGAGTTGACACATGGTCTGTTCCCAAGCAACAGGGGAGGTAGGAATCAGGAGCACTAAGGGAGTGCCTTTATGCTCTGGTTCCCTACCTTTCCCTATTCTTCTTGGGTTGGCATGTGACCCAAGGGGGGGAGGAAATTTCGCTAAGCACCAAGCAGCCTAAGGGGGTGAGGTTTGCACCACCACAGGCAGTGAGATAGTAATGATCCCAATCCTCCCCTCAACACTGGTTTGGTTTTTTTTGTTTGCATCGTTGAAGAGTAAACTGTTACTCATCTAACAGTTACATCTGTGAATGTGTGGAGAAAAAAAAGGTGGCACCTGCCTCAAAATAAACAATAGGGTGTAAATAATCGGTAGGTGGAATAGAGCTGATGAAAGGTGTGTAAGAAAACAGGGAGATGGTATCTGGGCTGACTACCGTGCATTGGCTGCGTTTCTTTTGAGTCTGGAGAGCTATCCTTTCACAAGCTTCTCTGTCTATTCAGCTCTTGGGAATAAACTGCCTTTGTTCCCAGCTGTACTGAAATGTTTATTCATTAGATTTTAATAAAGAAAGTCAAATCTCATATTCCTTAATCAGTGTTTGTAACTGAATATTATTAATTGTTTAGTCAATACCTGTTAGTATAAGCTGACAGAAACCTACAGTGACAACAGCCTTCAGATTATGTATTCATTCTGTAAATTATTAATAACTACTATTGATCCTCTCCCAGCTGATGAAATATTTGTCTTTTTTGAAGAGCAACTTACTTTTTTTTTCTGTAACTGGTAAGCTATATTTATTTAGGGGTTTTGTTGCCTGTTTTTCCTTTGGAGGCCAATCTCTTTTTGCAAGCTGTTTGAAGGGGTGGTCCATGTTTGCATACCATGACTGTTTTCAGTATTTTGTTCTTCCTCAGTATCTTCAAATATTTGTGAGTGTAGTCAAGGCCACTGATCCAGCCAGATGTTTTTGCAATATAAATTCCTCAATGAGGAAGTATGGCAAGACCTTTATCAGTGTCATTACTGGTTTTCTCACTAACATGTGAAAACCCAATATAAATAAGCCCATGGAGCTAGAAATAAAAGCAGGACAGTGTGATCTTTTAATGGAAATATCTGCTGCCTTTCTTCAGAAAATGTCACATCTTTTAGATGGATGAGTCTACACCATTGTCTCTTTTTTTTACAGATGGGGAAACAAAGACCTTAAGTGATTTAATCAATACAGTGCAGTAGGTTCATTGCAGTGCTGGGAATAGGACCTGGTTCTCCCACTCCCAAGCCACTAGTTGACGATCAGGATGTTCTGTAGCACCTTTAGTAATGCTTATTAATATCCTTTCTCTATCCAGGACTGCTATATTTTCTTCATTGTCATTTCATTGAGCCATGCTAGCTTTGGCCATCTGTTTCTCCTGCCAGCACTTTTGCCATTTATTCCATGGCTGTTGGAGAACGGCTTGCAGAGAGCAAGGCCATGGGTCTCTGCTGGAGCTGATTGCAGCCATCTGAGGTAAACAAAGGAAAAAATCCAGGGTACAGTTATGCTAACAAAGGACTGTTATGTTAACAAAGAGAGAAACTGAGGTACACAGTGGCCTTGATGGTAAAAACAACCTTGGGAAAAAAGGCAGGCCAGAAGAGGGAAGATGTTGTGACATACCTGAAATGCCACAAGGGGCTGGGATATTATAATATAGCTTTTTACATGTATCCAATAGATTTGTGAGTAGTATGCATGATTATTGTAGAGTGCTTATATAAGGTGTGATTTCTTTCAATAAAGTTGAAGCTTGCTCTATCATTCACATTGAATCGGCTGCTTGCTTCCTCTGCCTGCCGCACATGGCTGCCTTATGCTTGGAACAAACTGCTTGGACAACTCCTCCTCAAAAACTACGTGTACTGGGACACAGAGAGGAAACTAATTGCCTTCTGATGGTGACAAAGCAAAAAGCCAGAAAAGATGGCTAAATTATGATGTATGAGTGTGGCTTCTAGCCTGGCCTGTGCTGAACTTTATTCAACGCATCCTGTTGGTTCAAGAGGATGACACAACCCTTTAAAATATAACACTTGCCATCACTCATGTGTCCAAAGTCAGAATCTCAGTTTATACAAATCTGAGTTTGTGTGCTGAAGTAAAAGGTAGACATGATATTAAGAAGTTGAGAAGTTGTATTCCCTCCATGTTGTGCACTCTTTCTAATTCCCTTCATTTCCATAGTGCTTGACACGCTTCCTGCCATGCCTGACACTGATATTTTCCTCTGCATTTATGAGGTTTTATGGCATCAGAACAAAATGAGATGGTCCCTCCTATATTCCCATTTTTCCTTCCCTTGGTGTCTCAGCTTCAAGAATTGCAATATGAAAATAAAAGTGTATGAAGAAAATGGATGAAGAATTAAATGTGTTTTTTGTGACTTACCCATTTTTTTAATTCTTCTTGCCACACACAAGTGCACATTGTCTCTCTTCTGAGTCAGGCCATGTGACCTGACTGTGTGGGAACTTTGCTAATGCGCTTCAAAATATTCAGAGCTGCAAGGCAGACATATACAACAAGCTTCAGGAAAACTTGCAGTTTGCAGCGGTTCTAATAAAGCTTCACTACTTCTTTTTTTGTTGAGGTTATAAAAGATGATGTGCGGATGTTAGAAAACAGAAAGATGTCCTCCCCAGGTTCTCTGCCTGGCTGGATGACTATCATAACAAGTGCTAGCTTATGCATCAGAAGAGCTGACCATGTGGTGCAAAAAGTGCTCAGCATATGTAAAATTTGACCGCAAACCGTTTTAATATGTGGCTTCAGTTCCATTTCATGACTACTGGTTTGTTTTAATTCCACCTCACCCCCCTGGCAAAGTGTTTGAACGAGAAGTTCAGGATTTGGATGGAGTGCTATGTGAGTGTTTACATGTCAAGTCACAAAAGCCATGGGGTGCATATATAGAAGTATTCTTTAATTGTTTTTCTTTTAATCTTTTAGGTCTCTCAGCAGCCAAACTGCTGACTGAGTCAGGCTTGAATGTGGTGTTGCTGGAAGCCAATGACAGAGTTGGTGGAAGAACTTTCACCGTAAGGGTAATTCTCTCCAAACCCATTTATACTATATATACTATACATATGTATAATTATACACATATATGTGTAAGTATATATTTATGTTTAGTATACATACATATATATGAATAGTGTACATAAATGTATTTATTTATCTTTCCTGCTAGAGAACCTACTTGAGGGAAAATTTCTAGAGCGCTAGCAGGTGGGAAATTTCATGATATTGTACCAGTAAGAGTAAGGAAAAGAATGGCATGATGGTGGAGACAAAATATTTCCATGTGATCTGCATGCTCTGGAGTCATCAGTTGTTTCCTCTGGGAAGGAGAGCATGAGTAGCTAAGTTTCAAAATCATTTCCCCAGGGAGAGATACTGGAGAAATCTCTGTGAAAAAAAACCTGTAAGGCTGATGCTGTGAAAAGCCTTGAGCTGAACCGAAACAGGCCCTGTGAGGAGTGACATAGGCTAGAGGAATGGCAGGGTTGGCTGGAAACTAGAACCAGGATGTCTCTCCTCACACCTTTACCTTCTGCCCTACCTTGACATGGAAGACCATCTCCCCCTTGCTCATTAGAAAATCTTAGCTGTGCTACTTTTTAGTACAGTCTGTTTTGAACTAGTCATTGGCAAGATGCCTGACTGAGCAAAAACCTCACAAGATGTGTCTGTCCTTCTCTCTCTGCATCAGGCTCTTTCCACTCGTGTTTGTAAAGGCTGTAATGTAACAACAGGCCAGCTAAGCTGGTTATGAAACCCTTATCTGAGATTCTCGGTAATCGCTGCACCAGAACTCTACCAAAGAATTGAAGTTTTCCATGGGGAGACGAATCTTGGCCAAAATGCTCTGGGAGTGTTTAATTTAAAGAATTTCTCTGGATTGCTCTTTTAACCTGTGTGCTATGTACAAAGGATTTACAAAGAGCTTATCTTTTTTTTAATCCTTTTTTTTTTTTTTTTTTCCCTTTTGTGTGTTGTGTGTGTGATAAACTAGAATAAGCAAGTTAAATATGTGGACCTTGGAGGAGCTTATGTGGGGCCAACACAAAATCGTCTCCTGCGGTTATCTAAAGAGTTAGGAATAGAGACATACAAAGTGAATGAAGTTGAGCACCTGATACACCATGTCAAGGTAAGATGCCCTCAAGGATCCTGCTATAGACAGGCAAGTTGTAGTGATCTCCTTTCTCATTGTTTTTCATCCATGCTACAGTGGAGTATACCTGTTTAAGTATGCACCATTTGAGTTGCTTGGAGAAAAATGAGTATGTTGTTAATGAAGAACTCATACAAATTACTATATGTATGCACATCTACCTGTGTACCCTGTAGATGCATCCTGTTAGCTGATGCCTTGATTCAGGTCTGAACTTTTAGTTAAAAGCTCTCAAAAAGCTTCATTGTTAATGGACAATACAACTGTGACTTTGTAGAGGTAGTGCTCATATACACTGCCCAAGGTGTCGGAAAGTCCCTTTCAGAAATCATAGAAGTATCTTCTATCAGGCTGAAAGTTTCTCAGGATGGGCTTCCTAAACCAGTGACCATTATTATCCTGACTGGAAGAAATGTGAGAGGTTAAGTCTGGGGAAAATAACATGAAGAGGAGCAAAAGGCATTGTAATAGTAATAGCAAAAGACTCTGGGAGTCAAACGTTTTTTGTGGGGGCAGATCTAAACGATCTGTTCATAATCTGAAACAGGACAGCTATGGCAAAGCTGTTAAAAAGCCCACGTATTCTCAGTATTTGTACTGTGCTTTCTCCAAAAGAGCATCCTTCCTCCTTTCCTGATATAGAGCAGTGTTGCACTCCCACAGAAGGGAAACTTTCTATGTTAGTCCTGAGGAAATTAACATTGAGTTTCATTATATACTTATGAAAAGCCATTGTGCAATAACTGTCAAAATATTTGTCAGATAGTAGTTGGTGTTTGATCAAAGGTTAAAGAAAACATAGGCAGATTTAAAAACAGCAATGGAGAAAAGGTGTTCTGTCATGTTTTCCAGTACTTTTTCCACTCAATTGTTCTCAAGTTCTCAAAGAAGTATGTCCTCAAAGTGACTTGCTGTGGTGACTGTCAACGATTACTTCTGCAGTAGAACTGATGTGTCCATACCCACATTCTGTTCTGTTTTGTGTGCCATTGGCATCATTCTCAAAGCCAAATTTTCTGCTTGTTTATACTATTTAGCCTTCAGAGTCTCCTCAATAGCAATAGGAGGTCATGCCATGAAGGAAAACTTAATGGTAGAAGACAATTGACATGGCCAGTCAGGATGACCAGTTCTCAGGACAACCTTGCTGTCCTAGCATGGGGACATTGCAGAATGCTGCCAGAAGTCACTGAAGCCAAAGCTGAAGCTGACATGTGGGCCTGATTTATTGTCAGCAGTCAGTCAAGCATGGCCGCTTGTTTGGTAAGCCAGACCCCATTTCCTTTGAGGATCTTTAGGAACCAGCTTGTGGGGGTATATTGCTATTACTCTGCTGATTGAAATAGCCTTTTGTTTTCCACCAGGCTTTAAGAGTGAGGAAAACAGAGAATGGCACAAGAGTAGAAGCTTGGGCTCTTGAGAAGGATAATCTGTTTTTCCCTTGGCCACAAGTGTCTGATTGCACGAGTTGTCAGAGGTTGTGCATAGCTTTTCACCATCATCTGTGGATACCTTTTAGCCCAGGGTGGTGAGTGCTGGTGTGAGCCAAGTCTCTCAGCTTTCTTCCCTACCCAGCACTGATAAGATTTGCTGGTATTCAAGGACATATCCCAGGCTGGCAGAGAGGGGCATGCCTTGGCTTTGTCTGTATGTTGGACATAGAAGGGGCCTTGAATTGGGACACTAAGGCATTATGGCCCAAGTCCCAGGGAATCTGTATGCTAGTATGACTTATATCCAGAAATCCAGAGATGAGGGAAGCCATTCCGTGCCTGGGGCATTTGAGCCATCCAAGACTTGGAGATACGGGGTACATGCTACTTTGGTTAATGCCTGCATCTGGGCAGACAGGTCCTGGGGGAGCTGTGAGGAAGGCTGAGGCCCTAGGCTTGCTTCATATGCCTGTGCTCAGACCTACTGAGTGATACTCATAGATGACAGGTTATCCCTCTTACATATGCCAGGGGGATGGACCATCCATGGCAATTTGATGCAGGCAGGTAGCTCGGTCTGAGTGCTGGCAGGCATGTGTGAGATTGGTACTATGCCTTACACAAAGCCATGGAGAAAGCTGCCCTGGAAGGGACCCTTGGAGGTTCCTACTCCACCCTGGGCTTGAAGCAGTGTCTACCTCATAGTTAGGTCAGGTTACTTGGGGCCGTTCCCAGTCAAATGTTGGAAGTCTTCAAGGAGAGAGATCCCACGTGCTGGCTGAGGTGCTCCCAGGACATGCTAAGAGCCTGCAGGTTGGATTCAGACAGTTTGTAAGCTCAGGCTCACAATGTTGCTGCCTGTAGGAGAGCTCCTGAAGAGAAGAGGGAGAAAGGTGTGTGCCAGGACTCCCTGGTAGCCAAGCATGAGGTAGAGAGGAGATATTCCACAGGCAGTAGCACCTCCTTTGAATTTTCTATTTTCATTCATTGTAAATCTTTTCTTTCCTTCTTGCTTCTGTGTTTGTACAACTGTGGAAAAAGTATGAGTTGAGAATTACTCACAGTTAAATAATTGGAACGTGACCACTATATAGCAGACATATGCATTGTTGTGTGGCCAAATCAGTTTAATAATCTTCAGCCTTTTGCATTTCATCTCTAATACATTCCTTACAGGTCTCTCATTTTCAGCCACATGGTTTGCCCATGCTTTCCTTGCAAATGAACAATGCTCTCATGTGCACCCTGAAATCTAAGCGGTACTCTCAACTCATAGCTTGCAAACCAGATTCCAAAATATATGAAGGTCTGTTGCCCCTATGTGAATTTGAATTCACGTGCTGACCCAAGCTTTGTGACTGTGCCCAAATATAATTAAATTCTGGATCACAAAATTCTCTGAATCCAGAGAGACAGTGAAACCTAAAGGTTTTAATTCTTCTCTTGCTACACAATCAGGCATCACAGTGCATCTTGTAAAATCAGCTGCTGTTTTTACGTATACCCAAAGGCAAAATCAACTCCTTCATAGTTAATTAAATTCCTTTTAGAGGCTTTTTAATACAAGTAATATATGCAGCCTCTTTGTACTACAAAATGCAAAGAACGCATTTTGTTGATCTCTGGGTGGGTCTCTACTAATTAGGCTTTACCAATTTGATTGGGTTGTGTGGGTTTTTTTCCCCTTTAATCTTTTTTAATGTCAGGTTCTATTGTGAGATTATTTTTAGTTGTGCTTATATCGTGTGTGATATCTTCACAGAAACTCAAAATTATATTTCTTGCCCTACATATTTTTTCTTTCCCTCCACTTATTAAGCAGCCTTTTTCATGGTCTTTGAAAGGAGATTAGTATGTTCTTTTCATTTGTGTAAATACTGGTTCATCAGCTTTAGTGAGAAAATTAGTATAGCTCTGCAAGTAGTATTTGGTAGGCAAATTGCTGCCTGAACACCATTGCTTTTCAATAGTATAACTGAAGTTAGGTTCATAAATCCAGATTTAAGAAGCAAACACAGAACTATCTGGTAAGTCATCATCTTCTAACAGTCCTTCTATTGGACTGGTAGGCAGATGTAGAACACTTAAGGTAACTTTTTCTTAGCTGCCCAAGAGAGGATTGAGGACCTTACCTTAGATAGGTAGATTTGCAACTTTTGTCTGGTGGTGTTTATTTTCCTCACCAAAAAGACAGCTTTTGTCTTAGAAAAACAAGCCAAAGTACATATAGTCCAGGTAAATTTTATCCTGGAAAGAAGTGTTGAAATGTAAAAACATGTCAATTATTGTGAGGGTTCAATTATCAACACGTTTTTGTTGATTTGATGACTCAAATTACACTTCACTTCTGTGCAGTCCCAATAGTCATGCACACTTCCTGCATTTTAAAACACAAATTTATCAATGCTATCAAATCATTACTAAGAAAGATAACTGTGGAACTGGTTTACTCTGCTACACTAAATCTGTGTAAAAAACCATTTCTTTGTATGACTGGTTTGCCACATTAATCTTTTTAAAACTTGATTCCTTCATATACAGTAAGGATGATTTACTCTTTGTTCTGCTGTGGTGCCAGCTGAGCATCCCCTGATCCCATTTTTGCTGATGGAAAACTTGCATGAAAACCTGTCAACATAGACTGGAAGCAAGACTCCTTACTGGCTATGTTAGACAAACAAAGCTGGTTTCTCAAAATATACTCATTACTCTGTGGTAGATCCCCCCTCATCCCTGCAATATTGATGCTCCTTGTCATTTTTTTCCAGATGTTTTTTCCACTAAAAAACTTTCTTTGCGATAACACCATGCTCTTTCCTGGAATTTTCCCAGATTATAGCATTTTTGCTAGAAAGTGGTAGTAACGCTTATTCCTTTTAATCTCTGTGTTGTCTCCGTGCAGACTGCGGATAGTGCTAACAGCTGGCTTAGGTGTGTTGCAGCTGAAACACTTCTCATGTGGTTATAATTGAAATAAGTCCTTCTAGGTGTTTCCTTAGCACAAAAAGGCACGCTTGGCATTGTGCACAGCCGGGAGGGTCTTTCAGGTTAAAATGCTGGGTGAAACATGAAGCATCCCCTCCCTAGTCATTGGATAGGTTCTTGACAGTGACTTTGCCAATACCTCGTTACCTCAATTAAGTTCCCCATAAGAGGAGGGAGTTTCCTTGTACCCATTCATCTGCCAGCAGCGCTGGCTAGAGGTCTCTGAATGTATGTCATGTGCTCTTTAGTTTAGCACCGCTTTCATACAAGTGTATGCAATTGTCATTTCTGGGCAGGATGCTAATGTGAACCCTGTCTGCAGCACATCACTGAAGGCGAACATTTAATCTTAGACACGCAGTACTTTTAACTAGGACCACAAATCTGCAGTAATGTTATCAGGTTACATACTGATCTACAACAGATCTGCAGAAAAAAATTTTACATCCCTCTTGGGTGTCATTCATTTTCAGCACTATTGTGCTTATTAAAATGCAGTTTGCTGTGGTCTTGTTCATGAATAAAAAATGTGATGGTCGTGCTGTATTGGGATCTAATTAGCAACTGGCTAAGTGACTGCTGTATCTAAAGTTACAGAATTTAGTGTTTTTTCTCTGTGATACCAGTGATACATGTGCTGAAGCTAAGCAATATGATTTATTTAAGCTTCTGACTGCTTCTCTGCAAATCTAAGAGCAGTATCTCCTGGTGTAGCCTGTAGTATAGAGCATAACAACTTAAATGGGTTTTTGAATGACTAGATAAAAGTGCTTTCATTTTTCTTTGTATATCTTAATTACAGTGCAGTCAGAGAACAAAAAGTTTGTGAGACTTTTGGTTGCCATCAATTTAAGCAAGGCGAAATGGTATCACATCTTTTGTTTTTTCCCCTCTTTGATAGCAATTTGTAAGGAAGAATATGGGGAACTGAGAAGAATACATCTGAATCTTTAAGAAGCTGGGCATTTGGTGTCTTGGAAAGGAAGAAATATAAAGATGCTTAAATTTCCACAGAGCCTCGGTAGTTTCACATGTCGTTACTGGAATGCAGATCTGTTATTTTAAATCTTTACTAGACATGAGGATGCAGGCATTCCTGTGACAAGATGCTGTGTCATTAATCACACTCAAAAATGAGTCTGAGGATTGAATAGGCTGAGGTTGGTGAAAGCATCTTCCAGATTCCCACAAGGGTTATTCTCCGTGCTGCAAATGCAGAGGAAAGACTGGTCTTGTTTTCATTGGACTTGCCCTGTAAATAAAGGGGCATCTTCCCTTTTTTATGCCAGTCACCTGGCAGTAATTGCAAGAAGGAAGGACTTTTTAATTAAAGGTAGATAATATTTGTATTACAGCAGCCTAAAAGAAGGAAGATTACATACAGCAAATCAGCAAAGTGATCTCTGCCAAAGAGGACTGTAAAGCAAGGTCTTGTGAGGGGTGTTTATTGATCAAGAGGATTGACTGGCAGCTGTGACCTAATGGTAGCATGAGGATGAAAGTAGTAAGAAAAATTAACGGGAAATAAAGTATGCATTTCTTAATTAAATCTGAATGGAAAAAAACTTCCTCAGTCTTAGCCCTTCCAGACCCCCAGGGTCTGTTCCCTAGGAGATAAGGTAAAGGAGCTGTGCTCCCACCTAGCTTATTTAATTCTGGCTGCTTTGAGAAAAGCTTCAATTGCATCTGATTTTAAGAACTGATTATTGTTTCCCTTGAGAAGCTGACTGAGTTCTACAGAAAAACAGAATCAGAGAAATGTGTATTTCATAGAGGAACAGCTGGCTGACCATACTGGGTTTCATATGTCTGTAAAATTTTATGTAAGGTTTCTTTTTTTTTTTTTTATGTGAGAAATTTAATAATCTGGAGTATCTCAGAAACAAAATCGGTGACCCCAATGCTGTCTTCTACTTTAAAGACAGTGTTTTAGTTGTGAGAGAGTGTGTGTGCCCTGTGTGCTAGGTTATGTTATCGATGAGCAGAGCACATTTGATGGTTTTCTCCCAAATGAAACTCCTCTTTTCTCTTGCTTTCATTTGATTTTGCCCTTCTATCTGTTTTGGGGAGGGGAAGGACGCTCTTTTTTAAGACTAATTCTAGAAATACTGAAAAGTTTTCTTACTGATTTTATCGACTTTGTTGGCAGGTTTAATTCAGGTGTTGAAAGCCACACACAGGCCTGGTTTCAGAGAGTATTTAGAACCACAGTCGTTATAAATCTGTGTTTCATAAGACACCTGAATGCTTTTTGTAAAGGTATTTTTAAATGCCTGAAAACAAATAATCTTGTTCTGATAGGAAGAAGACTTAGTTAATTCTTTTCTCAGTTGATTGGAACAAATAGTTATATTTGCTTTTAAATTCAGAGCAGAACCCCAGTTTTCCTTTCTAAATCACTTCAGTGTTGTTGTTTTTCTCATTCTGCCTTTTTGCAGATAAGTGTTCCAGCAATTGTATCATTGCTGTTGTGGAAGAGTGAAGATGGACTTTATTTCTATAACGTGGCAAAACCAAATTGTTTCCAATTAGCTCCTTTCCTTTTCAGGATGTGTGTTTCAAGCCAAGGTGTCTGGCTGTGCTGCAATTTAAATGGACTTACTTTTGCTGATCAAATTTCGCAAAACATTCTGGCATCCACAATTGATAATCTTGAACTAGATGTTGAAAGATATTTGAGTTATATTTTGGTGTGTCTTAATATTGTAGCTTTGCACCCTTAGTTATCCAAATTTTCTTCGGCTGCACTTGTATTTTCTAACCTATATAACTTTTTACCTTTAGGATACTTGTCAGTATAGTAACCAGTTGAGTGTATGAGTTCCTGAACAGTTTCCCAAACAAGGGAACTTCAGTGAAGCTCAACAGTTACAGTAGGCCTGTATACCTCTCTCAGCTTGGTCCATCTAGTTGCCATGTTTTATTGAGAATTATGATTACACGAGAGGTATGGTCCCAAAGACACATATTGTTAGATGCCATGGATTAAAAAAAAAACGCCAAAAGACATCCCCACCCCTCCCCAACCTCCCCCCAAACCAAACCAAAAGGATAGTTTTCCACAGGGCAGCAGATTAGAACCTGAGTATCTGGTACAGGTACAGAGTGATGCTTTTCTGTTTCTCATTTTCCTTCTCACAACTTTTCATCTTACTGTGTCTGTGGTGTATATGAATGACATTACTAAGATTTTAAGTTGAGAGAACAAAGTGTGTGTGATGTACCAGTGCTATGAATCAGCAGAGGGCACCACGTGTCTATAAACCTATGTAACTGTGAATTAACGTGCAGGGTGATACCTCGGTGAAGCTTGTATCAGGTACTCCAAGGTTTAGACAATTTAGCTGAGAGAATATCTGTGCTCATTCACTGATGCAGGGAATGCACCACACCATCTCATTTCTTCCAGTGAAAGGTGACTATATTTATAAGGTGTTTATACCGTGCTATAAAAAATGCATGGATCATTGGCACCAGGGACTTCAGTTCACAATACTGCATCTCACTTGGGCGCTACCTGGGTACATAATGTTTAGGGGAGCATGAAGTTGTCATATGCCTGCAAAAGCAGACTTGCCTCCTGAGATCCCACTCTGCATTAGGATACTGATGGTGTTTCCTGGCAGAGTGTGTCTATTCTCAGCTAGTCATTCATTCTCTCTCACCCTCACAGAAGAAAGTGTGTGGGATCCGGTCCCTATGCCCAAGTGCTGGCACTGATGCTCAAGGGGCTACTACTCATTTGCCATGCTGTGTTTTTTCCCGCTGTAATAACCCATTTTTTATGTCAGCTGTTTGACCTGAAACAGAGCTGGTGTGTACAGAAAGTTTATTTCTGTACTACTTATATTACATGGGTCCAGTGTAACTAAGCCAAACATTGGTTGACGTGAAACAAATGGATGAGAAAATCTATTGGGAACTGTAATATTTGTGACAAACACTGGATTTCTCATTTCCCTGTTTGTTTATTCCTGAGACAGCTGGGTTGTGTGAGTTTCCTCCCTATAGTTTCAGCTTCTTCAGTATGCTTTAGCCCATACTGCAGCAACAGCCTTTGTGAGCAGCAAGTGACCCACACAGTAACAGGTGGACCTCCAGCTGCTGATGTTTTTCTTTTGACAGTGTGACAAGTGTCATTGTGAAACAGTTTCTAAAAAATATATATGCCTGTATTAAATACCACTAATCCCTAACAAAAGAAAGGTAAGAAATATATCTGAGCATTATAGTACTGTGTTGAAATATGTCAAATGATCGGAAGGGATGGTTATTATTGCTGTTTTTATACTGCTCTGATTTAGGTATAAAAATATTTGAAAAGGAAATGTTTTGTGCATCTTGGGGCATGGTTTTCATCCGTATCTTGTTTTTCTTTAGAGATTATACAGCATCAGGAGGTATGGAGAATGGTATTCCCATCAATATGAAAGAAATAGGCAAATTGTGCCTAAATATCAAAAAGGTGGTTGTATTTGCAAAAATGTAAATTCATCAGAAGTAGAGCTGAAATGTTTCAGTGTGTTGGAAACTACTCTGAACTGGGTGTAGTCTTTCTTTGGCGTTGCTATTTTTGTTTCTGTGTAGAGCCCAGTCTTGCAGTCTCTTCTCAAACAAAAATCTGATGACAGCTCCTGGAATTTTGTCTGTGTAGGAAATAAGGATCAGGCCTTAGGTAGTGTCATAGGAGCTCTTGAAGGTAACTTTCACAGGAGACTCCCTAACTTTGATGACTGTTTCTGTTTTTCCAGGTCGAAGTTTGTCCTTGTGCTTTATGAGACTTGTCACCCCAGATTTCTTCACAAGAGACATACCTGAGATTTCCCTTTCAGCAGTTCATATGCAGTGAAATAGAAGAATACTAAAACAAAGATAGGTTTTGTATGTCTCTTAGCCGTGCACTCATGAGGAAGCACCACAGGGAATTTTTAAGATTTGAGTTAACTCAGAGGGGATAACTCAGTTAGGATTGCCTCTGGCAGAGCAAGAAGCTCAGAACAAAATCAATAAATGGAATAACCCATTCTAATGCTGTTCTGGTTTTCTTGAGCACAGCAGTATACATGTTTCATAAATCTAAGTCTGGGGAATGCTCAAAACCAGACTGACATTCTCTGTGGAATACCTACACACTATTTACACTAGAGAAGGGTAGCTCTGGTGTTCAGAAGACACAGTAAAACTGACTTCTTTCTGCCATAGGAGTTACGGAATTTTAATGTTTCCAAAAAGGCTAAAAGGTAATTACCAACGTGGTTCAGAAGTTACTAGCTGGGACAGAAAAATACTCAGTCTGAGTGCTTTTGCTCTTCTTTCGTAGCCCTTTGGCAGTAGAGTATGAAGGTGTGCCCCAGTTCAAATTAATTTCATTTTAAGGGATTACATAATAGCACCCAGATGTCCATGTCAGGGCCAAACGCTTCTGATGAAACAAACTCATTTAGTTCACCTCCATCTACAAGGATGTATTTTCCGGATTCCATTGTAGTGTATTTTCCTGAGGCTAAGCATGAGAGCTGCAGAAATGTGCTTTTGTTCCATGCTGAATGAAAAAAAGCCTGCATTTTCTGGAGTATTTGTGAACATGTGCTGTGCTGTAATGTCCATTCTCAAATTGGAAATGCTAGGTTTTTAACCTTGGTGCCTCTGGCTCCTGAAGTGACTGGAGATCTGCTCTAACTGTGGCAAAACTTCAGATTGAAAACTTAAAAAAATTAGATGTTTTGGCATTTTGCAAACCATAATCTTTCCTCAAAAGTTCTGCAAAATGAAATAGCTGTTTTGCAGCCACTTTGTCATATGTCCATGTACCAAAGAATTAAATCCTTTCTTCTTACACTTCACTTTCTTCCTAACTTTCATTACCTTGGTGTTTCTGACAAGGATTCCATTAGAGTCCTGTGTCCGTGCAAAGGCTAGGTGAAAAAACAGTTTCTTCTTCACTTTCTCTAGCCTGTTAGGGTTTTTTGTAAACTGATTTTCTCTTATTCTTACCTTTAGCTTTGATTATGTGCTTTACTGCTTTCTAAATATCTCTCTCTTTGAATTAGAAGTCCTCAAGGTTTTTAGCCAGTATTTTACAAGGTTATATCTCATTTTGTTATTTCTTGACCAATCTGTGAGTCCTTTAGGATCCCTTTGTGCCCTTTTATTGTCTCTTCGGGTGCTTACAAACACCTGCAGATTTGAATAATGTGCTCTCTGCCCCTTTCACATTATTAATAAAGAGGCTAAATCAAGTCAAGCATGACACGTCTTTATGTAAGTGGTAATTTGATGATACTTCTTCTCAAGAGGACACAGTGTTGTTGTCGTTACCTGGTTCTAAATATTAAATCTTGATGCAGTATTTCTTTTGAAACCAGTGTAAATATTTTTTAATGATGGATTGTTGTGGCACTGTATTGGATATCTATTAAAAGTTAGTGCTTCTACTGGTTGACGTTCATGCTGATGAAATGCCTGCTTAAATACATCATTTAATGTAAGTTTTGAAAAATCAGCTGTGGCATACAATACGGCCTTTATTGTTTATCTGTTTTATGGAGTCCAGAATGCATTGTGAAAAAATGAGTAACTACATAATGCTAATGAGCGTTTCTTTGTGAATTTTTAAAGCTATTATGCTGCCATACATATAGTCAGCCAGGGAAATCCCATGTAAATAAAATAGCCCTACAAATTACCTGTTGTCTTCCACTCTTAATTAAGTTAGACTGTCTGAATATCTAGTAGTCAAGATGCAGATATATAAAATCCAACTATTAAATATATAATAATGTAATTAGGACGTTAGTATTGGCAACACTATCACACTCTGGAATTTATGGCCATAGGTGTTTGTCATTATTAGTAAATGCTACATTTTGTGTAGGTCTGGGGATTTTAGGTTAGCTGAAACCGTTTTTTTTTCCGGGAAGTCTCAGAGCTATGATTTTAGTGTATAATAAAGCTCATCACAGATGCTTTTGTCTGATTCTGAAAGAAAAAAAACAACAAGCCACTAAATGCAATTAACAGTTCAGTCTTCTTATGAACATTTAGGACAAAAAAATGAAACATATGTTTCTTTCTTTTCAAAAGTAAATAGCTAATTTTTCATCTCAGTTGAGCAATGCTGTTCCATCTCATTTTTTTGATCTGATCTTAGTGTCTCTGCTGCAGGGTTTTAGTTTTGTTGCCCAGAAGTGCCCAATATAAAGTTTGAAGATACAAGGCAGTATCAGTTCTGTACACACCTGACTTCATTCAGTTGTGTATTACACTTAAACTACATATGCAGAATAACAGTATCACAGAATGGTTGAGGCTGGACAGGACCTCTGGAGGTCATCTGGTCCAACTCCCTGATCAAGCAGGGCCACCTAGAGCCAGTTGTCCAAGACCATGTCCAAGCGGCTTTTGAATACCTTCAAGCATGAAGACTCCACAACCTCTCTGGGCAACCTGTGCCAGTGCTCAGTCACCCTCACAGTGAAGTATTTCCTAACATTCAGAAGGAGCCTCCTGTATTTCACTTCATGCCCATTGCCTCTTGTTCTGTGTGCACACATAGACGTGATCAGTTGGAAGCTGTTACATGCATGGATTAAATTTGTGCTTTTTTTGAGTGAACACAACCATTTGGTGCAGCTTCCATAGAAGCCATGATTATGGTTGTATTTAGTTTTAATGATGTTTTTGTTTTGGTTTTGCCTTGTAGGGTAAGTCTTACCCCTTTAAAGGTCCATTTCCTCCTATGTGGAATCCTTTGGCCTACCTGGACTACAACAACCTATGGAGGACCATGGATGAAATGGGAAAGGAGGTATGGCATGAGGAGTTGCAGCTGACCATCTCAGCTTAGCTTTGTCCCCTTGAGAGGTAGAGTGAAGATGGAACTAGGATGCAGATAGGCAAAGCTGCTCTAGCTTGAACAAACCTGGTGCTGGCAAGAGCAGCATCATGCCATGTGTTTTGGTATGCGCTGATGATAAGAGCACGTGTATAAGCGACATCCTGGCAAGCTCTTCTGAAGGCCGTGCTGTTGAGACTGTCTGCAGTCATACCTTCATTTTTCTGGATATAGGAACATTAAGGTTTATGCATGCAATTTTTAGCTTTTGCCTGACAGTTGGGTAAATAATATTTTAAGACGCTGGTAGACCTCAAAGGTATGCCTTTCTCCACCCTCCAATTCAAATTGTCCATTTTAGTTTGTTACCAGTAGTGTATGTTTTCCACTGACTAAGCTACAAGACTTTGTAAGGAGGTTGCTGTTACTTGCATAGAAGAATGGGAGAGATATGGAATAGCTCAGAGACATTCCCCAGCACTGTACTTTGCCTTTCTAGGCAAAGTTCTTAACTCTAAAATTATTTTCTGTTCTTCAATCTAAAAAGAAATAAAACAAGCAAACAAACAACAAAAAACCTAAAAGCATCCACTGTTAAGTTCACTGTATTATCTGCTGGGAATTTGCAGGCTGAATTACCACGTAAAGATGAGATTGTCTGTGTGTGTTGTCTCTTTCTTATGCCACTCATTCATTTGCTGATGACTGCTTTTTTATGTCTCCTTAGATTCCTAGTGAAGCCCCGTGGAAGGCTCCACATGCAGAAGAGTGGGACAAAATGACTATGCAAGATTTCATAGATAAAATTTGTTGGACAAAGTAAGAAACTCTTTGATACAAAATATAATGGCTTATGTTTATAAATGTTAGAGCTCAAAATAAGTGTTACTGCTTTGCAAACAGATATAACTACCACTAGAATACAGCTTTTTTTAAAGAAATGGGGTGAGAAAATCTTGTAATAATGGACCACAACACCTGTCAGTACACATAGTAGATTCTATTCCCATAACTTCTTAGACTAAAATAAAGATAAAAAGAAAGTGCATTTGGGGAGGGTTACTTCTGAAGAGATGGGTAGTACCTTCATCTGTTATGTGCACTTTCCCTGTCTTTACTGTGTGTTTAATATTTAAGAGAAAAATGCACTGGCTACAGCAATTTTTTGACTCAAACTTTTGATGGGAAAATGCACATTTATTCTGTCTGGACCAGCTGATTTTACCAAAGTGCTATAAAAATAACACTTTTTTGAAATGGCACTCAATCACTTTAGCAGCCATCATTCTATTGTTTAACTGCTGCACTATATGCCACCCTGGGAAACTGAAAATGCTTCCTGTTTTTATGTATACATCGAAGCAGTTTTTCTTTACTTGCCATTCAACAATGTTTTGATTGGTTTTCTTTGCACTGAAGAAAAATCAAAAAACGTAATTCTGCCTTGCTGTAAGACAGATTGATTTCTAGAGTAGCATCTTGAGAATTCCTAAGCACCAACACGCAGCTGCTGTGAGCCTGCACAAGCTTGGTGCAGGAGCCTGCTAGTCCCACTTGAGCTGACATCATCGTCAACAGGGGCATTTTTACAGCTTCAGCCAGCCTCTAGAGAGCAACATGATCATTGTTGACGGATAGTAGGATCTTGTCCAAAAACTTCTAATCTGGTTGTTTTGCTTTAACAAGAGTGACAAATGCACAGAAGCATATGGAAAGCCTTTCTCAATTGTGTCACTGTCCATACTCAGTAAAACGAAATAGCAATGTATGCTGGGAGTTCTGCTGGCCATCTGAACCTCTGATTCAGTAAGGAACTGTACAAGGTAGCGAAACTCTATGCATCGGTAGTCATTCAATATCCAATAGCTCACATGACTACAGTCATATTTTTTTCAAACTCTGATGGAATAAGACTTGACATTTTACCTGAATATTGGCATAACTGTCAGCCTCCCTTAATTCCAAGATGCTTTTCAGATTTTATATGTGCATCTCAGCTTGATTTGCCCATTTTGTTCAAGATTTAGGTAACATGCCAAAGAAACTTCCCACCCTGGAAGGTAATGATCCAGAAGGATAATCTTCTACTGTTTCCTCTCATCTAACAGACTCTACAGATTTGCTTTTGGCTAGAGTTGCATGCTGGAAATACCCTGAATGCTTTTGGTTGAAATCATACTGCCATTTCTAGGTAAAACACTAGGAGAAACCAGGGAACCGAAATGCTGAAAAGAAATGGGAGAAGGCAGCAGAAACTAGGAGAATTTAACCACTGTCTAATAGCTTCTGCTTATGAAATATTAATAAATGTGTATACTAATTGTCCCATTAGAAAAAATATCTTTCAGAGTTGATACTTTACAGTATGTGTTTATACAGACAAAAATTGATAAATATTTTCTGTATGATTTTTGGCTGTCAAGAATAAAGCCAGAATACACCCATATTTCAGAAAATGGATCAACATTTTACTTCAGCAGGACTTTGCATTTTTTAGAAAGGACAGAAGATGCCTTTTTTTCTGTGTAGATCTACAGCTGTTTGAAATAATATTTTTGAGTTATGCTTTGCTTTTTTTTTTTTTTTTTCAATTTGAAGACTGAAAAAAGCAACTGAAAATGGATTCTGTACTGACTTTGGAAGTTATTGGTTGCCTAATGCCTGGCATATGTAATACCTATAGAATCTCAGTCCCCGTCAATCACAATGCAGTTAAGCTGAACACCTCCTGTCCATGTCCCTTTAAACTCCTCAGAGTGAGGGCAGAGGAAGTATTTACTTCTCACAGGAGGAATGTTTCCCTGAGCCTTAGTTAGCTTTGTCTTAGTGCACCCCAAAATTTTATACAGGTTTATACAGTAATTTTCAGTAGAGCTGTTATGAAAGCACCAAGTGGAGGACATAAAGCAGTGATCCTTTTTCAGCACAGGCCACTTTTCTACTTCTGTGTTCATAACCCCTGGTTACCTGATCACTGTTTGAAATACTGAGTTGAGCAACCAAAAATACCCTTTCCCTTTTCTTGCCAGACCTTTGCATGATGTGTATTTGCTGTCTCTTCACTTACAGCTCACAACTTACATTTCTTTCTTTATTGTGTTCTAGCTGCAGCACCCTCCCTGAGCACAGCAGGGGAGTGGGCAGTGAGGGGATGCTGGGATGCTCATTAATCCACCAAGTTTAGATAATTATCTTCGAGAAGATCCCTAGCTTTTCTGACAAGTGTTGAATAATCTCTGTGCCTGTGTGCTTGAGGGACACATTCAGCAGGTGCAAACAGCTGCAGAGCTTGTATGTAACCCAGGAAGGGTATGGTGGTTTTAGAGTCCAGTGAAGCAAGAGGGCTTGCTTCCCTAATCCTGAGTTTAGGAATACAAGCTAACTGTGCATTAGTAGCATAAAGTGACATAAGCTTTCATGGGTCCTTGTGTCTCCTGGAGCCCTAATTTGGCTGGAATACAGCTGTGCTTGATTAACATTTTTTGGTGAGGTTACTTGGAAAATGTTGCATAAAAGGAATTGGTATTTTTCTACTTCAACTGAAATTAAGGAAACCCTTGCCCACAGTGGAAGATGAGGTTGCCAAAGTCAGTCCCTCCCCTGCTAAAGAAAAATCTTCATCCTTCTTCAGTTTTTAAATTAACTCAATTTCTTGTCTTTGTTGCAGTGCTGCCAAGAGTTTTGCAACTCTGTTTGTGAATGTGGATGTCACTTCTGAACCCCATGAGGTTTCTGCCCTTTGGTTTTTGTGGTATGTGAAGCAGTGTGGAGGGACAACGAGGATATTCTCAACGACCAACGGAGGACAGGTACTGTCAGCCATCACCTTCTGCAGCTTGTGACAGGCTCTGTTTTAACTTCATCCTTTTGCTTGTTTATTTTAGTTCAGAGGACCAACTGAGACATCCATGACTTTGAGCCAGTAGCACATCAATAATCAGTTCTATTCATTTACACTTTAATCTGGATCTTGCAAAACTACTGTTGAAAGCAATTCCTGTGCTGAAGGCATTGGCCCAGGGATCAGTAGATTTGTATCTGTTCTGACTCTGACTTCCTTTTGGGGTCTGGTTAGAACATGTACTATGCTTATCCATGTCGAAAAAAGAAAGTTCTACTTGTGCTTATTTCTTTTGTGAGGGTGAAACAAGCCTTACGACTTCAGAAGCACTTAATGTAGAAGGCAGTGCTAGCTGCACAAGTGTGTAGAGTGGTCTAACACTGAAACTAACACTAAAATGTAGCCCAAAGCTGGGTTCCTAAAGATGCAAGCTTCCAAGGATTAAAACTGTTAAGATTTTAAAAGTGGTTTGAAGAAAATTATATATTTAACCCCTGCTTAAATATGATATTGCTCTGTAATGTTTGAAATCTGGTATGTTAGTGCTGCTTCTGCATTTCAAGAAAGTTAAGGCTCTGTTAATGGTCTTCTACTTCAGAAATGCAAATTTTACTAATCATATTAGAAATAATTATATTTTTAGAAATGCAAATTATTTAATCGTAAATAAATACCTAAAAATACAAATACATTAAAACATGTTAAAATGCATAAGTATGCATAGATAAGCAATAATTATGGATAATTTAACTGCAATACGTTGAATATTATTTGAATTTTGTATTATGCTAGAGGTGATTTGAGTTTAAGTTAGGTTAGATTATCTACTTCAGGAGACATTTTTGGTGTAGGCTATGTGACTTCTTACACTTTGTTATTTATTATGAGGATCTTCTGATACACAGACCTCTGCAGGGGTAAGAGTGAACTCAGAGAAAGGGTTAAAAGTTTAAGTGCTTTTCAGAAGTCTTGCTGATTCGCATAGGTCTGGAGAATCCATTTGGAGACCACATGAGAAGGGATTTTCTGATGAGGTTACTGATATTTCTAGTTTTGGCTGATGACCAAATGTGGGAAGTATTTGAGGAGCTCACTGGAAGAGAAAGTAGCGTGGATACGTTTGCCAACTTCCCAAAAATGTTTTGATAACACCAGAAGAATGTAGTTTGTTTTGAATGCCAAGCAAAATGTTTGTCACGGTACACACTTCACGAGCACCACTCTGCTGAGTCCGCTTTGGTGAGTTATTGTTTTCTGTGTTTCAGGAGAGGAAGTTTGTTGGGGGCTCTGGCCAGATCAGTGAGAAAATAATGGAGCGCCTGGGAGGCCGTGTGAAGCTGAGGAAGCCAGTCATCCGCATTGACCAGTCGGGTGAAAGTGTTGTAGTGGAAACCTTAGATCATGAATTATATGAGGTAATGAAACCTCTAAAATTTAAGTAACCATTTGTGCTGGGGTGGCTAGAAGGATAGCTTTTCCTTTTTGATTTTTCCAAAATTCTGTACAAAAATGTAGTAGAGATTTAAGTAACTATGACAGAAGGTCAGACTTTTTCATTGTCTTGAAGTAATAGCAATGATAGAGCTTTAAAGGGATGCCTGAAAAGCAAAGTGTATATTCAGACTCTTTCTTTACTAGCATCTCTTCTTTGTGTTTAGTTACTTTCTGAATTAAAGGATAATTGTAAGGTGAACACAAAAATATAGTTTAGTAATAAACTTTCTGGGAAAAACATTGCAGGCTTTGCTTCCAATTTGTAACAGGAGTCCAGATGGAAGGGAGACCAATGGACTCTTATAACACAGTGGGGTTTTTTAAGCACTGGGGAAAGAGCAGCTGCCCATCATTTGAGCAGATGGTTGTTTATATAATGCTTGTTTGTTTAACAAGCAGGATTTTGTGAGGGTTCAGTTTTGCAATTGTTGTGCTAAATGCCAAAATTGGTTCAGAAGACACACCCTGGAGCCTCCCTAGATGCCTGCCAAGATCATTAGAGCAATATACTTAGGATGAAATAGTGGAGAATGTATTTGGCTTATGTATAATTTCTTTTTCAGGGCAAATATGTGATCAGTGCCATTCCCCCAGCTCTTGGTTTGAAGATTCATTTCAACCCACCTTTGCCCCCAATGAGAAACCAGCTCATCAACCGTATCCCCATGGGCTCAGTCATCAAGTGCATTGTGTACTATACGGAAACTTTCTGGAGGAAGAAGGGTATTACATTTTAATTGAAAGGAAAAGTAGTGACAGAGAGAGGGAAGAGGGACTCAAGGCAACATAACACTACACTGCCTTGCAGATCGGGAAGGGATCTGTGTGCTACTCTTTGTCACGTGATGGAGGTCACTTTACTTAGTTTTTTTTGTTCTCTTTCCCTTTGTTTTCATGTCTTCCTGTATAGAATCAGAGAATTACAGAGATTGGGAGGGACCTCTGGATGTCATCTAGTCCCATGCCTTGTTCAAAGCAGGGTGAATATAGATCAGGTTGTTTAGGCCTTTTTCCAAGTCAAGTTCTGAGTGTTTCACAACTTCTTGGAAGCTCGTTCCTGCATTTGGATACAAGGATCCTAAATTATTTTCTACCTTGTGCTTAACAGGGTATTGTGGTACCATGATCATTGAAGATGAGGATGCTGCAATTGGTTTAACACTTGACGATACCAAGCCTGATGGCAGCTTTCCTGCCATAATAGGGTAAGGGACAAAGAAAACGTACAGTTAATGCCTTTTTATTTTGTTGTAGAGGCAACAATTGGAATGGAAAACCTGCTACTTTTGAAGGGAAATACTTTAAAAAAATTGAAGGATTGAGTTTCTCTATGTGTGGTGAACATATTCTATGATTTTTTCCTTTCAAAAAAAGTTCTCTCTATAACTGCCGATTTAAAGAAAAAGAAATTCTGGTTTTTCTTCCTTTTTCTCACTGTTGCCTTTTTGTGTGGCAAAGTACAAAATTGGTGAAAAGGAAAGGAAGGAGAAGAAAAAAAGGGGTGATAGCAGAAATGTAATTTTCTCCAAATATTTTACCTCATCCAAATCTTCCAGTTCTTTAAATTAAAATTTGTTTTCTACAAGTATATTTTGGTTTGTTCTGTTTTTTTAAACAGCCAGAGAGTATAATCAGTCTTAGAAAGTTTATTAAACAATAATTTCTGGTTCAATCCCAGGCTTCATCTCTTGTTGCTATATGCCTACACCTACTGCTGTATAAAATGAAGGTCACTGGGAAACAGTTCATACAAATAAATATTCTAACCTGAATCTTAGAGTGGTTCCTTCCACAGTGAGTCCTGCAACAGCAGGCAGAGAATCTAACATTATGTAGAGAGATGAAATGGATTATTTTATATAGAGATCCAAAAGCTAATGCTATGAATCACAGCATCCCATCATAAGGTACTGGCATTTTAAATACACAGGAAATGTAGTAACATAATGGAAGTAAATTGCTTGTGGTCTTCCTACAGCTTCATTCTTGCTCGGAAGTGTAGAAGACTGACAGGTCTCACAAAAGAAGAAAGGTAAGTATAAACAATGGAGATTTGCATGGAATCTGAGTCAAAACTTTGTTATAATGACCAGAGCAGGAAAAATATGCCCTAGTTTGAAGGAAGTTGTCTGTAACCTTGTGACAGTAGGAAGATATGTCATTTTAAGGAAGAAGATACCTTACTGGTTTTTGGATGAAAGCCCCATTCCCACAAGCTAGCAGCAAATGTGGTAGCTAGCCCTTGCCCTTTGGAAACTCTCTGGTCCTGGTTTGCATTTTCCAGCAGGGCTGCTCTGCTTATGTGACTCTAGCAAAATAACTGCTCTAAGCTGCTGAATATGAAAGTAGTAGGCATGTTTTGCTTCCCTCACTGGAAAGGGTCCAGGGCCAGCCTCATATTCCGCCACCCCTGCCCCCGCTACCTCTCTGGCTTTCCTGCAAGTGCACTGAGCTCTTCGAAAGCTTGTCATAAGGGACAGGTTTGGCCACTGTGCTTGGGTTTTTTTCTAATGATCCTGGCGTGTCCTTTCAGTGTCTGTAACTCAGTGCAACCTTGAGGTTGCTGTAGCTGCCATGAACGAGACCTCAGCATTATGAAGGGGTCAAAAAGCTCTTCACTCTCAGTTCTGGGGAAAAAAATGCCCTTCATGGACAGATGAAGGCTTCTTTTACTGTCTTCTTGAAACAAATCTCTGCATACTTTGGTTTATTACTAAAACGGAATTTACGAAGTAATGAGTTTTTCCATCACACTGATTCACAGTATCTGATCAAATTAAAGCTACAAATAGAAACTGTGGATACGAGAAGCTTATTTTGACACGAGAAAATACATTTGTTTTTATGGCATAACACAAGGAATACGGTGTCCCAAGTAAACATTTTTACAGTAATAGCTAGTCTAACTAGAGAAGATGTAGTGATCTCAAATTAGCTTTGCAGGTAGTCTAGCAGTCTGTGGATAATGGGTCTAAAAGAGTCTGTTAATGTCCCAGTCTTTTCAAATGACAGTCTGGTACCACAGAGCACTTTTAATTTTGGCAGGAATGGACAAGGCAGCCTTTTTCTCAGCACTTGGGCTTTGAGATACACTCCCAGCAGGTGGCTGACGATAAAAGTAGTGTAGCTATTCCAAAAATCCAGTGTGCCCAGCATTTTAAGCCTTCATGAACACGAAATGGTGTCTTAAACCGTGTGTCAATACACTAGATACAACTGAGCATTTGCTGTATTTGAGAACTTCTCTTATTGTGAAACGAAGGGCTTCCTAGTTGTTTGTGAGATACCATGAAGGACAGGTTGCTTTCCTCTGGGTGTTAAAAGCATAAGCACAATTATCTGACTCTGTTCCTGCCTACAGCCAAGTTTTAAACAAAAGGGTTTTGAACTCTTATCTTCTGAGGAATAAACCTTAGACTAGGAAGGACTTCGCTTTGGTAAAGAATGGTTATGAAATATGCTTGGGTTGGTACCTGATAGATGTACCCTGGTGCAGGGGTACCTCCCTGGGTCTTGCAGTCCTGGCCACAGCCAGTCAAGGCAGGAACCTGGTGAACTCTTCTGCACATGAGCACAAGTCTCCTTCCAGTGGAAACTGGGGTCCAGGAGAAGACAGACCATAAACCCAGACCTTCTCCCAGTGTACATTCAGGGTGCAACCAGTTTGTGGTGTTTAGATGGGGGCTATGGTGTTTGCAGGGAGGGATTTCTCCTGAGAACAGGCTTCTTGTGACACCCTACAGAGGATGCATCTTGCTGAGATGCTGTGCTCACCTATCAACACAAGATGGGCTCTCCCTTTATCTTGTTGATGACAGGGAAAGTAATTCTTGGACATGAGGAATAGGATGTAGAGTCTGTGGCAGCTATGCTAAAATGTGGCTGGGAACAGCGGTTGTGGGGGGGGATGGAAACTGTTTTACAGCCTGAGCCAGGCTAAAGGGAGTAAAACTTACTGCTGCCTTCCAGCTGGTCTTCCCAGGCCAGGTGCCAATGAGTAATTAAGGTGGTTAGGTTGTGCCCTACCTTTCATAGCTGTGCAGTGAAGATGATGGCATCACACATTGCCATGGAATAAAGGGTAAAGGGCTCGGTGTCTGCATGTGCACTTCTTCCACACTGGGCACAGTATAATTCTTAACAGGACACTATCTAGGTAGCTCCAGGCATAATGTCCCTCTTATTTAGTGCTGGTGGCAATTTCGCAGATGAGTCCAAAGCCAAGAAATAAGGATTTTACTCACTGCATATTCCATATGTTCCATGCAAGCATTAACCATAAATCTCTAAATAACTATTTATTTAAACTGTTCTAGGACAAAAAGAGCAGATGTTTCAGAGAGACCAGTGCGTCTGCAAGGATTGCTCTTATTAGGGGGAATGTCCTTGGTAATAGATTACTGTTGGTACAATTCAGTCCTTTAGAAACTGCTTTTCTGTGTGGTTTTTTTCTGTCAAATAATACCTTACTATTGATGAATAATTACTCCTTCCAATGTTGACATTTCTTAAAAGTCTGAAGATGCTCTTGACCTGAAGCTTAGTATTTTCTTTTGCACAGCTGTCTTAAACTAACTTTATCTGTATTTGCAATGTAGTTAGCGAACAACAGTGAACTTGCATCTTCTTGGAGCCCTGCAGTTGGCCATATGTGAGAATCTCTACCAGCCTCTGGGATGCCATTTCCAGGCTCCCTGAAGAGACTGCATCACTTGTGGAAAAATGGGCAGAGCACAGGCAGATCTAGAGGGGTCCTTCTCATCCCTGTCATAGTGCTGGGAGGAGCCAGAAACAGATGGGTCCTAAGGTGGTAACTTGCTTTCCGGTGAAGCCCCATGGTGTTGCCAACCTGCCCTGAAAGCAGGAGCCAGCAGGCTTTTGTGAGAGATGGTGGGCAGACCTCAGCAGAGGCTTTGCTGAATCATGACTTTATTCTGTTCAGATACTGGGTAGGTGCTGATGGTCTGCAGGGCATGGTGGTCACCTCACTTAGGGATAGACAGAGAGATGGAGGAAATGATTCCTTTTGTTGTGGCTTTTACCGGATTCGTGTCACCCCCTGACTGCAGAGGGATGTTCATGTACAGATCCTGAAGCTCTCTAAGCCCTCCTGGCCAGTCACGTGCATTTTTACTTATGGAGCAGGCTGACCCTTGTCCTCTGCCCCGGGCCACAAGGAAGGAGCTGCTTCCTTCCCTTCTGCTGCTGCTGGTCTTGACATCTGCCAGCAGCAGAATCACCCCAGGGCCACGGCTCTTCCTGAACTGTAGCAGCCTTCACTTTGCTGCTCAAGCCCCAACCTGCACAGGAAGACACCTTCTACAAGGCCCTTCAGATCTTCCTGGTTTATTTTTTTGCTCGTCATCCACTTTTTATAGCATTCTTTTTGTTCAGCTGCTCATGGGTATAGCTGGACTCCTCTATACTGTGTTGGTTCCTACAGCAGTATAGATATAGTTTCCTCATATAGCTGCAAGTGTAGCCCAAACATTCACAGAGCTGGAACTACTGTATTTCTGTGCCCATCATGGCTTTCTGTGAAGCACAGCATTTGCTTCCAGAAGTAAACGTCTTTCCAGTGCTGTGTTTGCATGTTTGTTTTTCATAATTGTTAACTATTATTTAATCTTGATCTTCTTGGTTTTAGGAATTGGTGCAGTGCAGCTAACAGTAAATAGTAAGACCCAAAAGCTTGTAGGAACAAATTTAGTTGCACTTGGTGTTTACTACAGTTTGAAGTATATTCATGGATTTATAGACTCATAAAGTAAAACATGAGGAAATTTTATAGATACAGAAATAAAGTACTGATTTCCCTGAGAGCCTTAGGCTATCAATACCTGCATCTTTGTAGGAACAAACCATAAGTTAGGCTATATGCCAAGGCAAAAAAGTGCAATACCTTAGTACTTTCTTTTCCTGACAGCCTAGAGAACCTTTGGGTAATGTATGAGTTTAGGCTGCTAGAGGTATCTTAAGGGAATATCTTGCAAAACTGCTCATAAAACCAGCACTTATGCATCACAGGAATTTGACTTGAGTTATTTCTAGCGATCCAGAGGCTGACCAATTAGGATAGATTCCAGAAAGCTAGAACCTCAAATTCTGGCAGATATTAACACTTGTTCTCTTGAAACTAGGACATAATAGAGGTGGTTTATTTTCTCTTTCCTCACACTGAAGTCTTCTGTTGCTTTTCTCTTCCAGGAAGACGAGACTGTGTGAACTCTATGCAAAGGTTCTGGGATTAGAGGAAGCTTTACATGTAAGTGCAAAATCTAAACTACAGCACCTCTTGTCAGACTTGTTGAGCTGGGGAAGGGCAAAATGCAACCAGAATGCAGCAGCGCTCTGGCAGAGAGCTGCGTAGTGTTTTGGAAAAGGTACTTGCTACAGGAGCACTTGCTGGCCCCTGTAGAGGAGTGGGGAGAAGGTTATGGCAAGTCTTGGGTTGTGTTTGGCAGTGAGGATGAGAAGGAGTTTATGAAATAGTTAAGACAGATATATTCTTGTCCAGCTTCATGACTGGAATTCACAGTGCTTACCACCATACATCTCAACTGTTTTCGGATGTGACAGGCTTTGCCTTTCCCTCTCAGTCTGTCGAGTGTAATGTTTCTTCTCTCTTACTAGTTGCTAAGACTCACTGCAGCATGTATTGGGTTTTTTTGCTTTTCTCTAGCCTTTTCTTTCCTGTAATGATATATAACTGATAGAATTTGTATGATCTCACGCTTTGTTTATATGATCAATGCCATTTATCCCTTAAGGGCAATTTTACACGAGTTAAATACTGTAGACCCCAGTCTTGAGATTACATCATTTTAAATATGGTGATATTGTATGCAGAACCATGCAAGTGCCATACTTTGCATTTTTAACAGTATATATTTGCATCCAATGTACATCTATTACAAGTAGTATACCTGCGTACACCAGAGGTTAATTTTTTCTTTACACGGCTCAAAGCATAAATTCACATTGACACATTAAGTGGATTATGTTTGACAGTGGCCAGATTAGCTATTTTTTTAAAAAATAGCTAGCAGTGTCTAAAATTAAGGCTTATTGTGTCGGATCCACGTGGCATTAAGTGACTTGTTAAATGTGCTCATCTTGTCAGACCTTGACATGCAACAAATCATAATCTATTCTTCTCTACTGTCTCCTCAGTTCTTTTATTAGCTTCCTCAGGACTTTGTTCTTTCCTTGAGTGAATTAATCTCTATTTTACAGCCAGTACATTATGAAGAGAAGAACTGGTGTGAAGAACAGTATTCTGGGGGCTGCTACACTGCCTACTTCCCACCAGGCATAATGACTCAGTATGGAAGGTACAGTGTCTATAGTGGGCTTCAGAGTAGTAAGATAAGACCAAGTTAATAAATATCCTCAGAAAGGGTCATAAATCCTCTGTCACTGTTCACTTTATACCTTTAAGATCACTGGGGAATATTTTAAACAGATATAACCTTCCACTTGTCTCAGTTGGGCTTTATGATGGATGAGTACAGTATCATTAGAGGTTTTTATTCACTTTTGCTATTTGGTGAATACAGCCAAGAAGGTTCTTGGAAGGGAGTTAGGAAGCTTTCACAATCTGTTTACAAAACTGGCTTTGGCTATTTGAGATCAGTGTTAACCATTTCTAGCACATTGTTAGCTGGTATTTCATAAATACTGTCAGAGAGTTAATTCTTGCCAACCAATGGCAGCAATTAGTGATTTATTTGGACTGTCCCTTTCCTTTTAGCAGTCAAGGCTTAATGTAGTAATCAGTGTGCAATTGTATACAGTCCTCTTCAAAATAAGTTTTTGCATGAAAATAAGATTTACCAAAAAGAGGGCTTACTGGTGAGACTGGCGATTGGATTCAGATATATAGTTTTTAAAGTGGTGGCATAGCCCTACTTTTGAAGTGTAAGTTTTCACAGTTTAAAAATAACTTAGAGCAATAAAGCAGTTATAATGAAAAGCATATGGAGGCCTTAGTATTTAAAGGAATTTTAATGATAATTACTGCAAAATCTTGCAAATAGAGTAAAAACTTTTTTTTTATTTGCTTGTTACTTTATATATCACGGGAATGTACTTCAAAATGCTACACCGTGCCAGTAATGCCTAGCATTGGTATTTACGACACTAGCTAAAATTGTGAGATAGAATAAATTTCATCTCAAACTAACTGTCCTTTACACCTACAAGCAGTGTAAGTGTTTAGAAAATATGAACACTGGTGTGTTTACTGTAAGAAGTGAGATACAATGCAGACTCCCCCTCCAGCTCAACTCACTCAAAGTTACTGTCTTTAAGTGCTTACTGTTATTTAAAACACTTCTAATTTTAACCCAAGGATTTTGGTTATCTTACCCAATATAGCTTGCTTATATGACTTACTGCTTGTCCCCCTCCAGGATTATTCGGCAGCCTATTGGCAGGATCTATTTTGCTGGCACAGAGACAGCCACAGAGTGGAGCGGATACATGGAGGGAGCTGTACAGGCTGGAGAGAGAGCAGCCAGAGAGGTACAGACACAAGCCCAAAACAGGGGGAGCTGTCAAATATCCTGTGGAAAATGAAGGATCTTCTAGTTGGAGGTGAAATGGGAACCGAGTGCTGACTGCTTCAGGCATTCAGAAGTCTTGATGCAAATCCCTGCAAAGGGGGTAGACTTCAGAAAGGATGAAGGTTTTGCACTTAGATTTGGAATGCTTAAGAGAGCTCTGGCTATTTCATCAAACTCTTCTCTGTTTCCAGGAATGAAATCCTTTCTTCTTTAACAGAAATCCCAAATTCTCACCTAGTTGTTTTTATCCCCACATTGTTAGTCATTGTACTGAGAGGTCATGGCTGTTAGCCTCACTAGGAACAGCTTAGGTCTGCAGCTCTGCACACCAAGCCAGTCCCTTCCACAACTGTTTCCAACAGTACCATTGACACAGTGATATACCATTGAGACAGCCTTACATAAAGTTATTAAACAAGGACTTAAATATTTTGCTTTGAGAAAATACCAATTCCTCGAGTATTTTCAGCAATATTACAGTTTATGGAGCAGCAAAAGAAATTTTGTCTTTGTTTTAAGAGGTGAAGGGAGCCTTGTGGCTAAAATCTACAGTTGTGGAACAGAAATTGGCCTGGAAGGGATCTGGAAAGGTCATCTAGACCATACCCCTGCCCTTAAGACAAGGATTAACTGTCTCTAAGCTGTCCCATTTGTGAAGATTATACCTAACGTGTTCCTGAAAACCTCCAGTTAGTGCTTGATGACCTCTCAAATGTAAGGACGTTACAACAGAACCTCCATAGGCCACAGCAGAGAAGTTGACAAGTGAGCTTGACGGGTAAAAATTTTGATGTTTTCCTTTTCTCATTTACTTGTGAAAGGAAAATATGTTTAAAATCTAGTGCAAGGGTGTTTCTCACTCTCCTGTATTGAAAAGTTGACAGGATCCATGAATCTTGTCTAGAATAAAAACCCATTGTAAAAGACGGCAAATCTTAAATCTACAAGTGCCTGGAATAGGAAAAACATTAATGTCACCACTTCCATTTTATTTTACTGTAGAAGAAGTTAATCTTTCTGTCTTTCATGACTGTCATTTCAGATAATCTTTGCTATCCTCTTTGTCTCTGGTATCTTTGATACTTTGAATGGTTACTTTTCCATTGTGAAGGTTTTCTTTTGAGACTTGCTTTTCTCTGGCTGGGAAGTGGTGGTCTGTCGTCACTCACAGGATTCTGTTACTCTTCCTACATCATAGTAAAATTTGCAAAACAAGCTCCTCCTGGCTATATAGCTTGTCCATGCAGTAGCTGGTTTATGCACGCCTTTCTTTGCCATGAGTATATACTTAACTCTTAGTCATATTCATATTACCCTGTTCTCATGGGACTAGTCAAGTTCCAGTATCTGTCATGGACTAACTAAGCATAGAGAGGTTTTTCTGTTACTGTTTCTATTTTGCACTAGGAGGAGTGTCTAATTAAATATCAGGCCTCCCTGGAAATGAGTTGTACCAAGGTCTAGTTTTCTTTTCAAACTTGAATACACAGCAATTTATGTTCTCAGTTGCTATCTTCATCATACCATTTTAAACAAAAATTGAAGCCAGGTCTTACTCCCTTTCAAAGAATGAATGGTACTTACTAGAGAATCTTACTTATTTCCAGATACTGTTTGCTATGAGGAAAATCCCAGACAGTGAAATCTGGAAGCCAGAACCTGAATCAATTGTAAGTCTTTCTGTAGATTAAATGGATTCATTTTTTTCTGCAGTTTTACGGATGAGATAAAATTTTGTTGGCTGTTTTTATTAACATTCACTAAATCAGAGCCACAACAAACTTTCCCTTATTCACCAAAGCTGCCGTTCCCTAAACAGGAACATGATAGAAACTCAGAGAAGGCACCCATATGACAATGCTTTAATGCAAGATCATAAAGAACTGCACTTTTTAACTGAGCTATGAATCCTTTCCATGTGTCTCTTCTTGCCTTTAACTAGCAAAAAATTTTGATAAACTAAACTTCTTGATAACATGAACTGCTTCATCTGTGACTGCCACAATAATCTCTCGATTTACATACTGACTTTCACAGTGAAGATGTTATGCTGATAATGGATGCTCTTCCTGCAGGATGTTCCAGCTTTGCCCATCACTACAACCTTCTGGGAGAGGAACTTGCCGTCTGTGCCAGGACTGCTAAAGCTGATTGGATTTTCCACTTTCTTTACCTCTGTGGCTGCAGCTGGGTTATTTGCCTACAAAAAGGGAGTTCTAGTTCGAAACTGAAAAAGGTGCCAATGCAAAGCCTCACACTTGAGCGGTTTGGGGTTTTTTGGAGGTTTTTTTTTGTACTTCCCTGTCTCCAAAACCAGATCAGGACTGGGGAAGAGGAGAAAACAGTAGGAAGAAGAGACTGGAGGGGGAGGGTTGAAGGAAGGGGATCAATACTGAAAAAGAATCCCTTGAATCCAGGCCTACTTCTAGCAGTAAGTTTTTGGTTGTTGAATGTCTAGGATACCTGACAGGCATTATCACCTTGAGGTTTTTATCCAGATCTCAGAACAGAAATGACAAATACCTCTATAAAGCCTGTTCTGATGAGATTTCCAGTTGTTTTTACACTTGTATCTGAACCAGACTCTGAACTCCCCAGTCTGTACAGGCACTTCCATCTCTAGTTGTAAACAAAGGATTTCTGCCTTTGTGTGTGGTAGACTTAGAAAAGAAATCCATAGCTTACAGAATAATTAACTACTTCATGAAAATTTCTGGGTAAGGATCTTTTTACTACTTTGATTTTTCACCCAGGTTTCCAGAGCCCAGGCATCACTTAAGGAACAAGTTGGGCTAGATTTATCCATCTGAACTATGCAAGTGTGGCTATAGGTTGTTGGCATTTGTCCTACAGTGAGTTAAAGGACAATGTTTTTACTGCCTTTGGCAATGTGGCTGAATTTCAGGCTCCTAAGCTGTGTTCATACTGCCTGGAATGGTAGAGCTAGTGTGTCCCAGTCAAGTCTGTCCCTGTATGGGATCAGATCTCCTCTGCCTAGAAGACTGGCAGGCTCCAGTCTATAGCTGATGTGTACAGCAGTATCAGGCTGTTGGACCTGATTGTGAACAGGGAACCTTGTGTTAATGTAGAGACATAGCCTTTTGAACCATTTTAACCCTGTGACATCTCTGTGCTTCCAAGGTCCTCTTTTAGCTCCCTAAGATGCTGCAAGATAGCAGGAGAACAAATTAACCTCTGCCTGTTCCAGGAAGTTGTAAAGTTGTCCATAAAAAAACTCCTTTACATACTTTTTCTTATCTCCTTCCTTTCTTTCATCTACTTAAATTCATACTTTGAACACCCTGAAGCTGTGTCTTGCCAGGTAGGGCACAGTGGGCTTGAAAATGTAGTGTTAGTATTAAAAAGAAACAAAAAAACTAGCTTAACTGCTCCGCAACACCTGCTTCATGCTGAACACAGCTTAACTGATTCAGAGCTTCAGTCTTTCTGAACAACCATATTGATGAGATTAGCACTTCCACTTCTGCCTGCTGTGCTGTGTTGTACTGACTGTGCACTTCTGGCAACTAATCAAGAATCTAAATGAGAGATCAAAGAGAATCATGGATAGGATAGTCACATGCAAGTGCTTCTGTCCTCCCTAGCTTGGTACCTTTCAAACAATGTAAAAAAAGAAAAGAAAAAAACAAAAAAACCAAAACCAAAACAGCAACAAACCCCCCCAACCACTGAAACCTTAGGTGCCTACCTGTCAACATGATGGTACCTTGTTTTCGGTGTTTCTGATGTTTTACATCTGTACAACACAAACCAGGAAGACACAGGTATAATTGAGAACAGGATTTGGCACACACATGAGTGTTTGTGCCAACACACATGAAGTTTCAGATGTCTGGAATTTTTCTGAGCCTGTTTGCTGCACTTCTCCCTTCAACCAGTGACAATACGTAAAAAAATTACACTGCAGTAAAAAGCCATGGAGGGAAGTATAATAATATATTCAGCAGATGGTAGAGGAACTGTATCGCCAGTTTCAGGCAGACTTTTTGGGCTAGCATCTGATCCTGATTGTGCAGAGTAGTACTTCATTCTCCAAATAGTCCCATGGAAATCCACTGAACTACTTATAAAGCTATAGTATTTCTGAGTAGCACATCAGTTTCTGGCCCTTAGGTTTCATTCTTTTTAACTTGATGTGCCAGTTAAAAATCTTCTTGTCGCGGCAGTCTGGATTTTATCACAAATGAATATCCTCCTTAACAGCCTTTTAAAATGCATAGGGGAACTTTTCAGACATAAAGATCTTTAAGTCAGAAGAACAGTGCAGCTGTGTACATATGGCCTTTCTCATTGTATCACATAGAGCACTAATTGGCTGAGACATTTGCCTACAACAGAGCGATTCTATGTGGCTTTCTCTCTGTGATTTTACTAAATTAATTAGGAACTGAAAGGTGAATGGGAACTGTGTAAATTCAGAGCTTTTGCAACTCAGACACTTCTCAGGCCATAAATAAACATAGGAACCTATATTTGGGAAGACATTTTTAAAGTTTTGGTCCAATATTTGTAGGTGCTACACGGTGAATACATACTTAACATATAAAGAACTGCTGCATTTGCAGATTATTTCTCTGCCAAAACTGTTTGGAATTCAGGACCTGCTTCTGCTCTAGAAATACTCTGCAGGTCTCTAAAGGGGAGCAGATCCATGAGACTAATGAGGATAAATTGATTTTATTCGTGTCCAAAATGTGCATCTCTCTTCCTTGCTCCTGAATCTGGTACAGGTTATTCCCCAATTAACAAGAAAATGTTGTGTGCCACAGGGGCAGAAAATCCAAGGAAAACCGGAAGTTAGGTATGGTTAGAACTGAACTGAATTATAACCAAAGCTTTTCATGAGATTGGTCAATTTAAAAAAGACCAAACCCCAAAAAACCACAGTGTATATAGTTATAAACCTTTCTTAGTCTTCGTTTCAAAGTGAAACAGAAATGGAAGAAAAACCCCAACAAAGCATTTCTCATGTTATTCTGCCACAACTAAAAGTAGGTATGGCTGGAAAACTCAAATTAAATTTGGATCCTCTGAGATTTCTTGCCAAATTTGATGGAGCTGGGAGGTCTGAATTGCAGCATCTGTACCAGCACTAGAAAGTCTCTGTCTTCTTTCTTCCAGATTGCCAATGCATTAGGAATGCTCTCTTTGTCTTTACAGCCATGTCTTGCTACGATTATGCTGTGGAGTTTATCACCACTATGGGATTAAAGAAGGATTTGCTGCTGTTTTCTTGACATCTTCCACGTAAAAGGAGTATGTGGTACTTTGTGTATGTGGATGCCAGTGTGATGAGAAAATTGACAAATGTAGGTGGAGAGTCAAGTTGCTTCCCCATGGGTAGAAGGAACTGTTAGCACTGGCTTACATTTTTAAAATTCCTTCGTGCCAGCCCTTCAAAGAGAGGGATGAAGTCTGGTTTAACAGGTAACCAGTCATGCTATATTCTTAATTTATTAACATGTTTCATGAGAAATCTGCTATCATGAAAGTTCCAGCAATTTACCATCTTCGTAAAATATGTTATAGGAACAACCATGGAAATAACTGTGTCTCTTATGAACTGATTTGTGTTACCATGCATATTTTGTATGCTCTTAAGAGTTTGCAAAAAAAAAAAAAAAAAGGAGGTTTACTTGCTTGTACAAGCTTACTTGCTTGTGTACACTGTTCTGATAGCAACTGTATATTGCAAAGGATGTTGGGTCATGGCATGAAAATCTGTGTTAACCAAAGTACTTGAAAGCTAATTGTATAAACTACTTGACAGTAACAAGGAAGTGGGCCATCTGAGGCAGCCCCTTGTCTTTCCTTTAAATAGTGCATTTTTTTTCTCAGTGCAGATCTTGATTCCAAATAGCGCATCTGCTGTCAATACAACACAGACATTAATCAAAATTAAGTATATCTTGAGCATTGTCTATCACTGGAACCCAAGGCCTGCAGGAGAAGTTAGGGACTTCTATTCAAATAATATTCCCGTGTCCTCAGTGGGACTGTTGCTTCACTGAGGTAGACTACAGAATTGCAGAAATTTCAAGATTTTTTTTTAAGACATGAAAGAATAATATTTTTGAGGAAGAAGGAATTGTATGTCCTCCAAAAGGACTTGGATGCAAAAGGGAGCCAGATTAAATGACAGCAGGTCTGCCACTGCTCTCAAGCAAGAAGCAAACTCACTTAAATTACATATTACAAATGCTCACAAATAAACCTGACCTGTGTTTAAATGGATTAACACTTCCTCTCCCATCTCCACCACCTTAAGATCACCTTGATCTTACAGTCTGTTCTAGATAGAAATAAAACAAGATGGCCAAAGCAGTCCTGCTTTCAAAGTATCCCTACAGTCAAATCATTTAGGCATTGTCATAGACTGCTGCTTATAGCGTGTCTCCTGTGGTCATGTGCAGGTCAGTGTTCAGTGATGCCTGCCTCTGTGTTTTGGAAAAAAAGAGTGACTTCACTTTGCAGGAATATATATGCTGTGTGTGTGATGAATTTGTGCCTTTTATAACTGTAGCATTTTCTCAAGTGCCTCTGTGGTGACTGTCTCCCTTGGTTTCCTTCTTAAGTTCCCTTTCCAATAGGCTCTGCAGATATTTTTATCTGACAGCTGTGAACTTTTTTTAACCTTAATTAGAATCAATAAATATTGTCATGTCACATTTACTGTTTGAGGCTTTTCTTTTGTGGAAGCTCCTTTTGACTTGTTTGTGATGATGAGTATTACTTAGTAAGACAACATTTTGCATTTCATACTGAAGCCAGCAAGGTGTTTTCAGCTTTTTTCAGTAAAGAAAGCTCTGTACAGAAGAAAGAAAGAAAGAAGGATTAAAAAAGCAAACAACCCCCCCCAAAAGCAAAAAACCACCCACCCCACCCCCCCCAAACCTAAACACTGAAACAATCAAACCACGGTTGGTAGTAATTCTTCCTAACATATAGATGGCAAACTGTCTTACAATTAAGAATTAGTATTTGTTGCTGTAGGTGAACTCTCTCACAGCACCTTGTTTACCAGAACACGTATGGGCAGGGTACATGTTTTATAGCTGCTTGAGATTCAAGAACAGGTGGTATGTGGCTGTCGCTGAACATGGGAAGAAACAGATCTCATACCAAATACTGTGTGGTGTAAACATAAAAAACCTGGAAGAAAAGAAAAAATCACTGACTTCATTTCACCCAGTAGCTCAGTGTCAGTGCTAGAGAGATAACATAGCTGAAGAACAAATTTGACCTTGGGGAGGGACCTGTGTTTCACAATGAAGTAGTCCATGAATACTGGAAAAAGCGTAGCCATCCATGTGAAAAATGTGTCAAAAGCATGCACTGCTCTTATAGGCTTAACTTTCAGTATTACTTACAAGTATTAAGGGAGCACAAATACTATGAAAACAAATATTCTCAACTAATCCTTTGCATGCTCTATAACACATCTGTCCCCTAAGAAGCTATCAGCACCATCAATGCATTTCACAGGTCCTCATAGCAACTCACAAATACTTATGACTCTTTGCTGCCTTGGGTCAGATTTGAACTACCTCTTTAACCCTTTGTTCAGACATATCCTGTGGCATCCCAGAGGAGGTACTGAAATGCTGTTTTACTTTATTTCTTTATTTACAGAGCTTTCAGTGTGCATGTCAAAGAAACTGTGTCAGCATTATCTCTAGCAGTGCAGTGTACAGAAAATTAAATTGGACAGATTAATACAGGAGAAATGCATTTTGTGTAACATCTATAGAAGATGAATATGATTTCCTGAGAAACCAATTAGAAATCCCGCTCATTGTTTAGGAGAGGATAGGACGCATTTGCAAATTATTTGACTAAATCATACAAAACTCACTTCTAGTATGAGAACTGAGGATTCCCCTTGGGCCTGTAGAATTGTCTCAGAAAAAAAGCATCCAAGAATGAAAGGCAAAACTAGCCTCAAATTGTACAGAACAAAGATACAGTTTGGTATTTACTGGAAACAAGGGGAAGCTTTCTGTTTAATTTATACCAATACATTAAGGCCCAGGTTTTTGCCACCTCGTCTGAGGTGCTTCTGTCAACAGGGTTGTTGAGACACAGTTCTTGTCTGTCTGGTACTCCCTCCTCTGTGTGGTGAATGGGGAGAGAGGGGCTCCTCGCCTGGCAGTTCAGCCCATGAAGGACTGGAGGAGTCTTACAGACACATCCCTCTCTCCTCTCCATGTAGGTAGATACCTAAATCGATGGGGTTTCTAACTTCAGTATCTCAGTTGTGTGTTTCAGATTCATGAGATTAACTTGTATCTAATGCATGTGTTTCACTTGTTCTGCAAAGACATTAATGGCAAGGTTAGATATTTTCAAAGAGCACATGATATTGATATTTACCCCCCGGGAGCCAAAACACAGTTGCCTTGTGCATTCCAGACATCTGAGGGCACCTTGTCCAGCCTCCAGCTGCTGTGCCGGAAGGCAGCAGCTCTTCCAGAGGCCATGTGTCCTAAGCCAACCTGCACAGGTGGCACAGATACTCTTTGGATACCGAACCAGGCAGCTTCTACCTCCCACCAACTGTTGATGGCAATTAGGTACTTAAATTCTTCCTTGGGGTATTTAGCTTTGGGAAATGCGAACAGGGATAATACGGGCCTTGTGAATCTAACATTATGCAAGTTAATAAATTGCGATGTTAATGGGTAGCTGCACATCTAACATGTCAATACATAGCTGTCCTTTATTCAGGCAGCCTATACAATGATTTTGTTGGTCACCGGAAAAAGACAAGGCATGATATTCTAGTCAGAATATTAGCACTGTTTGCTAGAGAAGCCTTCAGTTAGCAACTGAGTGCTAAGTTAAGCTGCAAAAAAAATGCACCTGAGTAAGAGGGTTTGTAAGTTGATTTCAGTTTGCATGACTTGTACAGTCAGTGCAAGCTGTTCTGAAGCTAGGCTAGAAAAAGCTGAAAAGTGAATTTTAAATAGCTGTGATAAGCTATGAAACACACACTAAGGGTCTTGTCCACGGAGTCTTTACCCAGTTCCATGCTGGCTTATCCCAATTTTCCATTCTTCCTGGCCTGGCTGAAAGAGGCAAATTAAGTTGTTCTGAGTTTTTACATCCATTGTAGGTCAAAGACAGTCTCACTCTGTGTTTTGACAGAATGTGAGAGATACCTTTTCTAATTTAGAAGTAAAGGGTTATTAGCTTTCAGTCAGGGTTGGTTTTTGCCATGCACACAGGGAATTTTCTGTTAGCAATTCTTAAAATCCCTCCTTAGCTGAACAGCCATAACAAAATAAATAAACATCCATCCAGCTCCATTTACTTTGTCATCTGCAGGCTCTGTAGACTCCCTCCCCACCATCCCCGCAACTTTGAGGGGGTAAAAAGCCTTTTCCAAATCTAAGCAATGCATTCATCTGACCTACAGCAGACAGAGTCTGGGCAAATACAGACCAGCCTCACCTGCAGAAGGGCATAATGTCATTGGACTCCAGTAGTAACTGAGGGGGTCTCATCGAATACCATTTCCCTGCAGCAGCAGAGACTTGTTGGAGAAGTGCTTGAGGAAGTAGTACACAGAAGAAACACCAGCCTTTGGCTGATTGGTTTTGTCAAATGGCTTGGTTTGCTCCTGCACCGCTGTCTAATGGGATTCAACACTGCACTCAAATATGCTCTGATGCTTGGATGGGAAGGAGGGGAGGAAAGGAAGCATATTAATAATGCACTGAGGCATCCTTGTCAGCTCTCGGGCTGTTCACTCCAAATTTGCATATGCTCCAAGTTGTAAGAAAACACTTTGCACAGCAGTGTTGCATTTAGCAGAAATTACATTATAATTTCAGATGTGGAAACTTCTATTCCAGGTCTGAGGCAGCGAGATGTCCCATTGGGCTGTGTAGTCATTATCTTAAACAATTGAAATGCATTCTTGCGCTTAATCAAAATCAAGGGGAGATGTTACTACAGCCTCTGCTTGCCAATTCAGCCCAAAATAGAATAAGAATATTAAACTTTATTAAAAACTATGTTATTTCCCAATAATTTCTTTATGAGCTGGAGTTTGGCTAGAGTGCTTTTTCAGAGGTTGCATATTTGAGCCAACACCTCTACCTCTGTGGAGGTGAGCACAACTGCCCCAAAGAAACCCTCTTCTCAGTGGAGGGGAGTGTTCAGGTGCATTTAGGATCTATGCTTACACTTTTCTTCCAGCTCCTTCAGATGCCAAGCATCAGCAAAGACTTCAGCTGCCCTTAGAGGACGTCTTGCAGTTCTGGCAGAGTGGTGCAGCAGCCATTTCATTGCCCTGATTTCTGCCAGGGACTGGCTCGTGCCGGGAAGCAGAGGCTGCGGGGATGGACCCCACCTTTCTCTGCTTCCTTCAGTGTGCCATAGTGGAGCTTGGAGATGGGCGAGAGCTGGGGCTTGAAGCTGGGGGCTTGCAACCCTCTCCTTTGGTGTGTTTCCATTCCAGAGTTCGGTATTTTGGGTACTCAACAGGAATAGTAAGCACCAGTGCAGAAATACCCACTGAGACCTTTCTGCAAATCAAAATGTTAAGCTTCTGCCACATTTTTGTTTGTGAGGTGATAAAATACTGCTATTATATAGCCAGAAGATGGCAGCCTTTATTTCAGCCTTGAGCCCCACTGTGCCGTGCTGCTGTGCAGCAGGCAGGCAGCTGGCCGTGCTTCAAGCACCGCTGTCTGCAGCTGGTGTCTACTAACAGTAGTGCCCCCTCCACGACAAATGCTAGGCTCTGCCTTTTGTAATTCGGCCAGACATCCTGGATTTAACCAACGTTTTGATAAAAATGATGGTGCTCAGGCTATAATCCAAGGAGTTTTCAAGAGAATGGTCTGGCCGTGAAAGTCCAAAGGCAAACACAAGCAGTAATTATGTCCTTTGCTTCATTTTCAACCCCATCTTGAGTGGAAGCTATCTTCTTGTACTGTGAGTGTCAGCAGAGCTCACAGTTACATTTCACAGAGAAAGAGTAACAGTGGGAAGATAGAGGTGGCGAAGGATTCAAGGTTAAAGGCCGGAGCACATTACATCTCCTGGGACCTCTGAAAGATGAGACGGGCAGCCTGGAGCCACTGCTGACCTCCGCTGGCACCCAGCAAGCTGCCAGCACCGCTCTGCTAAAGCTTCCCTTTCCTCTCATAAGTAACGTGCTCTCGCCTGGGAAACTTTTTTCTCTGCTCCTTCTGTGTGTCCAAAGTTATTCTGTATCTGCTTCATAAGATGAGGAAAAAAAAAAACAACAAACCAAAACGAAGAGAGCAAGAAACGGGGAATAGAAACTGGGAAGTCAAGTGCTGCAAATAAAGAGCAAAACAGGAATTGCAACTGCAGCCTGAAACATTGATTGCCAAGTGCAGGAGCTGAGTGGGAGAAGAAAAAGTTACAGTTCGTTAACAAAGAGCACATTTAATTTCCCCTTCTGGATTTTCACCAAGATGAAATTTGCTTTCTTTCTGTGTGTGGAAACCAACTGTTGCAGGGAACATTTGCAAAGCAAAATTATTTCCAACCACTCCATGGAAGATAAACAACCCAAAAGGAAGAGAAGTGACTAAAATCATGATTCCATAGAAGAGGACTCCATGGATTTGTCCATTTTTCTATTTCTTCATGCTGCTGTCAGGAACTGGGAGGTGAGCTCTGTGCAGAGAATGTAAGACCAGTCCCCAGCTTGTTCCCGGCGTGGTTTCTGGCTGGGGAAAGCCCTTGCTGTCAGGCAGCTGGTCAAGGGGACATGGGAACTGACTGGTAGGAAACCTGCACCTTACGGCCCATCTGACTGCACAATGTTGTCACATCTCCATGGGTGGTATTTTTATTCAGATACAGAATGCTAATTTGTACTGGTGGTTGGAAGTAAGTTTGATCCTGGGAAAAGACATCGTGTGAAAACAGGGGATGGACCAAATGTGGACAGAAAAGTATTGCTGGTGAAAGGCAATTGAAGAGACCAAGCACAGGCTGCAACTTCTTGCTTGCCCAGAGTGGATTTTTAAGGCTGAATGTACCTTTAGCACCATCAGACTTCCCCCTTGCCCCATGCAAGGAGCATGGCTGGAGTGATGTTGCCTGACCTGGGGGAGGCTCACATCCACTGTGCCAAAAGCATGCAGCCCCTGCAACCCAGTGCTTTGTTCTCATGATGGTGGCCCCTTCCCAGACCTCTCACATGGTGAGTTTCCAACCAGAGGGGTTTGGGTTGTCAGTTCCTGCACTGGGCATTTTGGAGGTTTTGTGATGGGCAGGTGATGAGGGAAGGAAAGCCTTGCGGAGCTGATGGTGCAAAAAAGCCAGTCAGTGGCTCTCCTCCCACACATCCAGGTCCTGTTTCAAGGTCCCTGTCCCCATGAGGCTAGTTAGTGGCAGCCAGGGAAGAGGCAGCCATGTCACCCTGCACAGGCAGGAGCTGCAGCTGAGAGGAGCGGGGCACAAAGGAGATGGGAAGCATGAGAATTTCACAAGAGTGTTTTTCCATCCCCGGTGCTGATTTCTGTGTCTTTCAAAGGTGTTGAAAGGCTAATTATGAGACATGCTGTTAGGGGCTTGGGCACAGCTGCTGTGGTATCTGTAAGCGAAACCAGCAATTTAATTAAAAAACAGGCAGGTTCTCTCACACACATCATCTTCACTTGCTTATTTCAGACCGCCTGATCTACCTGCTCTGTGATGCTTCTTATTTCACTGCTAGTATGGAGGATTAGTCTTTTTTTTTTTCTTCTCTCTTCCCCCTCTGTTGCTCCTTCTGCCAGTGCTTGCTCTAGTCTCTGCTTTATTTCCAAGCATCAAACAGCAGCCTTTTCATCTGAGGCTTTTCCATTTCCCAGGCGTGTCAATGCCATTCCGTTCGCACCCTGGTGCTGATGGACTTGGCATGGGCCTTGGTGTCTCCTGTCACCTCTTACTTTGAGAGGACAGAGCATCTCCCACCTCAGCCAAGGGAATGCAGGTTCTTCCTCCAAAAACTGGGGCACCAAGCACCCCTGGTGAGGGAAGGTCATCAAAGGCTTTCCCACTCCATGGCCCCGGGTGAGGTCTCCGCTCAGTCCCCAGCAGAAAGAGGCGTTTCCTCAGTGCTTCAGCCTCACAGTTTTAATAACAGCAGCAGCTCACTTGAAGAGTTGTCAGTGGTGATAAACTCAGTCCTTTTCTGTTTCAAAATTGGTTTAAGAGAGATGCCTGGCTGTTTAATATTTAAGCTAAATGTTTAATGTTTAAACAGGGAAATTGTTCTGATTGTCAGAAAGGGCATTAAAGCAGGATAGAAAACCGGTCTCTGACAAACGTTGCCCTTCCCCTGCAGCAGCGTGGTGCCTGGGAGCTGCAAGGAGTTTCAGAAATGCCAATTTTAATCAACCTCTTTCATTTAATTCCATTTGCCACTTACCACTCCCACAGCAGTGAGACGTGCTTTTTCCCTGTGAAGTGGGGAACATTGTATCTCACCCTTTTTAACAGTTTGAGACTAGTTCAGCTGAATTGAACTTGCACTTCAAATCCCAAACAAATTGCAATAGAAATGTGCGTGGATAAGGTGAAAAGCGAAGGTGGATGGTGTCAGCTCATGGATGTATTCCAGAGGATTTGGGGTTCCTTTTGCACATGTACACAAATGCTGTGAAATTCAGATGCCAAGTTTAAAGTCAGCACAAGAATGAATGTCTCTGCCACAAATACTTGTATGGATGAATATTTTTGAACAGATATGGACAGTGTTTTTCAGGCTGTGGAAATATCTCCCTGGAGAAGTGTGTAACTGTGCAGAACTGTTTCATGCCACAAAAGGCTTGTCAGGAGGAAGCCAGTGCTCCCTCCCCGGGCCCTCAGGTGGGCACTGTGGCTGTGCCAGACTGCCTGCACCGGTTAGTCCTAGCGCACAGGAATCCCTGCTCAGTAATGGCTGGAGCTGGGGAAAAAAATATATTCAGCAGAGGAAAACATATTCAGCAAGGAGCCCTCAAGACAAACATCAGTTCATGTTAGTGACTTTTCCCACCTTAACATGTTCCTAAGGTGGATGCTAAACAGACCTGTCAAAAATCCTTTGAACAAGCATTTAATACTACAGTTTAGGGTGTTCAAAATCCAGTGTTGCTTCTTCCTACTGAGACTATTCTCTCCTTTCTATTGTGGGTAATTTGAAGTGCACGTGTAAGTTCAAAGTAGATGGGAAAGCTAAAGCTGGAAATGTAGATAGTCTCATAAATAATCTGTTCAGGCTTTTTTTCCCCCAGAGAAACTGCTAGTGGCTGGCTGATCCTCACACAGAATGGCTGTGAACAATGAACAAAGTAGCTCAGGAGACATGTAGTGTCTGTACAACTTTTTCTGTGTGGTGCTTAATATTGGCACCGTGACCATCTGCTCACCTCTGATGACAAGGGGCCACCTGAAGTAGCCCTTCTCTCTAGAAATGGCTTCTGGTTTGGAGCCCACCAGCACCTAGGCTGAGACTGGTCTGCACTTACTGTGTCTACAAGGCTTTTGGACAAAAAACTGAGAGGACATATGAATGTGGTTGAAGCAGAAGCCAGGAGCAAAGTCATCTTGGGTAGGTAGGTATTTCTGTTGATGTATACATATGGATCGTGTTGAGCAGAGCAAGGGTTCAGTGGCTGCTGCATATGATGTGCCTAGTGATTTAACACAGGTGCAGAGACACACCACCTTCCACAAACTCACAAAAAACAACGCAAGAAAGAATCTGAAGAAAAGTTTATAGGAGACCTCCTCTTATCAATGTTTCAGGACTGTTGAAAGGCACATTTCACCCATGTTGAATGACAATTGAGTTCATGGACACATACAATGTTCACATTTAATGGCAAAGAGACTGCATAATGATGGTACGTTGTGAAACATATATTCCAGACTTCAGTTAAACGCTAAAGTGATTATTTTAAGTGTGTCATGTACATAGTAAGAGCGGAACAGGCAGATGCATCCAATTACTGTAATTTACAAGGCAGTAATTCAAGCCCCAAATATATTTCTCCTTATTGGAGGAAGGCGGTACAGATTACGAACACAACGAGGGGCAGCAAATTGATAGGGAGCCAGGAACTGCTGCCATTCAGAAAATAACAGCTAGCACCTGCTGCAAGTCGAAGGGGCTTTAACTTTGCTAATTCAATTCACGCCCCTTTAACAGCAAATGGCTGGGCTGGATCGGATGATCTTGGGCCACAGTATAACCGTGAGCCACACCATGGCTGGGCCACACCGACACAGGCACCCTGCACGACAGATAAGCGCAGATGTTTGTTCATTAGCGGGCAGAATAAAGTCCACTCGTGCTTCCTCTCTTGCCGTTTAGCGAGCTGCTTTGTGCTAATTACCTCTTTTCATCCAGATCGTGGTTAAATTTCACGTTGTGATGATTAATAATTAATCAAATGCATTTGAAAATTAATTTGGCAATTCTATGTCTGATTGGCATGCTAATCTCTTCTGTGCAGCAGAGATGTTATGGGAATAACCTCAGATATTCTGAGCTGCTAACTGAGGTGAATACATAAGGGCACTTATTATCTCATGTGGTAAAAAATAAAGCGGCAAGTGGGAATGAATGCATTCTCCAAGGGTTCTTTGCCTTTGGGAAAGGTGTGATCTACATTTTCCCCTGTATTAGGAATATACCATCGGTATTATCATGTCCAATCAAAACAAATGGATAAGAAAAAGGCAAATTTGAAAAACACCCCCACAGCTGATTTATTTCTGTTTAGCTGGTAGCAACTGCAGTAGATTTGATCCACTGATCATGTACTAAAAAGAAAAATCACAAGGAGAACAACTTTTGCCCTTTCCAGCTGTCCGTGCCACGTCTCTCTAAAAGTAACACTCATCTGGTAAAAAGGAAGAAGAGGGAGTATGCAGCTTCCACTGGACGTGTGGTCCCCACTAGTTTTGAGTGAGTAGTCCCTTTTTATAGGCAAACAGCCCTGCAGCAGCCACAGAGGTGAAACACACGGTAGAGCTAAGTAGGCACAGCAGTCCCGGCACGGACGGCAGGTTCCTCTCCCAGAAGGTGGTGGTGAACGGTCGGGCTGGAACATCCTGTGGGAGAGACAAGATGGTACCACTGCAGGGTCTCCCTCTCCACGTGAGCTGGGAGGCAACAAACATCCCCTACTATGCTGGGGAGATCACAGGCTTTTCCCAAGGACCAGATCGGGGCAGGGAAAGGAGGGTCAGGGCTGTGAAACATACATTTTCTGTTGTCCACAGGAGAGTGAAGGTGGAGTTACTTGTGACTGGAAGGAGATTACATTTGGCTTAAAACCATGGCCTGGGACTGGGCAGAACTAGGCTGATTTCCTGCATTTTGCAGTCCCCCAGGCTCTGGGATCCTTGCCCCTGGGTGCTGGCCATCCACCCTTCAGACAAGGGTAACGTCATTCCTCGAATGAGTCAAAAAAATGAATACCATCACCACATGAGGTAACCAAAACTTCGCTGAAGCAAGGATCGCAGCGTGACTGAGAGGTGCACACCTGACTGGGTGATGATGAGAAAGTCTGGCTCACCTTTGACTCTGGCTCTGGCATCCAAATTTCATTCACTGAGATCTTCCCCATACTGTGCAATACCTAGAAGAAAAGATAATTTGTATCACATCAGAAAAAATTAAACCCCACACTACTCTCAGTTTTAGAAAAGCAGAGCATGTCTGAGCAAGGTGACATTGATAAAAGGCTGTGACTAGCTGAAAGTGTTTGAACCAGAAAATGTATAGTGATTTCTCTGTTTATATCAGCAAAGAGAGAAGGAAGAGGCAGTTTTGGTAGTTTCTGTAAATATATGACAGCTGGTCATCAAACAGTTGTGTGCCTAACCAGTGTTTTAAGGACCCTGTTTCACAGAGTCATTTGTAAAAAGTAGGACTTCACTCAGAAATCCACACAAACTACAGCTTCTCCAGCTGTTGATTTAAAATTTTTTTGAGTATAGGTAAAAAGGCTTTTTTCACATGACAGTCTGAGAAATAGCAAGGTGAGGTTACCACCACACACTCAGGACGCAGACCCTGTTAGGAGTGATGCTGCTTGGATCACAAACTAGAAAGAGGAAAGATACAACCCTGGGGCTTTCAAAGCATACAATTACAAAGTTATCTCTTGGACATTCAGGCAGTGCAGAGCTCATCAAGGATTCTTCTTGAGAGTAAATTGTTTGTAACAACCATGGAGGTTGTGGGAGTCAAATGAATGCCTCCAGAAGAGACTGCTAGCTGTCTTTGTCACTAGTGCTCACAGGCGTGGAGAAAAGAGAAATTAGGTGACTTGAAACAGAGCACGTAACGAGGATTATAAGGCAAATATGACATTCAGTCAAATGGAAGCAAAGGGCTGATTTTCCCTTAAATAAGAGCTCCGTGGTTCTGCCATACAGTAGTTATACTGTAGCGTACACCCTTTCATGGTTTTTTTTCCCTCCCTCCAGACTGTTGTAAAGGGATTTCACTGTGACTGGGAAACCAGCCCAATGCGTGTCATTCTAAGGAGGTTTAGACATTATCAGAACCACCCATTACGAATTCATAGAGCTGAGCTAATGGTACTCTTTGCTAAAAGGAGAAGTAGAAGGGATAGATCAAAAATGAGAACAGTGGTCAGATTTCCAGATCACTGCACAGGAAATAGCTGCAAGCATTTGTAATGACTTAAATTACTTTTAAAATATACAGTGATTAATTTTTTAGAAATTGTGGTAGTATATCTAAGGGCAGCATCAGATTGGAGGGCTTTTTCCTCTAGACATGAGGTATACGGCATGAGCTTCATTTTAAGTCTCCAGTGCAGCAACACACTGTGTAATGTTCTAATGCGGGTAAGATCCTCGGCTTCACTTTATTCAATAACTAAGTAAAGTTTAAAGATAAAAAAAAGGCTTCGGTTCACATCCTTTTCTGGGATTCTTCCCCATCAATTTTAGGAGCCACTGTACAATTACAGGCTGTGATGCACAAAATCAGACCCTCCAAGCTGTACTTAATCCTTTTTAACCTTTTAATAGAGAAGTTGAAAGCAAACCAATGGTATGTACCTCTCTGGCTGCTCTCTCTCCTGCCTGTACAGCCCCCTCCATGTATCCACTCCATTGGGTAGCCGTTTCTGTGCCAGCAAAGTAGATTCTGTCAATGGGCTGGCGAATGATCCTTCAAAGCAAATGGAGATGTCAGATGACAAGTAACAGGTAAGTGATGATCCTTCTAAGAGCAATTTATGGACTTTGATGGAGCACGCAGCTTCAGTTTTCCAGAATTCCTGCAGACCTGGGCTGGGGAGCATGGTGCAATAAGCTGTCCCCGCAGGACCACCTGCTTGTTTCCATACACAAAACTCAATATCTGAGAGAGAGAAAATCTAAGGCATAAATCAGTATGCCCAATTTCCGTGCAAAATAATATAAGCCTTATTTTAGTGCTGGGATACGGGACAATCCTAACTTAACAGCCTCCAGAAATGCAGTGCAGCTGATAGATTTATGTCTTCTGCATGGCCGCTTTGTTGTTATCCTGCCATTACAGTGGGATGCGAATGATGTTTTCGCAGTGACAGGTCACTAATAACAGCTTCTATTTGGAGGCTGGACTTGGCTGGCTGCAAGTCCTGCCAAAAGGGGATGGCAGCTGACGGCCTCAGCATTCAGGGAGTTACATTTGCCCTGCAGGGTCATATAAGCCAGCCCTTCAGCCATGCAAAGCTGCACTAGCATCCTGGTCAACCCAGCCATAGGTAATGAGCTCCCTTTCCCATAGAGAGATGTACTTGCTCTAAGGGCTCCCATCTAACCCCCGCAATTAGGTTTTCCCTGCCTGCGTGACACCAGCTTCCCAGGTCAGAGGCCTCACCTATCACTACCCAAGTGTAATAAATTACAACAGCAGAGGCTGTGCATAGGATGACTTCTTTGCACTCGCATCCTGGCAGAGGCAGGGCATAACTCCATGATAGACATGCTAAGGAGCTCACGCTGCGATGTGCTACATGGTTTGTCTGGTCTTTGGCTATGGATACAAGATTTGTCTGGTTGTTCCGATTATGTGCTGAACAGTGCGTTCCACGGGTTTTTCAGTGATATACCTAGTATTACCCAGTATTATCTACCACGTTCCTTTAGGAATACAGCCATTCTGCATGGGGAGGGCATGGGAGGCTTTGCTGGGTGGAAGGAGAGAAAGAGTTTTCATGTAAGGTGTCTTCCCCTTGTGAAGTGACTCAACAGGCTTCACCAGAACCTGGTGCTCCCCCTACAGAGTCAGTGGAGACTCTTCATCTGTCCAAGATGTGTGTCCTCAAGGTCTCAGAAAGCATTAAAGATATCTACTGCACATACTGCATAGAGGCAAATACTCTAAGTAACCTAGTGGAGAAAGGTTTCCTGGCTCTAGCAGGTCCCTTTGTGACTGTGCTTTGTTTTCTTCAAAGTCACAAGAGAAACTCTGCACTTACTAAAGTCAATAACAAGAAGCTTGTTAGCTGGAGAGTAGGGGAGCAGAAATAAGGCTGAAAGTCCCCCAATATGCTACATATGCCATAAGTTTGTTGTATAAGGTATATCATTGTACATGAGCTAAGAAATGTAAATTAGAAAGCAAAGCATTCTCTGGTTTACCTTCCATAAGAATACATTATGCCTGGTGGGAAGTAGGCTGTGTAACAACCTCCTGAATATTGCTCCATGGTCCAATTCTTTTCTTCATAATGCACAGGCTGTAAGTATTAGCAAACATTAGAGAGTGAAACAGTGGCAGAAAAACTGGAAATAAACCCCAAATTTCTTTGAAGAGGGAAAAAACAGGCTAAGGATACCTGTCAAAGGAGTGCCGTGTCATCTGGCTAATGCTATCCATCTGCACAAAACAAATCTTTGCACTTTTACAGAAGCACTAGTCTCCCATAGGGAAATGACAGAACAAATAAAACAATGCACTGCCTTGTCTTTTCTTGTAAAGAGTGAGACTGACAGGTCTTTTCTTCCTGTACTAGATGCTGCTGTCCTCCCCTTGGGACTACAGATTGTATGGCACAACATGCAATTTTATGTACACATTTTAGGGATCAGGAATCATCCTCCAGAACAAAGGAGCACCTTTACTGTACAACAGAGGTGAAAACAGGTATTCATTTCTTACATGCAAAGCCTCTTCCATCCCCATTGCTTTGGCATATGCCTCACAGATCTTCTTCTTCCTATATGAAAATAAAATTATAGTCAGGAAAAAAAAAAAAAAGGTAGAAAAAAACCCTCTCAGCTATTGCTCTTCTTATTAAAAAATTGCATTTATTGCTACACATTGGAAAGAAAGTCAGGTTTGGCTTTGAGTCCGATTTCAAGTTTTTATCTTAATATACATATTTCAAATGCTGATGCCTAAATATGACATCCAAAATGGACTCAGGGAATGGGAAATTAAGGTTGATTTTGGCAATGAGCTCTGAAAAAATAAATCTTTGTACAGTTATTTTAGGATGCAGAGCCAATTCATTCTCATGTTCACTGGTGTAAAACCAGAAGAGAAGCAATATAAATCAGTGAAATCCCTACAGATTTACTATAGCTGAGAACAAAATATGAGCTGGAGAATACTACTCACATTCCTAAGCAGAACTCTTCTTTCACTTGCATGTGTACCAAAAATCACATTTAGAAAGCACTGTTTGTTCATTTCACAGACTAATGGAGAAACCATACTGTTGTAAACACAGAGGTTTAAAAATTTTATCACCCAGTCTGAATGTGAAGGACACCCAAAGCTACGCATATTATCACTCCCTATATGGCTGGGGTGAAGCATCATTCAGTGGGGTTGCATTCTGGAAATGTCTTCAGAAAAATCTTCTCAGTTCACATGGAGACACAGAGCTGATAAGTCATAACATGGAAGAGTGGGCAGGACTTGGAAACAGAAATATCCATAACTGGATGAATATTAGCATTAGTGTCTTGGTCTGTTTATACTAAAAGCTCATGTTTGGCCCCAATTTCCAGCACTGGTAGTTGCACTGAGCATGTGTATACGTGCACATGCACACACATATCTACATACATACTCCTGTGGGGAAGCACCCCAGAGAAGACTTTAATTTCTGAAACATTTATAGTTTCTGAACTCTTACCTCTCTTCCTTACTGAGATGGGCCAGTTTAACAGCCTTTCTGGTAAGGATGAAACTGAAAAGAAAAATATGGAATATAAATACCATGCAGTGTCAGCACCCCAGCTGATTCACAATCTCTTGCTTGCAATGACTAAAAAAAGATGAGCAAAGCACTTTACCAGTACGTAATGGGCTTGACATTTTTTCATCATACCTCATCGCTTACTTCATAATTACAGGTCACACAGGTGAGAAGGCCTATGCAGGGTATCCTGGGGAGTTAGCTGAGAGTGTGCATTCCCAGGAGGCAGGCGCAGAAGACTGCCTCACAGCTACCAGATGAGAAAGTTGCAGATTGCAAGTCTGTTTTCAAAGCTGCCAGCACTGGCCTCATTTTGCTCAGTAGGAATGAGCTCTCCATCCCCACTGACTCAGGAGAGCAAAGTTATACCCAAAGTGAGCAGAATGATGACAGTATCCAGCAAACTAGCCTGCACTTCCTACTCTCTTATACCCTAGGTCTTATCCAAAACGACTGAGACCCTGAGTTTTCTTGAGATTTTGAAGTCTCGCAGACAGCAGGCCATACCACTGCCCTTGGTGTTAATAAGTGATGGGAGCCTGCTGCTTTGACTGCACTGCACAGTGTCATGGACCAGTCCTGTAAGAACAGGGATTAATATTTATTCAGCTTGAAGGAAACAGATTTGGTGATTAGTTCATCTGATCTTAGTGGAGATACCTAGGGGAAGATCTCAGCACTCTTTTAGAAAGTTGTATAAATCCACATGAAGAAAGCAGGAAACTGCTTGCCATATGGGGTTTGGAGGAGGCTTATTGCTCTCAGGTCATGTAATTTTTTAAGCCTTGAACATGACCATAAAAATGTACAGTTCAGTAGAAGTGGCAAGTTTTCCTTGCCAGATACTTAAGGAGTAGTTGCCTGACATTTCTCTTGGCCTTTTTTTGGCAGTCTTGCCTCAGATTACAGTGGAAACAGTCATAAAGACTGTTTGTTCATATTGGCTTAAACTATTTTAAAAGGCAGTCAGTGCTGTTACATATTTTTCCATCTGTTTGTCCAAACTACAACTTTTTTCCTTGGCAGGTTCTTCAGAATCCTGATTTCTTCACTGCACAGCTGCTGCCTTGCTCAGCCACCAGCTGATGTTCATTGTCCTGCCTCAGCTCAAAGGGGAGAAGAGTCAAATGAGGATTTCTTGGACAACTGTATTTTCATTTTGGCCCAGGCACTAAATACAATGCCCAACATAACCCAAATACAATTCACAATGCTAGGTAAGAAAGGGATTTATTTCTAAATCTACTCCACAGAAAAAAAATAATTAACTGAATGATGAAAATTCAGCAACTCCTTCTCAGCCATGTCCTTTCTATTAGGCTATTTGTAGCAGAAGCTTCATCTAAAAGCTTATATGGACTAGAGAAGCACAAGGGGCTTGTCAGAAGTACTCTCCTTCATCTATGAAGACTGTGGGAGTGGGCAGCATTGATGTAACCTAACCATTTCCCCTCTTCCTCCTCCTCCCACTCCTTCATCCAAAAAGAAATACACATCTCTTAAGTATGACTAGAAGCTCTTAACCCCATAATGGCAGGGAAAGATCCATCAGGTTTTGTGTCATCTATGGTTATTCCAATTGGAGACTCTTCATCCTCAATGATGAAGGAACCGCAGTAACCTAAGGAGGGAACAGAAAACAAAATGATTGCCAGGGAAACTTGTTGATGATCATTGTTTCTGATATCAATGAGCAAGGAAAATTATCCCTAAAAGGAAATGCACAGTAATTCCTTCATCACCAATAATACCCATGCCTGAAGACTTTTCTTTGTAACACTCCTCTCTTCCCTCTGACTCTGGGAAATTTTATACACAGACTTATAAAAGTTATATTTAAATTCCATTATTACTTAGCAAGGAATTTCTGTGGATTGTTGCACGACCCTTTGGCTTTCTATAATGGAGACAATAAACAAAAATAAATGGATCTAGCAAGAACTATGATGGTTCATTTCATGAGTAACTTTGGCCAAAACAGCAAAGCAGCAACAAAACCTAGTGTAATTACATCTGGTCATTGCGGGCTCAAATTTACACCCTGTATTGATTTTGCTGATGATAAGACTGTGAAGAATGGTGTCCCATAATAGAAATGTAGCAGAAACATGGGCTATCTAATCTAGTATCACATCAGTACATGTTTCAGATGCAAAAAATACCATATTAGATATCAATGCATAAACCTGCCTACATTTCTTTCTAATCCCAATGGCGGATTTATGCCCTGAAACATAATTTTCATTAAGAAATATTCTCACCCAGTGCAACTCTCAGTATCATTACATAGGAAGTGGAAACTAATCTGTTCATAAAAATAGTCCTGGAAATGGTATCAGTTAAAGCTGAGAAACACATGATGTTGCAGCACATGGAAAAAATATCTTGAGTTAAACAAAAAGCTAACCTACTTTTTCCAGTCCTCTGAGATATGAAGCCTGTAGAACAGAGGATTAAAACCAGGGAAAGGTCTTTCTTACACCTTAAGCTCTCCTTGTCATCTGATGTAAATTGTCTTTGGCTGCCCTAACCCTGTCCCTGGCAGGGAGAGGCAGAAACCTGCTGCTGCAGGGTCACTGCTTCTGTGCAATGCAGCTTTCAGCAATGCTTCCCAGGGAAACCTTGCTTGTTCTCTCAGTTGTCTCTCCTCAGCTAGCAACAATGAGATTCAGAATCCTATTTGGGTCTGGACTCATCTTTGGGACAAGGCGTGCACTCAAGCTTGGAGGAAGAGCTCTCCTTTCTAAGCAGCTTTACTTTTCACTTTTCCATGTGTTTGGTTTTGGGGTTTTGCACATTAACAACCCCTTGGATTTTTTCTCTGATAGGCAGCAGAGCTTCAAAATTCACATAGCATGGGAGTCCCAAGTCCTTCCCTTTCCCCACGTACCCTTCCTTTCCCAGAAGGCTTCCCTGTAGTACACCATGCACTTTATGACACACCCCATAGGCAAACGCTGAATTAACTGGTTTCTCTTTGACGGCAGTTCTGGTTTGTAGTGAATCTTCAGTGTCAGGATTGGAGGGATAGCACTGATCACATACTTGCCCTGAAATGTGAAACACAGTCAGTACAGACAAGGCTCTGCCTCTCACTGAGCTCACCCTGCAGGACATGTTGGAAAGATGCTCTTACTAGTTGTAAACATCTTTCCCACACCTGACTGCTGCTTGGCTTTCACATACAGATATTGCCAGGTGATCAAAATAATTTTGCCACTGAATAAAAAGGAGCTGGGAAAAAAATGTTGTTTTGTGGTTAGGTGATAACTCACAGCTTTCTGGACACTACAGACCAGAGTTGAAACTTGGCTGAAGACAGGCGGGAAAATGGGACATAGGTAAAACTGTTGTTTATCTTCCCCAGGAAAATATGAACCACATTTTTCCAAATTACAAGCTGTTTTTTTTTAAAAAAAAAAAAAAAAAAATCACTTTTGTGATATTTTGCGATATTCACAGGATACTAATTCAGAACAAGCAACACTGATGGTGATTTCAGCTTTCCTGAACACGCTTCATCCTTCTCACAGGTCTTGTGCATGACTGAAGCGATGAAGGACGCTATGCTCTGGGGCTCAGGGTGACACTGTATCACAACAGACACTTCTGCTCTCAGGCACTCTCACGCTGATGGGGCTGCTGAGTGCAGGAAGCCCTCTCCTCCAACTCGGCTGTCATTCAGCCAGCATGGAGCGAGGAGCCAGTGGTTTAACTTCAGGGCTTAAAAATCCCTGGTGGGAGGAGACAGTCCCTCCTCCAGGACATCGTTAGACCAGCTTCTCTGCCAAACAGCCTCTTCCCTTTCTGCCAGCTTTCTCTAAATAACCTCCAAACACCGCCACTGGTGAGACTTGCAGAGCGTGACGGTCCTGCACAAACCCCCGTGGCAGGCTGGGCTCTGCGTGCAGAAGGAAGCTGCCACCTCGTGGGTGACACTGCGGGTAATCATGTACTGATGAAGCATTTCACAGCACCACTGCACAGATGCAAAATCTTACTAAAGGCATTTGAAATGGTTTTTTGTTTTTTTTTTTTTATTTTGTTCTGCAAACCACAAGCTTAGATACAAACAGGAACATTATTTTTCCTTTCTTTGAAATGGTCTCAATGCAGAATTAAAATGTAAAAATATATAATCACAGAAAAAGTTAAGGCAAAAAAGGCACGGTAATGACAGAAACTAACTAGCAGAACACCAATAAGAGGCACAGTCATAAATAAATCTGTAAAGCAGGTTTCACAGTGTCAGCATAGTCCAAGAAATAGACACACAAAAATGGGCACTTCCTGATTATATCTGGCTAAGAGCTACAGCAGATGTATTCCCCCACTAAATGCATACTCTACTTTTATTCTGATCGAATTACCTCATATATCTCATGGTTTAGAGTCTCCACAATGACATTATCACCTGTCTGATCAATACGGACCACAGGTCTCTCCAGTTTAACTCTGCCTTTGAGGCGTTCCATTATTTTCTCCGATATCTGACCAGAACCCCCTTTAAACTTCCTCTCCTAAAAAAACAAACAGAAAAGAAACACAAACAAAAGATCACCAGCATTAATCACATTGTCATTGAATATGAGTTCTGCTCATAATCAAGAAACTCCAGGCCAAATCTGCAAGTCCTAAGGGTGCATAAAGAGGCCCAGACTTTCAGAAGAGTGAAGGCATAAACCTGAGCCTCAGCAGGGTTTGCTGCCTAGACCACTTTTGCAATGGCTTCCTCAATTAGCTGGCTTAAAGACTCTTGAAGTCTAGAGAACAAACACATATAATGCCGGTATTCCAGCTAGTATAAACATATCACTTAATTAAAAAGAGGTTTTAAGTATTTTACCCCTCGTTGTGCTACCAAAACACCCATGTGTGACAAAGACACCTACTTGCATCTGTACAGTGAAAGCCTGCACCAGCCCAAAAGCACTAGGTCTGGCCTCGAGTACAGCAGGCGATGAGCTTTATCTGCCCCTAGGAAGACACAAAGAATTGCTGTCTGGAAAAAAAAAAAACGGTCTGTGACACATATTTCCTAACAATGTCTGTGCAGAGGCTCAGGGGAAGTACTAACCCTATTCAATCTACCATTCACACGTGTTATATCAAGCAGTTCAGTTTTACATATAAGATGCTGGTACTGGTAGGTAGAAAAGTCTTGTGCTAAAAGACTAAAATGGCTGCCTGAAGACTCGTCATCGATGCTAAGTTAGAAACCCTTAGCGGTTTTGCTAAAATGATTTTGATTGGGGTGAGGGGACAGGGAAAGATGGTAGAAACCAAGACTGCTTGCCCCACCCAGGCACAAAGAAAAGGAAGTGCTCTTCCCAGGCTAGCTTTCCCCTCTCCACATGTCTTGTTTAGCTACAAGTATCTTGGGATTAATTTTATTTTTAATTCTTGCTGCAATGTCTAGCAGTTGCTGACGTGGGACAGCAGATGTGGTTGAGGGACTCCTGAGGAGGAAGACTCATGGCAGCATTAGCTCTACTTACATCCTTCCTTACACATGTTTTTCTATTCTTACCACAATGGACAGATGTTGCTGGAGACTTCACATCTCTCCAGGCAACTTCTCTTAATGTGTCCCTATCCCAGCACACTTGGAAGGGTATGCTACTGTCTCCACTTTTGCTGTTGGCAGCTTAGGTCTGACATGCTGCACGTGCTTTCTGAAGCTGAATTAACTGAGGTAGGAGGCTGGTAAAGGGTGCCGGCATACCATAACCAAACTACTTTCACAGCCCCCTCTCCCATTTTCTGAAACTTCATCCAGAGCAATCAAATGAAAACCATGATGTTCTGCTGGCAACCAGGCACCTGCCATGACCAAGGTGAGAAATGTGCTGTCATGTGAGCTGTCCCAAGAAAGAAAGGCCTATTGCTATCCACTTCCAACTCTTGTTGTTAGAGGCTTCAACGCCAAAAAACCTCTTTTCACTCTGAAGTACACTTGCTTTGAACTCCTGCAAACATTTAAATCTCCTAAGTAACCCACAGAAAACAAACAGACAAAAAGCAACAAAACAGCAACAAAAGCACTGTGCTGAAATGAATGCAGGAAAAAACAATTGACTAAATAGTCCCAATTTATCCCAAAGCCTAGCTAATAAAATTCCTCATTGTACAGAGTTAGCAGAGAGGGCTGTTCCACCCCATGAGAACACGATTGTCTCCAGTGCCACATGTGCTCGGTGTTTTGTCCTCTTTTCATTAATTGCAGGGCTTTGACGGGGACAACACTACTTGCTCTTTATAGTTTCAAGAGAGGAGGAAAAATATGAGACATTTTGTACCTGGCCCCCATTGGTGATAGAGAAAATCCTGGCTGTGCCCCCACACTGCCTCACATACCACAGGAACCAGAGAGCGGAGACTTCGTGAGGCTCAGAGGTGACATTGACATTCACGAAGAAGGTAGCAAATTCTTTAGCAGACCTGCATGAGACACAGGAGCAGAAACAGGCAGTGAGTAAATGTGACTTCCTGCCTGCTTTCAGGATTTTTTTTGTTATTCTTACTAAGGGCTGCTTTCCCAAAGTCAGAAAAGCCAAGATGATTTATATCTGTCTCATTTTTTAGTCTGTAGCAAGACTGTTTCAAGAGGTTTATATCAGCACCTCCCTCCCTCCCAAAACATCTACCCATTTAGTTTAAAATGCCACTGATTTCACCTTAGTTATTTCTTTAAACAGTTTCCCAGCTGCAATTTTTTTCATTAGAACAAATACTTTTCTCAGCTCCATGGGGAGCATATTGAGCACATCATTTCCAAGGTCTGACAGGTCCCGAGGGACTCAGCTAGCCACGCAGTCAAGACATCCCCTATCTCCCACATAACACAGACCTCTTGTGAAACCAAGAATCAGACACGGTAAATAATCCAGAGAAACCAAATTGGCAACCATTGCCATCAATATAAGGAGAGAGTCAGCTGTCTACCACAGTAAGTCCTCTGAATGTAAACAGTTACAGCAGCAGGACATGAAGACCTGCTTTTCTTCCATTTCTTTCATTTGTGGCTACAGATTGGTAAGGGAATTGAGATGATTTTGCAAAGAAGGTGAAAGAGTTTTCATCTGGATGAAGTTTCATAAAACAACATGAACTTATAATCATCTGCTAAAGGAAGGAACTTTGCAAGTTATCTGGGCTAAATGATGTAATTTGTAAACTTTTATAACCGCATTTCCCTGTGTTGAACTCCAGTCACCTCTATTTCATTATCCAGGATATGAAAACATCCTGCATGCAAGAACTCTTTGCCACAATCCTAAAAGACACTACAAAGACACTAAACAGTTGTAGCAGGTTCAGGCCTGAGAAATGTGAAGAGAGTCTCCAGGATCAGTAGATGCTGATCTGTGACACTTGACAAACAAATCTTCTTTTATAATCTTGACCCAAGTTACGTAGAAAATGCTGCAGAAGAGCTTTTCTGTTTAGAGCACTACAGTTTTTAACTATCTGTAGAAAAATCTGGCTTGGCTTAAAGATCTAAAATGGCTTTTTACTGAGTTTCTGAATGTGTTTCAGCTGAGCACATCCATTAAAACTGGAGAGCCACAAAACCATTGGCAGTAGAAGCAATCTTGCAGAGAAGCATGTTACAGGAAAGATCAATATAAACCCATTTCTGCTTATACTCCACTAGCTCCCTGACTAAGAGGAACAGTAAAAACTAAAAGAGGAAGAGTCAGTGCGCTTGCACAGAAAGGGTAGTTCAAAGTAACCAAGTTTGCAGGCAAATGGCTCATAAAACTAATTGTAAAAAAACCTACAATGCCACAGAGAGCAAGATAAAGTCCAAATGGCTGTACCTTGTATCACACTGAGCCAGAGCAAGATTTAAGCCCGCAAATTAAATTTCAAAAGAAAAGTTTTGGTCAGGAAGCTGCAGACACAGTGCTAAACCAGTCAGAATGAAAGGGCAAACAGAGCACAGCCACACAAATAAAAGAGGCTGACTACAAGGGAGCAGGATGTTACAGAATAGCACAAGGGCTAGCCCAGAAAGCAGGGACACAAGCGCTCATATGAGCACACTTCTCCTTGCCTTATAAAAATAAGTAATTGAGAAAGGAAAGGAAGAAAAGAATCTTTTCAGTTGTCGTCACCTCATATTGAACATTGTTTCTTTTTTTATTTATACAGTGTGGTCCCTCATAAACGTATAAAACACACTGGCCATTTACTAGGTGATACAACAGCTTGGGCCCTCTTCCTACCAACAAGGGTTGATGCTCTGTTGGACCTGCTACTTACAAACAAGGAGGACCTGTCAAATGATGCAGAGGTGAAGGGCAGCCTTGGCTGCAGTAGCCATGAGACCATGCAGTTTAAGATCCTGAGAGGAGTAAAAGAAACAGCAGAATTGCAACCCTGGATTTTGGAAGAGCAGATTTTATTCTCCTCAAGCATATGCTTGTCAGCTTTTCATAGGAAACTACCCTGTAGGGCAAAGAGGCCCAGGAGAGTTTGCTGGCATTCAAGCACAGTTTCCCCGGAGCAGAGGGAGGGTGCACTGTGATGGGCATAGCTAAGGAAGCACAGCAACAGGTTTGCTGGGATGAACATGGAGCTCCTGACTGGGCTTGGGCACAAACCAGCCAGAGAGGTGAAAGTCAACAAGAAAGGTTGCCTCAGCTGCCTTGTTTCCCCTCCAGGGGTTTCAAAGGCCCAGCAGGCACTACTGCTGAAACAAGGAGCAGCATTTGAACTTCTCCAGTTTCCAAAGCCAAGAGCTGCTCACTGCCCCTTCCTCCGGTCTCATGCCAGCCTGTCCATGGAGCCACCACTGGAAAGCAGCTGCCCCCCAGCACAGCATGTTGCTCTCTGATGTGCCAGTGGCACCTGCCTGCTCCATGGTACAGGCGATGCAGCTCATGCAGTAAAAGCAGACCCATATGACAACTGCCCAGGAGAGGACACAGCCAAGAGTTAGAGGACATCGTTCCTCAGCTCCCAGCCTGCTGTGGGGCTGGGGAAGCCCCCTCACCTCCTTCTGCCTCCATTTCTGTGCCTGCATGTGACCTTTATTCATACCTACAAAATGGAGTTTTATTTACATGTCACTCTTCCTAAAGACACTCTCCAACCAAGTGAAGTGAAAGCACGGTAGGAAGCACCCACACTGTCACTCCTGTGTGCATGGGTCTGCTGAGGCAAACCCCAGGTTTCCCCAGCACCTTTAATCCCACCTACCTGCCAACCCAAGATCTGCATACCACCTTATCATCCGCGGGCTCTCACCCACTGCCTGACAACAGTCCGTCACAAAGACCAACCTCATATCAAACACCTCCTGCTCTCTTACCAACTGTACCCCAGCCGTACTCAGCTGTACCCCAGAATTTGCAAGGGACCTACTATCATTGTGCAGCTGGATTTCAAAGTGAATAAAGAGTTACGTACTTGGTCCAGCAAATCTTATTTATCAGCTCTTTCATGGTCATTTTGTCCCATTCTTCAGCATGCGGAGCATCCCATGGTGCTTCAAGAGGAATCTGGAGACAGAGGCAAAATATTCAAGAAATTATTCAGTACTATATCACTGCCTGATCATAGCTAGTTAGTAGTCCAGAGCTGACTGATATGTTGGTCAGGAGTTGCTTTTGTCCCCTGCACGTGGCTGTAAATTTGGAATAAACTCACTAAATGTAATAGTTTCCATTCACACCTTTGGGCATGAATTGTACCATGACCACCAGATCTGGCTTTGAGCAATGAACTATATCCGTATCCCGGGACTCATCTGGCCTGTAGTCATACAGAAGTGACATGTCTCTTCTAATTTAGTTGTATTGGTGTCCTCTAACAGCTGAGGGAAAAATTCTTTCTCCAGTGAGAGATTCAGTCAGTTACAAGACAGGTATCCAAAGGCCCCTATGTCTCTCTGTTATCTACAGATGGAGTAAAAATGTCTAAATACTATTAATTATTTTTAGACAGTTCAATACTTAATAATAATATATTGCATCTAAGTATCGTGACATGAAGACACTATTTATATTTGAATCTTTAAAAAATACATATTATTTGACAAAAACAGTGTAGCATCATGCACAAATTTGATTCTGCAGAACCACATAAACTCAATGAACTTTGCAGGAATGCCATTAGTTATATTTGAATGTTATTGTAAGGCAGGGCCCCTCGTTTGTAGCCAGATTATAAGGCAACTGATAAATATTTGAAAGACGCATGGTGCTCCAGGGGCTACTTTTTGCACACAGGAAGATCTGCAGTTGTACTGCTTGAATTTTGAAGGCATTTACTGTTTAAGAATTTTAGGAATAAAATTACTATGAAGCCAAACTGGATCCCAGCTTAGGCGGCTACAAAAAAGAATCACCCCTATTCAAAAAGGCTGTAACAGGGCAGGGGGAAAAACCCTTCTCATCTCCCAGCTCGTGGAATAGTTTTCCCTGACATGAGAAAGTACATACACCGAGGTTCAACCTCATTTTGTTCAGATATCTTAGACACCTCCAGATCTTTTTGTATCCTCTCATAGAATCATAGAATTGTTTGAGATGGAAAGGACCTTTAAAGGTCATTTAGTCCAACTCCCTCTCAGTGAGGAAGCCCTATTATTCCTGATAGTTCCTGGGCAACAGAGATATCTTTCGTGATGGATGTTTCTTTTTTTTCTTATATTAAAGAAGCAATAAAAAAGCCTGCCAGAAACAAAACCAAACTAAGCCAGATTTACTCATAGTGACACAAGCATTGTAGGAAACAGATGCAATTTACACAGCCTACCTCTTTTCCCAGTTTGTCCATTGTCCTCCAGAAGTTATTGTAATCCAGATAAACTAAGGGATTCCATGTCGAAGGGGAAATATTAGTGAAATGGCGTGACTTTCCCTGAAATACACATAAGAATATAAGCAACTGAAATACAACAGAGCATATCTTCGTTACTCAAGAACACAAAATTCTCAAAATTACCACGTAATTGACCCTTTGCCCTGAAAGACCCATTCTTTTTTTCTTTTTCCTTTTTTTTTTTCCTTCTACTGAATATGCATGTAAGCAATGGAATGGATGAAGCTAAGTATGAGGGGAAAAAACATTTGGGCTGACATTAAAAAGGACAGTAACACTTTTTTTTTATTTGGAGGGGATAGGAAGGGGTACATTCGTTCTGAGACGGTTGTCAAATTCTTGGCTAAGGAGACTCAAGCAATGGCCATGGAGATAATATTCCTTGTTTCTAAGTATTCTCCATTATTACGTATGAATTAATCTAAAGTTTGACTGCCTGTTGAAATATGCATCCTAAAATTTGCATGGGTCTAAAACTGCATGCATCTTAAACTTTTAAACTATCTAAGCACCTTTATGGTACACCTCACCTATAAAAAGTAAATGTACCTCTTTATTATACCAAGTGACTTGGGAGAAACCTAGCCTAAAATAAAAACAAAAAAATTGCCAAAAAAAGTTTTTGGCTGCAGGAAGAAAAATTTCATACACTTGCAAAAATGGCAACAGTAATTACAATGGGTATGACACCTAGCTGCAACAGGAATACAGACTGTTTGAGATAATCCTGTGATATAATGATAAGCAAAACAATCTAACAGCAGCTGGTTCTCTGTGATAACCTCAATCTGAAAGATGACTGGATAAGCAGGCAACATTTTCTCTTACTAAACTGCTTTGAACCTTCCCCCATGTAAATCAACGGCAAATTTCTTATCAGACCTCTTTAATGTTTGCTCTTCCAGGTGTGTCAAAAGTTTGCAATGAGGTCACGTGGCAGGACGCAGCAAACACACTGGACCGTGACAGGTAGAAGCTGTGGTGCTAAGCGGTGTGCAATGTGCTTTTCAGTGTAATGCATATCATGCCAGCCCACTGCGTCTGGCAGGTGGGAGTCACAGACCAAGGGAGAGGCTGCAGTGCTGGAAGTGCATGCGATGGTGACCCAGGGACAGGGGGACAGGAAGCAGGAGCCAAATAGGCCTTCCCCACACTTGGCAAGAGAGAATTTATTGGTCTTCCCAATGATAACGGGGTGTGTGTAAATACATATGGATTTCTGATATTCTTCAGAACATTTTTCTGCAAAGATCAGAAAAAGATAAAAGGTGCAAGATGAAACTCAGGGACCATAGTGAACTTTCAGACTTGGCAAAAGCAGTAAAAAATCCAAACTCCCACATTTTGGTCAACTTTTGCCAGCCCCAGTGCAGGTACAATGGAGGAGACAAGGGTACACAGGTAAGGGACATAAGTCTTGCTATGGTCAACTCTGCTTGGTCCCTCTCTCCCCAGAGGATGGCTGCAGTGGTGTCCCAGCTCTGGCACCCATCTGGGCCCGTGGCCCACTCTGTGCTGTACCTCCTCACTATCTTCAGTGAGGGCAGCAGCAAACATGCTCTCCTGTTTAGCCTAGGCACAGTAACCTCTGCTCTGGGCCAAGAAAAAGCACAAGGTTGTGATCTCAGCTCTTAGTTCCGCTTGAGATCCAAGTGCTTAAAGGTTGGTTTTTTTTCAATTTCCCATAAACACTGAGTTTCCAAGTCACCAGGATGACTCTGGAAGTGGTTGGTTACCTCTAGATTTCTGAGTATGCAATCATAATCTTATGTACCACATACTTTTTTCTTTCTTTTATCCCCATTTCATTCTGTTTTAGAGAGTTACATTGGAGGATGATGAGCAGAGGCTGCTGCACCACTCTTCACCAGGTGCACATGTGTATGTATGCAAAACAAACTTCTGTCACGGCAAGAGCAGAGAAAAATGCTTCTATGAACTACCAGCAAGGGAATCCTCCATATGACACTGCCTCCTCCTTTTCCTCGAGCATAGTTTCTCACTGCCAGTTTGGAGCACGGTGTGTTCATCCAAAGAAAAGAGAACCAAAAAGCTCATGCAAAGGGATATACTGCATGCTACAGCTTTTACTGTCATAAACCTATGCTGTATCAAACAAGGACATCCTGATACAAAGCAGTAATATATTGCTAATTATTTTCTTCTTATTGCACAACATTTTGTTTTTCAAGAAGATCATCAAATACTGCTCCTTCAAAATTCATTTATTGCTAGACTTTATTCTGGTCGGGAACTCAGGTGCCATCAATGTGTCTTCCTTGACATGCTTTAAGACCATTAACCTTGCCCTTAAGCAGAGATGAGGAGTAATGCTGTCAGGCCACCTAGCAACAGGTGAAGATAAGTTATTACTGAAGTTCTGTCATGTTGATACTGCAAGGGGACAAAGGGAAAAGATAAGCCCGCCATTCAGGAATAGCAGCGAAAACTTCCCAGTTTTTCACTGTTCAATGATATTTCTTCTCAGTAGGCTTTTTGATAAGTGACTGTGCTTGTACTGAGTGGTGTAACTTGCAAACACCTCTCCTATCCTCAGCTTACTTAACTCAAAAAAAGCAGCACTTCCTTAAAAAGAGAGTCAAGAAAGTAACTTCTTCTAAGGCTCCTCTCTTCCTCTTGATTTCAGCCAAACCTATTCATTGTATTGCTGGAAACAACAGACCAAGAAAAGTCTCTCTCAGAAACTCTATCATGAGGTTTGTGCCAAAACAGCTTTTCCAGCCCCCAGCATTAACTATACTGTGTTCAACAGCTACAGGCTGAGAAACTCCCAAACTATACTGACTGCTGCAGATGGGGCAACTGGTGAGAGAACTTGCCCACTTACTGGCTACCTAGTATTTTCCTCCCAGTTTTCTACCTCTATACTAGCTGTAGACCACCATGACTGCAAAATGCTGAGGACTGATCAAGAAGTCTTACAGTCTTGTGCACTGGTATGACACATATCACATTGGGTACTCACTTATCTGCTATTTGAAAAAAGAACTATCCTTTCATTACTGATCTGCAAATATTATTATCCCCACATCTTTGGTCGATGGCATAGCCCAGAAAGATCAATTAAAAAATGTATTTTAACTCCTGAGAACTGTGAAATGCCAACTGATAATTAACAGTCTAAAGACATATTACTTGTTGCTCTCTTCTGCCTGCAAAAAGATGTAATTTCAGTAAGACTGGAGACCAAGGGCAGGAAAAGCTGGAAAAATACAACAGTGTTAAGAGACCTGGAAGAGGCTGAGACTGAATTTAGAGAGCCTGAAGTAGTTCACAGACACACTAACTCCTTGTGCAGTGGGGCTGGACCTATAAGATGTGGGAGCTGATCGGAGGAAAGCCTAATTCTAACAAATTCCAGGAGAGAAATTCCCACTGTCCATCAGAGAGTGTGAGCCAAACAGCCACATCAGTTTTTCAACTTATTCTCTTGCATAAGTATCTCCACAGCAGGGGATAAATCTAGCCCAAATGACCTGGATCTGGTAAGTTAATAATTTGTTTTTAATATTGTGTTCCTACTACGCAGAGAAGCTCTGGTTGCATGTTTCACAGAGGAGCTCACTGTAAGCAGGCAAGGTCTTGCAAAATTCCATTTTTAAACAAGTTTATAGTGTTTTGGGTGTATTATTTTGAGAACTATTGTTTTCTTAACTGAAAGGCAAATAACCTACTGGCTTTGTTCCCATGCTAACACAAGGCTGCTTGACTGACCCATAGAGTTTATCTAACTTTTTTTTTCATTTCCTGGTGTGTCGAACGCTTTCTTGCAGATCTCAGATTTGAGTCCTGCTGCCTGCCTGGATTAGTTACCCCACACCAATCCAAAGGAAACAATATCCCCAAGTGCCATACTTCAGTGGTTAGAAAGAAGGCAGCGGAGAGAGATGTGTCCTGCAAGATCTGTTTTTCCCTGCCCAGGGCTACCCTGTGGCTTGTAGCCATAACTACAGGAACTGAGCCCAAGCTGTTCCAGCTGTGACACCACACCAAGTTTCAATTTGTGCAAGAGAAGCAGACAATTTTGCCAGTCTTGAGAAAGGCAAGTCTGGCTCCTGCCCACTGTGCTGAGGACGAGCTACATGTCAGGAAGCCCAGGAGAAGCTCCCCATGCACCTCAGGGCAGGTGTTGCCATTGCCCTCGGGCAGCCCACAGCACACCCAGCCAGAGCAGCAGCTCCCTAGGTGTGAGCCCTCAGGTGGGCATCCTTCGCTCCGCAGTATCTGCAGCAGGTCTGGCCTTGCAAGCATTGCACTGCCTTGGACTGTCTGTGATTCCCCATGTCCAAACTGCAGATTTATGGTGATCTGCACAGACTGAGTCACAGATTTACCTGCTGCACCCTAATCTCTTAATCTTAAAGGTAGCTGAAGGAAAGAATATGTGGCCAGTGTGAAGCATTGCGTAGAAATGCTCATCTTTTGTCAAGTGTTACACCTGCTCTGAAAATCATAAGCAAACAAATAAGCAAAATCAGTCCTTATTTACTAACGTTACATATACTGGAGCTGGGTGCTGCTGCCAGATACTCGAGGACTGCAGTTATATGAGAAGGTTAATACCACACCAAGGCTCTAATGCCTTTACTTTCGAGGGTTTTCTACTGAAGAAGGTGAAAACAGAGCACAGTGTACCCTTCAAAGACCTCTAAAAATAAAGAGCTATCTGCCTCTTCTGGGAAGGAAAAATTCCAGCACATCTGCCTTTTCTCAGTCCTAAAGCATTCTTGATGAATTATGAGACAGTAGCCACAGAGCAATTTGGCTGGAAGTTGGGCTCATAACAAAGTCTACAGTTTGAAGTTACAGCTTTACAATGACAAGATACAAATTCCTGACTGACATCAAAACAGTCCATGTTACCATGCTAACTGATGGGAAAGAATTAACAAACAGAAAAAAAAAAAAAAAGATAAACAGTAGTTACAAATTTGGAGTTTTCAAATAAACTGTAGCTACAAAGGAAACCTGCCCACATGAAGCAACATGGTTTTTAAAACTTGCAGTTCATGGAATTTTCCACACGCGTATGGGAAAAATTCCTTTCAGAGCAAAGAATCTCATTAAATCCCTCCAGGGATGTCCACTTTCCCTTGGCTGCTTCCACTGCTAGGATAAACCATTTCCCCATTTTCCCCTAACTCAATAGAAGCAGTACCCTGGAAAACTTCAGAAAGAGCCAAATTGAACCAATTCGTATGGTAAACAAAAGATCAAAAATCTCTTAATCTGAGGATACTAGAGATTATCTACAGTTGAATGACTGTCACAACAAAATTTAAAGCCATTTTTAGTCAATCCTCAAAACATTCTCCCTCACACCTCTGACAAAACTGTGCAGAATTGCAGACATTGGAGAAATGCCCTTGGGAAGAGACCTTCCTCTCTGGCCCTGACTACATGCTCCCTGACAGTCATCAGCTAACAGAAACAGCAGATGATGTGCAAGGATAAAAGTTTTAGTCATACTTTTCAAACCTGAAAGGCAGCAACTGGCCCATGGCTGACAGTGTTATTAGCCCAAGAAGCTGAACACATCCATCTTTCAGATTAATATTTAATTTCTGGGGCAATGATCATTTAGTATTGAATAATCTCTTGCTAACACATTTTCTATCATCTAGGAAATACCACAGGTGCTCGGGTTCCTGGAGCATCTTTAATGAATATGAATGGCACATCTATAGCCAGTAAAGCACAAATCCCTACCTGGCCAACTCACCATCACAGTATGGTAACAGTGCGCAGCAGGTAGGTAAACATGTACAAGCCCTAAGGGTCCTGTGCACTCGCCAACCCAGTTGATAGCCAGGACTGCACAGATGGTTTTCAATAGGCTTCTTGTAGAAGTGGGATGTAAACAAGGGTTCAACAGATCTCAAATAAAGGGCACCGTGACTACACGATGTCTCAAGGAAAGAGTAAGGAGATGAATCAGTGGAAAAACCTTAGGGAAAGGAAAGAAAACAAAAAGCCCGCAATTCATGGAAAGAGGATATGGGAGGAATGAGACCTGCTGGAGGAAAAGCATCATTAATATTTATCCAGTGTTTAAGGCTGTCCACGCTGGGAGACCTTAAAGACCCTTTGCTGTCACTCTGGTCCAACCAGGGGACCCTGGTTAGCTCAGCAGGACCACAATGGATGCCAAATCTAGAACTGATCCACAGCCTCTGATCCAGCTGAAAAGCTCATAATGCTGCCTCTTGCTTAGAAACATGCTTTCACTTCAAAGAAAACTTACGAAATTACATGGTCATTAACAAGGACATGCATAATGTGATGTGAGACAAAAAAATCTGCAGCTTCAGTGTCAAAATGGATTAAAGGCTCAAAATCATGTAACCCATTAGAGCTTTTTATTTAACATACGGAAGATAAGTGCCTTTTAGGATGCTAAGAGATCCATGTCTGAGCTTAAATTAAATAGAGTGGACCAAACATTCAGCTGGTACAAATCAGCCCCTGCCTCTTGCTGTAGAATTACACCAACTTTACACCAGGTGGTGTAAAATAACTTTTTCAGTATTATGGAGTAGTTATGCAACTATTTAAGATGTGACTATTTCATGAGCATGGCATGAATCTGACCAATAAGGAGAGGTTACAGAACCAGATGATAAAACTTTGCTGCTTGAATGCATTGGTCTGATTTTTTGAAGAAAAAGTGGGAAGATAATAGAAATGAAACCAGTTAAGGATCCATCACATAGCCTTGCCTAGTTCTGCCAGCAACTGGAAAATACCAAAACTAAAGCATATTAAAAAAATTAAAAAGCGATGGTCTTTGGAAAGTAAAGTAGTTTGTGAATTATGAAGATAGACATTGAACCTCATATCCATGAATCTTAGGCTTCTCTTTGTCCCTCTCCTTCTGCACTGGTTTTAGCAGTAGGTCCTGACTAGGACATGAGTAAAAATTTGGTGAGCTAAAGATCTAAGACAAGGGCTGGAAATCTCCTCTGAGGACGTTTCATTATAGTTCACTTCAGCCACACCAATACCTACTCAAGAGTGGCCATCTGGATTCCTGCTGCCCCACATCTCAGACATGAAGCTTACAGTGAGCCTTGAGAGGGGCTTGTTTCTCACCATTAGCTAGAGAAGGAACATCAGTTGAGTCTCAAATTAGATGCCCAGCTTCCACACATCCACTTGTAAGTAGGATGAAGCCCACGCTATGAGACTGGGAGGGATCTCATGTGAATCTAGTTATATAAGTGGGGCAAATATGTTATACTACTCCCAGACTAGTCCCATAATAATGTTGTCTAGGATCATCATCCAACAGTATCCAACAGTATTATGTGTTCTTTCCTTGTTTAAATTGGCTTTTATTTCAGAACAAGTACTTTCTGAATTTCAGGCAAAAATTCGTTAGAGAATATGTTCAAAGATAATCAGGTGCTGAATGTATCCCAAAATTTTTAAGTGCTGTCAGTCCCATTTTCTGAACACTTTTCAAAAGCAAACAAGAACCACTGATCCCACTCCCAATATATTAAAATAGAATAACAATAAGTCAAACAGATGCTTCCTGGATTACAAAAAGCAAGTCTTAAATGAAACCTTAATGACTATCAGTAATTTCCAAAGCTCGACAATACTTTCAGTATCTCAACATGAAAGATGCAATACTTACCCCCTTATAATGGATCATATGACCCTCGACATTCACTTTGTAAGTCTCAATACCCAGCTCTTTTGCTAGTCGGAGAATCCGGTTTTGAGTAGGGCCCACATACGATCCACCAACATCTACGTAATTAACTTGATTGTTCTGTCAAAAGTAAGAATACAGGAGTCAGCAGCTGTGCTGGAAACTCCTCAATACAAATATCTAGAAGTAGAAAGAATTATTCCACGCTGACTAGCACTGCAACTATATGCACAGGAGAAAATGTGTACTGACTGACTTAAAAGTAGGCAGTATTGAGCTCTGTAGTGAGAGACACATGTAGATCACAGTGTCTTCACTGTCACACACATGTGTGCAACTGGGTTTAATTCTTGTTTAAATTTCACTATAGTTTTCAGTATGGACTTTTTAGTTTCACAAAAGACACACGAATATGAAGAAATATCCAACCAAGTCAACACTTTGGTTAAGTCTAAGCACAGTTTTTCAGAATTCATGTTACTTTTCTTGTCATTGCACAACATTTCTCAGGTTGAAACCATCTCCAGAGCCAAGGCTTGTTTTCTCTCTGTAGATGCCTGCTTAGACTTAATGCTGTAGATGCTGAGCACCACACTGCAGCATTCAAGGAGAGTACTCTCCTTTACAGCATGGCACACCTTGCCTCTTGCCTGATGTGCTCTGGCTAGCAGCCCCCAGCCATGCCTGCCACTGAAGGTGCCCCACACACCCATCAGACATGCATTGTGCTCACTTGGGAAGCAAGGAGAAAGCAAAAACTTTCAGGGACGCACACTATTACAGGCAGGCTGATTTCCCAAGATAATAACTCTTTTTAACACTGTTTATAGTGAGCATTTTAAGCTAGGCATTCTCAGTGTCACAGAAGGATGGTGTTTACTCTTCATATTTAACATACAACGATTTCTGCTGAAACACCACTGTTTATCTCTGGTTCCCCAGCAATGGCATCTGACATAATTCATAATGCCAGGGTGGGAAGCAGAGGTAATGTCTGTAGTACATTACCCTGTGCCACAAGTGACTCATAACTCCTTTCATTTTCTTTTTAATGGTAATCAAGACACGGTCCATTTTTAGAAGCAAGAGTGTTATTTCAGGTAACGTTAAGCCATGTCAAAGTGTATATCTGAGCTGTAATGATGTCTGGCCCTACTAAGGCTGCTTCTTATAGGGCTTTTAGTTATCATGCCTGTTTCAGTATGCAAAGTGAGATGGGAATGAGAGGAGAAATGCTTTGACATTCATGGTCTTAGGTGATAAGTTTCCCTCTGTAATGTTAGAGGCAGAGCAGATCCTGCAGTGGACAAAGGGTATGGACTATGTGGGTGGAATTCAATTACCTTAATACAGATGTTTAACACCATTTTAAACAGCCCAAGGTATCCAAGACTTCTGTGCAAGGCTAACAAATTTGACTCATGACCCACAGAGACCTGCAGCTGGAGGACAGGCAAGGTATCCTAGGGCAGCTAAAATAGCACTGCACAATTCTGGTTAGGCATCCAAATCTCACTAGATGGCTCTCAGAGTTGTGTCCAGACCAATTTTTAAGTGCTTCCCGTCAAGAGAAGCCCACTGGCATATATCTCAATGCCACCTGTCCAAAGAGAGCTCTATCACTTAACAAAAGGGTGACAACTTGAGACACCTGTCTTCTTTGGGAACTCTACTTTCCCTCTTTGCCCTGACTAATGATGTCAAATCCAACAGAATCACAGAATGGTTGAGATCAGAAGGCACCTCTGGAGGTCATCTGGTCCAACCTCTCCTGCTCTAGTAAGGTCACCTAGAGCGGGCTGCCCAAGACCACATTCAGAAAGCTTTTGAGTATCTTCAAGAAGGGAGACACTGCAAACTTCCTGGGCAACCTGTGCCAGTGCTCGGTCACCCTCACAGTAAATAAGTGTTTCCTAATGTTCAGATGGTTTGAATCTCCTGTGTTTCAGGTTCTGACCATTGGCTTTTGTCCTGCCACCAACCTCTTTGCACCTTTCCTTCCCTCCCTTTCATACATGGATGAGACCCCACCTGAGCCTTCCCTTCTCTGGGCTTAACAGTCCCAGCTTTCTCAGCCTTTCCTCACAGCAGAGATTTTCCAGTCCCTTCATCATCCAGATCATTAATGGATTTTGAACAGGATCAGACCCAGTAATGACCGGCCTCCTACTAGACTTCGTACTGCTGATCACCATCCTCTGGACCAGTCTGTTCAGCCAGTTTTCAGCCTATCTCACCATCTGCTCAACTAGCCCATACTTCATCAGCTTGTCTATGAGGATGTTATGGGAGACAGTGTTGAATTACTGAAGTCTAGGTAAACAATATCCACTGTTCTTCCCTCATCTACCAAGCCAGTCATTTCATCATAGAAGGTTATCAGGTTGGTCAACCATGACTTCTTCTTGGTGAATTCATGCTGAATGATGACTTTCTTGTGTTTCATGTGCCTGGAAATCATGTCCAAGTTGCTCTATCACCTTCCCAGGGATTGAGTTGAGGCTGACCAGCCTGTAGTTTCCTGGGTCCTCCTTCTTAACCTTCTTGAAGATAGGAGTGACATTTGCCAATTGTAGACCAGCATTTCATGAAGCACTTACCCTGATAGTGAATGTCCTTCCTCCAACTCTGTTCCGGGCCTCAAGAACCACCACGCTGACCCCAGACTCAGACAGCAATTTGGCGGCCGACAAACCTACCATAAAAAGAGAAAATGCTTTAAAACAAGTAGCAGCAGCCAGACACATTAATGGTTAAAAACTGAACAAAGCTTCATGGTCAGAGATTTCAACACTGTTTTCAAAAACTCCTGAAAGAAGTCAGAAACTTTTCATGGTGTCTTACCAGAGAAATCACGTGCCTGCTGCTTAGTTGCATGATATAACCGCCTCCATAAGTAGCATTCACAGACCGAAGTTTCTTCCCTCAGGTTAACATTTTAAACCAGTAAAAACTCAGTTATTAAGGGACATGCATCTTACTCTTCGTTTGTGCAGTGCACAGAAAGGCAGAACCCAGCTTGTGGGGCTTGCAGTGCTCAAGCGATAGAAATAATAATATACTAAATAGGCATGTTCCAGCAACATAGGCTTCCAGCTTCTTCTCTCACTCATCGACTCTCTGCTCCGTTGCTATCTGTTGTCCTCATTCACATGCAGAAAGAAAGTCTGCTTCACTGTCAAGATTCATTTTAAGCAATGGAGTTTGACCATGGCAATCAAACAGGCTGTATGTAGATACTTTATAAAAGGAATTATGGTCTCAGCAAAAATCATCTAATTATGGGACTCTGTGATGGAGGCACTAGAGACTGCTGAAAATTCAATAGGACAGAAGTCCTCTTTGCTTTTGATAAATGCGAGCTGAAATTGTAAAAAGCAATCACGAGTTTGTGAAATCAGATTATCCCATTGCCCTGCAGGCCAATTTGGCACTGAAGCATTGTTCCTTTGGAGTTTTTTCCCCTCCTTAAGTATACGAAAGCCAGCCTTATTGATTAGAACTTCCAAGATACCCTGCAGTAAGGAATAATAATATTATATTCATGTTTATTATGCTACCTTGAAATGTGATTAAAAGCAACTGTTCATGAGCCTACAAAGAATGCACGCCTGAAAAGAGCAGAGGAGAGGAATTGTTCTGGGCAGTGTTAATTGTACTCATTTATTCTGAGGACAATACAGAAGAGCCCATAAACTTCTGTGCACACTGTCTTTTTTTAATGGGGAAGTTGAACACCATTCACTGGAAACCAGAACTGAGGAAGTTCAAATATCTTACATTGACAAAAGTTATATATACGATTTCCATACTTGTTTAAAAATAACTTTATATCCTTGCATCATATTTTTTAGATTGCTGCTGGAGCAGAAGTATACTTAATTCTTCCATCTATTTAATATTGTGATTTTTAAAAATGCAAGCCACTGCATTGACTCAGTGGAGTCAACATCTTATACATTGATCTCTGTCAGTAGTTTTTGATCAATTTTTTCCTGCATGAAAGTGTATAGAGAACATATTACATTTTTTTAATAGTTAATTCTTTAATCCTTTCAGTGATGCTGTTCTCCTCTTCTTCAACATAAACATAGAAGACAGAAGTCTATAATGTTGGAAACACGAACTGCAGTATCTTTTTACAAATATTTAGACTTCTTATATGAGGAAAAATTATTTTCCAAAATATACAGTGGTTTTTGTCACAAAAAAGTGGATTTCCTACTTATATAAAATAAAACATTGAATTTCTCTGTTCTGCAAAAATACCACTGGACACTCAGGCATGAGTGGGTAATTCTTTTGTAAGAAATTTTACCGTAGATATACAAGTCTTGAAAAAGTGCACAGCACATTCACGCATTACTCTAAAGAACATGAAGCAGCAAAAAATCAGGCCTAGGTATGAAAAAAAGTTGTATGTGAATCTTTAGTGCCTAAGACCATCATTTCATGGTGTATACGCTAGCTGTATTCATGCCACAGCTGTTTAGGAAGAATAACAGTTGCAGTGGACTGGGTTGGAAGCTAAGCTTACTACTAGTTTATAGCTTAATTACATGATATATCGAAATAAAGAAGGACTGCTAAAGGATGAAGAACATGTGATAATGTGGCTGAGGTCCTCTAACCTGTTTGCTTGCTAAACTGTATTTCTTGCACTCCAGCCTTACAGGTTTTTAGTTTCATCATTGTTAACCCAAGTGTCAACTTAGACACCAAAAAAAAAAAAAAAAAAAAAGGCTTCAGAACTACACAGACTGGAAAAAGGAAAGAGATACACTGGGACAGTGATGTCTTACTGGCAACTGGGAGAGGGCCTGACTCAGAAGAACAATGCAAAATATGTTGATTAAAGATTGTTACTACACATTTATTTGTTTAAAGCATGGAAACAACTTTCTTTCAAAATGAAGGACTAGCAACAACACCCACACGAAGGGTATCTCTATGTTGCTGACTACTGAACCCAACTCTTTAGTTCCATTCCGGTGTGAACAAAGTGTACAAGATACAGGTGCTTCCACAGGTCATGAAGCCTGTGTGCTTTTGATACATGATTAACTGCTAAGTAGATTGCATATTTTCCCTTTATCTTCTCCATAAATTGAATTTTTAAGACTTTTGTCGCTATTCCAATACCTTCTACAGGACTGGACACCATAGAGTGACCATTTACTTCTGTTTGATCGATGGGGTGAGAATGAGAGAGTGGAAAGAACAAGACCTCCTTTCCAGCTCCTTGCTCCATCTCTGCCTGCTCAGCTCCCTTTAGGCCACCTGGAGCTCACCTCTCACCTCCTCTCCAACATCTCCACTACTTCCCCAGAGGACATCAGACACCTTCCAGGAGCTGCCAAGGGGGAGGCAGGACCCTCATACCACCAGGGTCTCCCGCAACATGAGCACTGCTCTAGAGCCCTGGCTCTCCACCACACATGGGTTCTGACACCAGCCACAATGTCCTGGGATACTGTGGATATCCACAGCATCCTGCAAGCATGCCATACCAGGCCAAACCAAGCACTGGCCTGTGACCACTCAGGCCGCCGCCACAATTCAGGAGAGGTACTTTAAAACTCACCTGCATATGCCCATACAACTGTAGCACAGACATGCCTGTTGCAGCCAAGGACGCTGCTGTGCCCCATTGCTGCCTCCATCTCCTCCAAGTGTAGCCTAGGGATAAAGCTGCAAACCACTCCAAATCACCGGCTGCACTCCTTCCAGATACCGCTCTAATTCTATGAATTAGAAATATACTACTTGCCTCAGAAAGATGAAAGGAGCCTGCCAAAACCATGCCCCATTTGAAGTATCTGGCTATAGAAATTCACTTGTTATTAGATAAGAATAAACAAGGCAAGATGACTTATACATCCTCCACAAGGGTTTCTATGGCAATCTCACAACAAGCTCCCCCCATCTGAAGAAGCCATGCAGGAAGGCTCTATTCCTACTGATTTTGCAGTGCTATTAAGGACTCGGAATTGCTGCTGCCACAGACCATGCTGCCATTGCTTTCATTTCAGAAAACTGTCATAATCCTATCAAGCAAAGCAGTTTCAAGTGCATCAAAACACTGGATATACAGTTTAAAAAACAAAATAAAAAAAGAAACTAAAATGAGTTTATGCCAATTTGCAGACTATAAGACATACACCATGGATGAAACATAGAGCTGCTGAACAATACTGAATTTTATATGCAGCCTGATGGAAAATACAACAAAGCATGTCTCTACCTTGTAGGAGAGTTCAACTCCACAGGTAGTGCACAAGACTGGGACTTAAGAGACCTGAGCTTGACTCCCAACTGAGCACCTTAATGTGGGAAATATTTCCCCATTTTGTAGGGAAGCGTTTATAAGGGTAGCGTTTATAAGAATAATTGCCTCTATAGTGGGGTTGATGAAGGGCATATGAGCAGATACGAGTTCTGTAGCACAAATGGTGGGAGTTTTAAAAAATATCTTTACTGGAAATGGGATAGTAACTCTATAGCAATAGTAAAGGCATGCTACTTTTCAAAGTCTAGGATTTGTGAATTCACATCAAACAGATTCACTGATATGCCATGATCATAAGCAAAAATTATCAGCATCCTTCCCAGAGACAGCACTTCTTATGTGATGTATGCTGAACATCTCCAAAACATGCAAGGGCAGTGAACGGGAGTGATGACAATCTGATACCATTAACCTTTTAACCTCTCAAACTGAGGCCACTATATATGTGCCATGTTGAGCACACCAAAACAAAGGCAGAGGTTACCTGTCACTATTGAAAAGGTAATTGTCTGCTGGTTTTCTAAAGGTATTGTTTGCCTACTTGCTACTTTCTTTGACAAAGTGCATTTGCCTTTTATGGATCCACTGCTGGGCTGAAAGTTTACCAAAACCAACCTAATACAACATTCCTTCATAAAATCCTTGTTAATCCACCCTACCATACATGGAGTGGGATAATTACGTCCTGTGAAGGATGACTAACCCATTACTGTAGCATTCTAGCAGGCTTTAATTGAAAAAATTGAAAATCTAATGGAAAAAATATTTCTGGAAAAACTCTTAGTTTTTCTTAAGCAGGGGAATAATTACAAAACTTTTTTCACTCATTATTCTAATATACCTTAGTAAAGCAAGACAATTGTCAATATATCCTCATTAAAATTCCACTGTAACAACATGCTAATGCTGTGATTATTTTTACTGTTTCACTGACGGAAAACCTAACACAATTGAGTAATTAAATGTGGCAATGGCCACCTTAGAATCATCTCTCATTATTCAGCTAGAAGTCTTTTTGACAAGTAAGCATGAACCTGTCAGTAAGAGATACAAAACATTTCTGCCACGACCACAGGGTGACATCTCCCTTCCTCACCTCTTTCTTCTCCTTCTTCCCCCTCCCTGATTTTCTTTTCATTGGGTTTTTTGTGCACATCATGGTATTTAAATGTTTTAAAATATAGTTAAAATGTGCTCAGTTACATCAGACTGAGAAGACAAATTACTAATGAGCAACAACATATAGAAGGCTGAGAATGAAAGAACTTTTCTTTCACAAAGGATTTGAAGACTTAAAATTGCCACTGAAAATGAAAACATAAAACACTTATTAGTTAAATTACAGCCCTTTAAATTTATTAATAAATTATTTTTTCCCCTCTAGCAAAAATAATCCAGTTGATTCAGCAAAGATTTCAATCAAAAGGGAATAAATATTTTCTATTACAGAGTACATTGTCCAACTGAGACCAAGCCACTCTGACTGGTTTCAACAGTGCTACTGTCTAAAGGCTTTCAACAGATGCAAGCTTTGTTCTGAAGGGTACAAAGACAGTTTCTCATGAACAGAAACAGTGGGCTGGAAGACTATCCCGAGGATGAATCCACTCCTCTGTACACACCCACTGGTATTTTCAAAGCCCAGAGCCCACTGCAGTAAACATCTCTTCCCCAGAATGACACCCATGCCCCCAAAATAAAGGCAGGAAAAAGTTAACTAGTATAAACATGGGGTTAGAATTGCAGCATCCTCTTTCCCCTTACATATTAAAATGAGTAGCACCAGTTAAAATAAGGCTGGTCTGATACCATTTAGTTAATGGAAACATCTAAGGTAATTAAATAAAATTTGTTCAGTGAAAGGGCTGTCAAGCATTGGAACAGGCTGCCCAGGAAAGTGGTTGAGTCACCATCCCTGGAGGTATTTAAAACACATGTAGATGTGGCACTTAGGAACATGGTTAGTGGTGGGTCTGGCAGTGCTAGGTTAAGGGTTGGACTTGATCTTGAAGGTCTCTTCCAATTCTATGATTCTAACGATTGAAAATTTCTTTGGTCAATATGCAGAATAAATTTCTGTTAGCCAGATGGTGATCTTCAACTAAATATTTACGGGAAAAAATATTGCTAAACTATGATCCACGTCACTGTCACAAGTATCAAGAACATCAGCAATGGTATTCACAGGAAAGACATAATGCCTGTCCCATGCCTGTTCTTGTTATGTTAGGATATTTAGAGATCTGTCCTAACTACTCGGCTATTTCTTTTGCTCTCTGGAGTAAATAACACTTCTGACTTCAGACCTACCATAGCCCTTCCCTACCTTTCAATACCTTTCACCTAAGCCTGAGGCATGATGCAAAATCTGCTCCTCAAGGACAAACCACAGGTTTACAGCACTCTCTTAAGAGCTCTGAATTTGCTAACCTATGATTCACACTGCTGTACATTTTGGTTTTACCAGAAAGCTGACACATTCTCCATTCATGCGTATTACGGTTAACCCCTGGGTTAGACAAGGTTTATAAATTATACATTTACCCTAGAAAACCACATGAAGAATATGATGAAAGATGAAGAAAATAGTAATATTTCTACATCTGGTTATATAATAAATAAATCACAACCATATTTTGTCCAAACCTAAATATCTAGCACTGAGCATAACACAAAGGAGTGTCTTAACCAAAACCCATGCTCCACATCATAAGGTTTTGCAACTTTAGTAGCAAAAAATCGGAACACATTATGAAGGAGGCAAATGAAAGCTGGTATTTCTGCTTAGTTGCAATTACTGTATAAAACATCCATTACATTTTATATGGGGGTCTGAGAGTTTTGTTCCTGCTGTAAATTTTTCTCATAATGACAGTCAGCTTGCTAGCAGTCCATGAAGAATTGAGAATTCTATGAAACATCGCTTTTATTTCTGCATCCCAAAAAATGGCCTTTAGGAATTTCTGGTACCAAGTGAAAATATTATCACTGATTATCAGCTTTCCTGTTGGATCCAGAGAGAAAGTGGGAAGGAACCGGACAGCCAGAGCATGGGGCAGATGTAAAGCAATAAACACAGGACACATTTTAGGAACTAGCTATTGCATTCCTACAGGTCAAATTCTGGGTAAATTTAGAAGTAACACTAGAAAAAAAAATCTACTGAAAACTACTCCAAATTTACACAGGTGGGACTGATTATATCTTCTACCAGTAACTGTGTATTTGACAGTTTATCTGACACTACCACCCACCAGCAGCTTGGCATGCTGTCAAAACCAACAGAGCAGTATACAACATACGTTGTACTGCCATTATACCAAGCAAGAAAAATCTGCATTTCCTCATTATTCAGTCTTCCACAGCCAATGCGTAGGTAGTTCAAGTGGTAAGGTTGTCGATCACACACTGTGGAGCAGAAGATGCCAACATAGTGCTCTTCCATGGAAAGAGAAAAAAAAAAAAGCCTTAATAGTGTATCATATGTTTTACTTCAATATAAAGACTAATTATTACTATTTTTACATCCCAGTTTTTCCTACAGTTTGGTGCCTTTGGACTCCTCCATAAGTGCAATAGAAAACAGTGCTGTTTCCTGCAAGCGGCTGGCAAATTTAAGCATCTGTTTTGTTGAGCCATGAGATCTCCTTGTTTCTGGCTAAGAACAAACATGGTTTTATGCAGAAATAAGAATTAGCAACATCAAACAATTGTAATCTTCACTGTAAGCTTCAATTATGACTGTGTTCCCCTTGTGTTTTGTGCTTGTAACATGATGTGCTGAAACTTCTTCAAAAAGATATTTGCATACAAGTTTTCTTGGACTTGCCTGTTTCTGGACATACTTCTCCATATCTGATGTGTCTCTGGTTTGCATTATGTAGACAAATATTCTTAATTCTCCATGCTTTCTTTTGATAAACTTGGCTTCCAGTGTCCAGAATTCATGTGTGAGGCTGACACATGAATATATCCTAAACCTCATGTTAAAAAAAGTTAGGGTATTTTGCTTACACTCTTTTTTTTGCCAAATTTTGAACTATTTAAGCTTGAATTTTCAGGGTGTGGTTTTCAGGATTTTATTTTTTTTTCTGGAAAATCTTGGTCAACATTAGCAGGCTATTTCTGAACCTCTAGGGAACAAACATTATTTGATTTTGAAAACTCGTGGCTTTATTTTATTCCTATTTTGGAAGTTCTAGCAGCAACTTGAAATTTGGCAAGGAGGTAGCCTTTGAGTTAACATAGCTCATTTTGTAATCCATGTAAAAATATGCCCTGATAAGGTCAGTTAGAAAGTTTTGAGGAATTACAGATCACACAGAGGCAGCAGCCATTTTCTAGATCTGAAAAGCTGAAATATCTGAGGTTTCTGTCAAAACTCTCTGAGCACTTAATACTGTCCAGTTGTTACCGAGCAGTTCCCAAGGAGTGACTGTGCATCCCAGACCTCCTTACAACCCATCTCTTATCTCAGAGTACCTGTGCACGCTGCATCCTAGGGCAGTGGAGTCAAAATATGATTTTTCCAGTAAATGTGGCCTTAGCTTGCAGAGCAGATAATGGAGATGGGATGTGGACCATGTGTCAGAAGAGGTATTGCAGTGACTTGCTGCATAAAAAGGACAACTTCTGGAAGCCATCAATATAGCAGTTAGTCCACACAGAGGATGACAATTTCCTAGTCCTCAACTAGTGTAGTCCCTTAACCCAAGCAGCAGATAACCATCTGATGGGATGTCAGGGTTACAGTCCTGCCAATGAATCGGACATGCATCCATGGCATATCATGTGCTGTCAGCTTGCTGTGTTTAACTAGTGAGGGAATTACATAGCCTAAACCAAAATGCACAAGCAAAAGGTCAAAATCAATCCAAAATCAGAACACCCTCTTCAGTTTAGTAGAAAACCCTATAAATAGAAAATGGGAGCAGCATTCAAGGCATATAAATAAATAAACTCCCTGTGGGTATGGGGAAACTCTTTAACTTCACTCATGAGTTTATTTAGTATGTTTGAGTATAAAATGTTATAATTAATATTAACTGTATTATGGGGGACAGTATCCATTAAGAATGATACAAACATGTGCCTGGGGCCTTTCCTGGCCATGATTCACATTTTTAGCATGCACGCCCATGTGAAAACAGAAATCTAGCCCAAGCTCTGCAGCTCCCTCTCTGTAGGGGTCCAAATGTACTCGCTGATGCATTCTGGACAATTTGAACACAATTCCATGGGGTACAGCAGAAAAATATCAGCAGTAGAGGCCAGCAGAGCTGAGTTCTTCTTCCAAGAGCCTCTCCACTGTGAAGTGCTCTTTGCAGAAGCTCCTTCTATCCCTAGATTGCAGCTTTCTACAGGCAAAGGTGATTCTGTGTCCCTGTGAATGACCATGTACAGACGTGTACATACAGAGGGCAGCAGCATGGTTGAGATGTGTGTGTTAGGTTATACAGAAATTGTGTAACTCTCAAGACCATACTTAACTTCAAGGAATAGATAACTCCAGAGGTGCCAGTCAGAATTTGAGCTTCATTTTGCAAATACTGTACAAACACTTTTAAAAGCCACAAATCTCACTCCTGGGAAGCTCACACTTAATACAGCAAGAAGGTTGCTTATACCTGATATACATTTCATGTACGTCTAGTAAAGAACTAGTTTATCCCAATGTTTCCCATCTTTTCTTGCAAGCATCAGGTAATGAGTATTTAAAATATAGAAGTAGAGAAGAGAGTAATCTTACCAGACGAGGCAACTGCAAATATATCTTGAGAGAAATGAGCAGCAGCAAGGTAAGACTGCAGTCAGAGAGACACTGAGGGGAAATTCTCTCCATATTGGAGCATGTTTTACTATTTATCTTGACAGAACCAAAATTCTAGATACAGATTACTTTTTTTAAGACCAGAAAGCAGCACTCTAACCTCTTACAGAACAGAGGCATAGGTATTTTGGTACAGGAAGGGTGATAGAGAAGCTGTGTGGAAAGCAAAACAAACCAGGAGCTGATAGGAATTATAGTGCCCACCTATGAATGGTATTGTATATTAAAGATGGATTAATTAAGAAATAAGGCATTTATTGTCCATTTTTCTAAGGCTGTTATCTTAAAACAATGCCTGTTCTAATTCATAACAGGCAAACACCAATTTCTATGCCACTGGCATGACATAAGGGTTTCTATTGGCCAGAAAAATATTCCTGCACCTCAAGAGTGCTGTGACATGTTTATTTGTCTTCCTAATGCCACTGACAAATTTTCAGGGACTGTAATGCCTTGAAATTTCCTGCTTGGCTCCATTTCAGACTCCACACCAGGCTTCAGTCCAAGGTGTAAGTGTTCTGAAGTAACTTACTGATTTCTGTACTACTGAGGCAAGATACCACTTAGAAATGCTCGATGCATTTTCCAAAACACTGCTACAGGTTGGAAAGCTGGAGGAGCAAGGTACCCTCAGGGGAAGAAGAGCTTCTCAGAGCCCTAAAAACCATATGAAGATCACTTCACCATCAGCTGCACGCAGGATGGGCGGTAATTCCTTAAGGGCACCCTGTGCATTACAGGAGCCTTAAGGACGAAGACCAAATGACTTGTGCTAGCAGGAAAATACCCAGGCACCTGGTAAAACTAAAACTAGATCCAAACTCTTTGTTTCTATTCAGCGATACTGCAGATTTACATAATTACATTGTCACAAAAAAAATACTTCTGTTGTTTTAGCAAATGAAATAATGTAATTAAGTAAATAATTTGCTGGTTTGTGCATCAGTTTACTGCAGACTAAAGAAAGACTCTTACACCTCCTCAATTCTAACAAAACCTTATTTTATCTATAGCAATAATGGTTGTAATATCACTGAAGTCACTCAGTCACATAACTCACCTTTTCTGAATCATAAGTGACATAAAGACTCCCTGAAAACTGAAGCCTGGCCAAAGCTGCTAACATAGTATTTATCTGACGAACAAACTAAATACAGAGTTTCTTCAACACAGCAACATTCTCATCTTAGGTACCATCAGGTCCTATAAGAATAATTACATCTCTTTTTCTAAGTATGAGGATCACAGGGGCCACAATGCACTTGCTAGTAGTTAAAGCAGATCTGAAGCGTATTTTGGGAAGTATTTCCTAGTAAAGTGTGAAGAATCCATCGTGCTGGGGGAATCTGTCTGTCTGTAGTACAGCTCTTCTCATAGTAACAAAACCTAACCTGTTTTTACAGATATTCCCAGATGTCTTTCTGCAGCATTGATCAAATTACAGTAGTCAGCATTGCAAGCGCAGCCTGAAAAACCAGAACTTCAAAATATTGTCTTTCTCATCTCAGCCTGTGTTCTCCTGCACCTGTGGACATTACGAAGTCAGTTTTCCTGCGCACTCTCTTCTGATGAGCACGAAGTACAAGCCAACGCAAGAAGAAGCAAATACGTCCTAAAGGGGAATAAATAACTTTCCTCCTTTTTTCGCTCAAGCGTACCTGAAGCCCCTGGAGACCCGACACTCTCGTTAACCACCGCCCGATCCTTAAGGCCAGCCGCGGGTGGGGACGAGCGGCCCCGGGACCCGCCGCTCCCGGGCTCGGCGCTGCCCAGCCGGGAGCGCTCCGGCCCCCACCACCGTCCCCGCCGCGCAGGACGGGCTCTGGGACCTCTCGCGGGCCGATGTCCTGGGGGAGGCCGGCGGACGCGCAGTGGCCGCACCACCCCCCGGACCCACCTGAGATGCCGCCCCCGACCACGACCACGTCGTATTTCTGGGCCATGGCGCTGCCCCCCGGCCCGGGCGCTGCCTCCATGCCGCCCTTCCGCGGCGGCGGCGGCGGCGGCGGCGACGACCCGGCTCCGGCGGACGGACAGCGCCGCACCGTCCCGCCCGCCCCGGCCCCCCCGCCCCTGGGCGGGCCCCTTCCCACGCCCCTTCCCGCCTCCACCAATGGGCGCGGTTGGGGGCGTGGTCTCGCCTAGCCACGCCTCTCGGTGCCCGCCCCCCGCCTGGGCCAGGCCCGGCCCGGCCCGAGGGGGCAGTGGGAGGCCCCGGCGGAGCGGGAGGGCGGGCGGACAGCGGGGGCCGCTCGGGGCGAACCGGCGCTAAACGCCGGCAAACGCTGCCTGCGAGAGCACGTTTTGCCTGGGCGCGGCTCGGTACCGGCGCCGCTTCGCACCAGCCCGTCCCGCGTGCACCGGGAGGGCTGGAGGCAGATAGGCGACAGCGTGCCGGCTGCGGGATGCGGGCAGCTCTAGCAGTCGGCGGTCACTAACCCCTTTTTATTTACTAAAATTTAGGACGTATGCTAGCAGTGAGTGTGGGAGAGGAGAACCACGGAGCGGTATGCAAGCCCCACCTTGTACTACGAGAATCAAATTGCAGTCAGCCCGGGAGCCGGGGAATGAAGGGTTAACCTTTGCTCGAAGGTGGCTTACCAAATACGATTCCTGAAATAATAACTAGTTGCCAAAATACCAGTTTTGTTTGTACTTAACTACTGTTACTGCTCTGAAATACATGATGGTTGTGATTTTTTTGTGCATTTTACAGCTCGTACAATTTTTATTGCCAAAGTGTAAATGTCATCTCTGTGAAGCTAAGTAGAAAAAATAGAGAGCCAGTCCACCCCCTTCCAAGTAAGCACAGAAGACCTTTACAATTCACACAATTACAGAAAATCCTAATGCCACTTCATGTTTAATATTGATATAAGTTCTGAGAGTTGCCCAATTTTGCAATCATATTCCATATCTGGGTATTATCAAAGAATGGAATGAGAGTGCAATACTACAGTCAGTCTCCTCGGAAATGCCTTAGCTTTCTTAGAGTGGGAAAAATTAGGACTTTTGGTTTGTGCTAATTGTGCCAAATAAACAAGACATGGACCTGTTGGAGCAGGTCGAGAGGAGGCCACAAAGATGATCAGGGGACTGGATCACCTTCCCTAGGAGGACAGGCTGAGAGAGTTGGGGTTGTTCAGCCTGGAGAAGAGAAGGCTTTGGGGAGATCTTATTACAGCTTTTCAGTACTTAAAAGGGGCCTACAGGAAAGATGGGGACAGACTGTTAGTAGGGCCTCTAGCATAGTGCAAGGGGTAATGGTTTTAAACTAAAAGAGGGTAGATTTAGACTAGTATAAGGAAGACGTTTTTTATGATGAGGATGGTGAAACACTGGAACAGGTTTCCCAGAGATCATCCAGGTAGATGCCCCATCCCTGGGAACATTCAAGGTCAGGTTGGACGAGGCTCTAAGCAATCTGATCTGGTTGAAGATGTCCCTGCTCATTGTAGGGGGTGGTTGGACTTGATGACCCATAAAAGTCTCTTCCAATCTGTTCTGTGATTCTATGGCAGCAGTGACTGACTACAGAAATATCTGTGAAATCACTAATCAACAATACAAGAGAGAGTAATGGATCTTCAAAAATAAAACCAGGTACTTTAAAAAGTAAAGTATATGTGCAGTGCTAATTAACTGTGTTGTACTAGCTGCAGACACACAAGTGTCAGGTGCTATAAGAAATAAGAACAAGATGTCTACAGCTCTGACAGATGATCTACTGACACAGAAGCTCATCATCACTGAGATTGCTGTTGCTTGCATGGCAGAGTAAAGTACACAAAAAGGGGACATTTCAAGACAGAGAGAATTACATGTGTTCTGAAGCAGAAAATGCAATGTACCAACAGCCGTTTGTGCTTATTAGGGAAAAAAGTATTTACTTCTTGAGGGTGATAAGGTTTTCTGCTGGCCCCAGTGAGCAGGTCACAGGGAATCTGATGAATTAAAAGCTTTTCCAAGTGACACCTCCCTCATAATCCAGAAGCCAAGTTCAGAGAAGAACAACAAAAACATCCCCTGTGATAATAACAGGAAGCTTGTGCATATCTAGATGACTTGGCCAGAACTTCTCTAGTGCTAAAAGGAGCTGCAACAGGCTTGTTAAAGAACAATGGAGACTGAAGTGGTTTTACCTAGAGCAGTTCTAATGATGAGTGGTGACATCAAAGTATGAATTGTATACACTGTGGTTGCCTCAACCCTTGGAGAAAACACCAAAAATTGTCTAAGGGGCTAGCAAGGATTATCTTGGGCATTAGCAGCCCCCAGGGGTAGCAATGTCTGTCAAAACTGTCTAACTGCCAAGCCCTTAGCATCTGTATGATACAAATAAGAGACATCAGAATAATTCTACCTTCACTCATACAGAACTGCAGACATCCACAATTTGGAAAAAAAACCCAAGCAGATGCTGAAGCCTTTCTCGAGAAGAACGGGATAAACCCAATGGGAGATGATCAGGAGAACTTGCCAACCTCTCAGCTGGATCCATCACAGTTTGCTGAGGATCTGATGAAAACTCAAGAAGCAGAGAAGGAAGAAAGTGATGTGTCATGATGAGAGTGATCCTCCTTGCCTAAATGTTACGAACACATTTTCAAAGAGAAATTTGAAATGTGTTCAGAAATCAACAGAAAATAAAGGGATGGCAAATTTAGCAGTAAAGGAAATTTTATTCCAAGCAGACAGAATTTTATTTGGAGAGAAGTTAATTGTTGCTCAGAACAAAGTGTTAAATAACAAAAAAATGCTTGTCAATGGGCCCTCTTCCTTATGCACTATGAAAAAGCAGGGGGCAAGGCTGAAGGGTGAACATAGGAAACTACTGTTGCTGAAACCATTTCCTAGCAATACGTCTAGTTGATTTATGTCTGCTTCTGTGAATGAATTGTAGTAATAAATTGCTGAGGTTGCAGAATGCATGTGGTCATTAATGTGAAGGTATAGAAAGTCACAGGACTGACACAGACTTTCGCATTTATCAGGAAAAGAACACTGAAAGTTTCTGAGAAATACAGTGGAACATCCAGAGCAAGGCTTTTGCTTGAGATCACAGCTGTGTCAGCAACAACAAAAATTGTCAGGTAGCCCTGAGAATGGGCAAAAATACATCAAATTTCTTGATCAAAGAACATGAAGAAAATTATCCAAAGATAAGTGTTATCACCAATTTATTTATTGCACTGTAAGTGTTTTAATTTCAGTTTTGCCAACTGCTGATGTGAGGAAGTCAAACTTCTCAGGTCATGTCATCAGTAGTCACAGCCATGTGTTATTTTACGTCTGCTCAGTACCCCAAATGATAAGTAAAACCAGACATAGTCATTGTGGAAGACACAGATGTTTTGCATTCCTTCCTGATTTCACTGTTGCTTATTTTGCCAATGCATCTGAAAACTGGAACACAAACATAGGGAATATCCTTGGCATTAAAATAAAATGTTTTTGTCAAAATAGAAAATATTATCTATTGTTCATTCATGTATATAATGTAATTTTTTAGTTCTTTATGATTATCTTTTGACAATTAGATAGAACCAAAGTGCTGTAAGGCAAGAATGCTCTATAAGACTGATTGTCATTATTAAGGTGATAATTACCACCACTTAGCCACTTCTAAAGTCAGGTAATTTTTGTATCTTAACGATATCAACAGATCTTATTCTAGAACATACCATTTTAAGTGTTACCACCAGCTGAAATTTTTGCCATTAACTCATCATCTGTGTTGATTAGCACTTTACTCTGCAGGCAAAAGATGAGCTTTCCCCAGAGTATCAGAGCCTTTCGCAAAGCTTGATACACATAAATTTACATGCATACACATTTTAATTCTGGTAATTACATGGTTGGTACTCATGTTACACCAAGCTGAAAAATGGAAAACTGAGAAAAATAACCCAAACTCTTCCAAACATCAAACTCAGTAGTTCTGTTGGGAGTCCCTTTGTTCAGCAACAGTGTGTGTGATACGGAGTAACTGCAGACCTCAGCTGCAGGTGATACTGTATTCTCTAAGAACAGTTTTCTATTTTGGAAGAGTATTTTAGTCTATCTTATGCTAAATTTGGGGTCATCAGTTAAATTACAGTGCTAATGATTACAGAATTGTTTGTTATTTCTTTTTTCCAAGGACTTTATCAGTAATGGAAATTATAAAAGATCATGTAACACATGGAAATAGACAATGTTGTACACCGTGAGTAGAAGAAAATGTTCTAGAAAATGTTTCAGACTTCAGAGCCCTTTCCTCTGAAACAAACAGTTCCAAACAAACAAACCAAAGTGTCTCCAAGGGTTTTCTGAAAGAAGAAAGAGAGAAAACATGTATTCCCAAATAGCAAGGAAGAAGTAGTCCATCCTCCCACGCAAAGCAGATCCAGAGCTTGACCAGTTTGAACACATTCAAGGATGGAGATTCCATAACCTCTCTGATTCAAGGTCTGACCACCCTCGCAGTGGACCTTTTTTCCTTCATATCAAGTTGGAATTTCCCATGTCTCCAGGTTGTGCTGGTTGCCCCTGTCCCATCTCAGGGCACCCTGGGTTCTTTCCTGTTTTGGAACAGATTTTTCTCACCCTCTTCTGTTGGAGATATTTCAAGAAGCAATAAAAACATGACACTATACCGTATGTGTCTTGAACGTAAAACATCATGGTCCCATGTCCTCAGTGAGTCCCCTAGGGGATGTTCATACAATCTCTCTGCCTCGCTCTGGTCCATCAAATAGGTAGTTATCTAGACTAACCGGAATGGTCCCAGGAGGGGACTCGTAAATAGTTTGTGCAACATGTTTGTAAAAATCGGTGAGAATCAAACTGGTAAGCTGTGAATGGTATTGTAGAGTATTAATGGACATTTTTATTGACTAGGATGTATATTCTTGGCTTTTCAAGTCCACTTTCTTACTTAGGTGTGTATTTAAAACCATCAGAAAACAATCACCAGTCTGATGTTGTAAAACAATCTTCACTGGTATAAAAAATACTTTTGTACACAAAGATTGCTGTGACATGTTTATTCATCACTGTTTATTTTTACTGGTGTGTTTTCAACAACTGCAGTGACTTCATGCTTCCTGGCTAGCTCTATTTTAGGCACCGCACAAAACTAATCAACGAATAAGCACCTTGAAGCAAATTATCATCGCTCACAGCTATTAAAATTTGATTAGTTCATTTTACCTTAGAACAACAACCAGGAATCTTCTGATATGTAAACAGTCAATAAAAATTCAGTGTTCACCTTCTCTTTGACCCATGTTTCCCACTCCCTCAATTACAGAGCATCCAACAGGCCTTCTGGTGCAGTGCCTGTCCTGAGTGCAAGATGGTGGCAGTGGGACAGAGAGGGGCACGTGGGGAGTGGAATGTTCTGAGACAGCCCCATCACTGGCAGAGTTTATGCTCTTCAGCGACTGATCGGTGCTAGACGTACTTATTTGCTTTCCATCCCCTGCACCACTCCAGAGACTTTGGTCCCCTCCACAGCACTGGATGCAGAAAGCATCATTCATGTGACTGGGCTGCATTTGGGGTCCTGGAAACTTTCAGTGGGGATGGGGAAAATGCATGTAAGGAGTTTTCTTAAAGCCATGAAGAAAACATCAACTACTATAACTTTAATGTCCCTAGGTAAATCTACTAGAATATATTTGAAATATTAATTCAAATTTCAAAGTGCTTCTCTACACCTGGGAACAGAAAATCAAAATACAAGCTGAGACTTATTCCCTGAAGAGGAATCCCCTCAGCTACACACAGTGAAGTTTTCTGGTCCCCCAGAGAAACCTGTTACATACTCCTTGGATAAAGTCTCACTGCCTCAGGCCACCAAAAGATATTTTGTCTCTACAGAAATGTGGAATAAAATTTTAAGCGTTTTTAGCCACCAAAGAGTTAGGTAAATGTTTTCTTTCTGTGCTAGGATACCATCAATAATTTCATTTTGTGAAATATTTCCAACTCTTTTATTTCATGTTACAGTACAACATACTTAGGCATGCAGGACAAAAATTCAGAAGATAGTTTGGGAAGGAAACTGAATTGCCTCATTAAAATTTTTGAAGTAACTTCCCTGCATGTTTTTTCAGTCTGACTAAAATTGTTATTGAACTTTTAACAGCATCAAGCTCTTCTCTTTGTATAAGTCTCAAAACTGTGAAATATTTTTAAATGAAGTAGATCTTAAAAATTTGATCATCATATTACTGAGCATTGTGCAGGCTTCATCACTGAGTGAAATAAAGTCCAAATCTCCATGTACCAGAAGTCAGATATGCCCATGCAGCTGTTGCATAAAGAAGTGGTTGTTCAGTACAGCCTTTAGGCAGAGTGGGGAGAGTTTGCTTCCTGGTATTAAAAGACATGTATACAGTGCTTCAGGAAGAAGTAGGTGAAGTGCGATAAGCCCATTTTTTTTCTCAGAACTCAGCCTTGTGTTATACACAGCTTTTCTGAAAGCAGGCAACGATTTTTTAGATATCTTTATGATTTCATAGCTAGTTAGGTTCACTACAGTGACACTATCAGATTGCAGACAACCTCTTGATAACCATCTTCTGGGTGCTGTACTAGGCCATCACAAAATATTATTATCTTTAAAAATTTACAGTCTCCCTGTGTGGGGTCTTTTATTTACATAAGATGTGAAAGAAACACAGCTTCAGATATATGCCTTATGCTAACAAAGCAAAAAGAGGCAATTCCAGTTAAAGTTAGCATGCATGACTAGAAGGATTATGCCAGTGACTAATTTTTAATCTCTTTTGCTCACTAGCCTTTGTCTTTAATGATGTGTGTTAGTTCAACCAGCAGTGTTGAGAGAAATGAAGTCTTTCCCTTTCTCTCTAGTTTATCTTCGTGACACATTTGCCTATAATTATTATAATTACTATGAGATAAAATATATTCACTGACTGTAGTAATAAGGATTTCAAAAATATGTATATGTCTTTGTTTGCTTTCAAAAGAAGACATGAAATTATTTCAACAAGCTTAAATTAAATAAATCCTTCAGGATGCTTAGTTCTACTAACAGTTTCAGCTCCAACATAAGCTCCAATATGAAGTCACTGGGTGAGAGACTGCAAGGAAGGTCTAGAAGGCGGCCTCCAGGTATTGCTCAAATCTCTGGAGCTCCTTCCTCCCATTGTCACAGGGGAAGACCTTGCTAGGCAGCACACGTGGTGCTTTCATTGCACAACACAAGGAGCAAGCTGGAGGCAAAGTGGCCATGCAATCAGTTCAGAACATGGGGTTGCGTTCAAATGGAGCTGCCCAAGTCACTGCTCACGAGAGATGTCTGCAAGAGTTTTGACAAAAAGGCACACAAAGACCCCGAGCAGTCATGTAGGTGACAGCAAGGAGCAGGCATGGCAGAGCAGCCTTTGCCTCTGGAAATGGGGAGAAATTTCTGAGTCTTCTCTCCTGGACTCAGCCCCTCAGCAGGCATGAGTTTAACATTCAACCTGTACATTTCAGGTGACTCTGTCACTGTATACCAGACTTACACTACTGTATTTCTGAGGGCATATTAAATTGACTTAATTCCATTCTTAGTTTAGCAGCTCCTGATGATTTACCCAGGCTCACTTTTCAGGCTTTAAATACCACATGAGTGCAGGTGTCTTCTGACCTTTAGAGGGAACAGTGTCGGTATTGCACAACATATGCCCCAGCTAGTGGAGAGGACTTTATGTGAAGACCTGAACTTTGCTCATGTTCTTTAAAGCACATGAGACAGATTTGTATTGTGCACTGTCATTGCTGCTATCAAGTCTTTTGTGTGCCCTTCACACTATCAGATAATTTTTATGCATCGGACTGTACAATGAACTTTCAGTGATATTAACAAAATGTTCCTTTAATTACCAGCTCTGTAAAAAAAGCAGTTTGTATAATAGCTCATGGATTGCTGGTATCATTTGAGATTAGATCAAAGCTTGTGTTAAGAGGTAACAACAATCTGAACATGATAGTGCATTCAGAGAACAAGTATTGGTTATAGATCACAAACTCTGGCTGCAGTTCGAACAGGATTTTAGAAGTAGGTCAGCCATTATAGGAATATGGAGAGATCAGTGGGGATCATTAGTGGAAACAGTTAAATACCAAAGAAGTAACAATGAGATTTGATCTGAGAATAAGAAAAAGCTTGATGGAAATGCCAGCTGGAATAAAGATTCCTTTAGTTAGAGCCGTTGAACTTCAGCCTTTGATACAACAACAAAAAAATCAAAAAGCTTTGCTAAAAGTAGGTCAGAGAAAGTTGTCATACGCTTTCGCTGTCTATCAGGTAAAACAGCATTGGAAACCTATAGAAAGCATCCCAAAGGAAATAAGGCTGTTCTCCTCTGCAAATCCTGTATATGATGCAGTCAGCTGAAGCCATGTGGACAGCTTCATCTCTCTTCTAGATGAATGACTACTTCACTGAATACTTAAAACCCTCAGCACCCCTCCCGAGAAGCAGATTTACTGCAGGGGGTTGGGAGATGAACAACCCTTTCTGCCAGTCCTCCTCTACCTGTACAGAAACACTGGCACTTTGCAATTGGACCCAGCCCTAAGTACCACCAGGAACAAGTCAGTCACAGACATATTTCCCCATCTCTATCAGGTAGCTGAACTGAGAAGGACAGAAAAGCTCATTTCCAAGGTATCATTTCTTCTTTTCTTGCAAGTCCTTGACTGGAAGTTACCCTGTAGATTCAGCATGCTTTCTAGTGTGACCCAAGGAATCACATTCTCGTATTGAGTAAATAACGTTATTTGCCTGTTTTCCTTTTTGCAAACCCAAATAGAGAATATGAGGTCCTAACATCATGCTCGTTCCTAAGAATGACTTAGAAGTGCATCCTTTTTCCTTGCACAATTGCCCAAATTTAGATAATAAATTATTAGAAATTGGCCAGAGCAACAAATTAGCAGATTTTGTAGTTAAGAACTGTGAATAAATTGGTTAAAGTTAAAATCATGAGAATTGTTAGTACACCAGACCTCTAGCGTAACTATATTATCCCAGCAGTATTTATGATAGTCATTATCTCTTATCTGATGATACCAAAACATGATCTAGAATACTATTGCTTACTGCTGCTTCAGGCAACTTAGTAACATTTTAAACTTTTTGACTACTTTAGAGAAAAAATATCTTAATCTGGCTCTAAATTTTTTAAAAAAACAACAACAAAAAAACAACAAAAACAAACTGAAGTGAATCTGTGATCAGGGTAAGTCTGTCAATGTGCTTCCAGTAAAAGAAACAAAACCTGACCGTACCCTGTGATGATATCCATCAACACCACTTTACACAGTTTCTCAGAGCTCTGTTTAGCAGTAGTCACTGTCAACTTCAAAAATGACAGATCCAGGAAGTAAATGGAAGTGCCTGGTTATGCGTACTTTCTTGATTAACAAATAGGTTTGCAGCCCTGTTGTGTTCAGCTATACACAACAAGTAGTGTGAGTCTGCAGGGCCACACATGGTTATATATGATACAGGCAGAACAAAGCAATCAAAGGTCAATTTGTAGTGTCAGGGCAACAGAGGAAGGACAGGAAAACTGTTTCTCAAATGTGAGCTGCTTGCCTCCGTGGTGCTGATTTACCTAGAACCAAAATGCCAAGCACAGATGTTAAGTATAAATTACAGCAGTGGGGGGAAGTTGTATTTCTATTCTGCTTATGCCTTTGGCACACACTATAAGTACAGTGCAGTACTTCTAGTGCCAGCGCAGGTGCCTGGTTGGGATGGCAAAGTCCTTGCTGTCACCGTATGATCAGACCATGAGGCTGCACATCTGTCCATAGAGTTGGAAATGAAAGGTGCAGCAGCAGGCAGCTTTGCAGGTACCTTGTGCTTCCCCTGAGTCTTCTGAAAAATGCATTGTCTGTTGTCTCTTTTCTTAATGAGTTGTTTAAGAGATAGGGCTATTGGTGCAATTTTCTAAGTATTTTTGTTACTTCTTAAGGAACCGTAAAAGTGGTTTTCATTCTTGTGAGCAGTGTTATGGGATACAGGCATCATTATGAGATCGATCCTCATCTTATACCTGTGAAAAGAGGACTGAGGAAAAACCACACAGGGGAGTGTACATTTACTTTTTGTTCACAGAAGGAGAGAAGAAATCAGCTGATGCTAGTCTGGACAGTCATGGGCATGGCTCCATCAGCAGTGTCCAGCAGGGCTACTTCTCACAGTGAAACCCTCTGACCACCAGTCTGGGTAGCCAGTGCCAGAGGAGACAGCAGGGACAGGGGAGTGCACCATCAGTCCAGGGTGACATGATGCCTACACCAGGTTTGGAAGTAGAGGCATCTGGCTGGAAGGAGTGATTCACAGCATCTTCCCTGGTGCATTTGCAATGAATTAAAAGCACTGAAGGAAACATGGTGCCTCCAAAGAATGATTTCTGCCCCTTCTGAGGAAGCTTGTCACTTCTCCACAAGTTGCAGAATCTGAGGACCACAGAACCAACTGAAGTGCCCAGCCAAGCCAGAAGGTGCAAGCACCATTAGCAAGCACTTTATGGATCTCACTTCATATTTTTCTGTACCCCAGTTTCCTTTTCTGGACTTCTTTTCTTGTCTACATGACAGAGACACCTGAGACCAGTTCCTGCAGCTTTGTCAGCCTCTAGTAATTTGGGATGCACACACTGGAGCTGCTTGCCTTACCTAATGCAATGCCTCAGTGTAAAGACTATTCCTGTGTATCAACTGTACAATGCCTATGTAAGCGTATATCTTATTTAGTGCTCTTTGGATTTTGACTTCTGGCAGGTTTTAGTTTTACTATCTTGATTGTCATAGAGTTATTAAAAGGAACCTACAGCAATAAACAATTCCATGTGTTTGCTCTTTAGTGTGAAAGTACACTTTCTGAACCGCCTGGATGTGAGGTTTTATATCTGCCTGAACTTTTTACCTGTGTTTGCAGGTGTTGAAGGTTACACAGTGGTCAATCCCTGAGTCTTTTCAAAGGAGAATTTTACCTCCTCTGCAATTTGACTGGCTTTCAAATACATTTCTAAGGAGATAATACCCAGTTAATAATTTTTTTCCTGAGAAAACATTTATGTGATGAGGGAATGACTATCAACAGGAGATGCCTGGAAAAAGAGGGAATAAACAAAATTACAATAAAGTATTAGGTCTAGAATTCCTGTGTATTTGTGGGCTAGGACATGGATATTAGGGTAGGTCACTCCCAGAACACTTTGTTCAATGTTTTTCTGTGCTCATTTGAATGACAGCCTTGTGAAAGAGCTATGCTTCTTTTCATTTCAATAGCTATTCTTTTCTAGTGTATGCTTGCCATCTCCTCAGAATCCTCATTTGGCTGAGGTGTACCAATCACGTTCAGAACTCTTGGTGACTAAACTGATTGGAAGTAATTCCATTTATTAAATATTCTTCTATCATCAGGACTATGCTAGATCTTTCTATCTTATTTTCCACAGAACAAAAGTATTTCTTCTTGTCTTTCATGAATTCATTCAGATACTCATGGAGTGAAATATGTTGATTATCTGCAGGTGTTTTGTTTTGGTTTTTTTTTAAATATATTGTTCAGTGCTGTGCAATGAAGTAGAAAATTCTTCTTCATGTAAAAGTTTTGGTTATCCTGCCTGCTGCAGTCAGTGGTCAGTGGAGCTCAGCAAAAGAGGTTGCAGGCAGGTGTGACAGAGCTGTCGCTGACTAACAGACCTGTTGTCGGCCTGCAGGGTGTGCTGGCTGCCAGGATCACAGAATCATAGAATCATCAAGGTTGGAAAAGACCTTGAAGATCATCCAGTCTAACCATTAACCTCACACTGACTGTTCTCAACTACACCAGATCCCTTACCGCTGTGTCAACCCGACTCTTAAACACCTCCAGGGATGGGGACTCCACCACCTCCCTGCGCAGCCCATTCCAACGTCTAACAACCCTTTCTGCAAAGAAATGCTTCCTGATATCTAGTCTAAACCTTCCCTGGTGCAACTTGAGGCCATTACCTCTTGTCCTATTGCTTATTACTTGGTTAAAGAGGCTCATCCCCAGCTCTCTGCAACCTCCTTACAGGTAGCTGTAGAGGGTGATGAGGTCTCCCCTCAGCCTCCTCTTCTCCAGACTAAACACCCCCAGTTCCCTCAGCCGCTCCCCGTACGACCTGTGCTCCAGACCCTGCACCAGCTCCGTTGCCCTTCTCTGGACACGCTCGAGTCATTCAATGTCCTTTTTGTAGTGAGGGGCCCAAAACTGAACACAGGAATCGAGGTGCGGCCTCACCAGTGTCGAGTACAGGGGTCAGATCCCTTCCCTGTCCCTGCTGGCCACGCTATTGCTGACACAAGCCAGGATGCCATTGGCCTTCTTGGCCACCTGGGCACACTGCTGGCTCCTGTTCAGCCGGCTGTCAGTCAACCCCCCCAGGTCCCTCTCTGACTGGCAGCTCTCCAGCCACTTCTCCCCAAGCCTGTAAGAAATGCTGCACTGAACAAGATAGAATAAAACACAGGCTAAGATATTAAAAAGTCTTAATGTACAAGGATCCCATTTCATGCCATTTTATGCTGGTGTTACATATTATGCTGGATGGTGTTGTATGTTATTCTGGATGCTCCCCAAGCCTGGAGATGTTGAATCTCCTGCTTGCATCGCTTCTGCTTAATCACCCAGGTGGACTAAACAGTTTCAAGCCTCCTGTATGTGAAAAGACGTTTCTAATTTATTTCTAGGACAACCATAACCAAAAGCATCCCTTATTGTCAGGGATCCCAAATAAGGAGAGTGACTCAGTACATTCAACTCTGTTGATATCATCTAACAAGAAGACATCTAGGTTGTCTTTACAGATCACAGTGAGAGGGGTGTATGTCACAGGCACAATTTATGCTGCCTGAATTGTATTTACAAGTAAATGTGTGACATTGGTAGGCAACATAAATACATTCTTGCAAAGAAAAGGAAGACCCTTCAGAAAAATAAAACTTTCCCTCCAGCATCAACTAGAAGTGGAAAGGAAATGACATGGACCAGATGAGACCCTACACAGCACATAGGGATGCCTCCTTCAGGTTCACTGTCACTTTGGGCATGTAGAGTGATGAGATACACAAGCTCAAGAGACAGGATCAGGACTCCTACTTACATTTTTGCACACTTCAGTGCTTCTTTGGCATGGCTGAGACTGAAGAAGGAAGTGCTGAGATCCCAAGGGAAAAATTTCCCATTCTATCATCCCCAAGGCATATGTGCTGACTTTATTCTGCTCCCTCTGGGAAATGTCTTATTGAACCCATCACGAAGTTTGTCTAAATAAATAGACAGACTGCTTTTTAGTCTGAGATATATGGACAGCTCAGGTAACTATCCAGATTTCATGCTTCTAGTTTTACCTGCATTTTGATAGTTGCCAGCCATCAGCCTGCTAATATTGCAGCACAAAATCTGTCAGATGAATATGTCTAGCAAACACTTGGCAGTGATGACTGTAGCCAAAATCTTATTCTTGTTCCCAGATCTTTGTTACAGAGGAACTGTGTGTGTGTGTATAAAATTTTTTATTCATACATGTGTGTGTACACACATAAGTTCACAAAATTCTTACGTTTCAGGCACACATTAGCCTTTGCTTGGCACTAGTCTGAAGGACTTCAAAATAAACAAAGTCCATGTGCTAATATTAATTCCACAATCCATTACACTAGAAACTGGCAAAGCCTTTAAAAATGAACATGCTAGTTGAGAAATGGAAAAGCCTATTATAAATAAACCAATACATTAGTGAACAGAATATTTAGGTAGTTAACAAATGTGTTTTCTTGCTATCTAGCAGAAATCCATTCCAGCAGGCAGCAGGTATTTTTAGGCACTTAGAAAAGAAAAAAAAAGGAGTGAGGATGCTTTTCTTTCATCTAGAATTGCAGCTGTGTTGGCATAAATGTAGAAAACATCAAAATCCTGGAGTACTTGTTAAACATTTTATTAGCTGATAATTCAATTTCCTAAAAGTAATTAATCTTGGAATTTTTTTTAGCAGCTGCTGGACTTTTCTTATTACAGATAATGTAGTAGTGTCATCCTGCCCAAACACTCCAAGTTCTTCTTCGACCACTGTGATCCATACATAGTGAATAAGTACAGAGGAAAAAGAAGACAGAAGGCGAGACATACATCTAATTGCTGCAAGGCCTATCATTAAAAGCAAGAATCCACATAATATCATAAGACCAATATTTACAAGCCATCTTCCCCACCCTGTGAGTCCTAAGAATTTTAGTAGTGATGCAATCCATGACCCAGGACTCCATCCATCAAACCAATCCATTGGTTGTATTGTTTGAAAGGGTTCTCTGGTCTTGTTGGCGACCTTCTTCATCTTGGCACAGGCCTTCTCTAAAGAGATGGTGGCATTGTAAAAGGTGATGAAGCGTTCTTCAGCTGTATGTTTCTGCCTTTGTCCATTAACACTCTGCTAATACATACATTCCATCAGAGTGATGGGAGGCACATCTCCTTGGTCTTAAATTGAATTAGTGGTCACAGTTACCTTTTCCCTAGTTACCACAGATTTTTGCTGACTTCATGCTTCTCAGACAATTATCCAGCCTTTGACACCTTCTGGGGCAGAATTTTCCCCTATTATTAATCTTTTAGCTCCTCTTCAAAGGTATAGTCATTAACAAGGCATGCATTGTTTATGCAAAGTTTCAGGCTTATACAATACAGCCAGTGATTAGTGGTCTTTGTACTTGATGAGAAACATTTGTACAGGCTACAGTTCTCCCCCAGGAACCCTGAGGAGTCAATGCAGCATCACCAGTCAGAAATAAAAAAGCAACAAGGATTATTTCAACACACATATGCAAACAGCCAAGCAGCTGCAGTCTTGGCACTATAGTAGAGGGTTGGGACTATATTTTGCATCCTAACTGATATGATTGTTAAAATCCAGCTAGTGAGATACAGAAGAAAAGAAAATGGGATGCAGTATGCTGTGTGAACAGCCACTTGACACTGAAACATTTTTAATTCAGGACATGAAGGCCCACCTAGAAGGATGGTACAATCCATCTGGTGTTGATGCGGTATTCTTTCTCAAGGGCATCTGTAGCCACTCACAAGTAAATACTGATGGGAGTTTTTAGGGTTAGGCCTACTTGCCCCATGGTGGGCAAATCCACCAGGAGAGGTTGTCTGGGATAATGGAGGGGTTTGCAGGGTCTTTAGTCTCCCTTTTTGCTGGGGAGCATGGATGGAAAGTTAGGACAGAATGCAGTAAGTCATGGGCATCCATTAATTCCCCACTGTCTGTTTACTCTCATCATTGTGTCTGGCATCCGTTGTGGCTATCCCGGTTCATGGAGTTTTAAGGCCCACTTTGGAAGCCTATTGGTACGTTCCACAATCCCATTTGCTTGTGGGTAGTGTGGGGTATGGAAAACCCACTGTATTCCTTCATCCCAAGCCCACTCCTGAACCACACTGGAAATAAAGTGACTACCATTGTCTGATTGAATTAATTAGGGCTTAGGCAAGCAACTAAGTCAACATTTTAACCTCTTGTTATGGAGGGTCTCAAATAAACAACCAACTACCAAAAAAAAAAATTATTATTAACACATTTAACTAACTCTCCATAAATTACAGGTTCAAATGTCTGTGAGAGGAGAACAGAACAACCTTATAGGGTTTAACGGCAACTCAAAATGCAGAAAAAAGCACAACTCCTTAGGGTTTAATGGCAACCCAAAACGCTTTACAAAGCCCTGCTACCTAGGGTTTAACATCAACCCAAAATGCTTTATCACTCACCTGACAAGTGAGGACTCTCAACATTGAAGACCTGCTCAGGGCAGTGTCCTGACCCAAGGCCCCTTCAGGAGTTTCCTTGGGCAGCGTCCTGACCCAAGGGGAGAGTCCTCAACCCCAGTGTGCTTGCTGCTCAAGGGGCCAAGCTCCAAATGGCTCCCAGGGGACTCCATTGATACCTAGGCTGACTCTGACCTGTAGTCAATAGCGGTTCCCACTGGCCAAAGGCCTCAACTACCACGAGGCCCTGAGAACAAAGGCAGCCAGGAGCTGCTACACTGCAGCAGCCAAGAAGCTCTGCTTTCACTGGGTGGATGCACCTGCCACACCCCTTCACTATATTTTCCCAGGTAGCTCGATACACAGCTTCTGCTTGGGTTAGGCCCAACACTATTTCACCCCCCAGCAATACATGTATTTTCCCAATATAATCCTTCTGCCAGGCATGCCATAGTCCCTTATTGTCCCTTAGGTGTAGGGTTTTGTCCTTAAAAGGATTATGTTTTCCTAGATGAGTATGGCATAAACTACAAGCTGAAAAAATGGTATTGCACAATTCCCTGGTTATAGACCATCCTCTACTTACTGACTCTTTAAACAAATCTTTGCTCTGTGAGTGGCCTCATTTTACACGCAACCATTCCAATAAGTGTTCCCATTTTCCCTCCTCACCTTCTGTAGCCATTTTCACCAAACGGGTCATTGAATCCACCTCGTTATTTAGTAGGTAGACTGGGTGATTTCCCATCTGGTGTGCAGCAAAACATCCTACTAAAAAGGATTTCTGTTTGATGATATTCAAGATTTCCTCTCATTTTTCACACTGCCACACTGGTACCGAATTTACTTCCCACTGGTTTTGTTCCCAGAATGGGAGCCATTTGGTACACCCCTTGAATATGGCATGGGAGTCTGTATTAATAAACACTAGTTCTGTAGTTTCAGCTTCTTTAACAATCACGGACTATGCCATTATCAGCTCTCTCATTGGAGCACTTCCCTCACCCTCTGTTATGATTTTGTCCCAAGTCAACATGCAGTGCTACTGCTCAGTATTCTCATGCCTTTCCCTCTCTTCCAGAGATTGCATCAGTGAGCCGTACATTCTTTAGATGGCGTTCAAATGGAGGAGCAGATTTTATGCATGAGGGAGGGTGTTCTGTGTCTGGGTGATTGGAGGATGGATCTTGTATTTGGAGTACTTTGGATGTTCCATCCTCTGTCGTATGATATGTATGGTAGTAATGATCTGATTGTTCATACCACTTTCTTACTGTCTCTTGCTGCACAGCCCCCACAGGAGGGGGGGTTCCGGCCAGCAACAGTTTCAAGACCTTGAAAGGTCCTTATAGAATGATTGGTTGTTGCCATATGATTCTTTCAGCTTCCTGCAAGGAAAGGCTAACCACAAAAAGACCCTTCTCCCAAACTGAGTAACGTTTTCCTGCATGTTCGAAACTGCTCAAATGAAACCCTATACGGTGGGTCAAACCCTCTGGCCCACATTGCCACATATGTATGGATAGTCCATGAATTGCAAAACCTCACTCAATGTGGAGTGGATCTGTCAGGTGCCTTGGCCCTAAGGCCTGATATACTCCAGCCTCAAAGATTAATAACTTACAGGCTTCTTCATGAATGGATCCAGTACTTGGGTCCAGTGCCCAAGTAGCCCTCTTATGTGCCAAATCATAGAGGGAGCAGGCTATGATGAAAAAATCTGGGATACGTTTCCTCCAAAATACCAGCAAGCCTAGGGTATGTTGCATCTTCTTATTTTCAGGCATTTTTACCTGTTTGATGATAGTTAAAGTTTCAGAGGGAATACACACTGTTCCTCCCTGCCACAAAATACCCAGAAACTTTACCTCGGACAATGGGAGTTGTACCTTTTTGGCTGGAATTTGGATCCCTAAATTTTCTAGGTCAGTGATTATCTGTCTAGGTCTGTCCCACTGAGATGGCATCAGGGCCACTGACCAGTACCTCACTGATATACTGATAAACCCTGACCCCTTCCTCCCGTGGGAGCAATTTGAGCAAGCTCCTGTGCTAGTGCATAATGAGCAATTGTTGGCAAATGGCAATATCCCTGGGGCAGACATGTAAAAGTGAATTGCACACCTTCCCATGTAAAGGGAAAGCAATCTCTGTCTGCTTCCTGTAAGGACACCGTAAAGAACATATCTTTCACATCAGAAGCTGCTAAAACCTGGTGGGCTTGTTCCTGTGTGGTTGCAATCAGTTCAGCTATGTTATATACTGCAGCTGTTGGAGGACCTGTATAGGCATTTAGGAGTCAGTAGTCAATTGTCAGTCACCACTTTCTATTAGGTTTACAGACTGGCCACATCATGGAGTTACAGAGTGAGTGAGTTGGGATAATAATGCCTTGTTCTTGCAGTTCTGCTATTACCAGAGTGATCCCCTCTCTGGTCCCTAACGGTAAGTCATACAGTTTCACATTAACACTTTTAGAAAGAGGAAGTGCAGACACTTGCTGTAAAAGTCTTATAGAGACAGTTGGGAACCCAAATTTCCATTCCCTTCCTTTTGAATCCACCCAAGCTCATCCCTTCAATAGGTTGAGTCCCAGGATATATGTGGGGAGATTTCCCAAGATCACGATAGCCTTTGTTGCAGTTTCATTCCCAGGTAACCAGCATTTCACCCAAGCAGCTGGCTGTGGCTTAGAGCCTCCAAAAACATTTGTAACCCAGATCTGGTTTTTATTGGCGACTATGCCATTGCAATCAGCAACATCCACTTAGAGTGCTGAGTCTTGAGTACCAGTGTCTACTAAAAATGTGACCGGGGTTTTAAGGGAGCCAAGGGGAAAGGTAATCAGCAGATCTCCTTTCCTATTTTCCATGAACCTCCTTAAGTGGACCCACTGGCCATCTACCGACTCACTTATTGGGGATGGTGCATCCAGTTTCCCCACCAGATATCAATCGAGTCCTTTTCAGGGGCAGTAGGTGTTTGAGGGGCAATTACCGCCATCTCGTTAGATTTTGGTTCTGCCCTCCTACTGTCTGGAGACATCTGCTCAATTCAGGGGGGCACCTTCCTTTTGTCTTTCTACACTCAGATGAGCTCTTCTAAAGCTTTAGTAGACATACTGTCCATTAAATCTCGGAGAATCCCCTGTTTCATTCTTTCAGCCCACAATTTCTCTTTGCCCCTAAGGCTCGGGGTGGGGGGCGGGAAGGACAGGGGCAACGTGTCAGTTTTGCCGCTGTTCCACTCTTCACACATCAGTTTTTGATTCTGTAGCTCCCCCCATGATCCTCATCCTTCTACCACAATTTGTTAACTCTTGGGCTACCTGTCCCCAAGTCATGGGTCCTCCTCCTTGGGCCCATCTTCCCCATCACAGGGCTAATGCACCCCACAAATGGTCTTGGAGTTGTATCGCGTATAATTTCAAAGAATCAGGCAGGCCCCAAATCAGGGGAGTCATTCTACTGGGGTTAGCAATTAATGTCATTGGGGAAAGCTTTTGAGGAACTAAACACCTGTAATGCATTAACTACAGACAAGCAGCCTTTTCCAGACTTCCAGTCAAATGATTTATGGTTGAAGTTTCAATACATACTGGATCCTCCCTTTCCAAGAGGTCCAAACTCTCTGCCCAATAAGCAGCTTGTTGAGTTAATCATAGAATCACAGAATCATCTAGGTTGGAAAAGACCTTGAAGATCATCTAGTCCAATCGTTAACCTGGCACTGACCATTCTCAACTACACCAGATCCCTTACCGCTGTGTCAACCCGACTCTTAAACACCTCCAGGGATGGGGACTCCACCACCTCCCTGCGCAGCCCATTCCAACATCTAACAACCCCTTCTGGAAAGAAATGCTTCCTGATATCTAGTCTAAACCTTCCCTGGCACAATTTGAGGCCATTCCCTCTTGTCCTATTGCTTATTACTTGGTTAAAGAGGCTCATCCCCAGCTCTCTGCAACCCCTTTCAGGGAGCTGTAGAGGGCGATGAGGTCTCCCCTCAGCCTCTTCTTCTCCAGACTAAACACCCCCAGTTCCCTCAGCCGCGCCCCGTATGACCTGTGCTCCAGAGCCTGCACCAGCTTCGTTGCCCTTCTCTGGACACGCTCGAGTCATTCAATGTCCTTTTTGTAGTGAGGGGCCCAAAACTGAACACAGGAATCGAGGTGCGGCCTCACCAGTGTCGAGTACAGGGGTCAGATCCCTTCCCTGTCCCTGCTGGCCACGCTATTGCTGACACAAGCCAGGATGCCATTGGCCTTCTTGGCCACCTGGGCATGACCATGTCCTTCTCAGGTCATCAATAATCAAAAATACCCTGGGCCTCCAATACCTCTGTGCTTTGTCTTCTGATAACAAGATTGTTCGCCATCGGTTAAGGATACCTTTCATACAGATTCAGTCTCAATTTCCTGAGCTTGTCTGATATATTTCTCCTGATTTTTTGAAAGCTCAGTTACCGAATATGGTATCCTTTGAATGGTGACCTGTGGAGCTCCTCCACCCTGGTCATCAGTTGTCTCCATTTTAATTAATGGACTCAAGGTTGCCCCCTCATTTTTAGGGTAAAATATTTCTTGGCTGATTTCTAAGCCCTTTGTTGGACACAAAGATCTATCTGCCAATTTTCCCAGACTTATAAATCCCGGTTCACTATCTGGGATAGAGTTAAAATCCATCTGGTCATGGAATTCTAGTTCATTCTGTTCTAGTTTGAACCATACGATTTTTTCCTTGGTCCAGACCATCTGACAGAGCCACATGGAGTCACTGAGTGGTGTTACGCTTAGCAGTTAATTGGCTTTGCAAAATTTCCATTTGAGCCTGGAGAGCTTTTACCAACCTTGCAATGGCTTGATTGTCTCCCCTCCTGCTTGCCTGGTCAAGTGTCTATCCTTTTGGGCTGCAGTCAGTGCTGCCCCTAATACAGCACACAGTATAGCTTTTCCTTTGCCTGGCTGCAACTTTTGCTCCTTCACAAGGATAGTGATATAGCTTGCCACTGCTTCTGGATTATGTCAATTATCGTGGACCCAGACCATTCCCGATGGAGCAGGATATGCCTTTTACTCCGTTTCTCAAAAGTCAAGGAGCAGTCAAGCACTGACATTTCTCAGGCAGTCATGTCTTGCTACTGCTTGAACCTCTCCTGGCTTATAACTGAGAGGTCACTTTCCAGTTCTCCCTTCTGTGCTCATCAGATGGAGTATCGGTATCTCGTAGGACTTTCCAACACTGAGGGGATCCCGTCCGTGATGCCAATTCTACTGTCATGTCCTGCTCAGAAGAGGGAGAGAAGTAACTTAGATTCATAAATCCCCAACATAGTGCACAAGGGTGGGTGAGCAAATTATGACAAGTGATATGATATGCTTTGTGTTACTTAATGATAACAAGGAAAAGGGGAAAAGAGAAGAGGAGGGATAGAGACAGAGATGGGCATAGAAATAGAGATCAGTGGTCCAGGTTCTTGAGTTGGTCCTGCCAACGAAGGCTCAAGAATGCATCTGTCTTCTTTACTCCTTCACTTCTTCATTCCACTGTTGTTATCCTTGCCCCTTGTCCATTTATATACATTTTCCTTGGGTGCCTCCCCCAGGTTGACCTACATATCATATGTATGGGGAGGAGTAAGACACTTCATGGGATGATCTAACTAGCATGATCTTGTTAATCTTCATTAGCATATATAGGGGTGTCAAATTTAATATGCATTTCATGGATAATGAAGCAAAGGTCATTCACTGGACAGATGGCCCTTGAAACTTTACAATATACACCAGAGCAGAACCATCCTGTCTCCACAGGGCTCCCTCCTCCAGCTGCATCCCGTGCAATCCAGGCAACCTTATCAGCTCCTTTAGTGCAAAGCCTGCATTATCCACCCTGTGACTATAGTTTCCTCTTAGGGTACTTGCGAGTGTTTGAGACATTCCTCAGAAAGGCTTGGAGGGCCTCTATCCTCCCTATCCCTTATCTTTACCAAGTGTCATCTCTCACCATTGTTTATGCTTCCCTCAGGCTGCTTCTCTCAGTCTTTGTTTTGGGGAGTTACAAGTTGTCTCTTACAAGCAGTTAGCTGAACTTTTCTCTCATTTCCATGAATAGCACGTAAATGCCTGCAACACCTACTGTGAAAGCAGGCAAGCAAGAAAAAAAATTTTCTTAAACCTTCCTGTTTCTGAAGATTGCATAGGCATAGGCAGTGCTAAAATCTAATCATCAAATTAGTGATGCAAAGCTGTAATTGAAATGGTGCAGTGCCATAAGGCAGCACTGTTTTCTTGGGCAATTTGGCATACACAGTTCATGGCATAGGCTTTTATCTACTGTCAGAAGAACAGGCCTGACTCAGAGGCGGCCTGTGGCAGCTGCACACAGCCACATTCTCAGTGCTTGTTGCAGAAGAACATCTGTGCAGCTCTGATGCACATGTAGGTGAAACACTGCTGCTGAATCTGTTCAAACTTACACAAAGCCAGACTTTATGATAATTGCAACCTTTGAGGCTGATAAAAGCCATAGTTTGCCCCAATTATTTTGCATTTTGATGCATCTCTGGCCACACTCCATCTGATTAAGATGGGATATAAAAGCTAAGACACTACAAAGATGGCTTTTCTCACAGGAATCAGAATCCACATTTCCTTCCCAAGGCTTAGCACCTCCAAGCAATGGGTTTGGTCCTACTATGTGCTGGGGAGGAGGGAGATGACCTCTGAGAGACCTCATGCCTCAGAGAGAGTCTGCATCCTCTCATACCTCTTTCTTGTCGTGCTCTGGAAGTTGTTCTGAACATTTTTGAAGCCCAACAGCCTGTGGATGTGACGTTCTCTTTGTCCAACTACTCCAGTCCATCTGAAAATTTGTAAGCTGTGAGAAATGACCTCTCCATGGCTAAGCACTCCCTCTCCAACTATCTATGAAGGCAAGGCTGAAGCCATCTGTTGATGTATAAAGCCTGATGGCCAGAGATGTAGGCAGGTGACAGAAGAGAACCACATAAGCACTAGTTTCCCCCAAACCATAGAGTAGACATGGTCTTATTCTCACAGAGTTTCCAGGATTGTGGGTGTTGTATGTCTAAGCACCATTAGGCAGGCCCTGCTAAATCAAAAAATGGGCTTAAAACTGTTGAGATTTAGAAACAAACAAAAAAAAAAACTGGAAAAAAAGAGAGGTATTTCTACTATTTCTTTTGTATCATTAGCTTATACCAAAGTTATAGCTGCAGCTTCTTTGCATCTATGGACAGCAGAAGCTCACTTCTGTAAAAACACAAGAGTCCAAGATTTTCACATAATCATAAGAACCTGTAATTCGAAGGTTATTAAAGACAAAGCCTCATAACCACAAGATTTTTAGTGCAGTCGGAGTTGGCAATACTTGCTTTACATCTCAGTTGTATGGCAATCCAACAGTTGTAGTAAATTTGAGGAAACACCCCAAATTTTTGGCATGGCTCTTGGAATAGAAATCCTGAGCTTTCAAGGGTTGTTTTCTTTTATTCCTGTTTCTCTACAGTGAGGCCTGAGACAGCTGGTACAAAAATATAGCATTTCCAGTAGTGTAATTATGATTTCTGTTCAAGCATAATGATTTATATAAAAATGTATGGCACCCTCATGAGCAAGCTTCTGGAGACGAGATGTTTTATCATAATTAGAAATAAGGATTTCCTTCAGCACTTATCCACAGTGCTTGTACTAATACTCAGCTGTAATAAATGCTTGCTTGCTTTCTAGACCAAAACACAGGCTGGACAACATATGAAGTATTTATACAACATTATGCAAAATCCACTTAATGCACAGCGTTGGCACTATAAGACAGGTAGTTGTCCTGGTTCAGCTAGGATAGGGTTAAGTTTCCCCAGCAGAGAGGGGGAAGGGATCTCCAGCCGGGTTATTCATACTATGCTGAAGTCAGGTCCAGCATGGCAGCGTGGGAAGATTTTCCTTTGTGTCTTTGGTCATGGGAAAGCAGGCGCGGGCTGGCTGTGTCCACTGTGGTATTTCTCTGTATATCTTTTGTCTTGTTCACTGTTATTACTGTTTATTGTTGTTATCATTGCTACTGTTGTTGTTCAGATTGCTTATTACACTGTTGTATTAAATTTCTTCTTATTTTAACCCGGGGTTTGTGCTCTGCTTGTCTCCGAGGATGGGGGAGGGACAACGGCAACGCGGTCTCCAGTCCCGACAGGGTCTAAACAAACACAGTAGTATAAACGAGGCGTTGCTTTCCAGGCAGGGGCAGGCACAGCCGGCACAACAAACAGCAGGTTATCTCCCAGGGACAGCAGCAAGAGCAGGCTCCCAGGCCACCTGGACACTGAATACATCACTGTGTTCACTTATCTCCTTGTCCCTTATCTGCTCCTTGCACAGTGCTGGTGGACAAGAGGTTGCCCATGCTACCCCTGCCAGGTTCCACACTCCTCTCCCAGGGCATCATGATGGAGGCCAAGACATGACTCATTTAAGTTCAGAGGCCATGGGGCCAGGATAGAGGACACGCTCACTTACACTGATAATACCTCCTAAAGTGCTGTTGCCATGGGTTGGACACCACTCTGCCATGGGACTCCCCTTCACAAGCCTCATGAGCTCTGCATAGACCGGACGAGGGAAGTCCCACAGCTACCAGAGTCTATTCTTTGGGGTGCTCCAGCATTCAGGACTGGGGTGGTGGCCCAGGTGTAGAAGTGCTGCTGGGGAAAGTGAGCCAGGGGTGGAGTTTCACATCTGTATCTGTTTAAATTCACCGAATGCTAAGAGCCACAGAAGTGGAACAAGCTTTCTGAGGCTGCTGATCTCACCAGAGGCAGAGCACATTGCTGGTCTTTCACGTAACTTGTTAATTGAAATAATGATGCTCACCTCCTTCACTTCAGTGGCATTTAACTGAGACATTTTGAAAACAAGGCAATGAGCAGGAATGTGACAGATTTGATATTCTTAAACATAACAGAAAGGGTTGTCTTTACAAAGATTTAGCCCATATCATAATGTTTCCCAAGGGAGATTACAACCTCAGTTGTACCTAGAGAGAGAAAGACAACAGGGTATGTGCTTGTGTCACAGCCACCTTCGCAGCTGAGACACCAGTGGCTTATATGTAGACATTCAGGGATAAAAACATAAGCTGTCTAAGCTTAACCTGAAGAATTAACATCAGAGGCTATAAGTGCTCCTTGTAACAGACCCTGAATAGTGGATTACAAATATCTCACAGGCTAAGAAAAATAACATTCCTGTGGGCTAACATAACTGGCTTGAATCTGTTCTCTTGCTTCCATAAATAAAAATCTCAGTGGTAAACCCTGGCCACTAATTAACAGTAAGGAAGATATCTAAGCCAAACCAGTGACAATAGTGACCAGTCACACAGTCATAGGCTGTCACTCCATGGCCTCTTTCTTACCAGCTCCTGGCACTTGACCACCACATCTGGGACAGACTTTTTAGCGGGGCCTGTTGCAATATGACAAGGGGTAATGGTTTTAAACTAAAAGAGGGTAGGTTCAGACTAGATACAAGGAAGAAATTTTTTATGATGAGGGTGGTGAAACACTGGAACAAGTTGCCCAGAGAGGTGGTAGATGCCTCATCCCTGGAAACATTCAAGGCCAGGTTGGACAGGGCTCTGGGCAACCTGATCTAGTTGAAGATGTCCCTGCTCTTTGCAGGGTGGTTGGTCTAGACCACCTTTAAACGTCCTTTCTAACCCAAACTATTCTATGATTCTATGATCAGCCTGAACTGTGTGGCTTGCCAGCTTGTCCTGGGCTTTCCCTGTTTGCCTGGTGGTAGACATGCAAAGTAGATGCCAGCTCTGTCAACACTGGATACTTCTGGAGAAGTAAAAGATAACCCCTATTTGTGAGAATCAGGTGAGTTATTTTTAAAAGCAGTAAATACCAAATACATACTCTTGGAAAGAAAAGGATCAAATATTTTGATTGCAACTTAATTTTGGTTGAGTATTTCACTCTCTGAGAGAGGTCTCTGAGGTACAAAAGGGAAAGGCAACATTTTAGATTATTTTCCCAGCCTTGAGCTTCTCTGACCCTGCCTTCCTATTTACCAGAGCTTCCCTCTAGCTTACAATAGCCTGTCTGCCAAATGTAATGGACTTACACCCCTGCAGCAGAAGTCAGCATTGTACTTGCACCTCAGCAGCCTCCCTTTCCCTCCCTGCCACTTGCTCTTCCCAGAGACACCTGCAACATGCTCACAGTGTCCACAGGTACCAGCAACTTCGGATATCTCCCCTTCCCTCTTCACCTCCCCTCCTCACACACCTTTTGTTAGACTGTTTTGGAGGCTTCTTCTGGCTGGTGGTTTTTGGTAGTGTATGTCTTCACAGACTGGATCAGGGATGGATTAGACCATTCTCCCTCTTGCTAAGTAGACTCCTTGAACGGCCTTAGAGATGCAATTTGTCGAGGGGTGAGAAAGCTGTTTAGCAAGAAGGGCACTGTCCCAAATGGAACACCAGCCCATGGGATGCCCTGGAAACTCTGCCTCCAAACCATGTGGGAAAGCAGCCAAGTTGAGTTTGGGGGAGCCAACCTCCTGTGGCACCCAGCTGCTGAGCAGGCTGCTGCCAGACCCTGTGCCACCTCTGGTGGGCTGGCTGGAAAAGTATTTGTTTTCCTGATGGGTCCCTTTTCATCTGTGAAAGATATGCTCCGGCATAGGAGCACACAACCCCTTGTCTGATGGATAAGGAACGGGGCTTTATAATGAGGCTTTTAAAAAGCCTGCCACACTCTGCTGCTGCAATAACCTTTGCCACCCAATGTCTTGTATCTCAGGTTTTCAGGGGATAAAGTGTGATTCTCTGAAAGCTTCAGAAATAGTTCAGTGAAGGCATCAGCATCTTTCTTCACACTTGGCTGCCTGCCAGAATAGCAAAACTCCAGAGCTGTACTGGATCTTTAAAAACACTCCTGGTCTTTAAGCTCAAATTGAGATTTCAGACATTAACAGGCATGATGTTTTTTCTCTGTTTCTCTTTTATTTCCCAGTTATACTGTTAACATACTCAAACTCCCTTCCCAGCTGAGCTCTTTCACAGAACTAAATCAAATAAACAATAATGAAACACAAAATATCATTATCTCTTTCAAAAGATGCCATAACTTCTGACGCCACAAGAACTTTGAAAGTGTTTTTTGAAAGATCTGATGATCTTTTTCCTCTTGGACAGTCTCTGGGAACCTGTGTTTTCAAGGCTCCTACTGGACAATCCCCTACAGAGGCAGCAAAAGCCACTCTGGCGACATTTCTTAGTCCTACATCCCACCTAGACATGGGGCCTGCAGCACCCTGAAACAGAGTATTCTCTCAAAGGTTGGGCCTGACTAGCCTCCAATATCGTTGACTCAGCCCCGCTCTATCTTAATTGAATAGTTAATTCCTGTAGATCAAAAAATGTTGTTTCTGCATCAGACATTACCACTTTGATACGCTCCAAGAAAAATCCCATGCAATGTGTTTAATATTGATAGAGATTGTCCGGGGATATTACAGCCTGATGCTGTGAGATCTGTACACTCCTGCTAGTTGATACTCCAGGACAGTGCATGCTGCAGACAAGAAGCAATTAGCTGGGTTTGACTGGAGCTGGGCTCTGACCCTGAATGGCAGCACACCGGACAGGGGGACCAGGCAGGGCCAAGCTCCGGCTGCTGCAGCATTGCAGGGACCAGGGCAGGGTGTGAGAAGCGAGTGGAAGGAGACAAGGGGAAGGAGAGGGGTCTGGAAAAAGAGTTATGGGCAGGCACTTAAAACTGCCTGGTCAATGCTGCCTGTTTAGGTTTCACTACTGAAAGAATTTATAGTGGCTCTCCTGGGGAGGGAACAAAGAGCTACTTTTCACCCCCTGGTTTCTGTATTTCATGCCTGGTCTAATCTCATGTTTTAAGGTTCTTGGCAATGCTTGCTTTGTGTGAAGAGCTCTATTTATCAGGTATAAACATTAAAAATGGGTATTTTTCTAAGATATACTTTATTGGCTGACCTGCATACTGCTGCAGAGTGGCCAGCTAAGTGTACTAGGCTATGCTAGATCAAGCTAGTTAACTGAGAATAAGCGTGCTGTAAAACAAAATTCAGTTCTACATTTCCAACAGAGCAAGTTGTTCATGCAAGAGAACAGATCATGGTTAAAGAAAAGGAGCCTGTGGGAAGAGTTTAGAAAAAGCACTGATACGTTAGCTGTTGTGCACATCTCAAATGCTTCAGCACTGTTGAAAAAAGTTTGGCAAACAGTTGCTCTCATCTCTGTAGGACTGAAGAAAAGCTGAGCCCTCCCACCTTCTTAGCTTTGGCACTGGGCATGAAAATTGGGCTGTGCTGGCCTGTGAGCCTGAGGGGGACACCTCTGTTGAAGATCAAAGCACAACCAGGGATCTGCACTGAGTCCCTACAGAGTAAACCTCAGGATGTCTGTGGGGTTACTTACTAGCTCATGAGAGCCCCAGGTAAAGAAGAACAGGACAAGGAAAGACATGCCCAGAATGATCTGGATTAGATGTAGTCCTCATCAATGAGTAAAGTGACAGTTGTGTAGCAATGCTGTTATTGATGCAGGATCAGCTCCTTACTCATGCCCTCTCTTCCTCAGCTCCTCTGCTTTGTGCTCACATATGGGCCAGTCCCCACGTGTGCTGTCAGAGCTACACCCTGAGATGACTTGTTTGGCAGGCTGCACAGAAAGTTAACTGATTGCTGTAGGGAAGAACACCTGATATCCCACATGCTGTATGCTAATCGTTGTTAATGAATTGCTGAACTGAAAAGGCTTAAACTTCACGATTTGGATCAATGTCCACTATTAATTCATCAGTGGACACCACCAATAATTTCAAGCTTTATTAGGCACGAAATTACACTGCTAACCCCTATTTCTCATGCGTGACTTTGATTACCAAGAAAAGGGAGTAATGTAGAAAAAATCAAAACCTGTGACTGACTTTGCCCAAAGCTGAAATGTCTATGTGGTAAATGAATGCAGGGATCAATAAAATATTCCACTTCTGATAATAGCTTTCACTTTGGTGCATCTTATTTAAGTTTACCTGACAGGGCTGTCTGGAAGGAATATCTAATGGATACCAAAAAGAGTCTGAAGAACATCTGAGATGAGGAACCCACACTGTCCCTTCTCAAATACTGATAAGAAGAAAGCTGTATGGGATTTTAGAGCGATATGGAGTTAGTGGGAAAAAATTAAGTACCTGTCTGAGAAGAGCCACTGGACTAGATCATTGCTTGGGCCTGGCTGAAGAAAAGTGATGCTTACTGGTACCAGCTGAGAATATGGCCCTGAACCTGCAAGGTCCCGACAGAGTAAGAATGTGGGTAATTTCCACTGCAGTCTGCTCCCAGAGTTGGAAACTATGCCTCTGAAGAAGTAGTTTTAGGACTACTTCCTTACAAAGAGACTCAGGCTTAGGTGTCTTTCAGGCTGATAAATATGCTATGCATTTTCTGTTGGGTTAGGGGTTTGTTCTCATTTACAGCAAATGATCTGTTTCAGTGGGGTATGTCTCATGTGGATGGTTACACTCAGAGACCATAGCCAATCTTGGGCTCAAGACATCAGCAAAAGTACTAACAATCGAGATTCCTTGTTTAATCAATTGAGTGCAGTGTAGTGACCAGAAACCCCAACAACAATTACATCATCATCAATAAGTGTAGAGGTGCTTTGTGTTGGTCAGATGAACACCAGTTTATAGCAGATCGTCTGCTACTGTAAGGACACAGACTGAAGGCTAGTTGGTTTTGTTTGATGATTGGCCCCTAGTGGAATGAGTTGTGACGAGAGACACAAAGACAGGTCAGAGTTAAAGGGTGGCAGGAGCTCTAGAGACATGGCTTATGTAAAATTTGTTTCGCATTACTTTCCGATTTTTTACATTGGAATTAATAAGCTGGACTCTGACAGAAAGGCTTGATCTTCCTTAAACCAGCAGCAGACTATATCTATTGGGTACATGGGTGGAAATAGTGGAAAAATAAACCGGGTCACAAGAAGTCGTGGTCTGACAGGGTTGCTAGAGGAGTCCTTTTCTTTTCTAAAATATGAAGGAAAAGGGTGAGATATTTTATCTGTGTTAGTAGAAGACACACTAAGCAGTTAAAACAAGATCAGAGCTGTAGCTCTCCAGAGCCATATGGTCTGCTGGCAGAGGCCTAAATCAATCTGTAAAGCAAATGGCTGGCCTTGGAGAGGTTTACCAGGATGGTGTGATGTGATGAAGCTAAGAAGCTGACCTCAGGCCTTCTTGTGGCTTTTGCCAATGATTGGCCAAGTTATTGCTTTGGTATTTTAACTACTACAACATCTGCAAGGGCTGGGTGAGTGCTGTTAGTGCTCCCAGTGTTTGGGAGGATAAGAGGGCAAGAGCTCACACCTCTGCTATGGGAGGCAGACAGTCGCTGCTGTCTTCTGGGATTTTGCTATGGATGTCACACAGGTCCAAGGCAACACCTGCCCAGAGCTGTCCAGAAAAACTTGTTTAAGGTAAATTATTTAGGGAATCCTAGAAATAACAACTTGTTGGTAAATATCTCTTACTGAGCTCTTCAGTTGGTTGAAAGAATGAAATTTCCTTCAATACATCTGAGGTTTAGCACACAAATAAGTCTTTAACATGGATCAGGCAATACCATGGTCCCCCTCACTCACTCACCTTAACCTTGGATTTGAAGTTCTGAAGGGCTTTTGTGACTGGTGGCTCCTAGGGCTCCCAGGTACTGGAGAAGCTGTAGCAACAGGCACAAGTCAGAGGACTGGACAGTCTCAAAAGCCCATATCTAAACTAGGGAGGAAAACTGAGCCTTTTGCTGGGCCATGTTATATCTACAGAAACAGAACAAGTTATATTAGAAGTCTTTTAAATGCCAAATTTCATTATTTCAGAAGGATGTTTAGTAATTTATGTTTAATGTTGTTAACAATATGAAATAGTAAATCACCTGTGCAGTATGCACACAAATACCTCAACAGAACCATGAGAATCAAACTTAAAATAATTAGAAAAAGAAAGAAAAAAGGATTCAGATCTGGCAAGTCTTTCATTTCTTTGTCATATTATCTTTCTCATGGTGACCTCCCAAGCCCTCTTTCTCTCCTGCTTTGTGTTTTCACTTAAAGTGCAGATCCTGGCACTGGGTGTATGAAAAAAGATGGGGAAAACAGCCATGTGCTTCACACTGTAGATAGAAATTGTGGCAAAGGGCCATTTTTAAGGCGAGGAGACTGTTACAGGCCTACATTAAATGTGAGTAAATGAACTCTTACAAGGATTTGGAGTAAAACTGGAAGGACTGAGGTAGCAGTCACTAGTGCAGATGCCCTTAGCTTTGCTTTTCCTTCCCTGAAATCAACGGAAGCATGCATGAACTGGAAGCACTTTGCTGCACTGAGCCTATTAAAGAAACTGCAAAGTGTCCAATTCTACTTCACCGTATCACGCAGCAGAAAGGGGAAACAATAACGAACACCAAAGAGACTGAGATGGAGCAAACATAATGTAAGGATTCATACAGATGTGATTAATAGCCCACCGCTGCTTCTGTTCATCCAGAAAATAGGAAACCTATGGATAATCAGCAAATCCTGCATGCATTTGCTGTCTTTTGTTTCCCAAAGATACCAAAGTGAGCTACAAATGAGAATATATAGCAGTAACTACGTCCACAGTGGGCTGGAAAGCAAAAGCTTTTTAACCACACACACAACAGTAAAGGTGCAGGAGAGATTTCAGTTCAGAGACAGGATTGGGCAGGGCCCAGAACAGTGTGGTGTGTCCTCCTACCTTTGTAAAAGAGTGTAATTGATTTTTTCATGATGTCATGATGTCACAGATGTCCAGGACATCTCTTCTATTTTTCATCCAAAATCTTTGCTTTTCTGTATGTTTTGGATCCCTTTCTCTAAAATGAATGCAGTCCAAATGTACTCAAATGTTCTCTGAACTCATTAAAACGGGATGTTGGTGCTTTTCAACCCGGTGAAAAAAGGACAATCCTGATTTTGCTGAAGATTTGGGAGCTTGAGAAGCAATACTCAGAAGCCCCCAAAAGTATCTTAGAGAAACCAAATTATGCAATGGGAAAGCTGAATGCACAAGACTTCCTATTTATTTATTTATTTATGCAAATACACAATTTATAGCCACACTGGTGATTTGTTGTTTAGCTGTGACTGGTTATACAATGACTAGGCAGAGCAATAGATTTCAACCAGAGTGTCAGCTTGGGTCTTTCATACCTCTGTTTGGCTATTATACCTAAGAGTGAAGACACTGAAATAAATTTTTATTGCCTATGATAAGCAATAAAGTCCTTGGGAAAAGCCTCCATACTTGTGGAGGGTTTTCAACACTGACAAGTCAGTGTTTGTACTGGAGCTGTTTCTGTGATGCCTTCTTACCCTTTACATTTGGGGAAAAATAACTCAGTGTAAAATGTTTACAGGTCCCTCCAGTGCCATAGCTATATCCTCCAGACCTGTTGTACTAATGCAGGTGTTGGTTTTTTTTTTTTGCTATCATCCTTCCAAGACCAGCAACTCTGCAGTGCTATTTCCTCATGGTGTCCAAACCGCTGTCAAGCTCCACGGTACAGCCGCACAGATGTGCTGGGAGCTGGGTGCTACTGATCCCAGGGGATTGTGATTAACATAGCAAATAAATAGGATTTGCTCTTGAGATGAAGTCTCGGGAGCTCCTGCACTCCATTTCCATGGAAAGATTAATTTGGTGGAAAAAATGTTATCCACTCCCCTAGCTGCTCCATGCTCCTTAATCCCCTGCAGCCTGGGGCCAGGTGGGGTGCAAGCGTGGACTTCCTTGTTGCAACTGGTTTGCAGCCATTCTTGTTCCCACAGCCTTGAAGCCTGCTGCCAATCAAGAAATGCCTGTAGAGCTCAACAGCCTGAGAACATCTCAGAACATCCAGTGTTACAGATGTTGGAATATGCATATCCAACTTCCAAACACTGAGTGGAGTTTACATTTAATTAGGTTCTCAGATAATGGGAAAGGATCATCTTTGCCCAGATGAGTCAGGAAGATGTAAACCCTCCTTTCTAGTGCAAACTCACCTGTTGTGGTTTCAGAGAGGACGGCTCAGGCAGGTGATGCTTTTGCTTCTGGAGACACTTCAGTCTGCGATGTTTAAAGTTTTGCCACCATAGGTGTTCATAGCTCCTGCCTCACACTAGCTGAGTCCTCTCACTCTTTCCTGTACATGCAAGCAGAGCAGAGAGGCACAATCTTATCTGTTTTACAGGTGAGAACTTGAGACCCCCAACTCAGTATCTCAGAGGTATCCGGGCACCCAGGTCAAGTTCCAGCAACATGGGCCTTGCTAAGGCAGCAGAAAAAGTCTTTGGCAGGGCAGGGACACCATTGGCCTTTATAGCTTTGACCACATGAGGTCACATGATTTAAACCAGTGTCCAAAATCTCAGGCTGCCTCTGGATTGCCTTCCTTCTTTGAGTGTTGCTACCAAAGGAGAGAGAATTTCTTTATCATAGGAACCACTAAACAACACATGCAGGTTGGGTCTGCAGGGCAGCTTTAGTGGGGCTTTTTTTGGTGTCTGAAGCCAGTGACTGTACTCTCAGAGGAAAGCTGTTGGACGTGGTGCTTTCTTCAGCAAGCTGCCTGAGAGGGTGAGTGATAGGTTTGAAGGGAGAGCACGTTTGCATCGACAGACCTCTAATTAAACAGTGCAGCAGACTCACAATTGGTTTGCCTGTGCTGGTTGCCTCTGAGAGGAGCTTTCTGTCTGTGCTAGCAGTTGTTATGATAGCTGCGTATCTCAGCGGTGGGAGGCGCCTACAAATAGATGTGTTAAATACATAAATGAATATATAACGGGGGAAATTAAAAAAAAAAAAAAAAAGAAAAAAAGTGATGCTTCTGCTAAGTCTACCCGTGTGCGCCCTGTGTTTGGAAAGGCGGATATTTGCCCGGAGAGCAGGGGGGTGGTAACACGGATTTGTTGGGGGTTTTTTTGGTTTTTGTTTTTTGGGTTTTTGTTTGTTTGTTTGTTTTTTTGTGGGTTGTTGTTGTTTTTTTTTTTTCTTCCTCTGATACAAGGTCTAATATATAAGGAATAAGATCTCCTGGAGCTCCCCAGCGCCTGCCGCCGGCCCCGCCGTCCGCCAGAGGGCGGCATCTCCTCGGGAAACCCGCCGGCAGCTCCGCACCGTGCACCGCGCACCGCACCGCACCGCACCGCACCGCACCGCACCGCACCGCACCGACCGGGACCGGGACCGGGCATCTCTTCCTGGCATCCAACACCGGCAGGTTACGCAGCCCTTCGCATGCACCGTAGGCTTAAATGATAAAGAGGACACTGCATTCCCCGCCTCCCCCACCCCCCACCCCCTCTCTCACCCCCCCCCAAAATAAATCCAGCGGGGCAGAAAATAATTTCAGAGCTGAGTCGTCGACCCTCCTTCTAATGAACATGGAGAACTCCCCAAGTCTGTCAGGCCAGCCGCATTTGCCGAGAAAAGGTCCAGACGGTTGTCAGGGCAGAGCACCCACCGGAGCACAGATTTTACGCCGAGGCAAGGGAAAGCATCCGTGCTCCCATGGCAACCGAAGCTCCCGCTGACGGAGGCCGATCGGAGGATCCTCCATCCCGCCGCCGCCACGGCGCGGAGGGCCCCTGGCATCCTCTGTTTTTCACATCCTTCAGATTCTTTGGTTAGAGCTGCCCGCCCCCATCAGGCGTGTTATATTAGTTTCATCCAGCTGCACCGTGAGCTAATTGCAAATTCAAACATGCAAATTTTTCCATAAAATGCCAGAAAGTCAAGTGATGTTTTCTCTGTACCTTTTTCATTTAGAAATCCCTACCGCTGATTTTTTTTTTAATTCCCCCCCCCCCCCCCCCCCCCCCCTCCTGTGGCAAGGAAATAGAAACGGAACTATCCCCATGCTGTTATTCCTTCTGGAAAGACAATGGGAACCATTTGCTCTTCCACGGTTATCTGCCCCTTGATGATTCTGTCTTTACAAGGCAAGAGCTCCAGTCTCAGCTAATTCCATCTAAAAACCCACTAAACAAAAGGCAATTCACATTTTTGTCCTGATGTAGAAGGGAAAACTAAAAACAAAATCCCACAGATCTTTTTTCATAATTTCTGATTGTTCTGTGTACTAGGACAATAGTTTAGACTGGCTGACTCAAGTCTGAAACCCCACTGCTTCCAGGTTTGTGTTTTCAACGACAGAATCCCTCCCTCTCTCTCACAAAGGGGTTGCTTGAATCTATATGCTGTGAGTCTGAAGCAGGGACCTATTTTTCTTTTCTCCCTGCAGCTGTGCCAGGTCTCCTATTTCCATAAGCTTACAGCATTTCCAGAACACCCCTTGGAAATGCAGCCCTTCTGCACCCATTCAGAGGCATGTAATTTTATTTTAGTTGCCTGACTTTCTATATTTCTAAAATTCATATATTCTAAAACGTTTACATTGTTTCCTTCCATTTCTTACTGGCCTCATCCCTGCCCAAATCAGGCATAAAAAAAGCTTGACCTTCTAGTTTAGGTAGTGACCTGTGTCATCCTACTGCAAAGAATCCCTTGGCAATCTGTAGTGCACCTCCATGTGCACACAGACAAACACATCCACGCACACACACCAGGTCATTTTTTACATGCTCTATTTGTATGTTTAGGAAGGCAAATGGAGTGCTGACCTAAGAACTAAGCTTTATAGTCTTTTATATCTATTGAAAATCAGTGATATGTTTATCAACAGTCTGGAGACGTCAGTGCCAGGGAAAACCCTGGATTGGAAACAATGTCCAAAGGGTAGAAAAATATCCACAGATTTTTACTACACTCTCTATTTTTATTGTGAACCACAAGAGTTTTATTATGGGTCATCTGATATTCTCACATGATGCCCATGTCCATCATTGGCACTCATGGCTAGAGGTTTTCTTTGATTTAGTATGACACCTTTATATTTAGATAAATGACTTACAAGACTTTTGTTTGCTGCACCCAGCTGCATTACACCAGGGGACCACATGAGTCTCTTTCGAGGACAAAAGAAAGTCATATGTTCCTTTAATGGCAATTGTTCTTTTGAAATGGCAAAAGCAAGCAGGAAATGTTCAATTTCTGAAACACAGAAGAGAAAAATGCACTGCTTTTCGAAATGTTATAACTAGTTCTTTTAAATGCTATATCCCTCTCTTGTCCAGTTTACAGGAGAGTATTCTAATGCAGCAAATCTATGATCTAAGGTCAATCAGTTTTTGACAGAGACTTATGACTTTGGTATGTTTTAATTTATAATGTTAATATCTGTTCTCCTGGAAGAAATTTCATTTTCCACAGAAAGGCTCCTACATTAGGGTTTCATACCATTAAAATTTGTGATAGATTTCAAGGAACTGTGGCTATTTTACCCTTTGTTAGTTTAGACATTCACTGGAGATACAGGTGGTAGTAACCTGTCTCACTGTAGGCATTCATGAGGAGGCATTTGTGGTGCTGTTGAGGCATTCCTGATGAAAAGCAACCAACAAGTGGATAGCAAGGCCCATCAGGGCTCAGCATGAAGGAATGTCCCTTAAGGGCACAAGAACTGCTTGTTCATTACTACAGTCTCCCAATCCTATGTTACCTTTTATGCATGAAATAAATGGTTGAAAACTGAAAATAAAGTAAAAAGCTAGACCAGTTCTTGGGCAGATCAGACCTGTGGAGTAGAGGACTGTCCATCTTCAGTCTTGACATTGTGAGACTGAGAAAAGTAAGCAACTGATCCAGCTGATAAAAACAAGTAGGCAACACAATTCTTCTCACAGACTTAAAGTAGCTCACTTCTGTTGCATCATGCAATATGGAGCAGGAAACAAAACACAGCTGACTGGTTGAAATAACTATGTAGTCAGCCTCTGAAACTTCTCTTAACAGAGATAGCAAACTGCAGAGCTTGGGACTTCAGGATCCAGAGATGAAATTCGTGTAAATCCTGTGTGTTCAGAACCCAAGCTCTGGGGCTGACCTCAATATTCAGGCAAAGCCTTATTGCAAAATTCATGGAGGAAGGAAGGCTCCTACTGAACAACTACTGAAAAACAATGGTTGTTTTGGGCACTGTCTAGACAGTCCTTTTGTCTATTAGAGATCTACAAAATTGGGAAGTCCTTTCCCAGACTAGCAAAGCACGTAAGCACATAGTTATTAACACACAATGTAATAGTCCCAGGGACTCCAGTCAAATTAAACTATGTGCTTACAAGCTCTGCTGAACTGGAACCAAATTGCATTAGCTTGCTTTAACCTCTCCACAGATCACAAGCACTAAGCTGGAAACACCTGCCTTAGAGAGCTGAAGGTAGTAGGGAGACACAGGAGGAAGTGATGCTTTGACAGGCGCCTGCTGGGATGGTTTGGACTGATACTGAGCCCAATGTGTGACTCCGGGTTTCAGCAGACCAAAGGGTTAACTATGGTGCTATACTGTGATTCAAGGAAACACTGGAATGGGTTGCCCAGAGAAGCTGTGGATGCCCCGTTCCTGGAAGTGCTGAAGGCCAGGCTGGATGGGTCTTTGAGCAACCTGGTCTAGTGGAAGGTGTCCCTGCCCATGGCAGGGGGATTGGAACTACGTGATCTTTAAGGTCCCTTCCAACCAAAACCATTCCATGGTTCTGTGATATCACTCTCCAACTGTAGCACATGCACACCTATTGGGGTGTGGGTCTGATGAAGATGATCTGAAGAATAATCAGGTCCTCACACAGCTAAAGGCTTTAAGTATGAAAAACTGAATCTGACTATTTTGACATGGTCTACAGATACCTGCAATTTCTGAAAGTAAAGTCCCTAAATACAGCTTCCAAAATGGAGATCCTTAATACTGTCTGCCTTCACTAGGAGACTAAATACTTGCTTGGGGAAACCTTGGGATGTGAAAAGAATGTTTCATGGGTACCTGGTTTAAACCAAAGCTCACCTTGTAATGAATAAATATCTCGAACTTTTGCTTTTCCACACTGAAACACGGTCAGTCTCAACACAAACATTTCTGTAGTGTTACTCAGTATTCTGTATTTACCAAGGCTTGTAAGAGGGCTCCCAGTGTGTGACCAATGGACACTTCACAGCCAATAAAACCCATCTCCATGGCCTGCAGAGGCACTTTTTAATAGTGACCAGATCCAGCCAACTGCTGACACTTAGCTTTTCTTCCACAGTATCTGAGCACTGGGGAGGTCAGGGCTGCTGGAGCTGTGCAGAGCCCAGGGAAGCTTTCTGCTGAAGCACTGTCAGGCAGACAGTGCCTGAGGGAGTCTGGGGCTGATGCCCTGCTCCCTCCTCCAGCCCTTCCCATACTTCATGCTATAGCAAAGACCTATTGCAAGGTCTGGTCTATGGCACTGTGGCACTGTGACAAGACTCCTTTTTATGCACGGCAGGAACCCTTGAATGCAATTTAGTGCAAAGCAGAGATTTGTGTTTTTAATAATTGTCACAAACAACTGGCAACAGTAAATAGGTGCTTGTTCAGCTTACCCATAACACTCTAATAGATACAGCACCAGAAATCAGAACTTAATATAACGTAATGTAATATAATATATTACAATAATACACTACAAACCTTAGTGATAGAAAGGAATAAAAGAATGATCTCTGAAGACAAAGCAATATCCTGGCTTGTTTTGCATAGTCCAGTGAATGGCTTCTCAGCCCATCTCTCCAGAAACTGGCAGAACAGAATCAGATAACAAAAGGGAACAGCACCTCTAAAATTATAGGAAACATCCTATTTTACAGTTACTATTCAATCTACATTAAAAGACAAATATTTTCTTTTTAAAATTTGCATTTCACATCAAAGTGCCAATCAAAAACTACATTCTGACTAGGAAAGTATAGAAACTCTCAGTGTTATTTATTGCTTTTTCTTGGGCAGGGAAGGAGGGAGGGAAGAGATTTGTCAGACTTTTTGCATTTACAGTTTTCAGGGAATGCTTCACCAGCCCGCCTCCCATATTCTAAAAGTGTCTACTGTTTTACCAGAATAATCTTCTTCAATAAAAATAAATGTATTTTTAAAGACGAATTTTGCTTGCTACTTGTTGGTACTGTTGCCTGCTCATGCAGGCTGCTCTTCAGAGCCTTCAATTTTATACAGTCCACATCATCTAAATATATATCAGCACTGGCTCATTTAATTTCTGTTAGCATATTAGAATAATAAAATGTAATATCAAAAGCACTTTAAACTTTGTTTCTTATGAACATTTTCTAAGATAAAAGCATCAGATGCCCTGACAAATCAGCAATAAAATTCATATCAACTTTCCCAGTGCAGAATCAGGCCCATAGAAAATCTTGAATGATATGGTCTGCAGACTTCAGCCTATAAGCATCTCACAAAACACATCTCGCAGATAATAAGGATGAAGCACTATTTCATCAGAATATGAAAGCTAGCAGTGAAGGAGAGCCGCTATGCAGTGAAAGTGCTCAGAATGTGAATACTCCATCCAAAAACTTTTGGCATAGATCCTCACTCCATTTTTTGTCCTTGGGACTCTATGTCATTTTTGTGATACTTCTTATGAAACAGTAGCTCTGCTGCCATCATTAACGCACGGTTGGTGTGAACTGTCAGTTATTCTTGCTTACACTGATGTGGAGGCAATAGTTTCCTTAGAAAAGTCCATGGAATTAGTTCAGATTTGGCTTGACTTCTGGAGAGCAGGATTTAACAGAAAGCAAAACTATTTAAGTAAAGCTTAAAACATTTCAAAAGTTTCCCAGTGATATTATACTGATATATATCGTGTTCATGATGCTAGCATCCCTGTGATAAACTCAGACATACTCGATAATTTGAAATACCTTTGATACCTCCAATTTTAATCTGATGTAGGATTGTGCCTTTCATTTCAACTCCCTAATAAAAAGTCTTTTCTTCATTTCCCATCCATGTGGATATATTCTACTAAAATTACACAGTCATTAGGCCTGATACTAATAGCACTCTTCAAAAGTTAGATTTAAAGTCCAATATCTCCCTGGTCATCCAGACTCTCCTACCATTAAAAACCTAATGCATTTGTATGGAAAAAAAAACACTGATGTCTGTTACCGGGTTTCTAAAATGAAATAATTATTATTTTTCTTTCTAAGGTCATACTCCAAAGAAAGGTGAGCTATAGAAATGATGAGATAGAAAGGAAGTATACACATAATTTAATTGCTTTTTACCATTACTTTTAAAATGAAATGTGATAGAAGACTTCTACTGCTCACTTGGGACAACCTACATGATTAGCCTAGATGCAGGTGGATCCACCTACTTTTCCAGCCCGTGCAGCCATTTTGAGCCTGTGCTGACAAAACTGCTTTCCCTGTCTGACTCCAATATGTTTCTTCAGTCTCCACTTTTCATGCCCAATAAAACACCAAGGAACTGACAAAGAATATTGACTGTTTCATGGAAAAGTATTATAATGAATCACCCCCTGTAGCAGGATTTTCAAAATTTTATTCTGTTTTAATAACATGAATCCAGCCTGTTGCTCTGTACTGTGATGTAGGGCCTGGCAGCCCCTAGCCAGAAGGTAGGCTGTTTGACTAACCTGAATCACAGGAATATCTGACACAAGCCCTGCTTGAAACAACCTCCTTTGTTTGCAATACTTCAGTGAACCAGTTCAGTGCTGTGCTGAGAGCGTCCTGCTCCTCATTTGCCAACCCTTTTTCCTTTAACTTGCACTCCCTCTTGTCTTTCTCTGGGTTACCATCCATTTCTTCTCCAGCTGCTCAGCCTGATTCCTCTTGCTTCATGTCTGATGATCCTTCTCCTTTCCCCAGCAGTCTCTGCATCCTTGCTCCATGACTCTCTGGCTCTTTTGGTGTTGATGTACAGAGCTGGATCTTTTCCTTTGACCAAGGTCTTGTACCTCCTCAAATGTTTTGTTGTCACCTGCTACTCCACTTCTGATTTCTTCTTCTGTCAGCTGTTTAGTCTCCTTTGGCAGCACTGGTGCTTTAATCAGCAACACAGCCTTCCTGCTCTGCAGCCTACAACTTCTCTAACAGCAGGTTTTGTTGGACTCGGGGCCTCTGCTTCCACTCTCATCCTCCTCTCTTGTGTGTTGCTTTGTTGCTTTCTCCCCCATTGGATGTGTCTGCCTTTCCCACTCATGGACTCACCCTCAACCTCTTTCATTCCTCAGAAATGTAGATGAGCAAATCCTAAGGAAAAACTCTACTGCAGTCTGTTTTCTCTGTGTTTTCATTTTCTGCCAAAAAGAAGAATAAAAATTATTCTAGATATTAAAGAATCACAATTTTTACAGATTGAAATTAAAGGCATCTTGTCTTTGCAGTCCTGATACAGGTCCTGTGGGGCTTCCTCTGCCTTTCATCATGGACTGGAGTTACTCTGGTGACCTCATGAATGCTGACTCCTTCCCTGACACACTGTGAAAAACAATTTAGCACAGAAGCCCCACTTTCCATGGGGACAACCGGACGATGGGTAGCTGCACATGCATAGTTGTATTTTAAATGTAGACTAGAGATAGTTGTAACAATTTTCAGCAATGGAAAACTTTTCAGACTTGCATTTCTATAATTTTTGTCAGACTGTGATTCTGTTCCCTGCAGTGAAATAATACTTGGTCTTGGTTGAGTGCTTAAGTTCTACTTTGCATGACTTGGATCATCCAGCAATGAAAAGCTCTCCCTTGAATCTCGAGAGTTTGGACTTAACCTACACCTCCCTTATCTTAAGCTGGAACCTAGACATTGCTTGGCACATTTGTTCTTGTGGAATTCAACTTACAGCACGCTTTATCCCTGTACTGCTGCAAGACATTCCCCATACATGTAGCCTCTGTTTTGGCAGGAATGTCAATTCATTTAGCAGCTGCTTATTAAAAAAGTACTTGTGCAGAAAAATGTTTATGTGAATGCTCATAGAAAGTGTTTCTCTGACTGTCTTCAAATCTGAGAGATTTAAAGAGTGAGTTACACAGAGGAGTAGAAAGATCTTGCTATAAAAATCAAAGGCAGACCATGTCATTAATATATAGACACAAGCACACATATATTCCACATGATTCCCTTATACTTAGACCAAACACTTCAGTGGTTTAAGTATCCTGATGATTATTTGCAAATTAATGTGTGCTAGGCTTGGTCTCCAAATTCAGTTTATGCTAGGGAGTCTTCCTTAGAGTAGGGCTTTTCTTAAAGCTGCAGAAGAAGATAACGAGTTCCCTTTCTTGCTTTTCATTTGCTCAGGAGTGAAGTTACAGTGGCTGCCTGGAGAGTGCCCTTTGCTTTCCACTTCATGATTGTATGGATCTGTATGCAGTATTTACAGCCATGGCTCTCTTTTCCCCTGGATGAGACAGTTACAGGTGCAATATCAATCTTCTCCCATTGAACTCTAGAAACATTTAATTATCTGTAAAGAACAGAGAGAAAATATGCTTCCTTTTCAGCCCTGCAAGCTGTACTCTCACTAGCCGGCACCTGGCCTTCTTAAAATGACAGAAATCACTTACGTCTGGCCATGGTCACACCTCACCTGGAAGTGGCCCAGTTCTCCTTTAAATTTGAATAAGCACTGGGAAAAGGTACTGCCTTGCATACATTAGGCCCCAAATTATTTTGTTTAGTCAGATCATAATCAGTGCAAGCTTCCTCACACAGCTGCCAATTAGGCTCTTGGCTTATCCCTAGGGAGCGGTGTTTTGAAAGCAAACATGCTTTGCTAGGCTGCTTTTGGCGTATCCACCATAACTCTCCTATTATTCACAGGGTGGGACCTGAAGTAGAGAAGTGAGGCCATTTGTTAAATTACAGCCCCTACACATGGGACTCATTTTACTTAAATGTAACTGGTGCTGAGGAGTGTATGCACGTACATCTTTAGGTTCTCCAGCTTCTTACTGCAGAACCAGATCCTTGCTGACGAATCCCTTTACCCCCAGCAATCCATTTATATAACTGTACAGTCAGGGCTATTTTTGCAGGGTAGAAAGGGCTGGAAAATTACAGCAGTTGCTCACTTAGAGCAATTACCTTTCTCCCCAAATAGTCACACGCCTTTCAGCAGGGGGTCACTCAGTGTGAATGAAGGAGAAGAGTTTGCCCGTTAATTACTCTGCATAGCTGAGCCTGTTCTTTATGATTTTAGCTTCTCTTCTAATCTAAGAGTGCACAATCATGGGCTCTGTGGTATTCAAGGCTGAAGCTGGGAGGGGTGGACTTGCTGGCTGGAGCCAGCTTGTTGATCCTGCCTGTTCGGTAACAATTCTTTCACAGGCTTTTCAATCTTTGGAAAGTTACCCTGCTCAGATCAGGAACTGTGAAGAATCCTCTTTCCTCCCTGCTTGAAAGTTGTCTTTTCTGGAGACCAGAAACCACTGCTTCCCTGATAAATAAACAGAAATATGAAAATATGGGTGGAAAGTTCAAATGCCAACATTAACAGAGAGTGGCAATGAACTCTGTTTATATGTTTATGAACTATGACAAATTCTGATTTCATTACTTTGAACTCATTACCCTAAGGAGAAAAAGTGTGTATTTTCTTGTAGGCTTCAGAAAGCTGAACATCTACAAGACAGTGGATAAGTAGGGGTAGCATGTTGGTTTGTAAGCCTTTTCCCAAGCCTTAGAAGTCTTTCATGTCTTTAAGTCCGCCAAAGAAATGCATCTAAAAATATGTCGCCTTTTTTATAAAGTTTTCTTCTTTAGGAAAGAAGGAAGTTTAGGCACACAACTGCTTTAAGGTTCAACTTTCCTTAACTATCAACAGATAGTGAAATAGATGTTAGCGTGAAGTTGTTCCATACATTGAAGATACAGAATTAAAAACATGAAAGGATAAGAAATGCTTCCAGCATCCAGACACTGATGGTAATCAAGAAGTCGTTGTGCATACATTACTCTGCAAGTAAATGTGCAATAGTCTTGGCATATTGAGACAAGAACTGTATCATAGCTTTACCAAGGCATGATACCTGTACAAATTACAATATGTACACACAGTGAACAAAATAAGAATTGATCTGTGACCTGCAGAGCAGACTCTGAACAAACAGTGGTTCTAGCAAAAATACTCTGTTCTCAACTCACTTCAACCTTGGTCACCCTCTGAAAATATTGCAGTGGTCTGCTGAGTGATGTTGTCACTATATAAAACCATATATAATAAAAGTAAATGCATATATATACATAAATAAGCATGCATAAGATCAAATAAACTGCATATAAAATTACAAAATTTCATTGTACAAACCCCACAGAGTGGGAATGAACAACTTATGTTCTCATTTGTTTGTGTATTTGTACAGGAAGGTGCTGAATTAAGAAATCAGGCAACCTAGATACTGTACATTGCTCTTTCGCATCCTTCTGATATTCCAAAAGCCAAGGCACCTCCAGAGGACAAACTGTCCCACTCTTAAGAAAAGTGCCTTAGAGAGACAGGATTAATCACCTTTTGAAGGGATTTCTCTCCATGAGGACTATAGAAGGAGCCTACATAAAATGAGCTTAGACCAGATACTTAACTTTTACATGGCTGAAGTTAAGTGAGATGAAATCCTTTTCTGCATTAGTTTGTGTCTGACTGGAAAGCTGAAGATAATGACACTTCACTCTCAGAGTGCTCCAGTGAAGATCACTAGTGTAGGTATTACAGTAAAAATACTGCTGAGAAGTAGAAATATTTCTGGAGGAAATGAGTTAAATAAACCAGCCCACACTTTCACAAGGTTCAGGGAATACATTTCAATTGGAGGAGCAACTGCAAGAATTATCCAAAAAGCTTATACTGAACATCACTGAGGTATAAGGAAATTCATCCCTCTTAGCAAGCATCGTAATGTTCAACTCTGTGAAAACAAGAAAGCTTGGCTATAAATGTAGCCAGAAGCAGATCATTCATGCCAAAGTATCCAGTGTAATAAAACTATATCAAGTATTCCAGGATAATGGAAAGCACAGGCTGTGATCAGTTTGTAGAGAAGTTACCACAGTGGAGCCTTGCAGGGGTTCTCATCAGGTTTAGATGACTGGGCATTGCACCAACATAAATGTTTATTAGTGATAGTAGTTATGGGATTATAACACTTAAAAAAGCCACATCACTAACCTCATTCACAAAAACTGTTCATCGGCTTCCCTATGGGTACTATGGCCTAGACTTTCTCCCTCAGTTTATGAGCAGTCCAACTTTCTTTCTTTTTCCTCCTAGCCAAAAAGGCACGGTCTGCTTCATGTGAAGTTTAACTTTCAGCAGCCATTTATCAAACTATTTATCACATTTATTTGACAAATCAAATGGAATGAGAAAAAGGGGCTTTGAATCTCAAGGATCATTTCAACCTGTGGTGTTGTTGAGGCAGCTCTATTTAGTAACAGCTTTTGACGGCATTAGTGATTTTGCACTAAACAGGATTATTGTCCTTGGAACATGATTCTAGGGCATTTCCTGAACTTCATCAATTTAACTTTTGATTTCAAGTTGTTTTCTTTAGAAGTATGCTTGTCTGTAGTGGCAGGGATAGAATGGAAAAAATTGTGCAGAAAACAAAGGCTGCTGGATCTTTCCAATAGAAATATCTTCTTTCACAAATGCTAGTTTAATAAAATAATCTAAACTAAACTTGCATTAAGAAAACCAAATTTCTAAAACTGTCCAGAAATTCAGTAAATAGCCCTTCATCCTGAATAGAGATGGGCCCCATGCTGTGGAGAGAACAAGGTTGGCTCCACACCAGGGTGCTCTACTGGAGATGGCTCTGCTGGACACAGGGCATGAGACAAGAAAAATATTCTTGACCAAATGCAGGCATGTGACTGCGCTCCCTGAGTTGGCTTCTTTCAGCTCAGTCCCTGTGCAGGTCCTTACCTTCTCCTTGCTGTGAAATAGCATCCCTTAGCTTAAACCTCACTAAGCAGAATTTAAGCCAAGGCACATTGCCTTAATTTGGGCACACAAAGAGCAAGTTCCCATCTATTGCTGAGAGCAAAGTGGGTCAGCCACCCTATGTTTACCAACTCACTTCTTTAAAAACTTACGAACTGTGTGATTTTCTGTTAAGTAACTTTTGCAAAAAGGTGAAATGAAAGCCTGAATCTCAGGGGTATTTGGCTGTCCTTGTACCCTGAGAGCAAAGGCATACTAAGGTACTTGACCTCTTTGGCAATATTTGTAATTTCATCCAATTGTGTCTTTTATTTTCCATTTTCTAAATGAAGCCTTACAAAACCAATAAATACCCCTTTTCTCATTCTCTGCCCCGCTCCCAAATACCTACTGTTACAGGTCATGAAGGCCCCTTCCTGTTGGGACTGCTGATGGATGGGCAGAAAGGATGTTGTGGTAGGTTTTGGAAGAGCTGTGTCTCAGGGTACCAGTGTTTTAATCCTCAACTATTGATGCAGTTGATCCCAGCCAAGCACCAACACAACCGCTCGCTCATGCCCACACTCCCAGTGGGATGGGGGAGAGAACAGGAAGAGCAAAAGCAAGAAACTTGTGGGTCAAGAAGAAGACCGTTTAATAGGTGAAGGAAAGGGGAAAATTTCTTTGGTCAGTCCTTGTTAGCTGTGTCCCCTCCCAACCTCTTGGCCACCCCAACCTACTCCCTAGGGGGTGGGAGATAGGGAGGCAGAGTGACAAACAGAAGAAGCCTTGACACTGTGCAAGCACTATTCAGAAACACCCAAAACATTCTGGTGTTATCAATACTGTTTTCGTCACAAACACAAAACAGAGCACCATGGGCAGTGCTATGAAGAAAGTTAATGGCATCCCAACCAGACCCAGTATAGCTAACTGTTCATGAAATGAACTTGCTACATTAATGCAGTCCTAATTTACTTGTGAATAAACAGTCCTTCCTGTCTGTCAAATTTACAGGGGCCATCTCTGAGTTCTCCAAAACGTGGGACCATTCCATGGGCCATGGCTGTTGCTGGCCTTAGCTCTACCATCTCCACCTGCCTTGAGTGCAGAGTGAGTTGCAAGGGAGTGCCAGCATGTTAGACAGAGCATGCAAGGAGGGGTGGAGATGACCTCTAGCTGTTCTTCCTCTCATTTAAGGTCTCATCACCTGGAGGTGATTAAAATGCAGAGAATTACATTTTTGATATCATGGCTATGGATCTTGCAGCTAATACCACTGCTGTTACAGAGGCCACTGGGGATCTGAAATGCCAGAGCACATTGCCACAGTGGAGAGCCTGGCACAGGGAAGATGAAGGATGAGAAATTTTGGAGCTCTCTTTCAAAAAAAAAAACCCAGTATAGTAAAAGCGGCGTAGCCTTTTCACAGCTCAAGGCCTAAAGCTCTTTCATCACCTTTTAGTTCATTCCACTTACAAATTGGCTTCAAACTACTCAGAAAGCCCTGACAAATCATATCAAGCCTACTAGAGAGTCAAGATGGACTGTATCTTTCACATTTACATAGGGGTTTTCAAATGGGAAGGTTGTTAGGTCAATCAAGAAGTATTTTGGTCAACTTTTTTGTGAAAAATAGTCTGTCAAACACATCATCCTAATTATAGGGGTCCCATTCTGCTAAGATATAATTAGCAGTCTCACAGTGATATTAAGTGCTGTGAGAGTTCATTTTGAGATTAAACTTGGCCTGAAAGACCCATGTCCAGGACTGTTATTTTTGCAAATATGTTTTATAATAGGATAATTATAATAGATCTGAACTAATATTTTAAATACATTTAAAATGTCTTGATTATTTCTAGACTAGCAGGACTATGCATTTCAAAGCATGGGTTTCCATCACTTCCAGCACAGTAATTTGGAGTGACCGCTGTTGTTTAGACTCTTATGCAAAGATCAAGTGGCAAAGTGTAACTACATGAAATTAAGTTAAATAGCAGGTAGAATGCAAGCAGGGGATGGCTCAACTCAATGTTGGCTGTAAACAGTTAATTAAAGGCATATCTTCAAAGCCATGAATCAGCACTGGCAGGGCTGGCATGGCCCCATAAGTACACCCACTGCATTGATGCCTCACTGCAGGCCATGATAGCAGAGGCTCAGTGCCCTGGGAGCACAGAAATATCATTCTGAGAGCAGGGCTGGGGTCAGCCACGGGCTGAAGTGCTGACACTGGTAGGGACACGCCATGTGTAAGTCTGTCTGTGCCTGTGAAGTGTCTGGCTGAGCCACTCAGATCCCTTGGTGCCTCTGCAACTAACAGTATAGTTATTGTTATGGTGATGCTGTCCTGTTTGTTCCATGCCTTGCCATGACAGATGGAACAAAACCACCTGGCTCCCTCAGGCTCTGCCCTGAATGAGGGTGGTACCACCTTGAAGTGGGACGCAGTCAGCTGGGTATCTTCCCAGACAACTGCTCAATAACAGACCAAACCAAAATGTAACAAGCTAAACAGTGCTTCCCTTCTGCATTTCTAAGTACAACAACCTTGGGAAACCACCTTAAGTTCTGCCCTTTCACCCTACAAGTAACTGCAAGCTGAGAGCAAGTTCAGCCCTACTGGAGGGGAGAGGAAAGGATTTCCTTTGCTGGCCAGAAAGACCTTTATTTATAAGTCAGAATTAAACTATATAAGAGCCATTCACAAAAAGATAAACTCAGGAATTTCATTCCCTATCTGAAGAACTGAATAAGGTAAAGAAGCGGAAATGAATCTGCATTTATCATCTTCTGGTATTAGGGCTGGCAGGGTAACCTGCTCTTGAGTAATTGGACTAATAGCTATGGTTTATTAACATCATTAAATCAGTGCTGTCTAGTAAACTTCCTTTTATCTCACATCTCCCTGTCTGCCCTGAAGAAAAGGACTGGTTTCCTAGAAGCGCATTCTTACACATCATGCGTGAATTGGGCAACAGGCACTGACACTACCAATTCAGGGTGCAGCTCTGATCGTTTTAATGGTGAGGAAAAAGCACAGATTGCTTGTTTTGATGAGCAGTGTTACAGCTATTGCTGTGGTGCTGCACTTTGGCTAGCAATGGCTGCAAGCAATCCCTGACAGTACAGATACCCCAAATCCACGGTAATGCTTGTTAATCTTGCAGAGAGAAGACACAGTTGTAACGAAGGAAAAGAGCAGCTTGATCTGCTTTGCCATAGGGTGTCTCAAAGCAAATGAAGATTTTGTATTTATTGGCTTCTTTGACAGCAAAGGATTACGAGGGGAAAGCACCTACTCGTGTTGCGCCTCTGCCACCCTGATGAGTCTGCAGTTTGCCAGGCTGCAATTTGCACAGACTACATTATTAAAGGAGACGCTACATTAGGAAAGAGGGCTGGGTGCGCTTGGAGGCACTGCATGACAAGCAAGATGCTAGCAAATAAATAGCAAGGGGAAGAGAAAAGAAAACACAGATCTGAGGAGTGCGAGCCTCATTTGGTTTGTTATCTGAGGTCTGATGAATTGCTTTGCTAACCATTCACTTTTAGAATCGGAGCAGCAGTGGATGAAGAGAAATCTTCAGTTCCTGCTGACATTACCTTTGTTTTCCAGCTGTAACTTTGATGCCAAGGTAAAGTCTACATTCCCCACACCTGCGGTGAATTTTGTTTTTTATGAGTCCTGAATATTTACTTCCTCAACAGGGGATGCCATATAAAGGGCACATCAGTATGGATTAAGGTAAAGAAGTGATAGTGTGTAGAAATAAAGGAATGCGAAAATAAATAAAATAGCTGTGCAAACTGGAAGTAGAAGACATAGGAGAGAGGAAAAAAGCCTTCCTGACATGAAAGTATTGGCACATCTATTTTGAAAGATGGGCCTACAAAGACCCAAAACACTGAGGAAGAGGTGAAGGAGAGGAGAGGATCAGGAAACCAATTCGCATTCTTGAATCCCACACATCTGAGGCCTATCTAAATCTGTGGAGGGACACCTCTGACACCACCAAAGCCTCACATAAAAGGAAGATTACTCGGAGTAGAGAAGAGTTAGGGGAGGATGAGACAAAGCAGGAGTCCCCTAACTCTGCTCCACTCCCCTTGCTCCTTCCTCTCCTCAGAGATGTGTTTTGCACAAGCAAGTAAGAGAGACAGGGTGTATGCGCTGGATCCCCACTACAGCAGTACGATTATACTGGTTCCAGTAGAGTTATAAGTAGCTGTATCCCAAAATGGCTGTGGTGACTGCCAGAGCTCTGTGAGGAGGATCTGCTCTTGTTCCCTCAGAGGCCACTGCAGTCCACTTCACCTCTGGCTGTGGCAGGGTGCATGGCAGCCCGTGCTCTTGAGCTGCAGACACTGTTTATCTTACTCCCCTTCTGGTGTTCATAGCTGTAAGTCATTCTGTGCATCACCAAGGCTGCCAGTCACTACTGAATATATTTTCAGAAACAGACTCAGGCAACTTCCATGTTCTCAGTATTTAGTGTTGTGGATCAGTCAGTGAGTTGCAATAATTATGGTCCGGCAGTATTCCCCCAAACTCCCCTTGCAAATAACGCCATCAAGAACTCTTTACCAGTTTATTTATTGTAATGTTTTTCTCAACCCTCAACAGTGAACTCCAGGCACTAGTCAATACCTTGTTACGTTGATGTACATTAGACGCAAAAAGCACATCTGCATCAGTGAGGTGGGTTAATAAAAAAATGTTAATGCATCATGAAGCCTTTTCTTCTGGTGACCACAATAATGACAAAGAGCGAAATTATGGTCATGCCAAACAAAATGCCACTTACCCCAGCCTTGTCAAATTTTCTATGTCACTTACTTTGATTAAAGTTTTTTCAGTGGAATTGCTGTCAGAACTTTTGTTCTCTGAAACAACCAATATTGATATAATGTAAAAATGCCTTCGTCTATATGTTTACTCCTTCTTCTGAGGAAAAAAAAAAGGGTTGTTCTGTTCTTCTGTTCCTCTATAAAGTGTGATGTTATCTCAAAAAGCTGAATTTAGTGCAGCCCAGTGAGATGAACTTCTCTGTTACTCATCCTGGTGAATGGCAAGAGTTTCAGAATGTGAATTGGACAACCTTAAGGAACCTGCTGAACCAATGCCTACCTGTCTATACCTAAGCAGATTTGTCACTGACAGGACCCATATATTTTGCAAACTAAAAGGCCAGAAGTCTCAGGGATTCTTGGTGCCCCTTGCCCAATGCGCATAACATCACATCCTCCCTCTCTGGTACACTGGCCCCTGATGCTCTATGGTCCTGATGCTGTGGCGCTGTGAAGTTATCTTCGTACAGAATTGTTTATTTTCAGAGTTTATGGCTTGCACCTTTAGAGATGATAAAATCCATATAGAAGGACTTTCAGTCCCCAGACTAGATTTTACTATCAGCTATATTCTTGTACCTCATTGGTGTAATGATAAACTCTTGTATTTGTTGTTGCAGGCTGGGCAGTGACAAGTGTCTAAATGCTATGTATGGCAAATTAGAAGTGGCTTAACTCTTTTTGCAAGTAATTGCTCTGCACTGGAGAAGACTATTTCTTTCTGTATTTTTTTCTTTAGCTATGATGATTTTTAGCTGAATTTTACCTGGAGAAGGATATTTCTGTTTTAAACTAGTAACTTTCTTTCTTTCTTTCTTTCTTTCTTTCTTTCTTTCTTTCTTTCTTTCTTTCTTTCTTTCTTTCTTTCTTTCTTTCTTTCTTCTTTCTTTCTTCTTTCTTTCTTTCTTTCTTTCTTTCTTTCTTTCTTTCTTTCTTTCTTTCTTTCTTTCTTTCTTTCTTTCTTTCTTTCTTTCTTTCTTTCTTTCTTTCTTTCTTTCTTTCTTTCTTTTTCTTTCTTTCTTTCTTCTTTTCCCAGATAAGCATATCACTGATGGCAGATGTGTTTGTGAGTGGATCTTTCAAGTCAGCTGAGGGCTGCTACAGCACTATGAGATGTGAAGCCTGCGCTGAATCAGTAGTAGTTTAGGAAATTATTATTGCCGGCCCCTGGGGTTCTTGTGCGTTGATGTGTCCATGTGCATTTCCCACTAGGCTCAGTGCTCTCTGTGTGCCATCTGCAGGCTGAAGCCACCAGCTCCTCTCATGGGACTGCTCCCAAGACACACAGTGTGGAAGAGAGAAGACTTCATGCTACTAAATAAGAGCCTTGAATTTCTTTTAAATCCTGACTTTAAGCGAGGCCAAAAAGCTGAATGTGCCCTACAAACTCAGGTTCAAAACCAGCCCCCCCTTTCTCTCTGCATCACCCTCTATGTGGATTAGCTGCAGATTCTTCCTTTTATATCAGACACAGGTTTGAATTAATCCAATTTTCCCTAGGTCACATCCCAGAGCAACAATTCCCATTTCTATGCTGTACACATTTGCATGGCTTTGTCTTTCGCCAGAAGGGAAGGGAAGGAAGACTACTATTCCTATCACAAGCTACTATGCAATTTGCCTCATGGGATAGCTTCTACAGTGCAGAGTTCAGAGTGGAAAAAACTGGCTGGTAGTGAGTAGTCAGGTTGTTCATTAAGGAAAATTATAGTGGAGAAACCTAGTGTCTATATTTGATGAAAAGTTAATGAAACATGCACAACATCTCTGTGATCTGCAGCTCATTTTGAGCAGAAGCTGAACTCAGACAGGTGCGTGTGAGGTTTTTGATAAATGTTTCATAAGTATTTGTGTGTGACCCCAGACCTGGAAGGCAGTAGGGAACCTAGCAGTTAAACTGGCAGGTGCACAGAGGGAACCAGGACAGTAGGGAGGAAGAAGGGTCCTGCAGCATTTTTGAATGAGAAACAGGACACCAGTAAGAAAGTTAACATAGGGCTTTTTTTAATGTACAGTACCTTGGCTATCAGCTCTAAGTAAATGAGCTGCTAATTAGTTGAAGGAGAGTCTAATACAATTAGGATACAGTGAAGAACATGATCCTGTTTATGGTATTGCTACTACCTAGTACAAAATATTGGCTAACACACATTTTGCAATCTATTATTTGTCTGAAAAGCTTGCTGTGGTATCCATGTCAAATCTGTCCTGCAAACAAGTGAGTGCAGTGTAGAAAGGGAACAGGTAATGCGCTCAACACAGCTCAATCCTCATTTTGGTTGTAAATACTTTAGAAAGTCAGTTAGATGCAATCTAGGAAGGGGAAAAAATCTCTAATGCTATCAAATACTCAGATACTGTGAAACAGAGGAGTATTGCAGTTAAATTTGTTCTAAAGCTCATACCATCATGTAACATAACCAAAGCCAGATTGTAATGGTGAATACTTAAGAGTTTACAATTGCTTTTTCAGCTATGTGTGAATTATGAATGCATATTTCTGTTCTGGATTATGTAGTTAATGAGTCTCAGTCTGCTTGGAAACAGGCTTGTCTGTTTAGAAAGGCAGGATATGTGTGAAACACAAATGGATAACCAACAGGCTCACAGTTGTGGAAATAATACCTCCTGACAGCTTTAGGGTAGAGCCCCCCTTTAACCAGGGAAAGGCAGTCAGGCTCACTTATGCAACATAATACGCCCTGACTGCCGTGGTAAGCGAGGTGCTTTTCACTGTTTCACCAAGTCCAGTGAAAGAACCCTTCATAAGAAAAGTACTTCCCAACAGTCTCATTCCTCCCCGCGTCTAATCACAGGTGCATCACATACACCTTTTCTCAAATAGTCAGGCTGAGCAAAACTCAGTCACTTATTGACTCTAATTAGCCTGGAAATATCATGAAACTCTGAGCTGGTGGAAAGTCAAAATGCAACTACAAAACCTGAAGAAAGATTTGTTTCTAATTTTGACAGCACACTCTGTACATAGGATGAAAGAGCACCTTGAGTTCATACAGGTCTTTTCTATACATGTTAGAGAAGCTACCAGAATAAAATGACCACTGGCATAGGAAGGTGAGACTTAAAGATCTAAAATAAAGACATTATGGTTCTGTATTTCTCTATACAAGTGCATATCTGGGTCTGGTGTCCTTGCAAGGCTCCCTTTCCACTGTTGATTTGGCTTCAATAAAATTTACCCCTGAGATCGGCGAGTTTATTCTACGTACTTGTGCATTAACAAGTAAAACCTGAAAGTAATCAAAAGGTAAGATGAATCAAGAGGTGGAAAGAGAGCGGCCAGTTTGTGAGCGAGACTGGACATGCTCAGCAGCACTCAGTGGCAACCCCAAGAGCTTTGCTGAATTTCTCTTCCCTGAGCACCACAGGCTGCAGGGCTTTCAGCTTCCTCTTTGGCAGAACAGGTAGGTGCCTGATATCATGTTTTCTCTCCTGCTTTTTTCTTTTTCTTAAAATTCTCATTTGCCTACTGGCAATTATTTGCTGCTTCCAGACAGGCTTTGTAAAGTGATGATACCACTGGGGAGTCATTGGTAAAGCAGGCTCAGAAGTGTTGCTGACCTGACTGCAAAGTATCACATTAACAAAACGGGACTTTTTTTTTTCCCCTTGCTCAGCCTACCAGGAGGGTTTCTGCTCGATCACTCTGTGTGTGGGAGAGGAATCCAGACACTGCTGCATTACTCACTGGCCTGAATAGAGAAAGGGCTTCCGTATGTTTTTCCTAATGTGTGTGTACACATTACAAACCGAACTCTTAAATCAGTTGCTCTGAATTTCTAGTGGTGATAAAGGGATCAGAATTAGACTGTGTCTGTCACAGAGGAAAAAAAAAAAAAAGGCTTTTAGCTTACTGATGTCTAATTTTTCCTTTGGTTTTCATGCCAGCATTTTTGATGGACACATCAACCTAGATATAGAAGATTATTACAGCCAAGTTAGTGCAAATCACAAATCTACTGGGGCTTCAAAGCATTACCGTGGTCTTTTTTTTTTTTTTTTCCATCCTTCGCTTCAAGTAAATATTATTGTAGTGTGTATTCATGGCTTGTTTTATTTAACTGTAGTATCAGATGCCTGAGATTCAAATACCATCAATCCATTCATATATAGTTATCCTAGACACAAAGCAAGCATTGTGCACACTAAATGAATGTATTTAATTACCTTCAATACATTTGAATAAAGCAGTACCACATGATAGGCAATGAATTTCTCACTGATCCTGACATACCTGGGGTGATGCTAAGGAGCACCACTGCTGTGGCCGTAATTTCTAACCAATGGGTAATCACCCACAAGTGCACTGGCTGTCATGGGTCCCTGAGATTATGAATACATATGAATACATACTGGAAACAATAATGAGCAAGAATGGGCACTGTAAGCCTTGGGAATAGTATCACCAACACTTCCAGTTTGTTCCAGTTTAGAACTGTAAAGCCTCTTGCAAGTATTTTCTATTGTGATCTGATCAACCAAATCAGACCTGATTATCTGTGTGGCATCACCGATAAAGCCCTGATGGATGCCAGGTTAACTGGTTGATGATAATGAAGCCAGCCTTGGAGCCTGAAGAGCAGCAGCAAGAATCCTGCCTCTGCAACACATCCACAGCTGTGGGAGAGGTCAATTCCCACAAACCCAGTGGTTCCAAATCTGAGCGGCTGGAGGAGGCTGAAGCCTGCAGGGTCTTGGTGCTGCTACAGACATGTTTTGCTGATTGAGGATGCCAGTTAAACTCAGACACCAGAGTAAAAAGAGTAGGCTTATTTTACTGTTAATAATTACAGGATATAACCAAGTAATTCAGAAATTAAGCAATAAGGAAAACACAAAATAGTGCTCTTAATTATTACTATATACAGTTAATTATAGAAAAAGAAGAATAAGCAAGGTAATGTACCTAATCATTACTGCACGATGGGGAGAATAGTGATTAAGAGAGATACATCACCACTTGCATACGTTACCAACATCCAGATCCACAGATGCTGGGGAGCCCCAGTTGCAGGGAGGATTTGGAGGACCTTTCCCTGCAAGTGTTAAGTCCTACGTGGTGCGTCCATCTATAGGTGAGGCATCCAAAGTCATGGCAAGAGAGTCCAGCCTTATATACCAAAAATCAGCAAGTCAGGATGACTTGCACTTTTCTTTGAGCAGAAACATCTGGTTTCATCCTGCTGTTGGATTCCACCCAAAGCCTGGCCAGGGTTTGGGGGGGAGAACCAAGGGAGTTTCTAACAAGGCCAAACACTTGGGTTCTCAGCCTTGAACAAGGCTAAACAAGGGAGGATGGATACACATTGTCACAGCATTTCATCCTCACTACTGATTACATTTTGTCTAAGCTACATCTTTCACTAGTGAGCATACATATTTCATTAATGATCAGATACTAATTAATAAACGCTAATGGTAATACAGGTTTTACTAATAAGCAGATACTAATAATGGATAATGTTTGGTTGTGAGGTTCATTCAGAGGTCAACTTTGTTTCAGGGCCTATTCTTCAGGCCCTACCTTCAGGTACTACAAGACAGGATGTCCAAAAGCATTTATCAGGAGCTATTCAACACCCCTAGTCCAAAAACTAAGAGAGAGCCACAGGATGACACACAGTGGACAGCAAAATGGCCATCAGCTAAGGACACACAATGCACCTGGTAGCACTGGGTGGACTTACCCTGGTGGAGAACCACCTTGGAGCTGCTGCTACACCAAGCAGGTGACGCCAACACTGGGGCAAGCATTATGGGAACCATCAAGATGATCAGGATCAGTCTCACTGGCGAGGGAGTCAGGCAGGAAGGGATTCGAGAAGGGGAAGGGCCATTGCAATGTGGAGATATGTTGTGGAGGAGACTAGAAGGAGGGGGACAGAAGAGAAAGCAGTTTCTGCAAGAGAAAGCAGCTTCTTCAGAATTAATTAAGAGGGGCAGGAGAATGGAGGTAAGTATGAAAAGAAACGTCATAAATTTAAGGGGCATGGGGATAGGAAGTTGGAGGGGGCATCCAGAAAAAAAGGAAAGGAGAAAAAAGATCTGGTAAAGCTAGAGTCTTGAAAAGAGTTGTTGATAAGGCAGCAAGAAATCTTGAAGGAGATAATTGCTCATGTAAGAAAGGGCCTGAACCCTATAGGGAAAATCTCTTTTTTCCCAGGAAAATGAACACTGGCAAACAATATTGCCCAAGTGAAAACAGTGCATTTGATTTGATCTGTAAAACAAAGAGAAGGTATAATGATGCTGGATTACACAGAGATGTTACTCTGAATGGAGACACAAGGAAACCTGGGTTTTTTTAGTATATGGAAGACCAAAACTTCGTGGTAGTCCGGCACTGAGCTTGACAATGAAGTGGCTTTCAAGGAACCAATTTTCACTGTGCAGAGTATAAAGGCAATAACACAGGAAATGGGGACATTAAAAAATCATGGTTTCTGAGTGGTAGTAGACGTTCAGTGGGGAGAAAATGGGTTGTGGGATACTAAAGGAGGTGATTCGGCTATGTGAGCTCAGCCAGGCTGAGGCTGCACAGACAATAGCCTGTGAGACGGCCTCGCTGCTAACTCAGTGTCACACACATGCAAAACCTTGTGAACCCCCACTTTAAAAAACAGCCTTCAAACGGGCACTTGGGGGCAGTGGTTGCTCGGCTGTAAGGAAGGCGGAAACTGTGCCCACTTGTCGGGCAGGAACTGTGCGAACTCTCCCGTCGGCAAATAACCGCATGCGAAGGCAGCGTGGGCCAAACCACAAACTCTCCAGGGCTCCGAGGGCTCCAGTTTTCGGAAACACGCTCATGTTCTGTCACAGAACTGAATTACGAGGTGATTCTTTGGTTTTAACTTGCCTTCATTCCTCAGGGCAGCATGTAGCCATGACAGAGCTCAGAAAAAAAGGTGGGTGCTGTCCTTCAGAGTTAGTCCCTTCCTATTTATTTCTTAACTACACCCTGGCCGTGCATGGATTTTTACACAAGGAGACAAGAAACCTGATCCGGGAGAAGCCTGCAGGTGATGTTTGTACCAGGACCTGCTCCAGTGGGTGTTGGAATGGACATTCTGGTTTTTACCTGTGCACCTGAACACAATATTTAATACCAACTCCTTTAACACCATTAAGTGCTTTTTTTGTTAAACTCCTATATCCCTTCAGACCATCAACTATGAAGGAGAAGACAACATCACCTTTTCATATGCCCTGACGCTTGCATAAAAGAAGACCCAGCAAATAGGTAGCATGAAAAAAGGAAGGGATTCAAAACTTGCTAATACTCATCAGAAAGTCCTCTGAAAAGTTCATATAGCCAAGGCTGCGTTAGTTCTTCAGCAAGACTTTTCCTTTACCCAGGAAAAAAGTGCACTTGGCATGGTTTCTGTGGGCAGCAATGAGAGGGGTGCACAGATGTGTATAGACAGATGCGACCACCTCTCCTGAAGTCAGCTGGCCACAAGTTATTTTTGATACTCATAGCCACCTGCCTGGGCAAACATCACTCACTGTTCAGCAGAAAGTCTGGTCTTTCAGCAAGGCTGCCTTAGCAAAGGGCCAAGATGGAAGTAGGAAGTTGTCAGCCCTACAATAACAGAGGGATGATACATAAGCAATTAAGAATTCTTTTTAAAATTGTGAAAAAGCACAATAAAGATGTTAGGATTTTATCACAAAGTGTTTTATGAATTATAATTTGAAATTTCAAAAGGACAACTAAGACAAATGTCAAGGCCCCATTCTTCAGAATTAATCTGAGGAGGCAAAAGCAATCCAATGAAAATAAGCATAGATGATTTTCATGCTCAGCTGTGTGTAAAATAAACATCCCCATCAGAAACTGGGGATTAAAATGAATGCTTCAAGGTTTAGTGCTGTAAATAAATAGGGGAGAAAAGATTTGTATCACTTTGTTTTAATTTTGTTCCTTTTATTCTACGCCAAATTGCCTGAACTCTGTGATGCATTAGACCATAAAAAAAGTACAACTGTTAAAATCAAAGCAAAATAGAGAGTTAAAAAAATCTTTAAAATTAAAATAATGAGATCGCTTTGTCCGCCTCTTCCGAGATCTCACTTTCATAATTAGCTAAGAAAGAGTTAAATAAGTCTTTTATCGTAAAACAAAACTCTTTTGTCAGATATATTCATTTTGCCATGTTTTATGTGCAAATCATGGCTGCTGATTTTATGCATTATTAACTTTTAAAATATACTAGGGTTTGGCCCTCTCGGCTTGTCAAACAAGTGGGGGAGTGCACTGTTTCACAGGAAACCCTGTAGAAGAAAGGCTAGAGAAACACATCCTTGAAGGGTCTTCTGCTATGAGTCCTCATGGACCCTGAGCTTTCTGCTCACAACAGACCCAACAGGATTGCAGCTGGAGGTGTCCCGTCTCTACGCTTCAGGGAGTGTACAAAAAGTAGAGGTGAAGTATGCTCCAAGCAGGAAGGCTGTAGGTGCTGGGCCCTCCTGTAGTGTTGCTTTGATGTTGTTGTTCTTTAGAGACAGACCCAAGTGCAGAGATCTACAGAGCTAAAAGATAGCCAAACATCTAATTCAAAGGCTATTATTTTCCACAGTTTTTGCAGCAAACTGAAATAGGGCTCCTGTTTGTTTGCTTTGGTAATTCCAAGGGCTATATCCTTGCAGGGTTAATTTTATCTTATCATTTTATAATTTCTGAATGATGTTAAAAATGAACACTTCCTTTGGTCAATCAGTTCAGCACATTCCTCAGCAGAGAACTGGATATGAAAGGCCATGGTTTAATCTCAGTAAATTCCATAGAGTCTGACCTCACTGGGATCAGTGATGAATCTATATACATGTTCCAGAGGCAGATCCAAAAACTGGGTAGAAAAGCATGGAAAGTTTGTAGATATTCAGCTATCATCCACCACTACTTGGTAATAAAGCGGAAAGAATGAAAGAAAAAATTATTATGAAGTAATCCTGTTTTGTTAGTAGAAGAAAAATAGATCCATAATTAATAATACATAATGCAAAATTAACAGTCTATAATACCTTCTTCTGAAAATGGTAGCAAGCATCTGAGTGTTACCAGTTTTGCATTGTCCCAAGCAGGCCATTTACCTGTCTGCATTGTGAAATTAACTTTTCTCAATTAATACTAATATCAGTTCTTTTTGTTCTAATCAGACTCTTCCAAAAAAGCAATAACCAATGTGGGATTAGCATTAATAAGAAAGAAAAAAAAAAGTAAAACAAGTATATTATGCCTGCTGGGTTTTGCTGTTAGAGTTCAACTTCCACCTCTGCTATTAATAAGGCTCTGGGTGAAATTGGTTTCTCTGATGATAGAAAAAAATATTGATGTACTTCTAAAGTTGTTTTTTTCTTCCTTGCAGAAACTGTTCTAAGCAGAAGCAATTGTGTGGATGAAATGGAAGTCAAATGTCAGAAAGAGAGCGTGAATCTTTCCCTCTCAAATAATTTAACAATGGCAGTGCCCATGCAAATAGTCATCCAAGAGGGGTACAAATTGCAAAAACTTGCCTACCATGGTAGCCTGAGGTCCTTTACTTTGTAGTATGTCAGCTGCATGGAGATCCCAGATAAAAGAGTCTAGAGGAGAACAGATTATGAAGTGCAAGGGTCACCTCACATTTAACACACACACACACACACATACACCCCCACCCTTTTGCCTCAGAAACTAAAGAAGCTGTTCTGAGTGCATTATGGCCAATTTCTAGCTATGGCTTTGTCTGTCGCAAACAGTGTGAATCTAATCCCTTACGGGTGGCAGGGATTTGTTGACTGAAGACAGCTTTGAGGAACAGAGTACTTAACTGTTTTGTATGTTGATGTTTCATGCCCAAGTGGAGAAGAGATGATAAAACCGCCACAAGTTTGCGTTTTACACACTGGATAAAAAGCACTAGAGAGGTTTCATTATTACTGTTCTTCAAAAGCTCTCCATAGTGCAGCCTCACTGAATGTGATGCATTCAAGTCATCAGAAAAGAGCTGTGATATTTCACAGACAAGGCAAGGCTATAGACCAGGGAACGAGTGACATGAGATACTACTGAGACACCTCTCTGTAGCTGAGAGAACTCAGAGAACTCCAGTTCAGTCTCATCGAACTACTGCAAGAAGAGGGTGTGTGAGAGGGTGCATGCCAGGTACACAGCAGAGCCCTTAAACCTACTCAGAGGAAAGGGGGAATGATAGGGACAGAGCCCTCCGCAAGCAGAGAGCATTCAGGCACTCAAGCAGGGTATTCTGTCCCCTTTGCTGTGATCTGCAGTGTATCTCAGGACTTTCCAGGCCAGTGGCCCGTTATTATAGTGATTAAAGGAAAGGTCAAACTGCTACTGTGTCTAACACCCATCCTCTCCTGCATCTCCTCTTCTTTCTCTAAAAAAGGAGAAAAGAAAAATAAGTTGTTTCAGAAATCTAAGACTATTGTGCGTTATCTCTATAGACCAAGCACTGCTTGCAGACCACAGGCAAAGGCCTGGTGAGGGTTTGTGAACAATGCTCTGTTGACCACTGCCAATATCTTCAGTGTGACACATGGTCCCTCACTGTGGCAGGACACCTTGCCCATGTGCTTTCGGGCTGCAGAGTACATTTGGGTGGGGGCAGCTAGTGGCCTTGGATGCATGGCTGGAGTGAGCAGGAGGGGATCCTGAGACTAAAAAGCAGAAATGTGTCATCTCCCTGTGAGCAGCCTCTGCCTCCAAGAGACTGAGGAACCTCAGTTTCTTCCCACAGCCTTTGCTGCCCTAGCTTAGCCGTCAGACTACAGCAGCCTACATGTGACTGTAAAGGGCTGCAGTATGGCCTTTTGCCATTACCTGGAAAAATTAACTCTTCAAGAGACTTGTTACAGTATGATCCTAGGACTGGAGTTCTATAAATGAGGTTTTTAAGAGGGGCATGGTATTCAGCAGTGCTACAGACAAGAGCAAATGAAGCATATAAACAATTTTAGTCTCATCTGTTGCAGGATCTGCCCTATATAAAAGCTAGATGGCCTTTGGGCAGTGTTGGAAGTATTTCTAGATAAAGTAATATGGACAGTACTAGGATCACTGTGCCTATTTTTGAAAGCACATGTGCTTATTTTTATTCCCAGGTTTAGTATGGAAAAGTGTCTTGGAACCACTCATAGGACAGCCTGGTGCAAATGTAAAACCACATTTAGGCAAATCATAGCACAGCCAAAGGCAATTTCAGATTTGATTAAACAGTTTGATGACAGCATTCTCCTCAGGAATGAGCTTCATGCTTGCACAGTGCTGTGGTTTACTACCCAAGTACAAAACTGGTGACCACAGTCCAGAGCACAACTGTTCACTTCAGCTGAAGCAAAATCCAACACACATCTTGGTGTTCTGGCTAACGGCTCCTGAGACATTTCTTACCAAGAGTACATTACTGTTTGCATCAAATGCTTCATGCAAAAGTATGTGACAGCGAAGAAAGGTGTTCCTCTGCTCTGTCAAAGTTTTGGACCTGCATGCCGCAGACATATATGTTGTTTGATGACAGTACTAAAACAAATGTGACATTTGTATATTCTGCCTCCTAATGCCAAAGCATATGGCAAACATACTACAAGGAGTGGCCTTTTCCATACAGTTTTTCCAGATGTATCATCTTCAGTCCTTGTTGCTCTGCCTGCAAGTTAAATCTTCGTATTACTGACTTCTAACAGCACTTTGCAAAGTGAGTTTGTTGTTGCCTTTATAGGAAGTGGCCATTTATCCTATCCAAAGTACATCTTTTCCTGGTGAGTGACTAAGCATAGCAGGAAAACAGAAGAACCTACAAGGAGCTTACAATATTACCTCCTTGAGAAAAACTAGGTGGAAATGCCTAAAGAAGCAAGCTGCAAAAAATGATACATCCATTACTGGCCATCCCATCATGTCTGTGGGGTTTAATTTGATTGCTTGTGATCACTCTGACCCAGTGAGGTGTCTCTGGATAGGACCTTTCCATCTGCATCCTCATCTGCAGCCCCTCAGGCACTGCTGGAGCTGGGGCTATCCTGCGTGACACAGAGGTGCAGGCACACCACCAACTTGGGCTCTCCAGGCGCTGTTGCTGGTAAGTTCTTGCAGACCCACGCTGAACCCCTGGGTTTGGGTGCTGAGGCTCTACAGTCAGTGACATGATGTCTTCTTTCTTCTAGCCCTGTGTTTGTGTGTCTTGCCTGCTTGTTAACTGCTCAGAAATATCTCCAGCTGCTCAGAAATATCTGCCTGACCATTCTGGATGCTGCTGATTGATATGAAAAAAAAAGCAAAAAAGTGCTCCAAGGAGTTCCCATCAGTAGTCACGACAGCTGCCAAGGAGCACAGCATGGCCAGGAGCTGTTTCAGGCTGTGAAGGCATGCCCTAATCTCAGGAGGGTACTAGGCAGCTTTGGCAATCCCCTGTTCCCTGCTCAGCTGATGATGCTGGTGCTGGGCCTAAGGACAGAGGTCTGCTTTTTCTCAAAGACCGTGATGCCATCAGGGGCTGTTGACAAGGAGGTGTTGTTTGTGTGGCACTCACCAAGAGTAAGGCAGGCTTCAGCTCTAGCTGTTGACACAGAAGTAGACCTTCTGTAAGGAAAGTCTACAAGGGGCTCTCTGTGGGCTTGTATGAGGCAGGGAGAAGGCAGACGGTAGCAGGCAGGCCTTGGCCCTGGTGTAGCGTGACCTCAGGAGGGTTGTTTACTGCACCTGTGGCTGGGCAGTGCAAAGATGTGATGTGGTGGTGTCTTGGCATGGGCGGCACTGCAGTGCCTCAGTCTGCTGTGCAAAGTGTGGGCGCTGCCAGGGAGGAGGGCAGGTCCACCAAACAATGTGCCCAAAGGCTGGGGACCATGTCACAGGGTCCACCTCCAGGGTATGGCTGGTGCTGGGTATAAGGGGACAGAGGCAGGAGTTCAACATTGTTAATTCCTACATGGCTTGTTTCATGGACTTTTGTAGTGGCACCCCTACTTCATCTCTCTATTACATCTAGCTATTAAGCAATGTCAGTCATGTGGGATCTAAGATCGTCTTATTTCTTGCCAGTATCAAACTATTACAGTCCGAATTCTATAAAGGAATTAACACTTCTGGAATCAAATAATGAAATCATTGTAACAGACAAACACTGTCTGCATTCAGGTCATGTCTCTGAAGGTCTAACATTGATTTTAAATTCTGCAGCTCTCTCCTCCTACTTGGGCCTCGACAGGCTGAGAGATGCTGAACCTGCTGAAAGCCCCCATTGGCGATGCATGCAGCTGCAGCAGTGGGACTGGCTGGGAGGAGAAGGTGCCTGGAGGAGGCTGGGAGAGGGCTGGCACAGGAACAGCAGAGAGTCCCCTGTTCTCATCAAATGACATCATGGTGTAGAGCAAAAGTGCCTTTCTGTCACTGACACACCATTTGAATGCACTCGGTGACCACAGAAAAAAAGCCTTTCGTAAAACACATTTAACTGAATCACAGAAACCCTTCTAAAACAAACTTTAACCAGCAAGGTTTTCCATAACATCTTTGCTAATGAAAAGTTGCTTACCTGAATGCTGGCTAGCATTTGTTTTCTCCAGAATTTTGCAAATAATAATAAGGTGGGATTTGAGAAGAGGTTGTGAGGTTTTTTTGTTTCTTTTTTTTTTTTCCCTGAGGGAGAAACTGCTTGTGCAGTAACCAAGGTAGCCACTAGTGTTAAGGCTGTTACACTTCCAGAGGCTAGCCACTAACAAGCCATTTGGCGGCACCACAGATGATTTGAGTGCTCTTATTTGAAGGGAAAATTGTTATGGTTATTTTTGTAGATACAGAAAGAAGCATTTCAGTCTGCCTTTTGTGTACCCCAGAAAAAAAGGATACAAAATACAGGACCCCTGTAGGTACAAAAATGTTCTTTAGGTTTTTAACACCATTATACTTAAAATTCACCTTGTTTTTCCTTTTCTGATTTTTTCCACTGTTTTTTCTCTGCTAGTATCAAGAGAGGATCTAGGATTTCTCCATGCTCTAAAATTGCAGTTCTATATGCCCAAGTGACAGTTAGGTAAGGGATTCAAGCGACCAGTTAATGAGCAGTTCTTCATTAAACACGCAGCAGGAAGAGCTTAAAGTTCATCTGTTTCTCCTGTCCTTCACAGCTGAGGCCTTGAAATTCCCCTCTGAATAATTTCTCATTGTTTTTACTCTAAGTTTGGGGGTTTTAAAATTTTTGTTGTCACAGTTGGTATAGAAAAATGAACATGGTTTTATGGTTGTATTTTATAATTCACACAATATATATGCCCCTTATGGCAGTGATGAAAAGAAATGATGGAAGGCAGTGGAACAAAGTCTAGTTGGAGGCCATTTGTAGCATTGTACCCCAGGGGTCAATACTGGGTTTAGTCCTTTTATCATCTTCATTAATGATCTGTATGATGGGGCAGAGCACACCCTCAGCAAGTCTGCAGATGACACCAAACTAGGAGGAGTGGCCGATACACCACAGGGTCATGCTGCCATGGCTGAACATGAGGCAGCAATGTGCCCTTGTGGCAAATAAGGCTAGCAGTACCCTGGGCTGCATTAGGAGTGCTGCCAGCAGGTCAAGGGAGGTGATCCTTCCCCTCTACTCAGCACTGGTGGGGCCACACTCAGAGTACTGGGTCCAGTTCTGGGCTCCCTGGTACAAGGGAGACATGGACACACTGGAGAGAGTCCACCAAAGGCCCACAATGATGATGAAGGTACTGGAGCATCTCTCCCGTCAGGAAAGGCTGAGAGAGTTGGGACTGTTCAACCTGGAGAAGGGAAAGCTCAGAAAGTTTCTCATCAGTGAGTACAAACACCTGAAGGGAGAGTGCAAAGAAAATGGAATCAGGCTCTTCTCAGGGGTGCCCAGTGACAGGACCAGAGGCAGTGAGCACAAACTGAAATACAGGAGGCTCCATCTGAACACCAGGAAACACTTTTTTACTGTGAGTGTGACCGAGCCCTGGTACAGGTTGCCCAGAGAGGTGGTGGAGTCTCCATCCTTGGAGGTATTCAAAAACTGCCTGAACACAGTCCTGCACGACGTGGTCTAGGTGATCCTTTTTGAGCAGAAGCACTGGTCCAGATGACCACTAGAGGTTCCTTCTGCGATTCTATAAATAAAATGCATGTTATGAACAGGAATTGGGGTTCTCAAGATACTGCCTCTATTCCAATTTACTTCCAAAGCATATCAAAACTAAACCATCTTGCCTGTAATCATCTATCACTATTGCACAAGCTGGTAAGTCATAATAGCAGAGAGGTCCCCGAAAATCTTCTTCATAGTCCTTTTACTGCTGGAGCCACCTGTCACAGGGAAGGCTGTAGTTCAAAATCACTTTGTGATTCCACAAAGAGCAGATTTTGCACTAATGGATTTTTCCTTTTCCCTTCTTCCATCTCTCCTTGTCCCTCTCATATTGCAGCCCTATATACTATAACCACAGCAGAGCATACTTAGCAAAGGTCTTGCTGTACACAGTTACTTGAGGTCCGTGCCAGCTCCCCTCCAGCTCACGCCACAAAAGTCGCTACAGCCCTTAAACTTCAATGCAGCTGCAGCCCCTGTAGCCACTGCAGTGGAAAGCGAAGCTGTGTGTTAGCTTCGCATGCCTTTTATTTCTCACAGCAGTGGTAGTACCCTGCTATTTAGCATCTGAAGGCAAAGCTGAGCACAGCTCAGACATTCAAGGCTGTACCAGCGTTTTTATACTGTGTGCATTATTGCTGCAGCACTTCTTTCCAGGAAAGTGGAAAGTGCAGAGGGAGTGGATCTGCTCAGTGAGTCACTGGACAGGTTTGGCCAAGCCAAACATAGGGTTTTAGCTAAAAAGCTGCTTTTATGTGAAATACAGAACGTGACAATTGTTTGGGTTGGAAGCTCCTTCGAGGACTCTGGGCCAATTTCACCAAGGAGTGTGCATGCTCCTAAACACTCCCTAGACAGCAAGGCTAGAACATTTCACAGCTTCTGCTTACTATAGAGCTTGTTAAACCTGTCTTCAGTGCCATGGGCACCTGTTTGTTTCTCTCTCTTCCTCCTGTCCCTTCTTACTAACATTTTCAAAAGGTTTCATTTTTTTCCCCTAAGAGAGCTTGCAAGAAATGAATAAATGCTTATGTTGTTTCTTTTCATCTATTTATTTTGACTGTTTGTTTTTGCTGTTCTTCAGAGACACCATATGATGCATAAATAAGCTATGACCTGTCATCCTAGAAGGAGGAAATGGGAGACAGTGCATGGAAAATGTTCTCCAGTTTTCCTCCTACAATTTCGGTAATGACATCATACTAAATGATCAGGCTCTTTCCTGGAAGAGAGTTTGGTGTATTTTCTTTTAATCATGGCTCAGACCTTCACAGTAAACCTGAAACCAATTTGGAATAGGTATCTTTAAGTCCTTCAAGGTCTATATCATATCCCATTTAAACAACCAATTAAGGTTTAATTTCACTGTAGTTTTCAGATACAAGGCAATCACTGTCTCCTGCAGTGCTGATAAGGACTGCAGCAACAAAGACTAACACTCCAAATAGTAATTTAAAGACAGAGAAAGGAAGTAAAAGATTTCCCCCTTTTGAAACGAAGCAATTATAAGCCTACAGTGGCCATTTCCTGCTGTGACAACTGCTGGTAGAAAAAATAGATGAGAGATACCCTTAACCTATAGGCTTCATTGTCATTTGAGGGTGAAATATTTTTGGTTGATTTTATGGGATTTTTTTTTCTTAGGGCTTTTGTTTTTTTGTTCTGTTTTTGTTCTGTTTTGAGGGGGGTTATTTTCTTACTTAGGCTAAGGGAGGGAAAGTAAGAGCAGGGGCAACAGATACAGAAGCAGGAGAAGTTTCCCTCACACTGCCCAGTTAATTATTTTAGCACTCACCTGTGAGCATCCTTCACTGTAGAAGGGATGCCTTTGAGAAGCCATTTATAAACCCTTCATTGAGCATCTCTGCAGCAGAAACTCAGCTATCCAGCTTCCAGCACTTGCAGTTAAGCAGGGTGTCTGGTGTGTGATGATTTTGTGACGCAGATCACTATCAGTGAGAAGCTAAGCTGAAAATTATTTATTTTGTTTCACACAAGATGGGGAATGGAGGCAGGGCTAGAAATGAAGTAAAGCACTGTAGCTAAATTCAGCAAATTCAAATGGGAGCAGCTTGCTGACTTCACCAGAGACTGGCTGCTGATTACAATATTTGAACCAGACTTCCCCAACTGCATAGCACAATGACTCCTTAGAGTCCTAAGTCAGGATTTTACTAATTAAGACTACATGTCTGAATATGCAGATGTGCACACTAATACAGTAAAAAGTTAATTTTGTTCCATTATATTGCTTTCCTTATTTACATTTATTAAAAAAAAAAAAAAAAAAAAAGAGAGGAGAGACCGTAGATTACATGCATGACTTGTGCTGGACATCTGCAGACATTGTCATGACACATAATAAGCTAAAAAAAGCAAAGTTTAGGAGGTTTGACACATAACTACAAGGGAATGATCACAATTTCAGCATTGGCTGGTTTTGGTGCATTAAAGGTACTGCCACCTTGCTTCCCCAATGACCTTTATAGTATTAGCATCTTCTTGTTTCAATATTAAATTTTTTCTTACATAAGGATTTGTTGCAAGATCACACTGAAAAGAACAGAAAATGAGTGGAAAACTGTCCAGATGGGGGAAGCAATGAAACTGCATATAAAGAATGGGAATCCAGCCCAGACATCCAGACATCCAGCCCAGGCCTCCATCTACTCCCCCTGGACACCACCTGCAGTCAGTGGAATCCAGTCAATACACCCTGTGTAGTCATCTAATCCTAATACAGATGATGCTCAAGCAAAGCAAGCACATGATCTGCTCCCTAAATGCACCTATTTGTCTCTCTTTTTTGACTACAGAGAGCCCATGTTCATCTGTGGACATCTTAAGTGATACAAGATAAATCCCACCCAAGGTGTCCATCAAATGCCCACTAACTACCGAGATGTGTTTTATGTCCTCTTATCACATTAATTTCTAGCAGACTGTAGGTGTTGTTTGTGACAATAGAATATCAGACACTTTTAGGCACATATGTTTAAATCAAAAATGCATTTTTAGTGTATGGCTTGGAATAGACTTACTCACAGTTTGTTGTGCCCCACATTGTGGATGAAAGGAATAAGATGAAAACCTCCTCATTATTTATGGTCTGGCAAGATACTTTCTCTGTGTTCTAAGTTTAAAACATTATGGAAAGAAAGAGAAATGGGCAGGAAAAAAACAACAAGAAGAACCAAAGGATTTTGAGGCAAATTTTATTTATGGAAGCCAGACTCTGCCACTTCACTTCCTTTGTCCCCAACAGCCCCACTAAAACAGTTCAAGGTCCCGTGCCTCATTTGTCACCTTCTTGCTAGTTTTGAAGATCTGTTTTTAGAGGAGGGTGGCTACAGCCAGGCACTGGTGGGGATTGGCCAGGATCTCCAGCCTTGTGCAAAAGCAGATGCCTAGCTGCTCCCCGAGACCATATGCTGCTAGGCAGGCTGGGGAAGTCAGTGGATATCAAGCATCAGACCCCTGCTAAGTTAAAACTGTGCTCTAACTTTTCCCCATCAGTGTGAGGTCTTGTGCAGGCTCAGAGACACCCTTGGCTTTATGAAGCACACAGTGCTTTAAACCAGAGACTGGCCTCATCTGAGGTTAGGTGTCAGCACTCAAAGCAACAGTCCTGGCTGGGTTATCTTGTGCCAGGAGGGATCCCTGCTTGTCTCAGTGAACTTACCCCTTCAGAAGGCATCACGTTGTACATCCTCCAGTAAGACATGATCACTTTTTCTCTTTGAAGTGAATGTATTATTTCCATCCTCCAGTTTCATGCATGTTTATTGGTTTTACTAGGTAGGGGGAAGGACTATAGCTCAGACTATGGCCAGATTGAGAAAAAACAGAGTTAAAAAACCCCTGCTGTTTCCAACTGAAGCAGGTATGAGTTATGGAGAAGGTGCCCAGCAAGCTCAGTCATACCTCAGCCCGGCATCTGCCCCTGTAAGTTCTACATAAAAATTTTATAGTCACTTGCACCTGGGAGATGAGAAGGAGGGGAGCTAAGGGCACTATCTTTGAGGCTGGACCAGTGGCTTTCCAGGGTGGCTGGAGGACCCCCAGGCTCAGGCTGCCAAGGCAGGGTGGGTTTTGGCAGCACAGCTGCTTCCTGTGCTCTCATGGACAGGGCACTGGGACCCCCCCACAGCCCACCCGCCTGCCTGCACAGCCCTGCCAGTGTCACATACGGTCACACCAAGGAAAAGGCTGCACATATCATGGTGGAAAATTAAAGAGATCTCTGCAGACGTTGCTGGAAAGGCTGTCCACATCTACAGTTTGATGGTGGTCGCCACATGAGGCGATTTCAAGATGGCACACCAGGGGAAAAAAGAAATCTCCTCGACAGCTTGTTTGTTACACTTGTGGTTATATAAAATGCATCGGGCTCAGTCAAAAATAATGTGAAAAAAGGTCTGTTCTGAACTAGGGAAAAAACCTAACATTTCCTAAAAAGTTGAAAAATAAAAAAATGAGCAGCCGGGACAATCAATTCATGCAAAACAAAGCTTTTCATTTTGATTGCAACCGTATCTTTGTACATGTGTGTGCATTCTAGTTAGCCTAAACTGCAATACAAACACACTTTGAACCTCCGAAAACAGTTACAGTTATATAATTACAAGAAAAAATGCATTTTCACAGTTTCTAAAGTTCTGTATCACTGTTCTAAGCAAATATTTGTATTGAAACCCATAATTTAGATTTAAATGAATAGGAATTTTCTGTCAGGAAATATTAAATCACAAAATTTGCAGTCAGCCGTAGTGCAAAGCTTAGCTGTAATTCAGTGTTCTGGTAGTCATATATTAGAGACCAGTGTTTGACCTTCCTTTGAATCTTGGCATATCACACCTTTAATCAAGCGCTAAAGGATGGGAGTAAGATAAGGAAAGCACACTCTATGCCTGCTCCAATTTAAAACTAAACTTGTATTTTAGAGTAATAAATTTAGACTAAAAGCTAATGAGTGTATTAGGCTATAACTGCCTATTAAGATTAATTCAAACCCAACATATCATTTTTAAAAGTCTAATTTCTCCATTACAAAAAATCCGTACAACCGCTCTGTAAATAAATACAATTTTGCCCAAGCATCATCTGAAAGAGCCCCTCCCCCAGACTGGCTTCTTGTCACAGGCAAATGCTTAATAGGTTGTGGCTGGAAAATCCCAGGGAAAGCTGGAGATTTTTATGAGATGAGCACTGATTGTGCAGGAGCCTGCAGCTATTGCTGACCTGCCTCTTTCACAGAAAGAGGATTATTACATAAAAGAGTGCTACAGATATTGTATGAAAAATACATTTTAATTTCTTTCTCAGCAAGAGAAGAAGATGGAGAGAAGGGAAATGGGAACAGGCAGAGGAACTACTTCTGCAACTCGTTTAGGTGGGATTCCTTTATTATTTTTATTATTATTGTTGTTACTCAGAAAGTTCTTTAGAGGGTGTTATGTGGATGCACATGAACAGTCCCACAGACTCCCTTTATCTCTTCCAGACACATAGAGCTGGTCTTTCGCATACATAAACCACACATACTCCCATAAGCATATATATTTTTCCAGCTTTTTCACTTCTCCTATTCCCTCATTACCTATTAGACAGATTGAACCAAAAGAAAGACGCTACTTGTCTTTCTAATTGCTGTGCACATGGAGATGCATCAGCCTAGGCTTTTCTCTTAATTGTTAGCTGTCTAGGGGGGACTTGTTGTGTTTAATGTCAGGCAGCTGCCTGCCTTTCCACCTTACACTGAAGAGCGTGAATGCAATGCCATAACCTCAATATCTTTGTTAAGTGCTCTCTACTCCTTCTCCCCATCTCTTACAGTTGCAGTCACCTGGTGACAGCAGCTGTTTCTGCTCACCTATTTTCAGCCTCAGGTTTCTCCCTAGGTCCCCCCCCTCCATCCTCCCATCCCCCTCCAGGCTGGCGCTGATGTTGCACTTCACGCAGCTTGTTCACCTGTATCCATGACAACCAGGATGGCATCAACATGAGGACTGAACATCACAGTGAGGACTCCGAGCTAATTAAATGCTAATAACACCTTTTTAATTGTAGTTGAAGTATTTCTGGTAATGGAAAAAAAGGGGGGGTGGTTAAGTGAGGGGATGTAGAAGGTGGAGGAAAATTTCTCTTTCCTTGCTGGCTGCCTTAGCAGTGACAACACCACATTTTCCCCAGGCACCACAGCAGTCTCAGCTGCTGTCAGAAACCATCCTTTCATATCCCTGAAGCAGTCATCTGCATCCTTCAGTGCCGTTACAACCAGCTGCAAATGCTTGGGTGGCCACTAATGTCTGATCTGCCATCGAGATGGGCAGAGAGGTGACACCACTACTGCCTCAGTTCCCATTCAATTAGATGGGGAAACACACAGCTTTCCTCTGGCTAAACCTCTGGCCTCACCTCTCTCAGACCAGCTGAGCAAGGCCCTGGGCAATGTGCTAACCCAGCCCCTGCCAGCATGATGCTACTGCAGCGGGCAGGGATAGAGGAGGGAGATGTGCTACAGGAATGTCGTCCCATTGCAGAAGGTCCCATCCAGGTCCCAGGAACTGACAGACTTATGTTTGCCTGTCTCTCTGCTGCTTCCCATGCTTGCTCTGACTGGGATAGCTTGGGAAGAGCTGTCTGGAGCAGCCCCTCTCTCACAAGAGACCCTCTGGGCTCTGCAATGTGGGCCTGGGGTCCCACGGCAGATCTTTTGGGGCTGCAGCTGCACAGGGTAGAGCTACTGCCATTTTAAGGACAGGTGAGAAGTCCTCCCCGACACAGGCAACTTCCCCCAACACGGAAATTTCCTAGGCACAGAGCAGGGAGAAAAAATGGCTTCCTCCTAATCAGATTTGTGTATGAGCAGCCCTCCTAACTCGCTTGCTGGCAATCGGTATTAACAATGTAGGTCAGGTCAACGCCTGACAACCAGAGGCTCTCCGCAGCAACCTCCCAGCAATGGGGGAGCAATCATATCCCCCCAGCCCTCATCTCCTGCTTTAACACCTGCTCCTCAAGCTCCTCCCATCGCATAGAGCCAGAGAGCTTCCCCAGGCTGACTGCCTCTGAGAGTCACCACCATGATTGCTGGGCTGCGCATCAGTCCATGGGCATCCCCGGGTGAGCAGGGTGTGCCGAGGCCAACTTACTGGTGTTGCTGGGCTGTGAGCATCGGAGAGAGCTGCCTGGTGTCTGCACCTGTGTGGCTACCCTTCTTCAGCTGCCTGGTGGGGCTGGGAAGCATCTACCTCCCTTATCTACTCTTTGCTTCTTCAAAGACCCTGGGATGTGACTCGTTCATACCTAGCAGGCTTTTTGTAACGGAAGTGTACATCACCTCCACATCAACTACGGAGAGACCATTTGTGAGTCTTTCATCACACTGAACATGTTTAGCTTCAGTTCATGACCAGCAATTTAGGCAACAATTCCACCTCTCATGAAAAAGTTGCCTGTGCTCTGTGATGTCCCGTTCTATCATACCAGGTCAGCTTCAGACTGTCCTAGTTCCTCATTTTCTCAGGGAACAGGTCTTCAATGTCCTACAGAACATGTTTCTCCCTGTGAAGAGGGCCTGGGAAGCTGTCAGTCTCAAGGATGAGGTGAGACTAAAAGCAGGGAGCAAACCTAGCTTGGCAGCTGGGGCGGGAGGTCCTGACTCATTACCAAGAAGCTCTGATGACATAAATCTTACGGTCCTCAGCTGGAAGGTGAAATCTGCTTGTTGTCAGAGCTGTTCTTGTGCTGTAACAAACATCACATGGGAAAGACAGGTTAGAAGACAAAAAATTAAAAGAGGAAAGGAGAAAAAGTAGAGACTAGGGCAAGAAATAGGGAAGATAAAGTAAAGAAGAGAGGAAAAAATTGTCATGTAAAAATATGTACCCAGTTACACTTGGGAAGAAAGCAAGCAGGGGGGAAAACTAAACTTTGAAGCTGGTCTTCAGGGCTTCCCTCTGATTGTTCTGTGTGAGGAGCTCCAGTATCAAACCTCAGATTATATGGGAGGACTAGACAAATCATTTGGATAAGATCAACTGCTCTACTCGTTTTTAAGAAATTTAGTGGTTACAGCCACTGTTAGGGTTGCTGTTGGAATGTTATTTCATGGTCTGATATAGTTATTACCATTTATCTCTATAAAGGGCCTGGTCATCTATCACTGGTATCTGTCATCATTGCTAGAAGTTAGTTTACTGACAAAGGCTAAGATATTGAATCATTTACTTTTATAATAATGGATAAATTTTAGCTTACTAAGAGAATAGCTAATTCATGTAACCATCTTTGATATTAATCCATGAGGATTTATGTTGCTCTTGTCCTAACTGATTTGTGTGAACTACTTTTCCTTGCTACAAGCGTAACTGCACCAGTTCGCTGACAGTGGCCTTTTAGCTGAACCGTGAACTGATTTAACTTGAGTATTGGACATTTCCCTTTGTGGTCCGTAATTGTATAAATTGGGGAAGGTGTTAGGGGAAGGCTACTATGGGCAAAAATAGATGTTTAAATCCTTAGCTGGTTCAACCTTTTCTCTGTAAATGTTATTCCAACACCTTATTTCTAAATTTCCAGATGTCAGTAAAATACAGTAGAACAGCATCCACCCACTGCTACAGATGTTCTTGTGTGCTGAAGGAGATTTGTCAGCTAGACTAGGCAAAAAAAATATGTGCCCAATAAAAAATTAGAGGAAAATAGAAAAAGGAGATTTTATTTTTTAAAATTTCTCATATTTCAGGGGAAGAAGAAATAAAACCAAAAACAACAGAGAGTTTTAAGTCTCAAACACATTTTCCTAGCAAAAAGAGTTGGAGGAATGGTTCACAACCTACTTCATCCACCAGCTGCCCAGGACCTAACACAAATGAGCTACCCACTGCTGATCAGCAGAGTGCAGACTGAGGGGTTCCCTCACATAGTACCCCAGGAGCCCCTCGCCCCAGTGCCTTTGTCTTTTATTGTGAGGCTCCAGGGAAGCAGGCAGAGAGAGCAATACCTCCTCCTTTCTCACTGATGTGGTCTGTGTTCTGTGCAGAGCTGTGCATTCAGGGAGCTGAGCAGTAGAGCTGAGAGAAACCCCCTCCTTGGGCATAGCATCACCAACACATGATGCACCATGGGTGCTAGATGAACAATGGAGCTGAAAGAGGATGGATGAAACTTTGTTTGGAAAAGACCTATGCTTGCTTAGCTGCAGCTGGAGAGAAGGAAGGATGCCACTGTTCTTATCCTGGAGGCCAGGAGGGGAGGACCAGTGTGGATACAGGCTCCTGTGGGAAGAGTGGAGACCTGTTTTCAAGGGCAGCTGCTTTACCTGGGAGGATGGAGAAGGTGTGGGGAGAGATAGGGCCTCCACCGTCCTCCCTGGACTGAGGTGGAAAGGACAGCCAGCTCCCCTGCAGAAAAGCTCCTCTCTGTGAGGAAGAGCAAATCTGCTTGCTCAGTATTTTCCCCACTGTGACCTGAGGAAATATTTACCTTGGATACACCCAGAAGAGGCCCTTAGCAGGGCTTCAGCTCCTGCTGGAGATAGCAGGCTTGAAGTCTGAACCTACCATGTAGCTTCCAGCTCAGATGCTGCCCTGAATATTGTGCTTTTTCAGCTGACTGGAGTTCCAGTGGAACCTGAAGGAGTAGCACTGTTCCTGGGTAACTGCACTGCCTGAATAACAACACCCTTCTTGCGATATCAGCTTCCATAGTCTCACTTATTTCCATCTACTGTTAAAGTTCACAGCAAAACTATGAACAACTTCAACAGGGAATAGGAGCAGGCCCTATTAGCATTCACAGTATCTGCTCACTAACAGCGCTGTATGTCACATTATACCGTCACTGTAGGCATCCAGTGTGCCATTCTGTAGGATACATCCTATGCATTTTGAGCAGCTAGATCCCGTGTGCTAAGGCAGGAGTCTGCCAACTGTCTTTCTCTGGCAGGCTGTCTCACTGCATCCCTTCTGCATTTGCATGGGGCGTTCAGCCTGTGAAACGGTGCCAATTTCCATCAGTTTGCCAGCAGACGAGCTAGCTGAAGCCTATGATTTGTTCCAGGCAGGCAACAGCTGGAAGTGTGAGCTTGCAAATCCACCAGAGCCTTCATGTGGATCCTACAGAGTTATGCCAGGAGTTGAAAAAATGGATGTCTAGCATTAGCTCCCAAATGCAAAAGTAAGCACCTAAATTAACAGCCTGACTCTGAGAATCATTGCTTGCTCAGACCTTCTGGAACAAAGATAATTTGTTTACATGATTCAAGATGGGTTCAGAAGCCTAGTTTTAGGTACCCAAATCTGAAAGTCTTGTTTTAAAGCCCATCTAGGTGTCTTTGTACACTTACCATTCTATTCATGATGCTCACTCAAGCCATTACACAGTAATACTGAGGGTGAAATCAAAACAGCAGATGACTTAGCTGCATTACCACCACAGCACAGTCCTTCCTGAACCATCAGCAGAAGAAAACTGGTAGTATAAAGAGAATGGCAGGTGGACATGTACCACCTGCCCCATGTGCAGTACTCCAAGTCCATCCTCACTCACAGAAATCCTGGACAGCTGATTTAAACCCCACCTTGTCAGGGATGCTGTGGAGTGCCTGCCTTGCTGCTCAGTTGATTGGTTTGACATGGGAATGGGAGAGGACTTCGTGCTTTCAAAGCTACATTTTATTTAAGGAGAATTTCTACAGAGGTGTCACATGGATGCCTATGGTATCTCTTCACACTGCATTTCGGCCCCCTATCCCTGCTCAGACCGACGCCATGGGTCCCTGGGGGACTGGGCAACCTCTGGACTCCCTGGGCCCTCTGTCAATGTGCCAGCCACAGAGCTGGGTCATGCAGGCAACAAAGAGGCTTTGGGTTTTGTTTTTGCACCATTTTCTTCAAACAGAGAGACACAGACTGAAAGATTAACTAGCCTCGGTAATAGCCATGCCTGTAGCACTTGACTGCTGGGAATTAGCTTGTCATTCTGTGCCTAGTTTACAAATGGAGGAAAAATGGTCTAGTCTCCATTCAGCTGTACTGCTTTTCACCCCAGAATTGCCTCTACAGCTCATGTTTGAACGGCAAGCACATATTTTTCTCTTTCCTCATTACACTTCCAGCTCTCTCAAATATTAAATAGCAGGTGCTTAGAATAAAGCATATTATTCTGACAAACATTTTCATCATGAGGTAAATTGTCACATACTAACTGCTTTAAAATACTTACTGAGTAATTGAATACAGCAGTACAGGTTACTATGCAGATGTCTGTCTCTAATAGTTTACAATTACACACATTTCCCTGCTAATGGGAGATACTGTTCCACAAGTAGAGCATGTTGTTTCAAACAAGCAATAAGGAATAAGAAAAAAAGGAAGAGAGAGCAGTCCGTGCTTCCCCCATAGGATATTCTTAAAAAAACCAGATGGTTGTATTTTGCAGAAGCTTTTGAAGAAAACTTTAAAGAACTATGCAAATTTTGCCATTGCTTTTTTTGGTTTGAATATTTCTTCTCAGTCTCCTTCTCTATCACACATGATTGCAAATCTGTTTAAACCTATAAATAGCTTTCTTCTTGCAAACAGGGAGCTTTGTAATAGCAAGATACATATTCCAGAGACAGGGGCAGGGGGAGGAGGTTATTATCATTATTCTTTATCTTTTAGGAAGTTATGGGGTGTAAAGCTCAGTGTTTTACATTTGGTTAACGTGTCAGATCAAGAACATAATCCCTGCCCCAAGGAGTTTACAGGCTCAAAAGGACACCTTCACACTGTAAATTACATTTTTGTGTGAAACGGCTTTACCTACCATTTTGACAGGTAGCACTTACTGGCAAGAAAATTGAAAAAACAAAGGGAAAGCATGTTTCTCCTTTTTTGCACCTTGGTTTGCAGCTTTGCTGGCACCTTGTGCATAGTCAGTGTTAGGGCACTGCTGTTGGGCCCTTGCTCTTTCTGTTCTGTGTGCTAAGCACGAAGGTGTCACACTTCTACCCACTGTTCTTGACTGTGCTCATGGACTTATCCTTCCTTTTTTGGGGATATCTGCCCTAGCAAGAGCCGTGGCACTGCCAACATCACTGGCCGAGGTGTCCCTGGCTTGCGTTCAGGAGTCACTCAGTGGGAAGGGACAGAGGCATGCTCCGGTCAATGGCTGGAGTGCCAATGCCTCCTGCAGGTCTTTGAACAGCACAAAAACTGCTTCCAAGTGGGATTTCCTAAAGGCAATGCTTTCCATCAGTTTGTCTCCCGGTTAAGCTTAGTCGTGATTTAAATAATTAAGCGCAACACATGATTTCAGATGTGTCCATAAGTGTACTGAATAAAACTTCATCTGAGTTTCAGGAGCCTCTGGGTGCTGTGATGTGGAAGGGTTGGTCTTTAGTGGCTGTGTCTACACCAGTGGTAGATGAGTGTCACAGGGTGTCCTGGGTCCCCATCATCCAGACCGGGTACCAGGTGAAGTGTGCTGCTTTTTTTTCTCGTCCACATACTAGGACAAATCCTTGGGAAGGTGTGACCAGTACACATCCTCAAGCCCCTTCCTGCTGTGGGGGTGAGAAGCAACCAAGGCCCATATGCAGAGACAAGAGCTTGGAAGCATTCCTGGGGCCTGTACACTAAATATAGCAGCACTATCATCCCATAGTAGTAGTAAGACCAACACCTCCAGGTGAGCTGTGTCCTGAAACCATCCAGCTCTGCCAGTAGCAGCCCTCATGTACTGTTGGGGATGGTAGAGCTGCCCTTAACCCTTCACTTCTCTATATCCTGGGTTCCAGAAATGTCCTGCTTTTCCCTTTGGGACAGCAGCCCACAACTGTAAATCCACCTCCTGCAGTACCACTGCTGTTTGTGACCAGGCTTCCCTGCAAAAAAAACAACCAGCACCATTTTCATGGAGTGGTTGATTGCTATAAATATCTCAGCTCTTACCAGGGTTTTGGTTTTCTTTATCGTTGTATACCTGTTAGATTAAAGGAAATCAGACTTATTAAGGCTCTGCTTTATCTTTATATATTGGCAAATGCTGTTGAATCTGACATTAGTTTCTAACTGTGCAAACAGTTTTGCTTTTGGTTTTCTGTTTAATAAAATATCAGCCAGTAACAACACATGCTGTAGTGGTGCTGTTCTGAAATTTAGCAGTGCTAAATAGGATTCAGAAGCTGATGATGCAGCCTTTTGCAATAGGTGATTTAGTATTTTAGTGCTTTTTCCACCAGCACTTTGTATAAAGAATGGCAGGAAACAGCAGTGACATATCCAAACCTGTATTTCACTGCAAACTGCTTAAGTTAAGGCCCAGTCAAGTGTGACTAATTGCCAGATATTACTATGCCAGGTCTGTCATGTCGAGATAAAATAAATTAGATATCCATCATTACAGGTTGAGCTACAGACTCATTAGAAAGTACTGTTTCAGTGCAATGGACATAACAGTGTAAGACAAGTTTAGCTTGGCTTGTTTTTATCTCCTAGTGTGTAAACAACCCATGCCCGCTTTTCTCCAAAAAAGACAATTATTCTTATACGAGAAACATGGACTTTTTGCTATCCTTGGCCTGTATTTGTGGCACAAGTAATTAACACTAATAAATCCCTTCTTTGTGCCTTTGATATTTAGAAGAGTTTGACTATGGGTCAGGCTGCTCCATCCCATGGCTTTAGGTATTTTTCAGTCTGCAATAATCTTGATACTATATGTTGAGGAGGTACCAGTCAGACCCAAAATGCTGTCAGCGTTTAAGACCTAACTGATCAGCAGCTTCTAACCTGAGCCTCTGCATAATGCAGCTAACTTGTGCAAACGGTGTTCCTACAAGGCTCCTTGGAAGGACCCATTCCCTCCTCTCCTCCTTCCCACCTCAAAGCTCTCCATTGTGTCAATAAGTGGCAAGTGAGAGCACATGCCTTACAACAATGTGGCAGTCACTATGCATAGAATAGGTCTATCTGGAAGATCTTTGTCACAGAAGATTTGATTGGTAGCTTACTGGTTGTTCTGCAGTCCTTTAGCTCAAGTGGCCACTTGTGGTGACATCATATAGCCACATGGTCCACACTTTCTTGTAAATATTAATGAGGCCACTACATGTAACTCCAGATGTGAAATTAGCCTGATTTTTGTGAGCACTCATGAAGATAGCAACAATAGAAAGAGATCGGCACTTGTGAAAACTGGATACTGTGCTCAGGTATCCATATCTAGACAACAATATTTGGCAAAACAGTGAGACTGCTGGGGAAAAAAATCCTTCAGAGGTGCTTGCATGCAACATTCAGATCCATGAGAGGAAAATTCAGACTAGAGCTTGATCTGAATTTTTACAAAGCATGTGGTTTTCAGAGGCAGCCTTCTCCTCAGTCATGGTTTGAGCCCAGAGAGCAACTGAGCACCACGCAGTCGTTCACTCACCCCTTCCCTCTCAGGAATGGGCAGGAGGAAATAAAGCAAAAGCTTGGGAAGCAAGATAAGAACAGAGAGGGGTGACTCACCCATTATGGTCATGGACAGAAGACAGATGTGTTAGGGGAGGAAAAAAAGCAACACTTCAAACACTAACAACAACACTTAACAGACAGAGTGGGACAGTGAGAAGCATTACCACATCTTAAAAAAACCTCCCCCCACTCCTCCCTTCTTTCCAGACTCAGTTCTGTGCCCATTTCTCTACCTCCTTTTCCCCACTGGCAAAGGGGAAGGAAATTGGGGGGTGTGGTCAGTCTGTCACTCCTTCCTCCTCAGAGGGAGCACTCCTCACATTTTTCCACTGATCAGTGTAGTTCCCCTCTCATGGGATACAGTCCTCTATGAACTTTCTCTGGTGTGAGTCCTTCCCACGGGATGCAGCCATTCCCATGCTGCTCTGGCATGGGTCACCCCCATGTGTTGCTGTCCTCCCAGTGCCAAACTACAGCAGTGAGGGCTTCTGCCCACAGAGTCCTGGCCTCCTTTGGGCAAAGCTGCCTGCTTCGGTGTGGGGTCCTCCAGAGACTGCAGGAGAATCTCTGCTCCTGCGTTGACCTCCATGGGTGGCCGGGGGAAGCCCTAGTGTCTTACTGTGGGATACAGGGGGGATCTCTGCTCCAGCACATCTCACCCCCTTCCTTCTTCTTCTTTCCCCTGACCTTGGTGTTTGCATAGGTGTCCGTCTCCTAACTCCTGCTCACAAATCCCACTCATCCTCCCATGTTACCCTTCTTAAATATGTTATTGCAGAGGCACAGTCACTGTCACTAATAGGCTTGGCCTTAGCCAGAGGTAGGTCTGACTTGGAGCTGCGGGAACTTAAAGAAGCTTCTCACAGGGGCCACTGCCGTAGCCCCCTCCCCCCCACCAGAAACCATACCACACAAACCCAGCACATCCTTACATAAGGACTTAAGGAAATTATCCCCACCAGAGCATAATACTCTGTTTATCTATCCTGTCCTGGCATATACTGAGAAAAAACCTACAGGGGCAACTAATTTCCATTCATGGGGGTATAAATTGGTACAGGTCCAATGAAGCCTGTGATTTTTCACCTGTTGAAGAAAACAAGCAGTGATGCTGAATACCCATCCAGCTCAACATAATCAATAATGCTCATAGGAATGAATGTTATCCTTGAGAATCTGCGATTTGCTTGCAGGTGCTCCCAGAAACCCAGGACACAAAAAGATAGTATTTTTTTAAGTTTGAAGGTGGAAATAAAATAGGAAGCTTCATGGCATAAGTTGTTACAAAATAGCTTGTTATAATTAATTTGAGATTAAACAGAAGAGTATGAAGCTGATCTTGCCTTGATAGAACAGGCCTGTAGGACAGGGGGGCTTCCCGACATCTTTCAGAATAGGCTGAGGAATAGGCCATAAGGAATAACTGCATCTTCATGTACAGGTTTTTATGCTTTTTCTAGTGTCCATAGAGGCCATCAGTTGGGCTCTGCTCATTGACATCAAGTTAGTCCTAGGAGTGATGTGTTAAATCTGTCTAAGAAAAGAACAAGAGAAATGGCTGTTAACATTACTGAGGGGAAATTCAATTTGGCTTGGAGCAGAACAAGCATCCTGACCAGACCAGATGAACTAATATGACTGCAGTTAAAAATATATTGCTAGAGTTACAGCTGTGTCAGAAAAGGGAGGAATTTTCTTGTATCAGGAATTAGGAGGTCTTTCAGAGGGCAAACAGCTTGCCTTATGCCACTAAAGGAGAAACACTGGATTGAGAATTGACAAATATTTCCTCCAAGTCAGTAATTTAGACAGTATAGTCTGTCTTTCTTGCCAATGGGTGAGTCAATAATTAATTAATATACCTGTTACTAGAATGTTTAAAGACTAAAAATATGAGAGGATTAACTAGCATTGTGAAAGGAAATATGAATAAATTAATTTTTACCTGCATAGGTAATAACAACTTAAACTAAAGGACTCTGATTTCTATTTCCACCGGTTCCCTCTGGAGCTGGTTTACACTACGATCTTCTGCTGATGCAGTGTGTTGTCCCAGCAACCAGTCACGTTTTGAATGAAAGACAGAAGACTTTCGTGAGAAACACCGGGATCTAGTGCTATTTGAAGTATCTTAAGATATCCATTTGGCTTCCAATACTGCTATGGAATTCATAGATCTCCCGGACACCCTCTGTCATATCTGCTGGTCCTGTGCAGGCATTTTGGATACAGCTGTTTTGGCAAAAGAACTGAGTCCCCAGTGTATTTTGGCTCACCATAGACCATAACCAAATCATCTTCTCTGCTCCAGCCCATGTCCCTGTCTCAACCACTTTTGCTGTGCCTGAAAATATTCTGGGTCCAGTGCCTTGTCAACCTATATGACTTCTTACTGCCTAATTATCTTTTCCAATAAAATCATGAAGCCTTTTAACATTTTTCTTTCTCTCCAAGGAAAATGTGTCTCAATCACTAGAAAATGACCAGCTTCTTTGTGAACAATGAAACGAAAAGATTTCTGAGCAATATCAGCTTCATATGTCCTTTTCCATTGTCATGCCTCAGAGACTCATTAGTTGCTGGTGATTTCTCATGATTTTAAAGAATTTCTTTTTGTTTATCATAATTTTCTTGGCCATGTCTCTACTGTTCATAAATTTAACTGCCTTTATCAACTCCATCTTTATGTTCCTCCTCTGCCACTTTCAGAATAATCCCAGCAATTGTTGTAAATCATTTGAAGTTCCTTTATTAATTCAGTCTCTCGAGGTCTCAAAGGTACATGCAAACTCGGTGTGTTTCAATTCTTGGATGGATTGGTTCATTTTCCTTCCATGAGGAGGAATGAAGGAGGTCCTTACATACCAGTACAGGAAAGGTTTACGAGGTGAAGCTGGAAGCGATGTTCCCAGCCTGTCACGCAGACAGCACACAGCGAAGTTGTCGGAGCACAGGGGAAGCCGCACAGCGGGAAGTGCCAGCAGGGAGGGATGGCCTTACCATGTCCTTTGCCTGACTGCTCCCAGATGCAGCCAGCTTTCTGAGTGGCTCATTGCTTGGGTTTTTTTATCTCTTAGTATTAAATGGAGGAAAAATATGCTCAGACTGACCTAAAACAAGGGCCCAGACCTGCAGTCTGGTGCATTATTCTATATTCCTCTGCTGTAGAATCTTTACTATCGGTCTGAACATTCTTCTTTCAGCACCTCACCCCAGTGATTTTCAGGGAAACTTGCTGTTTCCCTAACATTATCTGCCCTAATCAAGGTAAATTTTCACCCCTCTGAGTCTTTGCTTTAAGACAGTCTCACCAGTCTGGGGGCGAGCTTTGGTCTGTTTGGCATTAGCTTGTCCTTGCCTCCCTTTCTTACAAAAACCCTGTTCCCTGAAGAGAATGATGATCAGAAGTGCAATACCCCACACTATCACTCCAAGTAGGAGTAGTAAAACCACAATTGCAGGCTGCCTTGGCTTTTTAGCTGCCTGTGTCCTGGTTTCACGAGGACAGAGTCCTGAGGTTGTTTGCAAGTCTGGGTGTTTCCCGGGATTGCAGATTGTATTATCCCTTGAGCCACTTCCATCTCAGCTAATCTGGTCAAAGTGGCCTTTCAGATTCAATTGTTCTGACTTTTCTCTTAGGTTTTCACTTTTATTTAACTCCCAGGCCTAATAAAATTATAATCATGTCTCCCCAGCCATATTTCCCTTTATTCTGTATATTCTCTTCTTTAATAGCATTCTAATTCTCTGCAGTTAAAAGTCTTCCACATTTATGTTCCTGCTTTTTATGTCTACCATTTTTCTAGATTTTGCCATCACTGTATTACATTGAATTGTTGGGTTAATGGCTGTTTCCCTTGGTAATTAGGAAAATAAATAATTAAGGTCTTGGGTCATGTATTGAAAAAGGGTTATGATTGTAGACAGAGTCCTGAACTAAACCAATCAAATTAAAGGAAGGAGTTTCTCCTTAAGCAGAATTTACCTTTTCATTTGTCACAGTTTTATACTGTCTTTCCTCTGAAACACTCAAACACTGTTTTTAAGAAAAGTCCCTGGAAAGCTCCTCTATTCTAGACAAGAACTCTTTCAAGAAAGCACCTTAGTTAATTCCTGTGCATCCTTTGAGTCAAACTTGCAAAGAGGAAGATGTGCCGCAATGACAGATGCAGGTAAAATCCATTCTATCAATGCCAAGTAATCTTAAAGTAGCTTAATTGTGAAGCTATCTGAAGAAAAGAAGAAAAACGTATTTTCATTAAGTGCATTATGGCGTTGTACTCTGTCACATCTAAAGTGGTTTTAAAATGTTATTCTTACCATAGTCAGATATGGACCTATGTGTATGGATTTTCCTATGGAACCAATTAAATTCCGCTAACACTGGGTCCATCACCCAAATGCAACTACCTTGCTAGGGTAATGTTTACTAGTTTCTTCCGCAGCCACTAAACACACAGCTACAGAGTTTCACACTGGCTGACAGATGGACCCAGTAATTCTGTTCTTTATTCCTGTTTTGAAAACTTAGATGGCTTGAGAGTCTTTGTCAGACAACCCAGATTCAAGTAAATGCACCCATTATACCAGTCACTCTGCACTTGAGATTTTGTGCACATGAAATTCAAAACTTCTTGCTTTGTCTGATTCATTTCTTCTGAATTTTTTCACAGGTAATTCACAGTAAATGTCATACCACATACATCCTAAAATTTAAAACACACCCTAAAGCCTGGAACCTCCACTTTCTCCTGTGGAGACAGGAGTCTGTGACCACAGGAAAGAAAGATCTGAGATTAACAATAAAGATCCCAGTTTCACAAAATACTTTGACTGCAGAACATTCACATTTCTTTAAGTCTGCATTGCTACTAATGCTTCTTCTTTCTTTTTGCTCTTTAAATTAAGCTTTTTGAAGGGAGTAAAGAGAGGATATCGTATCTCAAATATCCTATTTTCTTGAAGCAGTTCAAAGTAATTGTGCATTGATTCTTTAGAGATAAAGAAATGCTATTTATCAATTGATTTTAAAAGCTATAAAGCAGTGGTTTGAGATCACTTGCTGGCTAAAGAAGCTGGGGGTTGAAAATAACAGAATAATAAATGGCCATGGTTTGATTCACACAGATGTGAGCTAGACAGTCGATACCCTCCAGCAGTGTGGCTTATTTGCTGATGCAGCTATACCTGGGAATAAAACTGCTTCAGCCACTAAACCAGGTCTGTGCCTTTGGAGGCGTATTACAAACTCTTTAGGACAGAGAAATAAATAAGCCACCTTCAGACCATTTTCAAACAGTAGCTTAAAATACAGCTAAAAAATTGTTTTGCACGTTTCTTACACCCCAGACTTTCTTTGGGAAACTGCTTGGATGTCCATAGCCAGCTACAGCACTGTGATAATGAACATGAGATTGTGCCACTACTACATTAAGCATACAAGGGAACTCAGGGAAAACACCAAGCATAAAACTCACCTTGAGATAAAAACAACCTGGAAAAGGAATTTTTAGATTAATTTTTTTACACAACATGGTCCGTGGTGGTTTTCAGCTGTAGCCCCCATGTGAGACTCTACCACCATCTTCATGATCCCCACATTTATTTCTTCTCCAGAGAAGCCTGCTGACCACCCTGCTGTGCTTGGGTGGTGAAAGGAGACCTCAAAATGCCACTTGCTGGCCCAGAAGAAAAAGCCTCCTCTTGTCCCTTCCCTGGGTTGTGACATCTGGTTGTGATAGTGGAGGAGCACATCCTGGGCCACATCGAGGGGAGCAGCACCTGCTCCAGACTGCTGCCTGGGGCAAGTGGGCTGCAGGGGACGCCCATGAGAGACGGGGGCTTCTGCTTGCAGATTATTCAAGTGCTTATGTGACTTTTTTCTTTGCTTCAGCCAGCAATACTTCCATATGAGCAGAGGTATCCTTTGACTGCAACAATACAGCTCCCCCAAATACCTGAGAAGAACTGATTTGTCGTTTTGAGTTCTGCAGAGCTTGTCAGTTCCACCAAGAAGCCTGTTTCTTGCTAGTGCGTATTGATGGTTGTGTTGTAGGTGATTGCTATGCACAGCTAAGGAGTTACACTGCAGTCAAGAAGGTCACAGCTTGTTCACCTTCACCTTTATCCTAAGAGCAATATTGCTGCTACTTTTCTTGGTTAAAAGCTCTGGGCAAACATTTTTGAAAAACCTTGTTTTGTGGCCAATTTACAAAGGTCACTCAGTGTAAGGTGGTGAGCTCCTAACTTTGGCTCCCCAAGCTAGTAAATCCTCTGCAAGGTGGTCACAGACAGGTCTGTCAAATGTTTAGCATCACATAAAGGTTGTTAAGCAGTACCATTTTCATAGTATCAACATGAGGCTTTAATATTAAAAGGAAAATCTCTCCCTTGTGGCTACAACATTTTTTTACAAATTCTTGGAGTTTTGGATGAAAGAGCTATAGAGTTGATAGGAAATAACATCCAAGGGACCTGTGAAACTGCACAGTAACAATAAACGAACAGAACTGTTTTCCCCATGCATTCAAATTGTCCATTCTTGCTTTGGTAAGATTATTTTATATGTGTCTTTTCCCTTGCTTCAAAGCAGAAATGACTGAAAGAAACAGTGTTGTGCAAGAGGTTCTTTTTTTTTGACAAAGAAATTTCCAAAGCAACTCCTCCTCGTCTTTGCCAGAGTTCAGACACGTAGAGTAACACTTTATAATCCAATGGAAATAATTTCTACCTACAAAATAATTGATGAATACTAAACATCTTACATACAAATTGTAATACCATCTCATATAAAAACTTAGAGCATATTTTCTCCATATCGGTGATGTATTTCAATAAACTATTCAGACTATCAATTTTTAAATGTTACAGAATTACCCTACTCTTTATATTAAAATGTCTCTAGTCTGAACAGCACATACACAGTTACGTTAAATGTAATTTTGTTAAACATTACAGCAACTTTGAAAAACAAACATGCTCTTTTTCCTCTGGAATATATCAACCTGTCACCGAAAATCTGAAAAAAATTAACACTGCTGATACATGTAAAATTCCTGGTTTTCGCTAAGAACTGTTGGTTTTACAATTAAAGTCATATATTTTAAGGTAAGAAAAAAGATTTAAATATAATATAATTCTATAATAATTTATACTATTATATTAAAATATATTGTTATATTATAAAATTATATTATGTATTATATAATTATATATTATATAATTACCCACGGAAGAAGTGTAAAAATAAAGTTTCTGACCTGATATGAAAGGTGTGAATCTATGTCTGATACATGGATTGTATTTTTGAAGTAGAATTTCCAAAGACTTCATCTGCAGTCAGGAGATGACTTCCCAACAGCCTCAGTGTCTTCGGTGCAGAGTATCTGAAAATATCCAGACACTCAGCGTAGGGCATATCAGGTGCTGTCCTTTCCTTAAAATCTGTCTGCAACTGCAGTTTGTGACCTCAGTTGGAAATCTAGTCCATTCTTGGCAGAAAAGTCTTACTTTCAGCTGTGTGTTAGTAACTTTAACTAAAACTGCCCTTCAACATAGTTTTGGCAGAACAGCCAAAAGTTCAGTGCTAGCCTTGAACTGTTTGTTATTGTCTTGGTGAAGAGCATGAGCAAAGGATTGCATACAATCCTTGTTTTATAGTTTCATGTAATCCTTGTAAAAAAATTACACGTGTAACATTATATATAGACCCTGCAACAGAGCGGTGGCCTTGGATTTATCCTTGTGTGTAAATTCTTCATATGCATAAGTGTTTGAAGGATGAGCACTTAATCTTATACTTTCCCTATTATATCAAGTGGGTGCCTGAGAAAAGCCTAGGAGATGTGTAACTGGAGCAGGAAAAATCAATAGCGTGATCTGGGCAAAAGAAATCAATGCAACAATGCAGCAGAAGAACTGAATATACTGGTGTGGACAGAGGTAATCAATAAAAATACATATGCTTTTGTGATGCATGGTGAGCAAACAGGTCTAGATAGGACAGAAGACTAACCTCGACTTTTATCTGAATCTGATACAAACTGGATATTTGGGGAGGTTCAGCTGAGCTAGCTCTATATATATGCAGGCACATTTTTTTTTCCACTTCTTTTTCTTTTTTTTTCCCCCCCCATCCTTCTGATACCAGGTTCCAGCTAGATCTGTATTCACAAACGACAAAATGTTCAACAGCTTGAAAGAAAAAATAGATTTCTAGCATGATCTGATGGATTTGGTTGGTCTGGATAGCTTGAATGCTGTTTATTCTGCTAGATGCTGCTATTCGCTGCCTGTGCATCTTCGGGTGTAATTTTTACTGTGTTCTTGTAATGAAGTAAGAGTCTTCTTCAACACACTTTCCTCCTCAGAACTGGGTTTCCATCTCTGGACATTTTTTTGTGTTGGGTAACAAGTTTGCCTGTAACTTGATAAAAACGCAGCTCCCGTATTACCTGTGAAGGGGAACTGTGCCTTAACCAGGTCGTGAGTCAAATCCTATCTGACTGGCTGCTTTTGATGTGCTATATATATTTTCTGGGAACATTCTGCCCAGCCTTACCTTCTGGCTTGGTCTCTCTATAAAGCCACATTGTTTGTTTGTTTACTTTTCCCTTGGGTACTGTTAAAACAGGTATAACTTCAAAATTGATTTCTCCATGAAGGAACACTCTCTCCTTTTTTTGGCCATATCACAGCATAATTTTTATCCCTTGCATAATTTTTATACCCTATTTTCCCCCTAGCCTGACTGTAGTTGAAAATGGTTTTTTCAGCTTTGGTAATGGACACAGGATATTTATGTTTTAGCTCTGGTGTATGGATTTCTGAAACGATAAGATACCACACCCATAAACTACATATCTGACCCCAATTTTGCTACACAATTTAGTACATTTATCTCATCGCTGCTGTGTGGACTCCTGCAGTTTCAGTTGCTCTATACTTGTACTGCCCAATCAGCATTTTATTTAACTACTACAATGCTAACACTCAACAGTTAAAAATCTGATCTTCTTGTTTTAAAAAGCCATCGGTATCACCCATCAGCAGGCACAGCTCCTCCCAAACTGGGTCCTTAAAGAAGCAATCAGTGCTCTCTCCCTCTGCTAGGGACATCTCACAAGGCCTGAAGGCGGTGAGACTCACCACTGGACTTTGACCTTGCTGTTCTGTTTGAGTTTTCCCAGATCTCAGCATCCTCTGGTTCTTCTACAGGAACCCAGACAAGACTGTCTCCTCCACACTAGGTCATGAGAGCTGAAGCTTCCCAGAGATCTTTGTAGCTCATAGGCGTTGACTCAATGACATTGTGTGTCAATTGTGTTGCCTGACAAGGACGTTACACTCCGTGTACAGAGCTACTAAATCTTGACAGATCTGATGACTAAGGGCATTTTTTCCCCTGCGGAATGATAGACCTGCCAGGAGGGCTTAAATGTTTGTTTGCAGAGAAAACCAGAAATGTGGTGCTGCTTCTGCTGTAGCTGGCAATAATAATTGCCTATGAATAGGCTGGCTCAGCAGGCACTACAAAAGCAAGGAAAAGGGCTTGTGCCAGTGGTCATAGAGAAACCCCAGACAGAAGGCTTCACAGGAGCTATTTTTTCAATGCTGCAAATTTTCTCAATCCTCAAATTTATTTTCAAAGCTCTTTAAAAAAAAAAAAAAAAAAAAAAAAAAAAGTATTTATTAATAGCTTGTCTGATTCAGAAAGTCCTTTGCTGTGCTGATATTCACATCCCCCGGAAAGAGTCGCACTCTGCTGAGATGATGCTACTTCCTAATTCAACTGTGTGTTTTCTGCACCTAACTAGTGCATTTTCTGACCATGTGCTTATGGCTTTGAACCACATTTTATGACTTAGCAGGGGTTGGTGCAGGGTGAGAGTGAAGAAAGACAAGGGGACAACTGGAGAGAGTGGTGTATGTATAGCATAGGGCAATAGCAAACAGACCTGCCAATGGGAAATCTTGCCCCCAGTTCAGGAGTTTGAACTTATGTTTGAAGCTGTGTATCCTCTCCAGGGAAATGTGGGCATGGGAGCAGGGTGCATCACTACAGTTTTCTTTGCCACGGGGCTGCAACAGGTCCCAGACTGAAGATTTGGACCCAGGAGATTGGGAGTGGTGCTTCACCCCCAGCACAGAGGTGTCCACCAAGAACAGAGCCTAGCCCCAAGGGCTGCAGTAAGGCAGGGAAGAAGGTACCTTCTTCTCCTTCTCTTACTCAGAGACCCTCAAAAATTCTGGGAAAATCAAATTCCATGGTTTTGAACTTTGCAGTCTACCAGACAGATGCTTTCTGAGGCTCCCTAGAGGTCTCTTTACAGCTTCTTCTACTGAGCTCCCATTGTGACAATGTTGTAAGCAGCACCACTTTTCAAGCAAGATGAATGCCTTCTCTGGGACAACCAGGAGAAAAAATGTCAGTTATAATTAACCTTTTCATTTTCAAATGCATGTCACAAATTATGAAGGAAAAAGCAGTGTTTCTTGCTGATTTGATCTTCTAGATTTCCACACCGAGTCAAAAGCATTTGTGGGGGGTTCTTCACAGATGAGCAAAATCCTGTACGATAAGGGTGTAATTTTTAACTGTGAAAATGTAGTGTTGTAATTCAAGGGGTGGTTCTAATAATTCAAAGGACTGGGGGACAAGATCCAGATCTCATCTACTCCACAGCCAACTCAACAAATCTCTCCCAAAGTCACTCTGATGACTTCCTTGAGATTAAAGATTTGCATTGCTGTAACCGAGGGGAGAATCATACCCTAAAACTTTAAATCACAGCTTTGACATTAGTGCTAGAGGCTCAATTCCAAGGCTGTCAGAAGAGGATTTCAAGGATCTATTTATTGACTAGGAAAGAAGGTTGCCCTTTCAGAGAGCATTGGCCTGACTTTTCATTTATTTTCATCTTCCTTAGACTTTTGCAAAAGTAAAGACGACTTAGATACATGGAACTGGGCAAACTTTTACATATAGTGAACTGCTCCAAAGTGATAATCAGCTGCAAGAAACTACTGGAAATGAAGTAGCAAGAAGTGTTTACAGGCAGGATCTGAAATAATCTTTCAGACTTTTCTGGGGCTCCTTCATTTTGTGTTTACTCAGGTAGTGCAAAGTTCTGAAAGAATAACTTGCCAAAAGCAAGAATAAATCTTTATGTTTAGGTAGGCAGGGGGATATATGGGCATTGCTACAGCTTTAATATTTATGTGGTTGGTGGGGAATGGAATGAGGGTTTCTGTTTATTTCATAAATCAGAGAAATTACTATTAAAAATTTTACTTCTTCGTTGAGGCATTCTATGCCAAGGACTAGCACTGGGAATATAATTGCAGCTAATTCAAGAAAGTTCTCAAAGTCCCACATATGGAGGCAAATACATACTTCCTACTATGTATATTGTGTGAATCACATTCAACTAAAGTAAATGGAGTCATGCAATGTTGAGTTTGACCCCATATATGAATGGACATTCTTCCCACTCTGTGTTTGTGAAAGTTGCCTGGGGACTGCTTTATTTTAGCTGAGGTGCTGACAAGGAAGGCAAGTGTAATGAAAACAAAGCAGCCAACATTCACAAACATGATATATGTGCTGAAGTCAGGAAATCTTTTCTTGCTTTGGATTTTAAAGCATTGTATGCAATGTACATGTCACTCAGCCTAGATTAAATTCTTATCTCAAGGTGTCATGAGAGTCTCTGACACATGATTTTAAACTTGGACTGGTGAGTGGTTTTTCTGATGCTTTTACTTTTACAAAATTACATTTGCATGGAAAAATTGTTAAGTTTTGCCCAAATCAAAAAAACCTCTGATTCTGTTAAGAAGATATTTATGTTGAGGTAAATGTTGACCTTGATCAGGGTTCATTGCAGTTTTTTACCTTTGGCTATTTTTAAAATATTTATTGTTTAGAAAGCTGATCTGAATTCATGGATGTTTCCTGGACGTTCTCCCTTCCCTCTCTTTCCTCTCAGGTAAATTTTGACCTCAAAGCCTTTCTGGGGAGATTTGTACCAAGACAGAGCTGTTCACAGTAAGAGGGACAAATTCTGCAGCATTTAACTTGGTACTGTAGATAACAGGATGTTCCTGGTTTTGCATTTTAATCACACATATGCCTTCCACATTGGTTAAAGGTGTATAGAGATGTCAGGGGACTCGTGGCAAAGGCTGAGATCATGCATTGATGCAGTGCCATGAAATACATCAATATTATTTAGGACAGCACAACAAGAGACACAGGGCAAACTCTTCCTCCATCTTTTTGCTTTTCCTCCCATCTACCGCCCTGATTTCTGTGTTTGGTCAGTTTAATATGCACCTCTGAGAAGAGGTGAGCAAAATACACTGCCTGATTTCAGGAGAGTTGTCACAGCTCCTTGCCACACTGTGCCCTAGGGATGTGCACAGTCGGGACTGACCACAGGCATATAGCCCTGTCACCCAGGAGAATGAGAAGAGGAGGCTGGAAGAGTAAGTGAATGTGCTGAATTTCACTTCTGGAGGCCTGGCTTGCTTCCAACTTGGAGTACTCATTGCAAGTAAAATAGGTCTTAATGTCATCACCTAGGCTTCACCTGACACATCTCCATCAAAAGCTGACACATACTGTATTTCCAATAGGAGAGCTGCCCAGGGAAAATTGTCACTGTTAGAAAAAAAAAAAAAAAAAAAAAAAAAAGAGAAGAAAAGAAAAGCAGAGAGGGTTTTGATACACAGGGCAAAGGGAATTAAGGGTGAAAGAAGCTGTCTTAGTGCTGGCCAGAGCCATTAGCTGCTTCTCTGAGACAGGACAAGGAGCCCACAGACTCACTTGGGCTGGCCTGAAGGCCAAGCAATAGTGAGTTGAGGCATTATTGCCCATTGCTCTCCCTGGCTTGGCTTGGAGCAGGGCACAGGTTGTAAGGACAGCTGCAAGCACAATCCACCTGGTTCAAAAGCAGCATCATCTTGTGGGTCCTGTCCAGCTGCCCTTGGGCAGAACCGCTATCACTGACCTTAGGGATAAAGAGTACACAGATGGGAAATCAGGGGATATAAATCCATATTCACAAATCACAAGCCTGTACTTACAGATTATCTAAGTGTGTATCAATGCCGCAGCTTTTGGAGGTGCACATCAGCCAGCTTCTCAGTAACCATGTGTGTTACTCAGTGTGTCCATAGAGCTCTCTATGATCTACAGTACTGACTGAAACAACAGATTAAACCCTTGGCAGACTATTTTCATGACGAACCTTAGGCTATTGCAGCTTTCTTGCCAGCAGCACTAAAGTGAGCTAAACCAAAGCCAGCTCAGGTCCCTGCACTTGGCTGGGCTACAGGTGTATCCAAACCTAGAAGGCCATACACTTCAGGAAGATGTTGCACCAAACCCAGATAAACCACCAGATGACCACCAAAAAAAGTCCCTTGCTATCTTATGGTTTTATAATTTCCTAAAAATACTCTGGAACATGTGCGGGCTGCTGCAGCTGTAGAGGGTGGGCTGACAGCTTCCAAGCTCCTGGTGCATGTATGCCCTGCAGTGTTACTCAGCCTCCTCTGTGGCAACCACACTGTTCTGGGCACTGCCAGAACTTTGCCGACTGTGCATGGGGCAAGACAGAGGTGTGTGTTGACAGCCCCAGGCAGCATGCAATGTCATGGTGCCATCAGGGACACCCCTCACCTGCACAGGCATAGCAGAGATGCTGGAATTGGGTCTTTGAGAAAAAATTGCCAGCACCTGGGGAGGCAAGTGCCCACCACGTTTGAACTGTCTCTGGGGATCATGGGGATGTGCTGAAGGGGCACGTTGTGTTCTGCTTTACCCATGGAGCAGCACCTAGATTCACATCTGAATACATAAGACAATGAGGTTTGACTAATCTGCTGTTTAAAGAAATAACTGCTAAAATAATAACATTTTGATGGAGCAAAGGTTATCTGTCCTGGAACAGCAGATATTCCTCAGTGAATCCGCTGATGAAAGGCAAAGCCAACATGGGCTTCGGGAGGCTCTCTCTCTCAAGCAGCCTGTCAGCTATTTATGGCATTTCCCTTATCTCCCAGGAAAAATAATTTTACCACATACATTACATAACATGCTTTTGTCTCAAACAGCAGAGATCATGAGCTTCTCATTCGCCCCAAAACAGTATTTGTGGTGCTTGTCTGAACTGTAGAAAAATATTGGGGATGCTCTAGACAGAGAAGTACTGGGGAGTGCATCAGTGTGTGGTCCCATCACAGCTCTCTGAGATTTACATAGCTTATTTGGGCTGCTTACAAGGGAGGAGAGGATTTTTTTTTGCCAACCTGTAAACTCAGCCTTTGATCTGAAAATCTGCTCTTTTGCTTCTTATACCACCAAAGGTGTTTGAAAATCTGTTGCCAGAATTGTGCTGACAATTTAGCTTTAGACCATGGGAAGCTCAGCTCCATTCTTACTTTACTAAATGAAAAGCAGGTGTTTGTTAACAATATCTGCACGTGTTTTGGTTTTTTTTTGTTTGTTTGTTTTTTTTTCTTTCCACTAAATTAGACAGAGGTTTCTTAAAAATGCTGTGTGCGAATATGCAGGATTAAATCTTAATGCGGTGCCTCTTTTTTGTGCTAATGTATCAGACTACAGTTACTGCGGAACCAGCCTCCCCAGCTGTTCCAGGGCTTCCCTTGCATAGGAAAATGCTGTTTGCACATGGGCAGCAAGGACTGCTCAGTGCCACCCTGGTACATTTACACTGTAGCCAGTGCTTCAGGAGTATGATGGGAATGACCTCTTTTCCAGAGGATCTTGACTATCCAGGAATGAGGGCAGGAGGAGAAGATGAGGCTAATCGGATTAGCATAATTTGAAGTAGTTATGAGGTTCCACTAGACACCAGTATCTTTGGGTATTGGAGGGACCATTAGTTTCCTCAGACACTCCCACCTTTCCTGTATAGTTACACTGTGGATAAGGACCGTGTTTCATTGAAACAGCTGCAGTGTTCTGAGCCACTTGTGCTTAAACCTGAACCGCTCAGAGCACCCAGGTTCTGCTGCTTTTGTTATGGGAGAGGGATCACTCTTTGTATTTGCCACCTCCACCTAAAGAAATAGCAACTTACAATCATGTAAGTTGCTATTTCTTTAGTTTTTGAGTACCAACATAATAATATGCAACCAGAATAAGGATGCCCCACTGTGACTTAGTGGAGTTGCTGTTGTTGTACTTTATGGATGTTAAAATTCTGCTTGTGGCAGGATTTAAATAACAATTTTCAGACTGTATTACTATCTTTAATTTTTCACTGATCTGTAGTTTACCCAATGGAGGAAGATACTAGTGCTGTTAAATGCTATCCTATTGTGGAAACAACTCCTCAAAGAAAGCTATGCAGTACTTCTTAAAGACAGTCAGCCTCCAGATCCACCCCATCTCCCCAGGGAGCTTGTTTCTAGAATGGGTCCCTGGGCTGACATCTGCATTATCCCAAAGGAAGACAAATGCCCGATTCAGTCAAGAGCCAGTAATGAGCTACCTGGTTTTGTCATACTTATCATGTTTGTTAATGTACAGATCAACAGAAATGTATGTTTGGTGGGCAGACATGTTTCTTGCTGGAAGGTGCACGTTGAGTCATCAAAGACTGTGAAGAGATGAATTTTACCTTCTGTTGAGCCTAGGAACTGTTAAACGGTCAGTCAAGTTTTCTTATTATAAGGTGACATATGCAAATTAAAAATAAATGAGCTGATTCTTAATTTAGTTACAGGAGTGCCAGGACTACCGCCTGTATAAATCAGTGGTAAATAAATTTATTTTTTAGATAAATTTATTTTATAAAGTCATAGATTTGGAGAGAAGATGAAAGATTAACTCTGTCCAGATGCTTCTGAAGGCTTCAAAGAAATCAGTTATTAAACTGGCACCCTCCACTAAGAACAGTTTCCCTGTGATGACTGAAACTTAAGGTACAAAGGAAGACAGAGTGCCTCAAAAGTCACTGTCCTGATCCAGTATTGGGGAGGGTTCTTAAACAATCCCAAGACACAAACAAGGTCAGATGCCATACAACCTTGTAAACTTTATTTTCTATAACAACTGATATCAGTGATAGGACAGAGAGGAAAAGAAAGAAAAAGTCAGAATTCCTAAGCAAGAAAACGGTAGAGATGCAGCTAATTACCACCACCACGACGAATCCGGTGATGTACCATTGGCTTGGTCTCAGTGCAGGTGATGGTGCTCCAAGCTCCGCCGAAGTCTCAGCTTTGAGGAAGAGAACACAAGTGTACAAGAGTTAACAAGCATCCCAAGAGAGGAGTACGCAGTCCTTTTATTGTCCCAGTCCCCATGATTTCTCCAAAGAGTCCACCCGTTTCCATGGAGCTCATGGTCCTCCATGCATGCATGCCCAGGTGTTCATGGTGGTCATGCTGGCAGGGGGTCTTCAGCCTCTGCACATCTTCCTCGCCTTGATTTCCTCTTCAGCCGGCTTGCACGCAGGTGCAGCTTGGTAGGCACTGCCAAGGCTGCTGTTGTTTTAGCTTCAGGCGGATGTCATGGTTTCATTGGGGACAATTAGTCTCCTTCAGAGTGTACTCCTTCAACAGGATGCTGAGGCCAGGAAGTGGTAGTGGTGCAGCAGCAATGTTGAGACAAACAGAGTCCAACACAGTCCCTTATAGCCACGTGTCATAAAAAGTCTGTAACAAGTGAGCTGGACACGGGAAGAGACACATATTCGAAAAATAGTTTGGTGTATTTCATGTCTTGATGTATCTTTTATAAATATTGGCAATGGCACTCTTTAGCTATTTTGGATATCAAACACAAATAATTTTATGTTCATTTTGCTTTAATTTCTTTTGAGGAAAGAGTGATTTTAAAGTAACTAGATACCAAGGTAATATTTATCACATAATGGAGGAAATCTGTGAAATAGGGTTATGAGGTAAACACTTTTCTCCCTTAACACATATCTGGAATATTCAAAGACATGTCTGCATGGGAGCTGGAAGAGCTTGTTTGAGAGCTGGTAAGAAGAAAGGGTCTGTCAGTGACTTTTCATAACCTGGAGGGCTTTCTGATATAAAATAAGGTGATGGACTCCGCAAACCAGAGATCTCAAAAGAGAAATCACATAATCCCTCTGAAATATTCCAAAACTTAAACTACCTTTGATGCTGTCCAGACCTCTGGAGACATTTCTTGTTGCTCTGTGCGCTAGCCAAAAATCTTTGCCACCCATTAAAAATGGTCAAGAATTTCCTGGGGCATAATTCCAACAGAAAATGCCCTTTTCACAAAATCCAGAATTTACACATGAAAACATCTTATTTCCAAAAAGCTTTTGTTTCTTCATCAAGAAAATTGGAAGTGTCCTGTCCTGCTGTCTCCTCCTTAGGAACACATCAATTTCACTTTTTTTATTGGGAGACAAAAAGGAAAATTAACAAGAGTACTCCAGGCATATGATGAAGAGGCTGGGAAATAATAGCAACAAAACTCCAGTTATAGCTGTCAGACTGGAATCTTCCTGAAGCCCCTTCTCATGAAATATTTTTTGGTTTTGACTTCATGTCCAGAAGCATAACCAAAATATATATCAATTTGCATAAGTGTTTTGGTTTGGTTTTGCAAGACTGGATTTCTTTTTTCCAAACCTTTCTACTGGCTACTTCCTTCATCCACTTCTCTGGCTCTCATTAATGGTCTTTTTGTCATCAATACTTAATGCCCGGACCTGCTTTCATAATTCAGTCACTAGTCTTCTGCTCATTTTCTCTTAAAACACCCTTTGCAAAAAGCTAATCTTCCCTCACAAAGGACTGAACCTAAAAATAGGAAGACCGGTGCTGCTGCTGTGATAATACATTGAGTGTGACTTTCTGACTATATTAATGTAATTGCTATCTCTCATTAACCCTGTAACATATATCCTCTTATTTTGTCTATATAACATATATCTCCTTATTTTGTCTAGTTTTAGTCTAGCTTGAGTCTACAAACTTCTACTCAACTTGTAGCCCTTGTGCAAATAATTCACTGAAGCCAAACAAGAGAGGATCACTCCACTAATTAAAAAAATCTGCTTTATACCACCAGACTGTTGTCTCCCTGGAGAGATCATCAAGACCGTTTTTCAAGAAAGCACTTCAGATTTTAGTGGTAGTGTATAAATACTAACTTTAAGAACCGGTAGCTGAGTATCATGTTATGAACTCTTGCAGTGAGGAAGAAGTAGCTTTAACCACGTCGCCTGGCTCTAATCAAGCACAGGTCTGAGCAACCAAACGCGTTGTGCATGCTCAGGATCCAGAGCTGCATTTTACAAACCTACAAGAAGCAAACTTCAAATCCTAAATTGTCACATCCTCAATACTTAGGGTTTCTCAGTCCAAGACACCCAAACACTTCTTTTCTAGCTTACACCCAACAGTTAGCACTGCTACCTAGACAGCCATTCTTCTGTCCCTTTTTCTTAGAGATTGGTGAGTAAATAAGCCCTCTGTACTGTCTCATTTCTGAAAAAAATAGATCTAGATTCCTGCATTGTTAGTCTTAAATACTCATGTCCTTCAGGAGGACTGGCATCCTCAGGACAGGCACAGAAAGCAAACTTTGCTGAAGTGCTCTCATTGGGGGACAGCTGTGTTTCTGTCCTTGCTCACCCAGTCTCACAGATGACTATGCATCCATTTGTCGCTGAGTCACAAGATCCACATGAATCAGCATCTTCTTTATCACAGAACAAGACGTCAGTGAGTTTGAGCATTACAAAGTACAACCAGATTGAATAAGATCGGGAGGAAGTTTGGTATCTAACTCAGCAGCCCAGGACTAACCAAAATGGGACATAAGCACAAATACAACATCAAAACCAAAACTAAACCCTCCAGCCAAACCCAGCTCTTCACACCCAAGCTTTCCCAGAAGCATATGAAGGCAGCAGCCTCCTGGATGAGAGGAAAGAGCAGCCATCACACACCAAGGGGAGGTAGGGAACTGGCGGGGCATGATCCCAATGGAGCGAGACCAGATGAACCGAATGAAGCCCCATCTTCCAGTGACAGTTTAAATCAGTCCAGGGAAACCCTCTTGGACATGACAATGCTCATCACAAGCTGTTGGAAGGACAAAGGCCAGAGTCTGTCTGAACAAAGAAACTGAGCAGCTCTTCTCCCAGCACAGTGAGTTGAGAATAAAGCTGGGTGGCGTCACATGAGGATAGAGACAACACAAATGGGGGCAGCTCCAGGAGGTGAATTTACTGTGTGTTTTGGCTGAGCAGCCCCAGTGATGCAAACTGCTGTAGCTCTGATTAATTAAGCCGCTAAACCAGATTTGTAGATACTATATATTGCTATAGGAGCACAAAGCAGTCAGAGACTTCCAACAGCATTTCATCCTTATGGCCTGGTACACAATGTTTTCTTGGTTTTAACCACTGTAACTGTGCCAGGTAGGAAATGTTTCCTACCAATTGATTCACAGAAATAAACCCTGAGTGTGGGCATGGCCATCTTGGCATAACAGTTTGTTACAGCTACCTTGCTCATTCAGTTCCCAGACTAGTATAAAACATCTACTGGTGCAGCTGCACCCAAATTAAAAAGGTCATACCACTTGAACTGTACTGGTGTAATACAGCATATGCATACAATCATTGAGTTAAACCAATATAATTTTTCATCTTTAGAAAAAGTTTGAGCTATGGTAATGCATCAGAGTTTCACACTGTTTAACAAGAGAAGTAAAATGTAGCATGTAAGAACAAAAAGCGGGAAGGGTAAAAAATTTAACTCCTCATGAATTCATTTTCACTAGGTCAGAAAAATCTGCAGTTTCCTTTTAGTTGTCTGATTACTGGCTTTCTCTTTGGCTGCAGCTTTGAAAACATTTTTCTTTCCTATCTTTATTCTCTACAAAAAACATTGTCTTTAAACAAATATCTCAAAGGGTTTATAGAACTGATTACAGACTGATTCTGGAAGGAAAGAAAGATAATTGTGCGTGAGCTGATAAATGTTGCAGGGGCAACTCTAAACAATCATGCATGAATTATATCTTCAACAAATGTAATTACTGAACAATTCAGAAAATGCAAAAAAGCTGCTATTTTTTGAAGTTATTTCCTTTCCTGGCCTGTGTTTTGGATGGCTTTCAAGCATCCCTGATTAAATCTGGCCGGAAATCTTCTGGTTGAGCCCATACCCAATGAGAAATGCCGATTCATCAGAATGAAACACTGCCGAGTGTGGGAACCTGTTGTGTTTGGTTCAGCATGCATGGGTTTCAAACCTTGACTGCTGTGCAGGCTGCTGGCAGAAAACTGCCAGATCTCCTCCTGTCCCATCTGCCCCTCCCATGGCAGGCCACTGGGCAGACTGCACAGGGGGCCCTTAGACTTATGGCAGACTTCTCTGCTGGCTCTCCAAGAATAAAAGGAATCAGGTGGTAAAAGCTGTGAGGCACAAATCTTTATTCTTAAAATAGTTGGAGGCAAAGCAGTCAACACCTGACTTGACTTCCAGTTTCCCAATGTAGGACCTGTAGTCCCAAAACAGACTAATCAGCATAATACAACTCTGAAATTGCTTACAAGTGACCCCAGACAAGATTAACCTTTGCTTATGGCAATATGTCGGGAAATGTGTTATAAGCTCTTTAATGCAGGATATTTGAAAGCATTTTGACCTATATTTCTATTGGACTGTCCTGCTCTAATGCTATATTAATCCCCAGTCCCTACTGCTAGTCCTCCAGCTATGAAGCTGGAGGGGCTGCTGAGCATTGTGTGTGGTTACAATCACTCTCTGCCATTTTTTCGTGTGCTTGGTGGCTATCCTGGACTGTTGCACACCTTATACGTGCCTAGGACTCACCAAGAGCAATCTTCTGCTAATCTTCAGACCTTGACTCTAGACTCTAACTTGTTCCATGTCATGTTGCCCTCAGCAGATATTAACTGGAGTCTCTGGCTCCCAACTCTCCTTTCTGGGTGTTAGCTCAGGACACCACAACACCTGCCAAGGACGAGTGACAGAGGTGTCACTGGGGAAGTGTGCATTGGCACAGTACCCTGGATTCCCAAAGGAGATGATGATAGCCCTGAGGGACTGACCAACACAAACATTTGCCAGGAGATATTTCCTACCCACTCAGCTTAAAAATGCAGGGGATGAGACAGTCACAGAATAGGAAGGGAATTGGAATCAGGTGAAGGGTTTCACTCAACATTTTGCAGGTGTACTGGTACTGTCAGGAATGCTTCTTCCTGCAGCAAGGTATTACTGCAGTTTCTAAAGTGTCTTCTCCTGTGTCATGCTGAGGGCCTGCCATCTGCAGTTCTGCAGCCTGCCTTTCCCTGTTGTTACAGCTGCTGTAACATTTTCCCTTGCTCTTCTCATGCTGTTGTTCTTGTGTGGTTATTCTCTTGGCTGTGCACCTACAAACTCCAACAGCATGAGAATCACCCCACTGCACCCCCCCCACACACACCTTTTCCTGTCTCATGTTTTGTGTCCTTTGATTTATAACAGAGAAGAAACAAGCTGATAGCATAGTAGGTATTAGCTGATAAGTGTCACCCAGTAATAATACTACCTGCACAAAGCTTAGTCACCCATGAGCCTGCAACACTTGCACTGATCAAAGCATGCTGCAATCAACACCAAGAGCATTAGAAGTGGGGAAAAAAAGATACTCTGAGCAGGTCCCAGTGAAAAACGTATGGTACTATGTTTTTCTGACTGACTAGGGGAAAGACACAGTGAGGGAAAAATCATCCTCACTGTAGTGTTAATTTGCTATACTGGAAAGACCAATCTTAAGATGCATGTCTGGATACCCAGAAGTAACCCTGGGAGAACATTTCCCTTTCCCATTTTATTCTCTTTCTTTCCATCCCTCATCTTTACCAAAGGTCCACAACTATGGACGCCACAGATAGAGCTTTGTGAATGTGGAAACTTCACTGGATTGCCATGTCTTCATCAGCAAGTGCTCCAATCACACTGCCCAAGTTGCAACAGGCAAAGGCAGGGACTGGGAGAAGACCAGGTTCGAGACCACTTTAAGGAACCTGAAGGTGCACAAGTCCATGCAACCTGATGAGATGCAAACATGGGTCACGAGGGAATTGGCAGATGAAGTGTCTAAGCCACTATACATCATATTTGAGAAGTCAGGGCAGTCCAGTGAAGTTCCTGCTAACTGGAAAGGGGGAAATGTAACTCCCATCTTTAAAAAGGAAGTCCTGGGGAACTACAGGCCAGTCAGTCTCACCTCTGTGCCCGGCAAGATTATGGAGCAGATCCTCCTGGAAACTATGCTAGGGCACATGGAAAATAAGGAGGTGATTGGTGACAGCCTAACAGTGTTAGCTTCACTAAGGGCAAATCATTCCTGACAAATTTGGTGGCCTTCTACAGCAGGGTTACAGCATTGGTGGATAAGGAAAGAGCAACTGATGTCATCTACCTGGATTTGTGCAAAGCATTTGACACTGTCTCACACAACATCCCCGTCTCTAAATTGAAGAGACATGGATTTGGAGGATGGACCACTCGGTGGATGATGAATTGACTGGATGGTAAAAATGAGTTGCGATCAACAGCTCGATGTCCAAGTGAAGACCAGTGATGGATGACATTCCTCAGGGGTCAGTACTGGGGCCAGTGCTGTTTAATATCTTTATTGATGACATGGACAGTGGCACTGAGTGTACCCTTAGCAATTTTGCTGATGACACAAAGCTGTGTGATGCGGTCAGCATGCTAGAGGGAAGGGATGGGCCATCCAGAGGGGCCTTGACAGGCTGAGGAGTGAGATTGTGTAAACCTCATGAAGTTCAACAAGGCCAAGTGCAAGGTCCTGCACGTGGGTTGGGGCAATCTCAAGCACAAATACAGGCTGGAGATGAGTGGACTGAGAGCAGCCCTGCGAGAAGGACTTGGGGGTGTTGGTTGATGAGAAGCTCAACATGAGCTGGCATGTGCTCTTGCAGCCCAGAAAGCCAACTGTATCCTGGGCTGCATCAAGAGAAGTATGGCCAGCAGGTTGAGGGAGGGAATTCTGCCCCTCTACTCTGCTCTCATGAGACCCCACTTGCGGTGCTGTGTCCAGCTTTGGGGCCCCCAACATAAGAATGACATGGACCTGCTCAAGCAGGTCCAGAGGAGGCCACAAAGATGCTGAGAGAGCTGGAGCATCTCCCCTGTGAGCACAGGCTGAGAGAGTTGGGGTTGTTCAGCCTGGAGAAGAGAAGGCTCCGGGGAGACCTGATAGCGGCCTTCCAGTACTTAAAGGGGGCTACAGGAAAGATGGGGAGGGACTCATTATCAGGGAATGTAATGATAGGATGAGGGGTAACAGTTTTAAACCTAAAGGGGTAGATTTAGGTTAAATATAAGGAATTCTTTACTGTGAGGGTGGTGAGACGGTGGAACAGGTTGCCCAGAGAAGCTGTGGCTGCCCCCTCCCTGGAAGTGCTCAAGGCAAGGTTGGACCGAGCTTTGAGCAACCTGGTCTAGTGGAAGGTGTCCCTGCCCATGGCAGGGGGGTTGGAAATAGATGATCTTTAAGGTCCCTTCCAACCCAAATGTTCTATGATTCCATGACAATGTAAGTCTATCACAATGTTGTCTGTGAGACTGTCTTTTAAGGACCCATCCAAACTCATCTCAGTCCAGCAATGAACATCCCAAATCTGTCATGTTATGGATCTTCAGGTATGCTGGGAAATACCATCTATTAAAAAACTTATTTCAAAACAGCGTACTGAGCTTGAGTCACAGGATGCATACAGAGGTGATTTATCTTCATGATAATCAGATTTAGACAGAACAATTTTCAATTCAGTTTCATGAAGATGGGATCTACATGATGCACTCAGAAAGCTCCATGGGAGCATTGTGTGTCAAAAATCAACTTAACTTGCTTATAGCTCTTTAATCTCTGATCAGAAGAGACCTTTCTCAATCTTGTAGGCTTGTACTTGTCCCTGATCTCTCTGTAGCTCACTGCTCTATCTCTGAAATCTGCAAACACTTCCCCTTGTGTTTTTAAGTCTTTGTATAAATTAAAGCTCATTTAGGTTCTGATCATGTACAGCTTGATTCAAAAGGAGTTAACCATTAATTTAATTGGGAGCAGGATACATGCCTTCTTTAGGAAAGCAGAAACAGGAAGGGGATCATCTTTACTAATTTAGTTAATTCATTAGGAACAAGAGACAGTGGAACTTGCATGATGCCATTAACTTTACAGTAACTCAGTTTTCTTAACACTAGCTGACAATCATAATTTTTATGTCTGTTAGGAGATTCACTTGTTTCTGGGACTTGGTTTCAGGTGCTGATTTCAAAGCCACTGGAGTTAAGTGAAACCCTGCCTTATTGGGTCTAGGGTGATGCTACAAACATTTCAGCAAATACCCATTTGTATATCCAAGATAGTGATTTTGGACTGTGTTTCCAGAATGTTTTGTATTTGCTTGCATCTCTAAGCCTGAGTGAATCCCACAGGGACACGTGGTTGACTCTGGATTTCTTGCTGAATTTGGCATCCATGTGTCTGGATTTGGCTGTGTTCAACCATTGAGGGTGAATATTGCTTAGATACTTAAATTCCTGATGAAGAAACTGTTGTAGGTGAAAAAACTGTTTAAATTGTGAATGCTAACAAGTGGCAGATAATTGGGTGTATGCGTGTGAGAGGATGCCTATCCAAAATTTAACTTTTGAATTCTCAAGCAGAAGCTTGCTTCCTAACTGCAAGCAGTACAGGCTGGTTCTGAATTTTGATAGTACCTGGACTGAACAAACCTCACATATCCTGAGTCTTCCCATTAATGAAGACGCATAAGTCAGAAGCACCAATTAGGTTGATCGTGTGTTGTGCTGCACCTAGACTATTTAGATTAGGAAAAACAGGGACTTGGGGCTATGGAAAGAAAAGATGATCAGAACCAAGGGTTCCTCGAGAGAAGAAGGGGACCTGAAACGAAAAAGGTAAGGAAGATCTCAACTGGAGGAAAGATCATGGAAGCAGGGGGAGTTCTTGGAGATCAGATCAGAGTAAAGAAAAAAGTGCTGGGATGCTCAGGGACCTTGGCTGGTGGTGTCCAAGGTCATTAACTGTGGGCAGCAGCAAAGCATGAATTGACATGACTTTGCCCAACCTTCCCAGATGATCAGAGACCATCTGGAGAAGGAAGATGAGGCCTCATGAAGGTAGTGCAGGGAGGGGAGTGACTGATGTGTTAAGTAATCAGGTAAGGTAAAAGTTCTGATCTTTCTGGTTCTTCAGTAAATCCCGGTATCCAGATCCACTACAAGTTGCTTGTACTCTGTCTTGCCCATGAACAAGCAGGAAAGATAAAATTCACCCAATAAACTCCTCATTACAAATGATACCCTGAGGATGAAATCCATCAGGTACAGGGAGCAGTGCAAACTGTATGTAGCACTTCAAGACCACTAAAGTCATGGAGCTGGGAATAGGACTAGCTCTGCTCTTAACTGGTATTACGGCCTTGTGTTAATCCTTGTGTTGTACAGAGATGAAATTAATTCCCTTCTCACACTGGAAGCCAGTATCAGTAGCAGAAGTTAAAGACTTTTCCTCACCAACAAATCTTACTCCGAGACACCAAAGTAAATGGAAAGGCAGGTGCAAGTCAGCAGGATTTAGTTCTGGACCAATTTTCTTGTCTTTTTCAACACCAGTTCCTGCTAGTATAGGAAGCTAGAACATGGTCTTCCTCATAGTTTTTCCTTGAAGATTACTATCTTCTACCATCAGTTCAAGATCTTTTTTTCCTCCAAGGTGATCCCAAACTTAAGGAGATGAGTTTAAGAAGATTGAATGCAATGTACAGAGATAAAAAAATAGATTTTAGATGGTTTTATGAAGGCATGGCTGTGCTGTTTCCAATGATACTTTCACATAGTAAAACCCAAGTAATTATAGACATTCTTCCTTTCTTTAGTTTTCCCCTTGTCATTTTGCTAAGCACAGTGAATTTCGAAGTGGAAACTCATTCAGGAGGCAGAAATGTTTTGTTTCTTTTTTTTTTTTTTTTCCTCTCGTTTGCTTGCCACATGGTTCTCCATATCACCATACATTTGCTTGCTAAAAGAGTGAGCAGCACTCAGATCTTACCAGTAGAACAGCTTTAAACCCACTCGTTGACCCTGTTGCTGACAGTGCTTTCCCAGTGGTGTTCTGAGATACCAGGTGCAATTCCAAATATGCTGCAACACAATCCCAGTGGCAGAACAGGCTGAATGCCATCTTCACTTAAGAAGATTGCCTTTAATTACTTGCAGGACAATCAGCTCCTTTCTATAAAAAATAACATGCTAGAAGTTGGATCTTGTAGTCCATTGCTTAAACTGTGACTCATATGTTTCCGGGAAGTTTATCTGACTTTAAGCCCATCTCTTGACCCATCAGGAACTGGTATTTTCAAGTATAGTGTTTTCAACTATGAGTTATGGACAGGGAGAATAAGTTACTTATTAGTGTACCTACTGCAGTGTTTGGAAAAAGGTTTCTCCACCTGTTTCTGTGACAATTTATCTCTTTCTGCAGGTGCTAAGGGGCATCTGGAATGGCACCATGGTATCGAATGGGAACTCGTAATAATAAAATGTTAGCAATACAGTATTTGCTGTGACCCTGGCAACACTTAAGGCAGTGTTTGTCCCTGACTGATTTTACCGAAGATGGTATTTCAACCTACAGTTTGACTGGATGGGCTGTAGTTCTGAAGAGTTTGGTGTAAGATCCCATGATGGTTAAGGTGGCCTACATAGCTGCTTGTGTTGAGGTTTCTAAGACTGTGGATGTGGTAAGATGGAACCAGGTGTAAAAAAAAAAAAAAAGGAAACTTCAAGCCTTTACAAAACCAATAGGTAGAATGTCAGTGTTTGTGTTCCAAGCTATGTCTCTAAAGGGAAGACATCTTCAGATGATGCATCTCTCAATTCTCAAGTGGAAACAAGACAGAATTTCTGCTTAGCAGAATTGCTAGCATCTTATATGCAGACAGGCTAATGATAGCTGCTTTCAGCTGTTGTGCATTTCAGCTGGGATATTCACCCTATGTCTTCAGGAACAGCAGGGCTCACCCTGTGGATATTTAAGAACAACTTAAAATACTGGGAGATTCAAGATTCAAGTCAAAGAACTATTCACATAGACTTGAAGGAACCTATACTTTAAATATCCCTAAAAATCTCTTACTTTAGCAATGATTTTGTTTTTGAGAAAATGAAGAATATGTAGATAGGGTTTTTAAATCATTTTGGCTGTTGACCCTTTGTAGCCAAAGAATGTTTAGCCTGCAGCACTTTGTACAGCACAAACAGTATATAACGTTACCCTCTTAACTCTAATAAACTCCAAATTGCAGAACATAAAACATTTGACAGCAGTTCTGGGATTATTTTGGCCTCAGAAAAGAAAAGCAACTATCATAGCTGTGAAGCTAAGAGATTTTGTGTTGTGGAATTTATGACCTATTGACCTCTGATACTACTTATAAACAAAAGATCTATGAAGAGCCAGGTTGTATCATCACGATGTAATTTTAAAGTGATCTAATTTAAAAAAAAATATTGGTGAAGAAGGAAGATATGGAGGGGAGAATCATGTGGGACAGTCTACACTTATGGTGCTAAAGGAACTAGTTTATCTTGCATTCAGTAAAACCAGCAGGTGAGACAGACACACTTAACTCATGATTTCTTTGCCATTACACCCAGCCAAGTAAGGTTCTGGCACAAACAAACACTCTGTGTCCCTTGGACAAAAAAGAGCAGCCGTAAGGAGCAAATTCTCACTCCTGTCTAATAAAAGGAAAATAACAGCTGAGAGATTTGTAAATGTTTGCTGTAATTCTGCAACAGAATAAAACATTAAATTCCACATACCGCTCTGACACTCTCATCCTGATCATCATCAGTGAAAATATACCTTCAGTGCAGCAGCTGTAGCTGCTCTAATAAGATATCTACATAGAGAAAATAGGCAATCAAATTTCTGCAAAGTATGAAATTTTCCATTAAATTGTCTCTTCCTTTTATATAACACAGCTGCAACAGTTCTCACTAGCTTTTCCTATCCATGCCTCAGCAAACATAACTCTCACTAGCAGGATATTTTCCAAATGAGTCACTTGAGATTTAGAATATTTCCTCTAAAGGCGTCTAGACCATGACCCCCAAAAGTTTATCCTGAAAAAACAATTGATCCTATAATTTACGGCCATAAGTTAAGAAATAAAGAATGTTGCAAATGAAGAACATACTCTGATAAATTAAACATGGCTGAAGACGTAATGAATGTCTATGCCATTTGCTTCTAAATGAATCTCTGGTAATTTAGTCAATGTATTAATCTTCAAAAGGCCTTTGATGTTGTAGTCTGTTTGGCTTTGTCTGCTGAACTTTATAGTTTTGCTTTTAACAAGGCAGGGGTTCTGTTGTTTTCATCTGAGTAACAAGTCATTCTTGGTAGACTAAATTGCTTGGAATTACTGTAAACTGCAGTGTTTGCCTGCTAGTTGATAGAGTTTCCGAAGTCCTGGATGAAAGGTGTTATTCTTTTCCAACATTAATGATCTATTGAATCCTGTCCTATTACTAGTTTTGGTGTTGATAACAGTGATACAAACTCTGCCTATGAGGCTGTGTCATTACATCTACAGAATGAGTTTTCAGCAATTTAAATAACCTGTCTCAGAAAGGTACAGTTGTTGAAGCAATCAAAATGCCAATCCATGCTTACATGGGGTAATGACAATCATGGGAAATCCCTGTAGCTGCTGCGGAGTCTTTTTTTACCCCTCTTTGCACTGTCAGCCTGAGGAAGCAGTCAGTCTTGAGTTAATTGGGTCAAACCTGAGCAGATCATTTGAGATGTGTGAAGGCCAGTACAAGGTTTCTGTCACTTTTGAGACCTACCTAAGCTGTGCTACAGTGGCTTAAATGACACACTGGCTGAGCAGAAATCACTCAAAATTAATATACATTCTTGAAGAGTTTTGTGTCTTTGAAATTATTTCATTTTGAAGTGCCTTGCAATTTTTCATTCAACCTGAAATCAAACATTTTGCTTCCTCTGGGTGTGGCTAAACCCCATATGTCTTTAGTTTAAGAGAAGAAGAAAGTACAAAAAATCCTTGATAATAATTTGAAAAAAAAAACCAAACAAACTTCTGCTTTAGAACTGAAATAACAAAATGCTGTTTCAGAAATATTTCACTGAAATCAACAGTTTGGACTTCCAGTAGAATCTCATAATTCCTGTTGGGTCAAAAGGATCTGCTAAATTCAACGTGTGGTAATTTCAAATCCTATGCAATTTTCAATTCCTATGCAATAATTTCATTCAAAGTTACCATTAAAATAAAAATCACACAATGTGCCCCTAAGGTCCTTGTCAATGGCAAATTTCATACCCTATTGCCAGCTTTCTTTGAAGACCTTACAAGATTGTTGTTTCCATTGGACAGTCTCATAGGCAGAAGCAATGGTTCCTGAGAAACTGACAAACAAGGTATCTTTGACCAAAACTGTCTATGAATCTCAGAGATAAGACTGAGTGCTGAGTAAGAATTGAAGAATGACAAGGAAAAAAAAAAAAAACCAAAAAAAACAAACCACAAGCAACTGCAAAGACTGTAATGGATTAAGATGTTTGTGATGGGATCAAAGATACGTATTCTAGAAAAGCAACAAAATTTTATCAGGCTGAATGCAATCTAAACACATTATCTATTTAAGAGATTTTCCACCTTGTTCAGTTTGCAGACCTGCAAACTTCCAAACAGCAGTGCAGACTCCATAGCTAGTCTAACTTCAGAATTGACTTTGTGGTACCATTTCATGGGTTGTTTAGAAGTACTCCACGGACACATAAGAGTCTTAAGACCACAGTCTGAAAAGCAAACTGACCTTCTATAGAAATATAGTTGGTTAAATTTTAATACAAATATATCGTGCATTTTATCCGTGTAACAGATTCCTTTATTGTTCTCATGGAAAGGAAATATTTGTTTATGTGGTCACTTTTTTAGTTGTCATATTATTGACATCACCTTAAGAAAAATACACCAAGCTCATGTTTTATTCACTATCCTTCATGTCTTCATCCTTCAGCACTGAAAAAAGCGCTGTATATTTGACTTCACTTTTCCCATATAGAACACCAGTAACTGTGTTATTGAATAATGCATACAGTAAATGGGAAGTAGTTGTGCCTGCAAATGGCCTGTGGTTTAAAAACCTGATGCTTTGGGTGACTTTGGGCAAATGACGTCACTATTCTTTTCCTTGATTTCTCCCAGTATACAATGTATGTATAATATATATGTACAATGCTATGGACCTGCTCTTCAAAGCACTTGGGTTCTGTGAATGAAATTGCTAAATGAGCGAAGTAATAACAATTGCCCTTTTCATTTTCCACTTGCAGTGATAAATAATATTTCTATCTGTTGCAAATGTTCCTATTACATTAAATATGCATTATTATCATCTAGGCATTAAGGGCACAGTGCTCCATAAGACTGTGGAAGCGCCATATAAGGGGCTAAAGGAGTGTGGAGGAGGTGGAGGGAGGTACTCCTCCATGACAAAACACATCAAAGGGCTCAAAGACTCCCCAGCTAAGACTGCCCCTCCGCTCTGATGTCCTCAAGGCAGCTCTTATTTTCAGAGAAAACACAGGGAGATTAAACAAGCTTGCCAAAACATCAGCACTTCGTGCAGGTCTGGCAGTGAAACATCCTGGGCCTATCTCAGCACTTCCACTTTCCTCCTTATTGCCTTCTTATGCCAATACTTACTTGCACCTATACCTGCTTATCCCTGTCCTATTGTACACATATGTGTTTCACTCTGTATGCATTTTTCCAGGAGAAGAAGCAGCTGCTCTTGGCAGGTGTAAATAGTGTTTAGCACATCCCTTTCCTTGCCCCCCAAAGCCTGTCTGCACACATACACACACGCACAAAGCAATACTATCACACATTAAATTACTTCTATTGAAATCAGATTCTGGCTTACATGATGTTGACAATATTGTGTTTTATTGCTAAATGCTACAAATAATTCCTGACACTCACACTGATTTATCATGTTGCTCGTCTACTTAGGGATTTCCTGCACCATGTAATACCACCTGAATTTTGCCTGAGGAACAACTGCCAGGGAGGACCTGCTGTTATACCTTGCTTCCTTTTTCTGAACATATTAGCATAGTGTAAATAAAGATAACAGAGCAGTTTGACATATTGTATAAGTACTAATTTTATATTAAGCTTAACTGATGATAGATGCTTGTTGAGAAGAGGTAAATTTTTAGAAACTTTCTTAGTCCATTACCACATTTGAAAACAGAAAGATATAAAAGCAGTTGATATGTCTGTATCCACTATAATCCAGACACGTTTCTATATCCTTGCCTCTGATTTAGCATACATAGAAATTCAAACTGCAGAAAACATGTTCTGCATTTATACTGTTGGACTATAAGCATCTTTCCTTTGATATCAGACAGTGAGTCTGTCATTGCATATATAACATCGAGCACACGTGTAGTCCCATTTGCCTCCACCTTGGTTCACTCATAGGAAGCATATTAGAAATGCTCAGGAGTGGCATACATGACTTACTGAATCAAGGGCATATTCATATTCACTGGAACAGATGTTGCTCCCAAAGGAGTACAACAACTGCACTATGTTAACCTAAGAGTATAATAATGACCAACCTTGTTCAGGCACAACTAGCCCCAAATCCTATTTCCCAGACTACCCAGTAGGAGATACGCAGCGGAAGTTCATAATAAGTACAGATGGATCTTTAGCCAAACACCTCTTCTGCAGTGAGTGCCTTAGAGAGCACCTGAGCTCAAGGTCATACAGACACCAACCTGTGACCTGACTTAATTTAGCTAATCCTTTCCTGAATCTATTCACATTTTTGCCTCCATAGCTTCTCTCAGCAATGAATGCCTTCTTTAGTTATGAGCTGTGTGAAAAAACACCTTCTTCGGTTTGTTTTAAAATTGCCGCTCGATGCTTTGGCACTGAAGTCCCATTAATTCCTGTGTGACCAAAATCAGGGAATAGCCCTTCCTCATACCTTTACTCTAACCCTGAAATAACTTTATTCTTGTTTAACATATACCTTTCCCTTTTGCCTCTTTCTGAAACCAAATGTGATCTGTTCGTTCTCTCCTCCTGTTCAGACTGTTCTCTATTCAAACTTTTTGGTACCTCTTTCAAGTCTGCTTTTTATAAGATGAGGGAAGGACTAACCCTATGTTCAGTCTTCAGAATAAGACTGCACCAGGCACTTATACAGATGGTTAAAAGTGGTTTTGGTCTGTCTCTCAGTTTCTCTCCCTAATAATTCCTAACAGCCTGTTTGCCCTTTTGACCGCTGCTGAGAAATGTGCTTACAGAAAAAACTCCAAGATTTACTTCTTGACTCGTAACAGCTAATTTAGAGCCAAGAACAGTATATGCATGGCTAGAAATACTTTTTTTTTCCCATATGCATTATACTGAACACATCAGTGCTGAATTTTGGTTAGTGTATAGCAAGATCTTCCACAATCATACACAGTCAGCTTTACATGTGACTTTACTAAGTAATTTTGTATTACCACCAAAATTTGTCACCTAGATACCTTTTCAAGTTTCCTTCTGAGAATATGTCTCAGCACAGGTAACATTTCCCTACTATGAAAAATTCATCATTTCTTCTTCCTTGTTTCCAGTCCTTTAACCAGTTATTAATCCATGTGAGTCCTTTCCAAATGACAGCTTCATCTCTCTAAGAACCTTTGGGGACGAACCTTGTTAAAAGCTTTCTTGAAATCTTCAGACACTATGTAAACTGAATCATCTTTATTCATTTACTCCCTTACACCTTCACAGAGTACGCACAGATTTGTGAGTTATGATTTGCCTTGGTAAAAGTTGTATTGACTATTCCTCAATAAATCATATCTTTTTCCCTGTGCCTAGTAAATCTATTCTTCTGTGAGCTTGCTTTGTATAAAAGCCAGGTGTTATGAGCTTTATTTGACCACATCTCTCTTACAGTCTTGAATTTTTTTTTAAAAAAGTGTTACACTTGTTGCCTTTCATTTTTCTGATACCTAGAGCCTAAATTTTGCTTGTTTGCAGAATAAACCAAAGCCTCTAACTGCTTTACAGATCTTTGAAATGGTTTATTATTATTTATTGATTTGTTCCATACCCTAGTCCACTGTTTTTTTTCCAGCTAAGACAGATGTTACCTGGATAGAAACCCAGTAAAGAACAGCATGGTCTTAGGTCTGTACTTCACCTCTCTGTGGAGAACATAGAGACAAAGAAATCCAATTACTACCTTTCCCAGGAGGAACAAAGGATATGCTTTTGACCAGAAGCAGCTGCTGCTGCTTCATGCCTTTCTATACCAGAAGATGTGGAGATACCTATTTACACTGGAGTTCATCCCCTCCTACTCATTCAGCTTTTTTGCAATGACCTTGTCTTCCCTGTGTGGTGCTTTTATATGTTGTTCACTTCTGGACCTCAGCAAGTGTGGTAGATATCCTGCTTTTGATGCTTTTGAAGTTTCTGTTGTTATTAAGTTTCACACCTTTACCAAATTGCTTTTCACAACCCTCTCTATTATTTTTTCTTAGACTGCCTTAACAGAGTTTTACATTTCACTCACTAAAAATTTTGCTGCTGGTTATGGAATCATTATCGCTTCTCTCCCTGGCTCAGGGCTTGTTTAATTATTTCATGCAATGAGACATAACCTGGAAAGGAGAGACTGAAAGAGCCTCACGTGAAGTGCACTACAATCCCCTAGGAGCTAAAGGGTCATGTTGCCTTGAAACAGTGAAAGGACTTTATGTTGGGTTTCTCTCACTTCAGCTTGTGAGTAAATGCTGGCCTCATCTTCTCCTTTAGTTCCCCAAGTGCTTGCATCTTGACCCCCCTACTTGGTATTCCTCAGGTGTGCACAGGTGACTCTCAGCACAACATCAGTGTACCCTGTGCCTCAGGGCGAGCTTCTCCCCTGTCACTGCATGAGGATCCCAGGCATCTGATTCTGGGACCTGCTTTCTGCTCCTGGGAACCCATCACTGTTATAACTCAGTATTACAACTTCTATGCTTCTATGATTCCAGCCTTCAGGCTGTTTGTACACATTATCCTTCTCACCAAATGCTGACAGTTTAAAATTAAAATATGTCAGCACTAGTTAAGCCGAATATACAGTCTTATGATCATGACAAAGTAGTTTGTGTCAAGATTTGTTTTGCAGTCTTTCTTTGTAGTGGTTTGTAAAGAAAAGTCTCTTTGGTGCTGACGCTGGCATTAACCTTTCAGACTGGAATGTAGTCAAACACGTCGGTCTGTTGTTTGTCCCCTGCTCTAAAACAAAATAGTTTCTAAAGGATACTTGTATATGCGTTCATTAGTGAAAATCCCCATCCTGCTAACAAACATTCAAAATTTACTGTTACCCTATTGCAATGACTCTCACTGTTTTGGAACAGTGTGATTTAATATGTGAAATGGAGAGAAAATTACTTTTTCATGGTGTTTCAATGTTTCCAAAACACAGCCTCACTGAAATTAAGCTTACTGATTAAATGAGCTAACTCAAGCAACTAAATGAGCCCCACCCTCCCACAGGACTTAAAAGGAAATCCCATTTTCCTCCAATATATCTGTCATGGCCCTAGGGGTCTTTGAACTGGAGATTTGACTGAATCTAAAACCAAGTGTATTGTTGTCTTAAGTTTACCATCAAAGTTACTTAAAGATACTACCATTCTGGTCTTCTCAAAAACAGCAGACCAATATGCCTCTGAGTTTGCTAGTGTATAGCAACGAAATAAGTAAATTTTAATTCTGATTTACTCAAAGTCAAAATAGATCTCCACAATACCTGGCCTTATAGAACATATTTAGATCATCTTGCCTTGAAATGAACAGAGCAGAGTATCTTATAAGGCAGTGTTGGGATGCCAGCTGGAGGACTGGTAACAATAACCAGAGTCAGTATTTCATCACTCTGATCATTTATTATGCCTTTATGTAGAAGGAAAATTGAATGAAGTTCCATTAAAACACACAAAAAGAGGAAATGCTCAGCAAGGAGATACTGTGACATTTTCAAGAGTGCCACCTGGCTGCTTCTCTCCTAGGGTGCTTTGGAGGGACAGTGGCATGCCATATAGGCTCTACAGCCACAGAGGAAAGTAAACTCCTCCAAAACACAGTCCAGATCTGCTCCCCTTTGTTCTCCCTAGAGAAAGGAGCTTCTTGAACCAAAGCAAGAAGAAACAGTGCCTACAGGGATGTGGCCCTGGCTCCCACCTTTTTCAGGGGCTCAGGCTTTCTGGATGGCATTAGGGACTGTGGATGTTTCAGCAAGTCATTTTCCAGGGCTGGGTTCCTGAGACAGTGGGGACCAAGTGTTTTCATTAAGCACATTTGTTGGGCAAGATGGTTTCCTCCTTTGTGTATGAATCTGATCTCTGTGGAGAAAGGCAGATTTCCATCTTCAGCCATAGAAAATTCAATCCTACATCCCCCTCAGGAGGGTCTAAGCCACAGTGGTGCAGAACCACCTCCCTTCACTCAGCCCAGTCTCTCTCCCACCTTCCCCCTCAAAAGAAAGGGAAACCATCAGCAGTAGCAGGCATCAATTCCTTCAAAGCAGCATCAGTGGCAAACCCTGACTCCTCGCAGGCACCAAGACTTAACTAACACTTCCTGAACTTATGGCATGGTGTGACAAGAACAAAGTACTTAGAGGGCCAGAAAGTAAACAAGCAACTAAATACTTAAGACTGTGGCCTCAGTATTATATCATGGGGCCAGGCAAGTGGGCTTTGGAGTGCTATCTTAGGACTTTTTCTAGGTTCAGTCATAGTACTGGGACAGAAACCAGCTCATAGCCTTATTCTCTTCACTAACTGGATGGCAACGTTGGTCTGGAGGGGGAGAGGGAGCATGTGTCAGGGCCTCCCTCCAGACAGGCACTCTTGCTTTCTTGTAAAATGGAAGGTGCTTTCTGCCAGCAGGGAAAAGGAAAACTGTGTCTAATAAATTGTTCAATATAAACACCAGCAAAATCATTATTCATAGTTGTTTAAGGAAAGTTTTGTGTTAACAAATCTCTTGTCTGTGGGTGGCTCATAAACTCTTTGCTGCCATTTCCTGTGTTTTTGCTTCTTCAACTCACTAGGTCACATTCATTGCAGGTGAAGCTTTCACAAAAGAAAAAATAAAGTGACTCTAAAGTGAGTCAGTGCTTTTGAGCACTAGTTACAAGATGCCTTGTGCTCCATCTGATTCAGCTCCATTATTCATTGCTTGAATTTTTTCAGAAGAAGCAACATGTTTAAAATGTCACTTACAATATGAAAATTTGTTTTAATACAATTTAGTCTGAACATTTACGGTACTCACAGTGCTCCCATCTGTGCTTATGAACCTTTTCTTTCTATAAATAGGTGAAGGAAACTGCATTTTGTTCAGCTCTTGTCTTCAGTGAGAATCTCATGACTTCTATTATGTCTGTATTCGCAGAGGTCATTATGAATAACATCTTGTTGAAGCTGCAGTTGGTGATAAGAGGTTCATATGTGGGATCCTGAAGTAAGGCCTGACCGTGGTGATCCTAGTTTCAGGATTTTAGTCTTTATTTTCAGTGAGCTGTCAGAATGACTTCTCCAGGCCTGACACTTCCTCTGCTTGGTCTTATTCTGAGGGCAGAGTACACACATCCACTATGTTCAACAAGGCGTGCTTCATCCACTTCCAACTCCTTCTTTGTTCTCACAACAGTATTAACAGCCAGTGCATTCTAAAGCAGGCTGCACTGATGATTATCAGGACTTTGTGGATGTTGATGGATCCATCTGCAAGCTTGAAATTGAACATAGGCAGAAGTACTCGGGCCATCAGAATTTCATTGAGCTTCAGGCATAGGTAAAGAGAAATTGCCAATGTACCAATTAAGACCTTCTTTTATTTGAACACAGTAGTAAAAATATTAAAAATCTATAGTTTGAGTGAGGAAGATTAGATCTGTTTTCCTCCCAAAAATGTAGTCCAACAGCTTTACCCTTCCATTTAGAAAAAACACATTCCTCTCCATGGAATGTGTTGTATTTAATACATCTGTGCAGCCCAGCATAACAAATGACTGAGATAAATAACCTTCAGCCGACACAGAAACCTGCTGTTGAAAGGAGATGCTGTAATAGCAGCTGGCTACAGCTCTGCAGCACTCTGCAGGTAGCCAGTAGGTCTGGAGGTACAGACCCAGACTGTGTCCCAGCTGGCAGCTCTGCCACACCAAAGTGGAGACAAGGAGGGACAAGGAACCCAGTGGTGTCTTGCCTGCCTTTCTTCCACTTCAATTTTCCTAGTGGCCCCACTGCTTATGTCAGATGTGCATATTTTTTTACCTAGCTACCTAATTATTTTCATCATCAAAATTATATTCATAATCCCAGCACACAGAGAGGAAAAAAAGGCACGGTGACAGTGAGAGAGCACAAGGGTAGGAAGGGCTGGGCCACCACAGTGTTTCTGCCAAAGCCTTGGCCACCTACTCAAAGAGACAGGTTCAGTCTCCACACATCTTCACTGGTACATCAGACAGAGCAGGATGGCCAAATGACAAATGGACACCCCTTTCTGGAGAAGTCCCCCTCTCTGTTCAGTGCAGGACTGGTCACGGGGTGGGTTGCTGCCACTTTCCTGCATGTGCAACTTTCTCAATTTGTTGCTGGCAAGACCAAAGGCTCCATCACTTGTCCCAGTTCAGGTGGCTTGACTAGAAGCCTCTAGTTACCTTTCTGCAACCCAAGTCGGCTCTACTGGTTTTAAATACTGGCAATAATTATTGCAGCAAACAGGGCACACATGCTACCTTTACTGTCCAGAAGAGATCTAAACAGTCATGAACATCTTTTTGTCCAAGACTTCTGCAGCTGTTGTTTTAGGGTGCCTGCTCCCCTGGGGCACTTTTAGGCACAGTTAGCTTTCCCAAATGATTTGAAAGATATTATAACCATTGTGATGGCCTCCACTTCATGAAACAGCTGATTTGTTAATGACCCTCCTGCAGAATAGTATAACTTAAGGCATGAGCTGAACCTTGCTGTGTTCATTCATGGATCTCCACACCTCCTATCTCTATTGCAATACAGGTGAACACCCTCTTTGCCTGGAGGTGTCAAGGCTGGCCTCTGCAAAGCCTGGGGGTACCTTACAAATGTATTTTAGGGTACTGAAGAAAAGCTTGTCTGAGTTCCACTGAGTGATGACCTCAAAATGGGTGTTGTGTCTGGGCCTCTGTGATGATGCAAAGTTTTGATGAGTTTACTGAGGTGCCAGTATAAATTAGTTTGTCAGCAGCTGCATGTATATTTTTTTTTCACTCAACTGATGAGAGCTGCAATGCAACAGATACTCTGAAGCTGGGTGTTTAAGTTCAGCAAGTGAGGGAAAATGCTGATATTATTCAGGAACTGTTTGGTGTCTGCCAATATCTACCACCATTGGCTGAGGTCTGATGGAATAACTGAGAAAACATGTTGAAAATGTGACAGTCTGTGAACACATTCTTGATTGCTTCAAATTAAACAGTGTTTGCACAGATGGGGCACCTACCCTGGCTGGCAGTGTTGCTTTGCTAGAAAGGGTTTTGTATGAACAGTTATTCAAAATATCATTTTATTGTCATTGGGAGGCTCTTTGTGCTGAAGACCTGGATTTCTCCAGACCTCTAAACCTGATTATCTGTTTCATCAACACGATACTTGTGCATGCTCTATATCAACATTTCTTACAAATGTGAACAGGAGGAAATTAATGTTCCTCTGCAACATTAGTTAGCTGGTGCAGGAAAAGGTCCTCCAAAACTTTTGGGAAGAAAAGGAACAAGTGACTTTTGGAAGGCAAAAGTGAATTCATGAATCACAGCAAGCTGCTTAAAGACCAGGATTAGATAGTGAACTGCCTTCTTTTACAGGCATTACATTTTGTCTCTACCACATCGGTATGTCTACAGGGTAAAGACTGTCTTTTTGTTATGATGTTCAATGGTCTTTTTCATGACAAAACCAATAAAAAACTCTTGTCTCATAATAATTTTGACTACTTTCTTTTAGAGCAGTTAGGAGTTAATAATAGAGTTATAAATTAGGAGATCTATATGCAATGTCATCAATTCTGGGCTTATATGAGTGAAGCTTTGAAGAAATGATGGTAGAAAAGACCACTGTGGCCACTTAGTAATCATCTTGCTGAATTTATAGTTGGAAATGTTGAATGTCAAAACCACAGTTGGGCTTGAGAAGGAACTGCAATTCATCTGTACTGATGAAGGCCAGTGTTGACTTGATCTGTAGGCCAGGTGGGTAGGCACAGCCCTGGCCTGACCAGTGTGCAGTGCAGCTGTATTCCCAGAATAAATGGTGTGGCATGGGAGAGATCTCCCTGCCCCAACCTGCGCTAAAAATGGAGCATCTTACCCTCCTCCTGAGGAATTATTCTCTGCTGGAGTGCATAATTACCACTGAATTTTTAAACAACTGTAACACATAATATTAATGACTGTAAACAACAGCAAAAGAGCATTTCCAGGGAAAAAAAACACCAAATTTCCCTGCTTACTGCCACAATGGGCTGAGATAAAACTAAAGCTGGTTGAGAGCTAATAGCATTTAGAAACCAGTCAAAACTGAGAAATACAACATTTACAAAAGGACAGGATCATATGATGGAGTAAGCCTGTAGAGAAAGGCAAGAAGTTTAGCCTCTGTTTCTCATCTCATATTCCCAGCACATGTCCACCACTTCATCAGCTTAAATCTGGCATGTGGGAGAAAGAAGACAGAGCAGAGATAGAAGGAATGCAAGAGGTGCTAGAGCTGGGGTAAGAAACCAATGGATGAGTGCAGAAATGACCCTGTGAGTCCAGTTTTGCACACACACCTCAGAAATGTTCAGGTTTAAACACCTATCCATGTGGCGAGGTGCTCCAGTGATGGCACCTCTGCTTAGAGAAGTGAATAGGAAGAATAGAACAACAGAAAGCAGAGGTAGACGCAGCACTGTCTCAGCTGTATTTATGAAGGTATTTCAAGTCCCCATGCAGAACAGATTCCCTCCTGGCATCTGTGGAGCAGTATGGGGTGTTCCTGTGCAGAGGCAAAGGTTTGTGCCAAACACTGAAGTGAGGGAAGGAACTGATTGCAATCCTACACTGCTCTGAAGGTCCCAGTATGAGTAGTCTCCAAGTCAAAGAGACTGCTAGAAATGCTAGTTTTTAACCAGTCCATTATGCTGAACCAATAACCAGAAATTCATTCTTTCCTTAATTCAGTTCTGGCTCAGGATCAGTGAAGACCTCAAAAACCCTACAGTTCACAGTACAAGAACCCTTCTGTTCTAGTGCAACTGAAGGAGGGGCGAGGTGGGAAGGGATGTCAGAAAGGAAGCATTTCAGACTGATGTTTGGTTCAGATTTAGTAAAACTCTTTGAAGCGTTTTTCTCTGAAATTTGTATTATAATGCCTCTGGTGAAGAAAAACAGAACCTGGATACTGCAACATAATGACACACACATTGCACTTAGATAGATCCTGATCCAAGTCTGACTGATTATAACAGCAGTGGAGAACTTTGGCTCGGGTAGGCTGATAAACTACACAAAAGGATGGTAGACAAGGTGATGGAGCTGTTAGCAGCAACAGATGATAAATAGATTTTTGGAAATGGGAACTGTCTGACAACTATGTCTCTACTGCATTACAGGTTATTTCATCTGCTTCTCCCTACAGACATGACTGAACAAAGATCAAATCAAATAAATTATTAAAAGTTAGCTGCTGCAAAGTGTAGCTTTTCACTGCCTGAAACCCAGGGTTGAGTCCTGGGCCATGGTAGGTGTTCTTCCTGCAGCACATGGAAAGAGTCGCACAAGAATGGCATTGCATGGTGTTGCAAAGGTTTGTGTGGCTCAGTATTCTGTTACCAGCAGTGTCTGTAAGAGGATGGCTAAGGAAAAACATACAGTTAGGCCAGGCATGTAGGTTCTTTTGCCTTAGCAGTCTCCCAATCTCTAAACAGAGAAACATCCATTCTTTGGGGGCTCCAAAACCACAGACTTGGCATTGCTGGCATGTTGTTGTAGCCACCTGAAGCAACGGTCTCATGACCTGCATGTGAAATCAGTCCCTTGTAAGCAGTTCATAGTGGCTCAAGGACATTTGCGTGTCAGTGTGTCCAAATGGCATCAAACTAAAGTCAGCTGTATCAGCAGAGATTGCACATCTATGTCTCTGCAACTAAAACATGTCCTCAGAACAGGAACCCAAGAACTAGCATACTTTAATTCAAGAAGTTGGATGCTGTCTTGGGATCAGGGATAAGGCTTTCTCCTTTACAGAAACATGCCCAAGACACTAGGATATAGAACCAGACTCCTGCATGGCATTTTGTCACCTGCATCTTCAGAGGGTTTTTATTGCCCACTGTCAGGATTTTAAGAAGGAAGAACAAAAAAACATATATCAATTTGGCCTACATCTGAGAGATGTTCAGTATCTACCTAGGGCACAAGGAGGACCTGAAACACATTTTTCCATTTCCTATGTTGATCATTTTAACCTGTAAAACATTGTATAAAGCAGAGCTGGGAACTGACAATTTTCCTACTTCCCATTTTGCAGAAAAGAAACAGCCATGATAACCATGTTTTGTAGGAAGTCTGATACGGAGAGCATATGCTACCAGTGCCCCCACTGGGCATCATTGTCATTAGGGCTTACACACTGCAATGCCTGTTGTCAGGCTTGAGCATAAACAAGGTGTTAAAAAGTTTGGTGCTGTCAAGCCTGGGTCTATTCTGGGTCATGCTGAGCTGTAACTCTCAGGAACCTTAAGGTCTGTGTGCAAACTGCTTCTAGCATTTATAAACCCACAGTTTGAATAAAGGTTTTTGCATCTCAGTTCTGGAGTCTGGAAGCTCTGTCCCACTTAGTTCTTGTTTCAGGCACACTTAAGAATACTACATTGTCACTGAGCTTGTTCTGTACAAATTGCAATGCAAATAAAAATTGTTCACATTATGAATTTATGTAGCAGTTGTAAACAGACTTCCATTTTGACCACAGAATATACAGAAGAAGGTCACTTGCCTTCTTTTTTTCTTTTTTCTTTTCCTTTTTTTTTTTTTTTTTATATGCGAAGACAAACTTGGTACCTGCAGCAAATTCAAAACAAGCCACAGAAAGGTAGTCTTTGTCTGAACCATGACATGACTGACTGCAATTATTTTTTTCTTTGCTTTCTTGGAAAGCACAGATTTATTTTTCATACCTTTCCTTTCCACAGTGCAGCTGTGTGCTTGAGGTGATGAGTACTTAGTAATGGCTTTATGAATCATAGCTCACATATTAATGCTGTGCCCAGCCCATGACTTCAGAGTTAAAGCCAGAAGATGGAGGCACTCTGCATGGCCTTGCTAACTTGTTGCCATGAAAGGGGCAGGAGGAGTTGCTGAGCTCTTAGCCTGTGACCTAAGGTGGCTTAAGCAGAAATGACCTGTGCAGGCAGAGGAGAAGAGCCCTGTCTGCTCTCAGGCTGGTGATACACACTACAAAGTTAAGTTTTGAGAAGAAGGACAGAGCAAAGAGAGGAGGAAGACTTAATTTAGTTTTAAAAAATGGAACCTGAGTTACACTTATATCCAGACAGGTGGTTTCTGAAAGAGGCTACTGAGGTTTTCATGCATGTCATATCATTCTAGTCCAAAGCCTCTTTAAAAACATTTGAAAACTTGGGTTATCTGAAGTGGGAGCAGGAAGGTTTGTTTAAGTGCCAAAATTCACAGTTCAGTAACTATGGCCTTTTGGAGAGGATGATATTTATTAAAACCCTCTAAGACAGTGGCAGCCCTTTTTTCCCCTGCTATGCATGGGATGGGAAATCAGGGCATCCTCATGGTGTTCAAAGACCTCAGACAGAAGCTTCACCTTTCCCTTATAGGCAGTTTTAGATACTGGAGAAGAAGTCAAACTTCTGAGTTTGTTGTTAAGATTTAGAGGAGAAGGAGAAGATACATGAAAATCCATTCCTAAACATTTGCAGTGCTGAAGATATCAGCAAACGAAACCTGAATGTAAGTAAAATGTACCAAGTAACATGTGGAGTAGAAAGCATTTACTATTATGTTTAAGTATTTGCAGAATGTCTCTTTGTTGTTATATTTACAAGGAGCACTTTGCACACAGAACATGAATCTCTTACAGAGCCAACATGTTACTGTGATAGAAATATTAAATTAGCAATAATACAGATCAGGTAGGGGGGCTCTCAGCAAAGGCAATTTACCTTTATCACATAAAATGAAAGAGGAAAACCTATTTTATACCTTTATGTCTTTGTCAGTCCACATGACAAGAAGGCAGTTACCCCTGCTGCTAGATGCCTCTGACAACATTGTAAAAAGGCATGCATAACAGAACCAGCTACCATAGGGATTAAATTGTCTGAACATTTTATTTCAAATGATAAATGCATTCACCTCCCCATTCTGGCCCCCTGTCCTGGTTTCATTTGGGATAGAGTTAATTTTCTTCCCAGTAGTTGATACAGTGCTGTGTTTTGGATCTAGGATGAGAATAATGTTGATAACACACTGATGTTTTAGTTGCTGCTGAGCAGTGATTACATTAAATCAAGGACTTTTCAGCTTCTTATGTCCTGCCAGCAAGCAGGCTGGGGATGCACAAGAAGCTGGGAGGGGACACAGCTGGGACAGTTGACTCCAACTGTCCAGAGGGATATCCCATGTCATATGATGTCACACTGAACAATAAAACTGGGGGGGAGTTGGCTGAGGGATGGCAGATTGCTGCTCGGGGACTGGCTGGGCATTGGTCAGTGGGTGGTGAGCAATTGCATTGTGCATCGCTCGTTTTGTATATTCTTTTATCATTGTTATTATTTTCCCTTCCTTTTCTGTCCTATTAAACTGTCTATCTCAACCCACAAATTTTACCTTTTTTCCAATTCTGTCCCCTATCCCACTCTGGGGGACTGAGCAAACGGCTGTGTGGTGTTTAGGTGCCTGCCAGGTTAAACGACAACACCCTTCTACCCCAAAACCTGAGCAAATGGAAGGGCAGGAGTGCTCTAGAGGTAAACACATTGACGCTATTTTGGACCAAGACAGAAGCATCCCTTTGACGACTTTTAAACCACTGGGGCGTACTTTACCTTGCATGCTTTTGCAAGAAGATGTTGTAGGAGTAGCAGGTGGGAAATGAAGAGAGGTTATAAATAGGCAAATCTGAAGGTTTTATGCATTTCAAGGGACAAAAATAAGCCGCTCTGGCCTCCACCAGAAAAGTGGTGTGAAGTGAGGGTAACCCAGCTGAAGGTAAAGCCAGAGAGTTCAGGGCACATGTAGGCTTGCCAGTCTGCGTCTTTAGTACAATGCTGTCACTTCAACAAAAACTTACCTCATTTCCAGACTGCATACAAATACTGAAGCTTCAGCACTGGGTGAGCTCCTGGACTTCCAGATCTGAGCTCACACTGCTGTCTCACATGGGCTTAGCTGACATGAAACTTGCATTGGTACCGTTCAACTTGGATGGGTGCTCAGTGATCACCTTCAGCTGCTCCATTGCCCACAATAACTGGTACCCATGTCTGGAAGTGCTCCTTCTTTGCAGAGCCAAAACCAATACATGGCACAGTTTTGTTGGACCTGTGGCAGTAGATATGAATGGAGGTGCCCAAAACTACCCTGAAGTGGAGAAAACACTGCAGAGACACTTACCACTACTTTTCTTTTGAAGATGCCCCCCCTGCTTTACCTGCAACAAAGACTGTGCAGTTGAAACTCACTCTATACACCAAGATACCCTGATTTAGGACCTGAACCTGCAACTGCTTCCATGCATAAGAGCCAGAAGGAGGGGTCTATTTTTTCTGTAATCTAGCTCTACCCACTTGTTATGGGTTGAGAAGATTCCTTGTTCTATCTAATAGCAGAAGGAGTTTTCTCATAAATATTTGCTTGCATATCTTGCTCTTTCCTAATCATTTTGAGACACCAATAAAGGAAATAGGAGACTGACAGTTTTGCTTTATCACTTACATTATATATGTATGTATGTAAGTATGTACTTCTGGACTAATACTAGAAGAGCAAAGTGTGCCCTCTAAATTACTGTCATATTTGGTCTTTCTAAAATTGCCTCTGTAAGAACATTTGGGCCCATGCTGAAGTTTTCTTCTTCTTGTGATGCAGTCTTCTTGTTTCACATAGTACAGGGTTTTGTTGCTTAATTGTGTCTGAGTATTTTAACTGCTTAACAAAGATGTGAGAGATCTTTTGCAGTTTCGGTATACTTCTGCATAGAAAGGAGAAATTTTTACATAATCCATTAAATGCTGTAGATTGTTAAAGTTTGTAGAAGACTGCAGACCCAATAAATCGCATTCAAGTATCCACATGTTATTAATTTCTCCATTTCCAAAGAGCTGCAAAACTCCTATTTATTTTACTAGAGGCTATACAGTTAAATTCTCACACACAGGTTTGAGATTCTATAACAATACAAGAACAGAGCTAAATTTCTATTATTGTACCAAGATTACAGTTCACAGGTCATAGAGGGTTGCTAAGGAAGCAGAGTTTGAGCTTTGTAAGACAAAAAGAGAATTTTCAGCATTCACTCCTCAGTTGTCTTGCTTGTCTGAAAAGAATTGCTGTTTTAATTAGCCTTAAAAAATAATTAACTGTGCTCTTTCTTGATCACTTTGAATACGGAGACAAAAAAGAAAGAAATGTGCCAATCCAATCCCTGTGCTTAAGCAACAGGACTGTTACATGTTCCATACATGACCATAGCCATGATTTCAAAGTTATGCAACCAAGCAAAACAGTATCTGACCCCCAGGCAGTCAGTCTGTCATCTAACTTTTTTTTTTCCCTACCCTGGGTGGCTTTGTGCTGCTAAGGCTCCTCATGGAGCACCTGCAAATTTTCAAGTGCTTCAGTAAGCATTTTTGAAAGCCAGTCAGCTGAAGAGACAAGGACAACGTATGGGCATAAGTGGTTGTTCTCATGCATATTGCTATAGATGATGGCAAATGCATCCCTCAGTATGGAGTCCTCAGACAGTGAATGCTACCCTGGAGCACCCAAACCAGCTCATCCAGGGATGGTATGTTAAATTTGAAGTAAAATAATAAGCTATCAGAAACTTCAGGGTAGGTATAATTTAGTCCAGGCTCCCTCTAATGCGTAGACCCTACATGTCCCACCAGTTGAAATAAACCTTACATCTGCTTTCTAGACCCCATTAGCGCCATTTAATGGTAAGGAATAAACATATTGTTTCTCCAGTTTGACTATTAGGATTGGACCATTTTGTGCATGTATTATTATATTTATGTATGATGTGCTGTGTCCAAGCCATGTGCCTACCCTTAACACTGCCAAGAGTATGCTCATGAAATGTGTTTTTGTTGAAGAATGTTGTGGGCTTTGAAAAGAAAATATTTTCCTGCCACATCCTCAAGGATGTTCCATCCAGAAATTTAAATTGTGAAGTTAAGGAACTCTCTGATCATTTCTAATCAGAAAGAGACTAGAACGGAAAACCTGACCTTTGAAGACAGAAAATGCACATTTTGACATAGTTTTGTTTTTCCAAATGTTCAGAATTTTTTTGTTTGTCCCAGCATGAAACAAAAACTATTTGAATCTTAAAAGTAACCTCAAAATTTTGTACTTAGCTTTAAGATTTAGCTCCATTCAGCTCTACATATCCTTTTTTACATTCCCATAGATACAAAAATCCTCATAATAGCAACTATGATGATGAAAACAACACAAAACATTTATAAAATCCATGTTTTTTTCTGATTCTGAAGCAGAAGGATTCATTTGGAGGTCTTACATTCTCCATGAAAGTGATAGAGAAAAAACCTATCAACTAGTATTAAGAAAGCTGTCTTATTCAACAGCAGTAAAGCTGTCAAGGTCTGCTGTCTCAGAGCTCACTTGGGAAAGCTTTAATCTGAAGATTTCTGACTCATTAACATGTAGATTATTGATATTATAGCCTTGTTATAGCTCGCTGCATGAAAGCATCTGTATCATGATTCCTCACTTGACCACACACTATTCTGTCCAGGTCCTTCCAACAGATCCTTTGTGCCTGAGTGCTCTCCAGCACCTCATTAAGCAAAACATTTAACATCTGCACAGTTTGTTCTCTGTCTTCTCCAAAGGAGGACATGTAGGTGCAGTAAAATGTTCTCATATGGTGGAACTTCTTTGACATTTTTTGGATGAAAACTCATGACCTAAGGTATCAAAAAGGACAAATGAGTTGAAATGTATATAGATCATGATTCACCAAAAAAAATAGCCCAAGTTCATCCCCAGTTTCTTTTGAATTGTGTAGAAAATTTCCACAACTATTATCATCCTTTTTTTCTGCTACTTAAAAGAAACTCAAAATTTTTCTTTTTTACTTAAATGCAGATACAACTTGTTGGGTAAGAGATGTGGACTGTTAGTTCTCACTCTTATTTTTTTACAATGCTCAGAAGAAACTTTCGCAAGACAAATGGGCATTCTTCCTCCCCAGAAGAATATGGACCAATGTGAAAAATTAAGATAATATTGCTCATTTTACATAACAGGGAGGGGAAATCCTGGGTCTCTGAGTATAAAATTCCTTGGGATAGTGATCTCTCCTTTAGCCACAGAAGAAGGTGACACAGAAGAGACAGGAAGAAGTGTGGCTGTAATCCTTCTCCATTTCATTTTATGTGCTCTGCCCAGAAGGACCACCAAGTGTTAGGAGAAAAATGAACCCTGGATCATGTAGCAAGCAGAGGAGCAGCCTCTGAGGTCCATGCAAGTTTCCAGATATGCTCTGCACCTCTTCGTTTGGAGACTGCCCCCTAGCTATGTCCAATTGGGTATACCTACAAAACATGCCTGAGCCTACTGCTCTGCTACATTTTTGTTATTTAACTTTATCACTTGCTCTGATCCTTTTCCCAACTACCTTTTCTAGAGGTCTTATGTTAACTCCATAGAGAAGTTGTAATTAATTTCCTTAAAATTTATACATAAAATCTGACAAAATGCCAGTTAGCTATATTTTCCTTCAAACTACTGGGGATAATATATTTTCAGACAGGTGGAAACAGCAAGTATTTGAACAAGTTAAATTCATTTTCCAGAGGATCAGACACTATTGAGAGACAAGTACCCCCTACTTAAAGATATGATCCTCTCCTTAAATAAGATTGGATGCCACGGAAACACTGTGCATCATTAGCTCCTTGTATGTTCTGCAAAGGGAAGAGGCTTGGAGTGGGAGTAAGAGTTGACTGGAAGAAGGAAGTCTTTGTACTTTAAATTCCCAGGAGGCTAAAATATTAAAGGGGAAAATATACAGTTGGTCAAAGCAAAAAGAAAAGAAGAATGCAAGAGAACTAATTGAGGGAGAAAGCAGAAAGTCCTCAACCACATGGATTTGTTTTAGCATTCAGCACTAAATAGAAATACGAAAATCTTTATGAAACACACTTGAAAGATGTTGAAAAGAAGTCATATCATCATTAAAGTATGAAGCCAGATTACTTCCTGCAGCACTTTCAAGATCTTTTCTTCCCGTCTCTGCACCTACCTCTTCTCTATGCTCTAGACAACACTCTGTATTAGAAAAGACCACTGTTACCTGCAGCTGCTAAAAATATAGGCCTAAACAGCACTCTAACCCTTTCTCCACAGTAAAACTCATTGATTTGCTTTCAGAACAAAAGTAATTCAAACTCTGAAGAAACTAACTATATCCTTACAAACACAAGCATCCTCTGTAAGAAGAGCATCTCATCTTCTGCTTGGGTCTGTTTGACATGGGTATGAAAATGAACCAAACTGGCTCAAGGATTGCCACCATCAGAGAAAATCAATAGAAGTGCATCATGGGCAGCCTCACAGATGAGTTTGTACTGGGTACATAAGGGTTGGCCCAGCAGTCCCCATGAGTTCTCTTGCTGGGGGTTTACTACAGCCATATCTCGCAGCCTTCATCCGTTCTCTGTGCTTGTCTCCTTCCATTGACTAATCAAATTAATTACACAGGCCAGGGGAAGCAGCAAGGCAGAAGCTGCACTTACTTGAGTCTGTTTGCAGGCACCAGCAACCTTGTGTCCTAGGCACACCTAATCTATAGCAAAGAGCCTGGTACATCTTTTGTTTGTTTTTAAGACAGCGGAATTCATTTGTTCAAATGAGAGCATCACTAAGGCACATGTTGATGTCTGAACTATCCTTTCTAGTTTTTGTTAGTGGTTTTAATGGAGAGAAATGACTGCTTCTCACATGAAAATCATCTCATCCTAATGCAGATGTCTAAAACTGGTCAGAGGAATTGTTCCATAAAAATGCCTGTTTCCCTTCAGGATGCCTGACTTCAGCAAAGACCCACACTGCAAAGTCTGAAGTTTAGCTGTACCACCATAAGTAACTAAAAACATAAAAACCCCACAAAAGGGTACAAAATATATGCAGAGATTTAATAGAATACTACATAACAGAATTATAACTTCAAGTACACTTAAGCATTTGGCTACGTATTTAAAACTCAGGTTTTCTGCTTCTCCATGTGAGATGCTGTATTGGGTCTGGCTGAACTGGAATCGGTTTTCCCCTATAGCAGCCCTCACGGTGCTGTGGTTTATGCTGGGAGCTGCAGGGTGTTGATAGCACCCTGGTGTTGTGGCTGCTGCTGAGCAGTGCTTACACAGCACCAAGGCTCTTTCTGATATTTTCCCCGGTGGGACGGGGTGGGCAAGATCTTGGGAGGGGACACAGCCAGGACAGCTGACCCAAACCGACCAAAGGGATATTCCATACCATATGACGTCTGCTCAGTATAAAGCTGGGAGAAAGGAGGAAGGGGGTGGGGTCACCCTTGGTCCTCCGAGGCAACTACTACGCGTATTGGAGCCCTGCTTCCTGAGAAGGCCCGACATCGCCTCTTCATGGGAAGTAGAGAATAAATCTGTTTGCTTTTGCTTCCGCGCGTGGACTTTTGCTTTGCTTTGCTTATATTAAAACTGCTTTTGTTTCACCCACAAGGGTTAGTTTATCTTCTTTCCCCTCTTTACCCTGTTGAGAAAACAAAGGGAAGGGGGGGGGGGAAGTGATAGAGCGACTTGGTGGATACCTGGCATTTAGCCAGAGTCAAACCATCTCAGTCTATTCTGGCGCCCAACGTGGGGCAAAACAACGGCAGTTTTACATTAAATGTGCTGTAGCTATAGTAGTTAGTAAGCAACAAGCTCTTGTGCTGGTCACGGGCTTGTTTATTGCGCTGCTTATCTTTATTTTGTTAAGCTCGGGAACATGCTGCAAGGAATCGGGAACATCATGAGTGGTTTTATTTTGCAGGCTCCCGAGGTACTTAGTCATCCTTATGTTAGTTCATTGATACTCTTTATTAATGCTGTTCGCCTGTTGTGGGTTGTGTGGAGCTCGGTATGCTCTTGGTGTAAGAGAACGCAAATTTTGAGTGAATCGGTGCCAAAATGTGCTCTGAGGCGGCCTGTTCCTGGGTGGCAGGGAGAGTGGAAGGAGTTGGGCAGATTCCTAGGACGGTTATCACCTCCTGTAGCCTGGGATCTCACCCCTGAACAGGCAAGCAACCCCACAAAATTGACACATCACCTGATAGAGGGGTGTCTTGCCTATCCCAATGAGAATCAGCAACTTCTAGCACTTTACTGGGGCCTGGCCTGTGCTTATCGAGCTGCAGTTCAGCACTCTCAAAGGACTGTGGTTGACATGGGAACTCAAACAATAACAACAACAGAGATTGCCCCAGTAGTAAAAAAGAAACAATGGACAAGGAGAACAACAGGCCCATACCCTCGATTAATAAGGGAGGAGAAAGAGGAGGAAGAAGCTGGTCCTTCAGCAAAGGTATCAGAAGAGGGAATAACAGAACTGAAACAGGAGGCAGAAACTACCCGGTCCCTGACGTCATCAGAACTGCGAGATCTGCGGAAAGACTACTGCCGCCAGCCGGGTGAGCGGATCGCTGCCTGGCTGCTGCGATGCTGGGATAATGGGGCAGATGCTCAACAGCTAGAAGGTAAGGAAGCCCAACAGCTGGGTTCCCTTGCTAGAAATCGAGGAATTGAAAGGGGAATTGGAAAAGAGACAGCAATTTGCAGTCTGTGGAGACGGCTCCTTTCAAGTGTTAAAGCAAGGTATCCTTTTAAGGAAGATCTTATGGACCACACCCCAGGGAAGTGGACTACTGCAGATGAAGGTGTCCAGTACCTGAGAGAATTAGCAGTGATGGAAGTCATCTATGGTGATCCAGATAATGATGAAGCCCCTAAAAATCCAGAGGATGTCCCATGCACACGGGCCATGTGGAGGAAGGTGATTAAAGGTGCGCCATCCTCGTATTCTGCCGGCTTGGCCGCAATGTACTACCCAGAAATGGATGCAGGAGAAGGACTAAGATGTACGCCAACTGTGGAGGCAGTCTCTTCCTGGCTTCAGAACTTTGAAGAGAGTCTTGGTACCTCCTCATCTCTACGGGCGAGTGCCCTGGATGTTAGGAGCTCCCCAAGAAATCATTTCTCTTCTGTCCCAGTCAGGGGGAAAGGAAAGCCAAGGCGCATGACACGTGGCGAAATCTGGTTCTTCCTGCGTGACCAGGGGGAGGACATGAGGAAGTGGGATGGTCAACCCACCTTTAAGTTGGAAGCACGTGTACATGAATTGCGAGGAAAGACCCCTGCCAACAAGAAGACATCTAAGAAGGTTGCTAATGTAGCTGGTGTAAAACCACAAGGAAGTAACCAGCGATCTCCCAGATACAGAAAGACTGAGATCACCTCCCTTGATCCTGAAGAAGGAACCTCCGGCCTGGCACGGCAAGAGTCAGACAGTGAGTACTCCGACCAAGAACAGGAATAGAGGGCCCCTGCCTCCAGCCAGGAGGAGGAAAGGGATGATCGGGTGTATTGGACAGTGTGGATTCGATGGCCTGGCACATCAAATCCACAGAAGTACCAGGCTTTAATTGACACCGGGGCACAATGTACACTAATGCCGTCAAGTTATAGAGGGGCAGAACCTATCTGGATCTCAGGAGTGACAGGGGGCTGTCAAGAACTATCAGTATTGGAGGCCGAGGTTAGCTTGACTGGGGACAAGTGGGAAAAACATCCCATTGTAACTGGCCCAGAAGCCCCTTGCATCTTGGGCATTGACTATCTCAAGAGGGGATACTTCAAAGACCCAAAAGGATACCGATGGGCTTTTGGTGTGGCCAGTGTGAATACAGAAAAGGTAAAACAGTTGTCTAATCTGCCTGGCCTCTCAGAAGATCCTTTTGTTGTGGGACTGTTGCAAGTTGAAGAACAACAGGTGCCAATTGCTATGAGGACCGTGCACCGACGGCAGTATCGTACAAACCGAGACTCTCTGGCTCCCATCCAAGAATTGATTCGTCAACTGGAGAACCAAGGTGTCATCAGTAAGACACATTCGCCTTTTAATAGCCCAATATGGCCAGTGCGAAAGTCTGACGGAGGGTGGAGGTTAACAGTAGACTATCGTGGCCTGAATGAAGTGACGCCACCACTGAGTGCTGCTGTACCAGATATGTTAGAGCTCCAGTATGAACTGGAGTCAAAGGCAGCCAAGTGGTACGCCACAATTGACATTGCCAATGCATTCTTTTCAATTCCTTTGGCAGAAGAGTGCAGGCCACAGTTTGCTTTCACGTGGAGGGGTGTCCAGTATACCTGGAATCGACTGCCCCAGGGGTGGAAGCACAGCCCCACTATTTGTCATGGACTAATTCAAACTGCACTGGAAAAGGGTGATGCCCCTGAACATCTACAATACATTGATGACATCATTGTGTGGGGCAATGAGGCAGAAGAAGTGTTCAAGAAAGGACAAAGAGTAATTGAGATTCTTCTGAGAGCTGGGTTTGCCATAAAGAAAAGCAAGGTCAAGGGACCAGCACGAGAAATTCAGTTCTTGGGAATAAAATGGCAAGATGGACGCCGTCATGTGCCATTGGATGTTGTCAACAAGATAGCAACTATGTCTCCACCGACCAACAAGAAGAAAACACAAGCTTTCCTAGGACTTGTGGGATTTTGGAGGATGCATATTCCAGGTTACAGTCAGCTTGTGAGCCCTCTCTATCAAGTGACCCGAAAGAAGAACAATTTTCAGTGGGGTCCTGAGCAGCAACAAGCCTTTGAGCACATCAAACAAGAGATAGCTCGAGCGGTAGCTCTTGGGCCTGTTCGGACAGGACCAGCTGTGCAAAATATACTTTACACATCAGCTGGGGAGCACGGACTCACATGGAGCCTCTGGCAGAAGATACCAGGTGAAACTCGAGGTCGACCATTAGGATTTTGGAGCCGGGGATATCGAGGATCAGAAGCCCACTACACTCCGACTGAAAAGGAGATACTGGCAGCATATGAGGGGATTCGAGCTGCTTCAGAAGTTGTTGGTACAGAAGCACAGCTCCTCTTGGCACCACGGCTGCCTGTATTACATTGGATGTTCAAAGGAAACATCCCTTCCACACACCATGCAACCAGTGCTACCTGGAGTAAATGGGTCGCGTTAATCACGCAACGGGCTCGACTGGGGAAACCCAACCATCCAGGGATCCTGGAAGAGATCATGGACTGGCCAGAAGGTAGAGATTTTGGAGTGCGGCCTGAGGAGGTGGCTCGTGCCCAAGAGGCACCACCATATAACGAGTTACCAGAAGATGAGAGGCGTTATGCTCTCTTTACTGATGGATCCTGTCGTGTGGTAGGAAGCCAGCGGAAGTGGAAAGCTGCTGTGTGGAGTCCCACAAGACAAGTCGTTGAGGCCACTGAAGGAGAAGGAGAGTCAAGTCAGTTCGCAGAAGTAAAAGCGATCCAACTTGCCCTAAAGATTGCTGAACGGGAAAAGTGGCCAGTATTATATCTCTACACGGACTCCTGGATGGTGGCTAACGCCCTGTGGGGGTGGCTACAGGAGTGGAAGAAGACCAATTGGCAGCGCAGAGGTAAACCCATCTGGGCTGCTGCATTGTGGCAGGACATCGCTGCCCGAGTGGAAAACGTGGCTCTAAAGGTGCGTCATGTAGATGCTCATGTGCCCAAAAGCCGTGCCACTGAAGAACACCAAAACAATGAGCAAGCAGACAAAGCTGCCAAAATTGAAGTAGCTCGGCTGGACCTGGACTGGGAGCGTAAGGGTGAGCTGTTTGTAGCTCGATGGGCCCATGAAACATCAGGGCATCTTGGCAGAGATGCAACGTACAGATGGGCTCGTGATCGAGGGGTGGACCTGACCATGGAGGCCATCTCACAGGTCACTCACGAATGTGAAACATGTGCTGCAATCAAGCGAGCCACACGAGTAAAGTCTCCCTGGAACAGAGGGCGATGGCTGAGTTTTCAATACGGAGAGGCCTGGCAGATTGACTATATTGGACCACTGCCACGAACACGCCAAGGCAAGCGCTACATACTCACCATGGTAGAAGCAACTACGGGTTGGCTAGAAACGTACCCTGTAAATCATGCCACTGCCCGAAATACCATCTTGGGTCTTGAAAGGCAAATTTTATGGCGACATGGTACTCCTGAAAGAATCGAGTCAGACAACGGGACCCATTTTCGAAATAATCTCATAAACTCCTGGGCAAAGAAACACGGCATTGAGTGGGTGTATCACATCCCTTATTACCCACAAGCGTCTGGAAAGATTGAAAGATATAATGGACTGTTGAAGACTATGTTGAGAGCATTGGACAATGGGGGATGGAAGCATTGGGATATAAATTTAGCAGAAGCCACTTGGCTAATTAATACCAGAGGATCTGTTAACCGTCCTGGGCCTGCCCAAACAAACCCCCTTCATACTGTGGGAGGAGATAAGGTCCCTGTAGTACACACAGGGAGGTGGCTGGGGAAGGCAGTGTGGATTGCTCCTCCCTTGGGAAAAGGCAAGCCCACTCGTGGGATTGTCTTTGCCCAGGGACCTGGATGTACTTGGTGGGTAATGCGGGAGGATGGGACTACTCAGTGTGTGCCTCAAGAACATTTAACCTTGGGGGGAAAGTAATCTGTGGGATGAGTTGTATGTTGCAGGAAGTGATGGAGGAAGTAGGAACGATGAAGAGTGAACCAGACACGTGCAATGACGACCCAAACCTAGCCGGTGCTGGAGTCCAACGGTCAAGCATACTTCTGTCCTGAGCATCTATCTTGACAGATGGAAGCCAAGACACTGAACATCTGAAGAAGTGAAGAAAGCTTATGGAATAGATAAATGAATATTATGTGGGACCTGGGCATAACGTAAATGGTATGGAATAAGGGGTGGAGACTGTATTGGGTCTGGCTGAACTGGAATCGGTTTTCCCCTATAGCAGCCCTCACGGTGCTGTGGTTTATGCTGGGAGCTGCAGGGTGTTGATAGCACCCTGGTGTTGTGGCTGCTGCTGAGCAGTGCTTACACAGCACCAAGGCTCTTTCTGATATTTTCCCCAGTGGGACGGGGTGGGCAAGATCTTGGGAGGGGACACAGCCAGGACAGCTGACCCAAACCGACCAAAGGGATATTCCATACCATATGACGTCTGCTCAGTATAAAGCTGGGAGAAAGGAGGAAGGGGGTGGGGTCACCCTTGGTCCTCCGAGGCAACTACTACGCGTATTGGAGCCCTGCTTCCTGAGAAGGCCCGACATCGCCTCTTCATGGGAAGTAGAGAATAAATCTGTTTGCTTTTGCTTCCGCGCGCGGACTTTTGCTTTGCTTTGCTTATATTAAAACTGCTTTTGTTTCACCCACAAGGGTTAGTTTATCTTCTTTCCCCTCTTTACCCTGTTGAGAAAACAAAGGGAAGGGGGGGGGGGAAGTGATAGAGCGACTTGGTGGATACCTGGCATTTAGCCAGAGTCAAACCATCACAGATGCCTACCAGCACACTCTGAGGGAGCTGGGCCAGCCCATAATTAATTGCTCCCCCTCCAAAAGACAGCAGTCAGTCATCCACCAAAGGCAGGCTGGCTGAGCAAGAAATGATGGAACACCACTTAAAAGCATATTTTTTTCTCCAATGAACAAACGTGGTAGGATAATCTTTGTCCTTCCCCTCACATCACCATGATAGATACCCATTTTTGTGGGTACGATTAAAAATTGATTGAAAGTACCTTGTCACTTTCTTCTTTCTTTATAATAGTGTAGAATTATTTACCCAGACAGGTGTTTTTCTGCTAGAAGTCAGATCTCCAATCACTGGCTTTCTGTGGCATAAAAACAATCAGCATTCATGCCATGATGTGTCGCTAGGATTTCTCTCCTTCAGATTTCCAAGAATAAAACAGTTTTGTAGCTTTACACTCTGATCCTTTTTGTCACTCTAAGTTATTCTCATGATGGGTTGGAATGTAGCTTTACTGTTGGAAAGAAATGGCACTGTGTGATAATGCATTATAAACTGTGATGCTCACACATTAATCTTATGGCTATCATCTCTCCCCTCTTCCTTAGTTTGAAGGGTTAAAAAAATGTTGCAAACATTTTGTCAGAATGAAACTTGCAAAACCTGTGGAGTGAAATATCTGTGTAAAAGAAATATGAAAACAAAGAGGTAGCTTGTTTGAAACTGTTTCTCCCTCTTATTTGACTCAAACCCCAAATTTGAGTTAAATTATTAATTATTTAGTAATTTCTGGATAATTGTTTCATCTGATGAAATTTTAATGTCAGGATGCAGAAGAAAAGTACACCTGTGAATACAGTAGTGTTTCCAGCTGCTTATTACGTTATGCTGATTTGTATGTAAGGATATGTATATCTGAGTATACATATATATGAATACATATATATAGATAATTAGTATAATCCATCAGGAATGTAAAGTTTAAAATGGCTTAAAATCTACAAAAGATTAATTTCTCAAAACCGCATGCCAAACTCGCCTACTGGTTATATAGGTTGCATTCACCTAGTCTTCCAAAGAGCTCCTGAAGTCTAGAGGAGTCATTACCAAGTTGCTGAGTATCATTAAAGGTAAACTTTGGGTACACAGCACTTAAAGTATCTCAACCTTAAGTGTACTGAGCAAACCCATTTTTGCAGGAAGTCTTTCTATGAGTCACTGGATTAGAGTAAAAGATTTCACTGCTGTGAAGTTCGTGCCCAGCTGCTTTTTCTGTATCCATTTTCTTCCACTAAGGATATGGTTTTAGCTTCCCAAACAGGCCAGTTTTTCTTGATGGTGAACAATAAATATGAAAGTCTCTTATCATTTCTCTGTATTCATTAAAGTGAATGCTAAAATGTAGCTTAAAAGAAAGAACAAATGACCAATGTAGTAGGCTGATAGACTTCAGATTTTGAAATCCTTGAAGAATTCCTCTTTTTCCCAGTCTGTTTGCATATTTAAATGATATTTGAATTAGCTCCAGATAAGAATAGTCACAGAATCACAGAATCATCAAGGTTAGGAAAGATCTTGAAGATCATCTAGTGCAACCATTAACCTCACTCTGACAGTTCCCAGCTACACCATATCCCTCAGCGCTATGTCGACCCGACTCTTAAACACCTCCAGGGATGGGGACTCCACCACTGCCCTGGGCAGCCCATTCCAACGCCCAACAACCCCTTCTGGAAAGAAATTCTGACATCTAGTCTAAACCTTCCCTGGTGCAACTTGAGGCCATTCCCTCTTGTCCTATCACTTGTTACTTGGTTAAAGAGGCTCATCCCCAGCTCTCTGCACCCTCCTTTCAGGTAGCTGTAGAGGGCGATGAGGTCTCCCCTCAACCTTCTCTTCTCCAGACTAAACACCCCCAGTTCCCTCAACCTCTCCCCGTATGACCTGTGCTCCAGAGCCTTCATCAGCTTCGTTGCTCTTCTCTGGACACACTCGAGTCATTCAATGTCCTTTTTGCAGTGAGGGGCCCAAAACTGAACACAGGAATCGAGGTGCGGCCTCACCAGTGCCGAGTACAGGGGTCAGATCCCTTCCCTGTCCCTGCTGGCCACGCTATTGCTGACACAAGCCAGGATGCCACTGGCCTTCTTGGCCACCTGGGCACACTGCTGGCTCCTGTTCAGCCGGCTGTCAATCAACACCCCCAGGTCCCTCTCTGACTGGCATTCTAGTCTGTAGGATATCTGCAACATATATGTGAGACAGTTCTCTGGACTCTTGTACAGTCAATAGCAAGATATAAGCATTTTGAGGGAGACATTAATCTAAATTACTTAAAACAGAAAATCACCCAAAGACTGTCTCTTTTGTCCCTTAATGTCAGAAGTGTCTGAGGGGCTGCCTCACCTATAAACATTTCATGAACTCTTAAAAAGATGATTCATAATGCATGTTAACAGCTTATTCTCTGAAAACACAAGTAGCATAATGAAGCTACGTGACAAACTTAACAATAAAACCCAGAAGCTCCCACACCCTGAGGAAAAGCAGCAGCTTGCAGCTTGTTCTGGGGGGACCAACCTCAGAGTCCCATGGACCTAGTGAGAGAGAAGTTCCCAAAACATAGCCTGCAATGCTATTAGCCTGCCAGCAACTCTTCCTTCATGCTGGTGAAAACTCCCTTCATGCATCTTTGCTCTTCATTACCATAACTGGGTATTAGTGACATGGTGCTGGTTTCTTGTGTAAGCTGGTTGTAGGTCACTTTAGGATTTCTGATTTTGTACAGAAAACAGTTGTGTGAGACAGGAGGAACATTAAAATTCAATTTTTCTGCCTCTCACTGTCTCCTATACAACACAGCCGTTGTTTGTTCTATAGTGCATGAGGCAGCATGTTATGAAAAGAAGGAAAAAAGGTATCTATCTGCCCAAAAGAATAGAATAGAGTGTTCTTCATACCAGAAGTGACAGGACATGGGTTCTGCTTCAGTTCCCTGGTGTATGAGGGAGGCAGAAAGTTGTGTGATCACACTAGACCTTCAGGTTTAAAGTTTTTCTGACTCCCTGTGGTTTGTCACTGTGACCAGGGATGCTCCAACAGATCCCAGCCTTTGGATTCTTTTGAAAGGTCCCAGTGGACAGAATGCCAGCTTGGTGAGGTGTGAATGCTGACTGACTCACCCACTCCTTTTACAGCCCCAAGCCATGGGAATGACATTTCCCAGGTGGTCCTATCTCCGCAGGTGGGAGGCTTCACTCTGTCTGCACAAAAGAAAAGATGTAAATAAACGAGGGAAATCTTAAGCACATCACTAATACTGAGTGAAATCCCATGATTTGGGTGGGATACTAGACACCCTAATATTATAGGCAGCTATGTGCTTTATGTAGAACAGATTTAACAGCTGTCATGAAGAAGTTATTAAATCTTTGGAAATTCAGCAACAGAAGTAAGACACACTGAGGCTTGTGGCCAGAGGCTGCTCTGAAATGCACTAGTGCACTATCGTTTAATGTCAGTGCAGCAGCTTTGGCAGAACTGGAAGCAGAAAGTGAGCCGTAAGACTTCTGAAGAACTGGCTCTGCTCCTGAGACAAAGAGTTACCTTTTCTCTAATGTCATCACTGCAAGGGGAAGGAAAGCAAACAGGGAAGGAGGAAAGGAAAGAGCATGAAGGAGAAAATGTGGAAGGAATGCAAGTAGATAAAATAACGATGGACACCAGCTCCCCCTACCTTTACCTTCTTTCTCAAATCAAAGTACTAGGTGTTAAAAGAATGACTGTGTGGACTGAGGTTGGCAGGGAAAACCCAGGGGGATCACTGAAGCAGAGAATGTGTTTCACAGGCTGAATACAGAGCAAAGGTGGAGAGCGCTAGCTGTACAAGTCATGCTGTAACTTGCAGTAAGGGCGTGGAGCAGTCAGCTCCTACAGGACATGTTCAGTTTCTGCTTTTCTTTCTGTTTTGGAGCATATCAGTGACAACTATATGTTGCAAGTGCTGCAGCACACCTCTCTCTTGAGCAAGCTTTGTGTGGATTTTTTCAAAAAAGAGCTAATATCTTGTCTGAAAGACAGTTCCCACTGGTAGCTTCCTAGCTCCATGCTAAAACACTATACGAGTACAAAATTGGAGGGGAATCATGTTCACTGTTGAATCCACATCACTACTTTGTGCATCATTTTGGAATTGCAAGACAGGTTTCAGAGCCAAATATAAACTCCGTTCAGTTCAGCTTACTTCATAAATCCGATGAGGTCACAACTTGAGAAAGTGTGACAGCTGGCTCCGCCGCTAAACTACATGTGGTTGTCTTGGGAATTAATCATTAATCATCTGCTTTGGTGGGACATCCGTCATGGTTAATGCACTCACCATTTTATCCAAGCTGCTGTATGGAGTGGCAGTGCTCCATGCGTGCTTGCCAGTCTATTTTAAGTCCTGTTGATTGACTTTTGTCTGCAAACCAAGCATCAGTCAGTCAGAGTGCTGATTAACAAAAAGACTATTAATTGCCACTTCTCTTGAAGTTTTTAGCAGCCAGGACAGAGGTGGAGGTTTCACAGTGACCCCTTTTTAGGGCCTAATTGGAAGAGCCAGATTAATTGGGGTGATGCCAGATGAATTCATTGGATTGCTCCTATTTGGTGACTTAAGGGCCTCTATAATAAAGCACTGGGCACAAGCTCTCATTCTCTACTGGAGATGTAGGAGCAGAACGCAGGCCCCATGGCTCTTTGGTTTGTGTTAAACAGGCATTGGACTGTAACTCTTAGGGAACTTTCCATACCTTTCAACTTCAGTCTGAATTTAGTGATGCTGTTGTCAGTGTTTTCAAGGTGGAAAGAAAGGTTTCAGCTATGGCATTTCAAATTTAGATATGCATGTTCATGTAGCCTCGGGCCAGAGACTGCAAAGAATCTGTAAAGTGGTGAATAGGAGATGGAATCTGTGCTCTCTGGTAAAACACATCTGTTTTATTCTTTTGCTCTTTGTTTTTTATTTAACAAGGCATGAACATTGCCTTGCGCTGCAACTACACGCTAGAGAGCAGGCTGCAAAGCTTTGAAAAGTAAATGACATTTCTTTCTACCCTCCCTGGAGTTCTCTCATTTCTATTTATTTTCATTAGTAGAAATGAAAACAAATTAAGGCATGCAACACTCAATACAGTAGGACTGCAGCAAGCACAACTGCTAGCACCTGGAGCGTTTTATTACTCCAGTGGTGTCCCTACATTTGAAAAAAGCCCAGATGCCTCAGAACTGTTGGAGGCTGGATATCCATTTTTTTTCTAGTCATACAGGTGTATGAAGTTCTTGATCTCACAGCTTGGTTCTTGCTTTACCCCCAGAGCCAATTCACTTCTCAGACCCCCTGAGGTCTGTTTGCTTGAATGCTCCGGGTCAGATTCCTCAGCTGGCTTGCCCAATTTGCTTCAATACCTTTGGTTTTAGTATGGCCATTACTAATATGCCCAGTTATAGTTTAATAGCAATTTCATACTAAGAATATGGTAAGCACTTTTTTTCCCTCCTGTGGACCCTTCAGACTTATTGGTGCAACTATATCCTTAGTCTTGTTTTCCTTCCAACTTCAATTCCTCTTCCTTGCTAACACAATTCAATTTTTTCACTTATTAAAGAGGTTCTGAAAACACAGGACATACTTTCTTTTGTTACACAAAGGGTCCTGGCCTTTCCACACATCAGTCCAATTTTTGCTGCCATTTTCATCCATTTTTGCTTAGATATGTTGCTTCCATTATTGTGAGTCTTCCTAACTGCCTGGAGAATAAACTTAAAGCACAATAACGAAGCCAAGTGTTCTGGATCATCACTGACAACATGGCATGAGGGGAACTGCTCCTGAACTATGTTGGTCTCAGAAAAAATGGCCCTCCTGAGATGGGCAAAATTTCACAAAAACGAACCCAAGCACTAAAATATGGCCCTACAAAAATACTGAGGTTATTGGTAAAGCATCTTCCTTATTCTTCCTGTCTAGCAGGTGGCAAAACTTGTAGATGAATAACTGAGAAAAGGAATAGTATGTAGGAGGTCAGAATGAAAAGGATCAAATTATTTTTTTTTTTTCCCCAAGAAGAAACACAGTCTCTTCTCAAAAATAAAATCAAAAATATCTTGAGGACTTAAAGTAATTTAGAAAGAAAATCTGCTTTTACTACTGAAAATATAAATATCAATAATGTAATCTAACATTTTTTAATGCGAATAAGAAAACCCAAATTGCAAATATTGTTTAAAATATTGTTCAAAATATTGTTCACTTTCAAAACAAAAAATTACCGAAGCAGTTCATTTTTTTAAATTAAAAGGTTCTCCAGCCTAGACTTTCAGCTGGTGTAACCTACAGCTCCTCCCACTTTATAGCCTTGCTGAAGTATCTTTTCTCGCAAGGAACCAAACCAAATGTGAAACATTGAGTACAGCAGTTTATTTCACTGAAAGGTAAGACACCTATGACGTTTCTGTGGCTACCATAAGTGTTGCAGGGTACAGAAGCAAGGTAAAACTGCAAGTATACACCATTATTCCACAGCTGAATATTTTATTGCTTGGTGGTGGGTCAAAGTCCCACAGTAACTCCAGCTGTGGCATGTTGCTAGATTGCTTAGGAAACTAATGGGGTTTCATTCCCTCTGCAGATAACATGCCTATATTTTTGCATCCTGCTAGCATGGGAGCAAGCCTACAGCAGTATAGAGCAAACATTTTACTAGATGCTTGCACTGGCTACACAGCTACCCCCTGCCAGTATTTACTAATGGACCAGGCACATGTGAGAATCCACTCCTGCTCCGTGCCAAGTTCAGGCACAGATGTTTTTCAGAAATAGGGGGAATTTTAAAGCATCATGTATAGTTCTGCATCTTTCCCCTTGCCACACTGCCAGTTTTCATCCTCAGTTTTATTTTCTGCAGTTTCTTCCCAATGCTTTTTGTTGTTAATTAAGGTGGCATCACACCAAATAAAAGGTTTTGGCTATTACTAGAGCTCTTTAGCTTTTGTAGAAAGTTGATACAATTTCCTGCACCCCCTGGGAATGCACAGCCCTAAAATTGGATTGAATCTTAATACTCCTGAATCAATGAAGTCAGCATATTCCTTGAGTCATTTCTCTGCTTGTAAAATACACACAGGATATCAGAGATTTATATTCAGTGAGGGTACGATTATGTGCTGATCTAACCGCTTCTGTTCCCAGAGAGAAAGAAGTCTCCACTCCTTGACCTGTCTCTGCAAAGCAGTGAGTAGTTTCGGTGGTCTACCTCTAACAGCTCTTCCTTTACATTCCAGTTTCATTTTTTGTTATATTACTATTAATTTCTTCTAGAATTAAAGATTCCTGCTCTAGCAGGAAATTTTAGCTGTCTACAGGTTAATAATGGCATACCTGGATGCACACTCATTGATTCTGAATGCAAGCTTTATACTAACGGATAGTTTAGACACCAAACCGTTTCTATTTCAGACTGGAACATTTATTGCTAGAAAAAGGGCGTGGAATATTACCAGTCTGGTTACCCCACCTTCTCAAGTGTCTACAAGCTGTATTTTTGGTGGAAATCAATGTAGGTGAAAGAGCCATCTGCCAAATCTGTGACAAACATGTAATCTGGAGCAAAAGGAGGGAGAAAATCTGTGTTAGCTGGGGTCTTTCCCTGCCACCCCTCCCTGGGAATTTTAAAGTTTTCTCCGCTTTGGAATAAAATGATGTACAGAAAAAGAGGAAAAAAAGGCCACTGTCCCCAGCAAAAAGCTTGAATTAATCATTCAGAGATACTATGTTGATTCAAAAATTTTTGATCTAACTAGCACATATTCTATAGATTATAGAAAAATGAAGAATGAAACAAACTTAGTTTGAAACAGATATGTTGAAACATTCCACATTGAAGAAGTCAATCACGACTGCCTGACTTCTTCAAAGTTTTCTCATTACCCTTCAAAACAAACTTCTCTGAATTGCCAAGTCTTCATGAAGTCAGTTCTGAAAAACCAGTAGTTTTGGACAGAATTGTTCAGCTGCAGTATTTCTAGTCCTGCATGTAATCTTGCCCCAAAATGCTGCTTCTGGTAAGAAGGGCAAATACTGACCATCAGCAGTCTGACTCGCAGATGATGGACAACCAGCTCCCAGCATCCTTACAGCACCTGACTGCAGCACTGCCGCAGTTCTTCTCTTGCCACCTGATGCTGGTGGCACTCTGCTTTTTTCTGTTTAAAGCTGCCTCTGCTCTTCCCAGGATGCTTTTAACAAAGGGGCACATACTAGGTAGGGTTCTTTGTTCTAACTCAACTATATTATTTTTATCTGCTCCTGTCTTATCCAGGTTAGTTTTTCCCACCTTCCCCATGACCTCTGGACAACTGAAAATGGTTTGTAGTTGGTTTATGCATTCACTACACAGTTCATGCTTTTGTTCTCTTTAGAGTCACAGCCAGTGCACACAGAAACACACATTATCTAGCTTCAGAGTTCACTTTGTGACCTCTCAAACTCCCAAAGATGTTCTGGAGGTTCCTCAAGTCCCAAATTTGATAAAGCACCAGTACTTCAGCCAATCTTCCTAAAGCTGGTGGCCATCCCTATGCTTTGAAGATGAGGTCATCGTAACTATGCTTAAACTCATACCCATCCAGAGGTGCCTAGTCTAGGTGACCAAATGAGCTTAAGAGAAATATAGAGATAGAAATAAAGATAGAGATAGAAAAATAAAGAAATATATTTTCCAGGTGTTACAAAGCAGTCTTCATCTTAATTAGAAATAGACAGGGAGAAAATTTATTACATCAGTCACAAAAGTGGAGTTTTCTGTGAGCATTCCCACATTCACACTTTGTTTTATAAAGAAATTTCATTCATGCTATTTCTCAACAATTGGATGAAAACCCACCTACTAACACTCCACAGTAGCAGTTTTCAAACTGTTCTGTGCAAGTGACTGGGACAGACACATGACCCCATCAAGGGATACAAAAGAAAATCCTGAAGTGATGGCTACCACATTTTTTATCATGTGAATGTTTTGCATCTTAACAATGAAGGCAGTAGGGTAGAATCTCCTTTCAAATATTGTGAGTAACTTGCGTTCTTGTAATAACCGGATTTTCCACTGACAGATGGCAGCTACAAGCTGTCAATCATTTTAAATTCAAAAGATAGATGAAGCACAACAAATGTATTGTTATTGTCTGCTAGGCTGGAAGTACGTCCAAGCTGGTATATGGTTCCTTTGTGTTATGCTGGGTTCATAGATTTCGCAAATATAATACTTCTGCCAGGCACTAACTGGAATTAAAAAAAAGGCCACACGCTATTTCTTACGGACTTCATCAAAGACACAAACATCATCATACACAGATCCATCCAAAGGAAGAAAAAGATTCTGAGTACACAATGAACAATGTTCCCTACCGTGTAAAGAGTCATTTAAGCAGATGGACCTAAACAAGCAGAACTTTGTTGGAAGGAGGACAAAAAGGAAAATAAAATTATTCTTGCTCTGCAAAACTTGTGTAGTTATCAGAACCAGAGCTGTTGCCTTCTAGACCATGGAAGCAATCAGCCCTGATCACCTCCCTCCTCCCCAGGCCATGAGTGCCTGTGCTGCTTCCCTCCTGCTCTCCGAGTCCCTGAGGCTCAGAAAAGCCCAGCAGGAAAAGTCCTATCCATCACCAGCTGGTACCCCCAGCCACACTGCCTTTCAGGCTTTGCTCCCAGTTGACGTGTTCTCTTCTGGCTGTTGCCACTTGCCAGGATGCATTGCAGCAGCCCTCAAGATGCTTCAGCTGTTCAGAGAAGCTGTACAGAACCACAAGGGATCACAGCACCAGAAAAAAACTGTCCTCTGAAAGGGTGTTCTTCTTTTGCCCCCCTCAAAAAAACCCCAAAAAACACCCCAGAAAACCAAGAAAATACCCAGAAACCTTTCCAATCTTTGCTTGCTTAACATTTCTTCATCCCAAGCCAGCTCTGAGTTTTATTGCTTCATTTGTGTGTCCTATGACAGGCTTATAAATGCCTGTTTTTCTCACCTCTATAATATGAAGCCTGGCTTAGCAAAAATGTCTCTGTTTCAGAATGTAGATGCAAATAAAAATCTATTTAGACCTAATAATTTATCAGTTCTAGTCAACTCCTGCATTTCTAAAACAGGAACTGAGTATTTTTGCCCTTTCTGGAGCCTCCTGGCTGTTTTTTTCGCTGAAGCATTTGGGAGCATTTGTTCTTGTAATTATGTGAGAAAAATAGGAATAGCCAGCTTGAAACCAGAGTGAAACAAGCAAGAATTAAAAGTGCCGTAATTTAGGTTGAACTCACTCCTAGCTGATTCCACTTAACAACAGCAGACCATGGATGCTGCTCCTGGTCTGGAACCATACAGCAAAGGAGGACAGTGGGAAACTGTTAAAAAAGGGCAATTGTAATGGAAGTTGCATTGCATTTGGATCTTCGTGGAAATGCTGACTAGTGTCAGCCAGGGTAGTGGTCCTGTTTTGGTAAGTGTGTTGAACAACTCTTAATAATTCTTTCTCCCTGTCATCTTTTCAGGCCAAACTTGGTCAGCTTTAAAGAAAAATATGGGTTCTGTTTTTTCAGTAAAGCTGTAAGCACTAAAAAAAAAAAAAAAAAAAAAAAAAAATAAAATTGGAAATCACAGTTTCATAGTCAATTTCATGCAGGAAAAAATACACTAAAAATTATTTATGTCTGAGTTACAGATATAGGAGACCAAGGAAAGCAAACCTTATGATAGACAGGGTAACAATTGCTAAAGAAGACCAGATAAGCAACCTTGATAAAAATAGTGGGAGTTGATATAACATTCCTGTCTGACCACATGTCCTTCACTGGTAGTATGGCAGAAAAGATATTTTAGAAAAGATTATTATTGTTCTCCACAACTCCAATAAATGGTGAAATTGCTTGAGACAGTCTTAGTTGATGGCATTTGTACAGTACATTGTGTTAAAAATACTTTGGCCTGAGCAGCAGGGAGGAAAGCTTCCTATTTCTGGTGGCTTTACTATGGCTCTGTGGCCAGGTGCACCTCACCCAAGAGCAGTGCCATGTGGAGCTCAGTCTGGAGATGCTTCATGCATGCAGAACTGAGCAGAGCAGGCTCAGTGGAGAGCAGGAAGACAAACTGTAGAACAAGTGAAGTTTGGGAGATTAAGTTGAAAACAGAGGTCTTCTTTTGAAGTTCTTTTGACAGGTCTGGGGTTCTGTCATTACAAATCTAGGAATCTACAAACATAGATAGAAGTCTTCCAGTTAATGCTTATCAGTGTCATAAAGCCCAGTCCATAGATAGAATATTTTCTTTGGTTTGCTTTTTCTTCCTTTGCTCAACAGCTTTATAGCTTGATAACAGGCCACTGCAAGAACTTATATTGGTGGTGCAGATCTAATTATATAAAACATAAATAGACTCAAAGGCAGAGAAACAGAAACCACATGAGTACACACACTCTGTGCCTCTAATCTTACACTTGGTGTATTCTGACATAGTCAAAATTAATATCGGTACACTTCATCCTTTTAACTTCAAGAGCTTCTGCTGCTACAGCAGACTGGGAAGAAAACATGTAATTTTTCTGTTGCAACAGATGTTCAGTGGCTCTCAGAGGACAAACTCTAGCACAGATCTTCAAGGTGCATCAGGAATTCCCCTTATTTTCTCAAATGACACATCTATGCAGTCTTCTTAGCTGGAGGATTTCTGGACTTGTGTGACAGTTGTCAATACAAAACATCTCTGAATCTGTGGTTAAAACCCCAGAATCAGGCTAACTGCTTGGAGGCAAATGTGACTGCTCTGAATGTTACAAAAGTTTCTTGCAACAGATGACATGTGGTCAGATGAGACCATCAAAATGGAAATCATGGCGTACAGGAAACAAGTGAGACACCTGCTTTGAGAATATTTCCTGTAAAGCATTTGATTTCTTTCCTATTTCCTTATCTGACATGTACCTGAGTTGTAGAAGTCTGTCAATAATCTGATGGTGGATTTGAATTAACAGCCTCCATAAAAACCTTTGGTAGTCTTTGGACACAACAGACCATGTGTCTCAATTTATCAGCGCAATTTTTTTTTTTTAAATTATTCCTTTCTCTCTAACTTGTCCTTGTAAGGTTGAATTCTCTGCCCTTCTGGCAATCAAGACCAAGTATCATCAGCTGCTGAAAACAGCTTGCAATGGAAGGTTTTCCTCCCCCTTACTGAGACATTAGATAAAACAACAGGTACATCTATCACACTGACAGATAAAGATTTTTTTTTATCATTATTTTCACTAAACATCAATGGGAATTTAAGCCTAGTAATTAGAGCAGACCCACACATCACTGCTGGAGTAATTTTCAATGCCAGTGATGATACTTTAAAGATACTTTTTTTTCTGGCCAGTCCAGCCCTTTGGCTACTAAAGTCACCCACAACGGTCACTTTCAGGCTTCAACAGTAAGACTCACACAGCACTCACCACTAATATGGGCACTAATACAAGATGACAGAAGTAAATGGGCCCAAGTTTTTGCTCGATTGCTCCATTTCATTATCGTTCTCAAAGTTTCAAGCTGCTTAATGTCTTTCATAATTAAATAACCTACTCACACTGATGAGGAAATAGTGTCCATCATAACTAATTGATCCATTTTTTGGAAAGGTTCTGTAAGAATATGGCCATTCATGGGAAGGAAAAAGTGAACAGTGCAGATAAGGCACCTAACTTTAAAGCAGACCAGTGAAGTCTTTCTCCATTATTACAGCTCTGTTTTCTTGCTCTGTGAACCAGTTCACCTGCAGTTACCTGTCACTGTCTCACAAACGTTCAGAAACACTCTCAGCTTTAAAGTTCACATGCAGAACTATGAGCAGTGCAAATGTGCTGGCCGCCCTGTCAGCCAATAGCCCGACCACACAGAGACAAATATACAAAAAAGCATTTGTTCCATCCGAGGAATATTATCTCAGGGCACTGCATTCTATCAGGGTTTATTACAATTCAGATAAGATAAAATCTTCCCTTTTTTGTATTTGCTGCTCTGTGTGGAAATGAAATTATTCTCTCCAGTATTGAAGATTTTTTTCCAGCCTCATTTGATTCTTATGAATCAGATGACATCTCCTGCAAGGAACAGCCAATCCCATGCATTGGCTGAGACTTCACTATTATTATGCTATTATACAAACAGTTCTATATTTCTTTGTATTCTAGCCTCCAAGTAGTTGCTTTCTTGTGGTGGGTCCTCTTTTTTTTTTTTTTTTAATTACTGTACACTTTTAGGCAGTTTTCTAGTCAGAAGATTCTCTGTATCACAAAGACATTAGACATAATTTTGACTACAGTGCAAATGATGTAATTCTGGAATAAACTTAGTGAATCCATAAAGTCACAGAAAAGAATTACCTCTATGAGATCAGAAACAGACCCATAGTTGTTGATAATTAAATTGGCTTCTATTCACATTGTCTTCTCTTATAAGGGAAGTAGTAGGCAAAATGCCCACTTGTGTCTTTATTTTTCATAATTGCCTTCTAGGGTTTCCACCAGTTCCCACAGAAAGCATTAATTAAGCACAATAAGGAAGGCTTAATTTGCAGAGGCTGCAAACAAAGGCAGGTTGAGTTGATTAAGTTTTGCCACTTACATTTGAATTTTAAAAAATCTCAATTCCAGCAGTGATTCATATTATAAATTAATTTGGCAAACTATCAGGCTTTAAAATCAATTACACTGGATCAGAAGCCATGTTGCATGAAGGAGCACTCTTACACAGCAATGACCTTTTAAGCTGGCACAAGCCAGTTTCCACTACTTGGCAAAGTATCCTCTCACAATGCTAAGACAATTATATTAAACCTATTTCAGCCTGTTATTGAGTATATAATGGGAGAGGACTGCTGAGGGCAAATCCGCCTATCCTTCCTCAGAAAGGAAAAACACAATCAACCTGACAAAGTTATCATTTATCCTATGTCCGTACTGTAGACCTCCTCCTGAAAGAAGAGGAACAGTAAAGAATCAGGAAATGTTAATCCATTTCATATATCATCAAGCTTTCCTCACAGTTTTAATGTCATTGAATTACAACTCTGCAGGTAAAAACAATAGCATACTGTGTGATCATCACCCGGGGGGATGAGACGGGGAGGGGGCAGACAGAGGGACTGGGGGGGCCACACACCATTAGCAGATGATACTTAGGATAACAAAAACTCAAAATTGCTAAAAACTATAATCTGTACAACCTTGTGAAGCACTGTTAGTTTCATGAGAGATTATCTGATGATTCCTTGCTATTTGCACAATAGTCCAGAGAGAGATTGAGGAACACCCCTAAGGAGCATGATCTTCATGCTGACTTGTGCAGCACAGCAAATCTACAGGGAAAGAGAAAGCCAGGATATTCAGAAATACAGCAACAAGATTATGTGTCGTATGTTTTGCTCTGTGACATGCAGACAGTTCAGCAGTTTACAGGGAGAATTTTGCTTTTCTTAAGAATCAAGTCACTTGTGCCAGAGATGTGAAAATGTCCAATGTGGATGTAGTAAAAGAAGTGCAGTGTGGATCAAAGGGACTGAAGCCAGAGTATGAGATGTGTGTGTTGAAAAGTAGGACCCACAATAAGAAAAGGCACTTATAGCTAAGATGTGGATCACAACCATAAACTGAATGAAAGGCAGCAGTAGAGTTAATTCATCAATAACAGCAGTGATAGGAACACATTTCTTATTAAAAAAAAAAAAAAAATCAAAATATCAGCATGCAAACAGGTCTGTACTCCAGAAGCAGTATGGTGGGATGGTTTGTAGCACTATAGAGAACACCAGAACAAGGTCAGACCACCTGACTGAGGAGGAATGGGGGAATCTTGCTCACCGTCAGACTTTATTAGATTATATCAGGTTCCTGAAGGGCTCCCTGCACCAGAGAGCTGCTAGGGGAAGGAGCGCAGGGAGACACACAGCAGCAGACAGAGCAGCAAGACACAAGGGCTGCTACATCCTGAAGACCACAGGGAGAAGCTGGCAGTTTGCCATTCATCATGCTTGGGGAATATGGCTGCTGCTGGAGGTCTATCTGCGGTAGACCTGGAGGTCATGCCTGCAAGCGGCCATACTCACAGCTGGCTGCAGGCACAGAAAGAGATGCCAGGTTAAACCCTCTTGGCAAACACCTCTGTAAGTGCCTCACATACATTGTTCTTGCTTGGCTCAGTGTAGTCCGTTGCACTGAGCACACAGAGAAAAACAAAGCTTTCATGCACCAGAGACAGAGCAATAGGACAGTGGTAAGGGAAATAGATACACAGAGCAGGAGAGACGTACTGAAGACACACATAATCAATAAAGGAAATAAGAAGCCAGACTTAGCAGCCCAGCACTAAACTCTGTAGCTTCTCAGCACCTTCAGTTTACTTTTCAGATTGTAGACAAACATGTTTATCTGTGTGGCTGGAATAGTCGCAAGAAATACGCCTGTCTGGCTACAGAAAGGCAGATGTATTGTGTACCCTGAAGACAAGGCAGCTGGATGAATTACTCCACCTTTGTCTCAGGCCATACATTCAGAACAACAGGGGCAGGACTCAGGAAGTTTAAGGAAACATTTTTTGCTTGATATCAGACATCATTTTTGTTTAAACTGTAGGATAAAATCCTCACAGTGCTGCTAATGTTCACTGTGTTTTGGCAGACAGAATTCTCCTGTTTGGGAGGCACTTCAAAAGGGAAAAACTGAAAAAAGAATCAATGTTTGGTGCTGCAGTATTTTTGCAATATTTGCAAAAAGGATTCTAGGAAAACCTGGGAAAATACAGATGTGCTGGGTTTCTGGTAGCAGGGAAAGGGGCTACAGCACTGGGCTGCTGTGAGAAGTGTCTCAAAAGCTTCCCTGGCTCCAAGTCAGACCCACCTCAGGCCAAGGCCTAGCCTATTAGCTGCACCTCTGTAATAACATATTTAAGAAGGGGAACCCGAGATGGGTTTGAGACTTATGATGAGGAGTTAGAAGGACACCTATGCAAACACAGCAGTGGAAGGGAGGAGGAAGGGGGGAAGGCGTGCCAAAGCAGAGAGCCCCCCCTGTATCCCATGGTGAGATAGCAGGGCTGCCACCTGTCACCCATAGAGGTCACTGGAGGAACAGAGGCCAACCTTCAGCCTGTGAAGAACCCCACACTGGAACAAGTGGCTGTGCTTAAATGAGGTCAGGACTCTGAGGGGAGAAGAGCCCCTGCTGTTGTAGCTCAGCACTGCGAGGACTGCAGCATGAGGGGGTGACCCACACTCGAGCACCTCAGGAAGAATGCATCACATGGGAAGGACTCACAACAGCGAAAGTTTGTGGAGGACTGTCTCCCATGAGAGGGGAACCATGTGGAGCTGCAGAAGAATATAGAGGAGCGCTTCCCCTCTCTTGGAGGAAGAAACAGCAGACTGACAGAAAACCTGCACCACCAGAGGAGGAGGTAGAGATATCAGAAAAAAAACTGAGCCAGGGAAAGAAAGGAGGGGTAGGGGGAGGTGTTTTTAAGATGTGGTAACACTTCTCACTGACCCTCTCTGTTAAGTGTTGGCTTTGTTAGTTTGAATTAAAGTGATATTTATTTTTCTTTCCCTAATGAGTCTGTCTTTTGCCTGTGACTGTAATGTGTCTATTCTTAAGTCATTTCCCAAGCCTTTTGCTTCATTTTCTCCTTTCCAGCACTAGAAAGGAAGGGGTGATTGAACATGGTGCATTGTGCTCACTGGCCCTCCGGGCTCAAACCATGACAACAGACAACCATTCTTCACAGGACATAACCAGAGGTATGAAAGATACTCAAAGTTATATCCAGCAACCAACACAATGCTGGAGATGTTTCCCTCATCTGAAAAAATGGAGGTAACCTTCATCTCACAATAATCAAGGCCTTTCAAGCATTAGGATAGATCTGGGTCATCTTGGTTAGGGGAGTATTATAATCGTTTCGTCATCCAAGGTTTCCTTTGCCTTGTAGGTTCCCAGAGCAGAGCTGGGGTGTCACTGCAGTTGCCATATCTGTCTCCCATCTGTAAATAGAAGAGACATTGTCAGAGGAAAGCAGGCATGGCAGGGCATCCCTAGGACCAATTAATTTGAGCTTCTGACAACATAAATTAGCACAGTTTAAGGGAGAATGTGACCAGTCTGGATTTGCAGAGTAGATCAAGCAGCAATTGTCCTATGTAGTCAAAGTCAAGGGAAGTGACAGATTAATAATCATTGCTCTATTCCATGCTTCAGTCATAAAGCAACCCACTAAATCTCACTAAATTATCTGATTATGCAGAATATCATGTCACAGTTCACCATATGTTTTCTTTTGTATTTTAATGGCGGCAGTATGCTTAACAGTATTTCCAGGTTCACTAATTTCGCCCTTTCCCCTTATTCAAACCTCAGTTTTCCTATCCCAGTTGTTTAATGATTCTCTCCTTTTTCATTGTGTCAAGAAAATCACTGTGGTCTTATAACTGAATTTCCATCTGAACAGCCACATCAGGGGTAGTACCCGACAGAATAACTGGAGACATATATATTGTTTTGCATGCCAAAACCATTTGATTAAAAATTGAACATTTTCTGTAGGAAAAAATCCTTTTCATCCAAATATACATGTTTAATAACCTATCAAAGTATGACAAATCTTTTGTATGAAAAATAAGCAACTTCCTTAAGTCTTCCAGTTTAAAATTAATTTTGAGTTTTGGATGAGAAGATTTGGGGGTCAAAAAAAAGGGGAAGTTAAAACAAAGCATTTTTTATGCAAATGACAAACCTGACTACTTAGTACTTGTGCATTTTTTTTTTTTTTTTTTTTTTTTTTGGAGTGGTAAGGTTGGCAGGGAAGAAATAGAGCATCTGTTCAGCTCTTCTCGAAGTGACATGCTCATTATGCTGGTTTGGTATGTCATCTGCAATTTGGGACATTTTTTCCCTTAGATAAATACTGTAGAAAACACTGACACTCTTGGGTTTTGTTCTGGCTTTACATTAATGTAACTGCAGAGTCCTGGCCCTTCTGTTTTAACATTTTAATATGTAGGTCACAGAGAAAAGCATGGATGATTGGCAAGTTCAAGTCTCAAGAAAACACAAATGCATTCTTAGGGATGTTACCCCCAGTGTGCAATTCCAGGGGGATTCAGCAATATGAAGTTAACATTTTTTACCTCTCTAACACCAAAAGCCCACCTGTAGCTACTTAATGTTAGGCACACATGCTCCAAAGCATGCTGCCACTGATTCCTGTGGAAACCCTTGCTGAGTTGCATTAATCAGATCAAAGTTGTTAGGATGCTAAATGACTATCTGGTAACACCATGCAAGGCATGAGAGGGTATTACTGCAGTTACTGTTTGCAGCTGCTAACATGACAGAGGAGCCATCACTGTGGGGCTTCTTGTGCATGGGGCTGACTTGCCAACCTCCATCTGTCCTTGGTAAATGAGCATTTAGGTCACACACAGCCTACATTTTCCTGGCATGAACACCCTGACTGGCTCCTTGGCTTCCCAGGTAAGGTTTCTCCATGTACTAAGAAAATACTTTAAACATCACTGTTGGTAGGATTTAAAGGAGAGGGCAGGTGAGGCTGCCAGTTCACTCAGGGAATGAATGAAGCACCACTGCTCCTAGACAGACTGTTTGACATTAAGTTGGCAAACTTGATCCAAATGCTCTTTACACCCCGAATAATTCAGCAGACAAATTTACCACCAGAACCTCTGGCATTAGATCAGTCTGGGATTACATCATCATCAGAAAGAATTAAGTGTGTCTTCATTTTCGGCAAGATAAAAACATCCATCTGTTCCTGTTCTTTATTAATTTTGCCTGTAACTAGAATACAGAGCTATACATTAATTAAATGCATATGAGTGGCTAATAAATTTGTTACAAACTGCTCTCATGATGCCTGTCTCTTCGTTAAGTAGAGATTGAGAATGTATAAGAGGAGGACTTTTTACAATAGATCATAGACAGATGACAACTAAGTTACCTCAAGTTTTCCACAGCACTACAGAAAATGCCAGGGGCAAGAGACTTTTCATCAATACTTAAGTTTCCTCTTATTTTTGCGATTGGGCCCCACAGGACAACAAATATCTCCCTCCTCCTTATTCTGCAAACATAATCAGTAGCAGTTTTCTCCCCTTTACCTACAAGCACAGGGATGTAATACCAGTCAGGGTTGCTACTAATATAATTCTGTGAATTGACTGGCAAAAGTAGTGCTAAGGAAGTGGGACAGCCAGCACACTTCCCATGTCAACCTGCCCCTTGGGCCTATATCCTTTGCCCATGGCCACACACCACTGAATCAGGACATGAGAGAAAGGTAAGAAGCTGCCTGGAATAAGAGAGGGGACCTCCCGCGTCAGCTGAGTTGGCATGGCCCCCACTGCTAAACACACCAGAGATGTGGCAGCTGCAGAATTTGTGCTATTGTTCATGTGCATTAACTTGGAACAGAGGTGGAAGCAATCCTAAAAAGGTCAGCAGAGACTTCATAAAGGGAAAAACACCCTCTTACATTACACAATAATTTATTATTGAATAGAATATGAATAAGATCTCATGCTTGCAATAATTTTGTAAGAACCTTTCTAACCAGGTTAGGGGAAAGTGCCTTTTATGAGTAGTCCTTCAAGTCATTATTACCTGTCAGTATCTAGCATTAAAGAAACTGGAAGACAAAGAGAGAAGCTTCTGCTGGTATTGCAGATCTTAGCGATAGCTTTGCTTTACTAATATACCTATTACAATAGTAACGGTAATGTACTACCACAGACTACTCTTTTTGACAGTGTCTAAGTGCATAGCACTGCACTGCAAACAGGCAAAAGCCAAGGTTATTGCAAAGAAAAAAGCATGTTCTACAGAATATCTGGAAATGGAAAACATGAGTAAACACATTGCAATTGATACAGCTACATACATTTTTAATGGAATTACTTTAAAAATTACAATAGTTTCCCAGTCAGGAAGGCTAAGGCTCAGCTAGAACTGAAATTGGCCAAGGATGCCAAGTACAACAAGAAAGGGATCTTAAGCAGAAGTACAGGGAAGACATAGGCCCACTGCTAAACAAGACAGGGAAACTAGTTGTGCAAGTTTAGCTCCTGCCGGGAATCGGAAAGCACGTTGCCGTTGCCCCTCCCCCGCCCGCGGCCAGTCGGGCTGGAAGTTAGGCACAGACCCGGGCTAAAGTAACAAGGAATTTAATACAACAGAGTGATAGAACAATCTGAACAACAACAGTAACAATGATAATAACAATTAACAGCAATAACAGTGAACAAGATAAAAGATATACAGAGAAATACCGCTAGATGGTCAAGGAGCAAACCTGCCGCGTGTAAGCAATCCCAAAAACCAGAAGCGAAAGTAAAAAAACTCCGCCCCTGGACCTGACATCAGCATGGTATGAATAACCCGGCTGGAGATCCCTTCCCCCTCTCTCTCTGCTGGAGAAAAAAACTTGACTCTATCTTGGCTAAACCAGGACACTAGTCTTAATGCTGACAAGGCAGAAGTCTCAATGTCTTCTTTGCCTCTGTCTTTACCAATGTAGTTGGGCCCCTGATCACAAGACCAGGTAGTTACAACAACACACACGTTGACTCACCAGTAGTGGAGGAAGTGCTGGTCAGCAGCCTCTTGCAAGGGTTCAACAGATAAATCTATGGGCACCAGAGGGAATCCACCCCAGGGTGTTAAAGGAAGCAGCTGACATTGTTGTAAGGCCATTGCATTCAAAAAAACTCATGGAGGTCAAGAGGATGTCCAGAAGAGAGCAAATACCATACCCATCTACAAAAGCCCCAAAGAGGATGCAGAAAACTACAGGCCTGTTAGTCTTACTTTGGTCCCTAGGAAAGTAATAGAAGAGGTCCTCCTAGAAACTATTACTAACCAAATGAAGCACGTGATTTGGATAAACCAGCACAGATTTACCAAAGGCAAATCATACCATGATAACCCAGTCACTTTCTACAACAACATAACGTCTTCAGTCAACATGGGGAGAGTAGTGGATGTTGTTTACCTGGACTTCATCAAAGCATTCAATACTTTCCCATTGACTTCTAGGCAAACAGACAAGAGACAGATTGGATAGGTGGTCTGTAAGATAGTCAAGAAACTGGCTAAGAGATTGTACTTGGAGGGTGGTGATCAAACAGTTTTTACTCAGGTTAGCAGCCTGTCACAAGTCGGGTACTGGGTCCCATGCTGTTCCACATCTTCATAAATGATCTGGATTATGGACTGAAAGCACCCTCACTTAGTTTCTTGATGACACCAAACTGGGTGGTGAAATGGACGTGACAGAAGGGAGACCCATCTTGGACCACTATGAAGTTTAACAAAGACAAGTGTGAAGTCCTGCACCTGGGACAACATAACCAAAGTGCTAGGACAAGAAAACCAAACAGGCTAGGACCTGTGTGGCTGGGGAGCAGCCTTGCTGAAAAGGACCTGTGGGTTCTGGTGGACAGCAAGCTAAACATGTGTTAGCAGTGTGTTGCTGAAGCAACAAAGGCAAATCAGATCATGGACTGCATCCAAAGGGTCATTACTAGCAGGAGACACCCATGATCATCCCACTCTACTCAGCGTTTGTCAGGCCACACCTGGAGTGTTGTGTTCAATTCTGGTCTCCACAGTTCAAGACAAACATGGACAGACTGAAGAGGGTCCAAAGGAAGGCCAAGAAGATAAAGAACTGAAGAACCTTCTTTATGAGTGAAAAATAAAGGAGTTAGACCTTTTCTCCCTGGAGAAGTCTTAGGGGAATGTCTTCACAGTATTTCAGTGCTTAAAGGGCAGCTACAGAGAGGATGGAGGCTCTATCTTCACAAGAAGCCACATGGAGAGGAAAGTGGCAACATGTTGGGATTCTAGAGGACTTTCTGCAAGAGAATGGACATGTGAGCAATCCTGCGTGAGAACGACTGATAAGAGCCTCAGCCTGAGCAAGAATGCGATAAGGACGTAACCCTGAATGAGGGGGGAGAAACAATGAGACATTATAAAAGGGCTTTCTTAGTTGTAATAAATGGGTATTGCTTGATCACATTGGTCATGTGCGTGCTCAGCTCTCCCACAGCAACAAGTACAAACTGTACCAGGAGAGGTTTCATCTTGACATTCAAAAGAAGTTTTTTTTTTTTTACAGTGAAAACAATCATTCACTGGAACAACCTCTCCAGGAAATGTGGTAAAGTCCCTATTACTGGAAGTCTTCAAGATGCAATTGGACAGGGTGCTAAATAATTATATCTAAGCTCCCTTTCCCATGGAAGATTGGACCAGATGATCATTCAAGGTCCTTTCTAATGTGAGCTGTTCCATGGTTCCAAGTCTGAAGCATGAGGAAAAAGAATTAGGCTTAATTACAAGCCAAATTACCAACATTGACTACATCCTACATGGAATATTTAACTTCAGCTTGAAAAGAACAGAATACCCTCACCACCCCAACACCACCCCCTCAAACTTTTCTGAATAATATTCTGAATATTCCCCCACCCTTTTCTAAATCTCTTGAGAAACAAAAGCTTTTGCTATTTCGGCTTTTTATCCTTTTGAAAAAGGCTACTGAACGTTTCTCCCATGGTAGGTAAGCTCTCTCAAAGCTGAAGCCACCTACCTCTTCCTTCAGAGGTTACTCTCAGGCTTTTCAGTTAGAAGTGCCAAGTGTTCTCAAAAGTGGTGACATGGTAGCACAGGAGTTAAACAGATGAAAGTAATTAAGTAAATTACACATTTTCTTGAGGAAAAAAAACACAGCCTAATGGGAGTGCTCATCAGAAAGCTAATATTTAGATAGCTAAAGTTATGACTACACAGAAGAATAACAAATGAACGGTAAAGTAACAGCACAATAATTAGCTGTATTCTAGCAATTACTTAGGAATTCCCCAAGAGGTAACATTGATTAAGGTTATAAGTTTGTTAGTAGTAAGTCTTTAAAAAAAAGTCATGCCAGGTTTTTGTTGATGATTCAAAGGAACCAGAAAACTAGGGAAATCACATTTCATTAAGAAATGAAGCAAGAAGGAAAACACACAAGAAAGGTGAGAGACAGCAAACAAAGCAAATGAAGGAACAGATTAAGGTAAATAGAATCCTATATCATGTACGCAATGCCAGAATAAGTTATTTTTTATGTTCTGAAGAATGAAAGCATGTATGGGAAATGTTATCTAGTAGCCCTGAAGCCACATAGCAGAGCTAGCAGCACAGGGTTTAATAGCACATACTTCTTTGTCCTGTCTTACCTGAGCATCCCAGTCCTCACTCAGAGAGAAGAAATTGTTCAGGCTCATTGGCCTGTTACTATTGCTGCCTGTCCAGCTACATATACAAGAACTTGGGCTCCTAAGGACATGTACATCTTTTCCAAGAGAAGAATAAATGGATGCCAGCCCCAGACAGTCTTTGAACCTGCAGATGACAACAGAAGACACCCATTATCCCTTTCACAGGGTGTAAAGACATGTGGTCTTAATAGCTCTCACCTGAAAACTTTCCAGTCCCTGACTGCCATTGATCCCAGGCTAATTTTGTTGAAGCCCATAAAGCTACACCAGGGATCCCTTTGGTTTTTCAGATACCTGATATCCATGGCAAACATCCTATTCTTTTCTCTGCCCTTTGAACAGGAAAATTACTGCAATTCTCCCTGACTTGAAATCTCACTCTTTAGCATAAAGCAGCTTTTCAGCCTCTCTGGTTTGTATTTGGGCTCACTCTGCCCTTACTGTCACACAGATGACAGAAAGGTCCCACAGAAAGATACAGGTCAGCACAAGGAAGGGTTTGCATCTCCTGGACACCAGATCCTTCTCTCCCTGCATGAATCTGTGAACACACATAGGGAGCAGCTTTGGTACCCACTCAGAAATGGCACAGTACCACCAGCCAGGGGCAGACCTGAGCAGGCAACAGCATCCCAGGTACATTGCCTGGCCATGAAAGGAAAAGAGACACCAGAGCAAAACCAGGCTGGGACATGTAGCTTTGGGGAATTGAAGGTGAGGATAGACAGAGTGGCCAGTCCTGTCTGCCAGGTTGCTCTTTCCTCATCACCACTGAGGCAAAACTAAATCTGTTCATGCTGCTCCAACACAGGACTTGTCCATGGAAGAAGCAGGCTCTTGGTCCAGTATCCTGGTCCCCTTCCACCTTGCTAAGGTTTTGAAGAGTCCTGCAGTGCCAACGGGGAAAGGGGATGGTAGTATCACCTGCTCCACTGCACCACGTTGTGAAGTGTGTGTTTGTGATCTCAGATAGCCACAGATGAAGAACTGTCACCAAGGCTTGAGTAGCTCACTGCTGCACACGTTCCTCCTGACCACTGCTTACATGTCCCAAACACACCCCAAGGTGAGTCAGTATAGACAGTCAAGGAAGTTGGCCTGAAAAACATGTTCAGAAATGGACAGTACAAACATACCCTTGAGGGATCTGGGGCAACCCTTAGCAGTCCCACCCACAGCTACTCGGTCAACTCCTTCCACGAGTCCCCATGCTCACCAGCACTGAAATGGGAGGACAAGTACAGAACAAATAGTACTGCTAAAGGCTTCTCTAATTGCACAATCCCTCCCTGTCAACCCCCACAGACTTCCTCTCTGGAAGAGGTCTGCAGTAAATCCTGTCACTACTTTTTGCTTCCTAGAGATTTAAGAAGATATTTGCCCCTCATTTACATACAAGTCTAAAGCCATTAACCTCCAGAAAGTGATTCCTTCCTTTGCTGGTGCAAGAAAGACTACAATCAGGTCATATGGACCCAGTCAGTCCTTTTTTTGATAACAATGAAGGCTGGCAAGAATATTTTACTGAAAATTTAAGCAGCAGTTCTCTTATTTAATCAAGTACTCACATCATTGCCATAGAGTCCTGCAGTATAACCTGAAGCAACATGTAAGCTTTTGTTTGTCACACTCTTTCTGTCTAAATACCCCTTCTAGACAGACTATTGTTTTTCCCCTTGAACCATAAGTACTCATGGCTTTCAGGGTATTTTTTTATTGATTTTTTTTTTTGCCTTCCTCTTTTTAAAAAAATACATTAGGTCCAGAACAACATTAGCAACCTCACACTGCAGCTTACAGACATGCTCTGGCCTCTACCTCTCATTCTGTCTGTGTTTGCTGGTTATCGGGATTTATTTCTTCAGGCAGTAATTACATTTTTAAACCACAAATGCTCGCTGCCATACTGCACATTACTATACAAAGGCAGCATTAAGTCATGCATCCACTCCCCAATTTCATTCCCCCTCAGCACCCATTAAATTATCTAGCCCTGGTAACATTTGTTTCACCTAAAACTCCAGCTCTGCTTATTTTAAAGTAATAACACGTTTATATGCCTCTGCTCAAAGCCCCTGCTCTATACTTTCAGTGGAAACCCCCACTGACAACAAACACAGTTTACTTGGTGGCTTTGCTTGATGTTCCTTTGCTGCAGAGCACAACATGCCTCGCTTTCAGAGCTCTACTTTACAGCAGTGCTTTGCTGTCATACCACTTGATCTCTTAAGAGACCAAAAAATACAAACAAAATCTAAAACACCACAAGATGCGATGTTGTTCATAGAAGACTTTGAGAAAAGATTCAAATCCCTACATCTCCTCATATTTCAGACAGTAAGTTCCTTTTTCCTTGTATACCTCAGTTTCCCAATAGCCAAGAGAGTGAAAAATCATAAGGGATGCAGATATACAGCATGAACTCTTCTCCCACTAGTCTTTATACCATCCAAAGATCACCTGGTTCTAGTATATAGCTTTTAAAACTCTATCGTAGCCATTCTGCTACCTAAGGGAGAGGAAATCCTTAGCCATCTAGCTTGTTTACCAGCCTGTCAGATTCACCACTATAGGTGATAGACAGCTTCTTCTACCAGTCAAATAACTTCATCTCTGAAGCACAAAACTGTCAGACTACCAAACACACAGAAATCCAAGACATACAGTCACTACACACTTACCACAGAGACTCCAACTTTTTGCAACCACTCAGATCAGGTACATAGTAAACTGACCTCATACAATTTCTGGACTGGTAGTGTAGGCAAGTCTGGAAATACACTCTGCAAAGTAAGTAAAAAAAGGCTTGAAAGATTCAACCCAGTCAGTGAGCTCAACTGGAAGCATTCATTCCAATTTAATTCTCTAGCATTTATTCAGCTACCTCAACAACTACCCCAAGAACAAAACTCTGAAACCAAACAGGTTATCAATGCTTCCTCAAGCCAAAAAGCATCTAACAAAAGTAGTACCTACTGTTCTTTCACCCTGTCCCACCTCCTCTTACTTGATTTCCTTTCTTTCCCCTTTCTTTTTAATGTTCAGCTTTTTGTCTTAGTTGGACCTAATGAGACCTACCTGACCTAGCAGCTTGTGTGAATCAGCAGAATGACTTTCCACCTCCCAACAAGGTTCAAGAGCTACAAATCTGCTACAAGGATAGGACTACTTCACCTCCCAGGTGCTTTGGGGATTAATTAGCATTTTGAAATCATGTTTTGAGATCCTCATGCGCAAAGTGCTACAGAATGGCTATTATTATTCTTGAAAACCATAATCCTGGATTAGTTAAAGCAACTAGTCAAGCAATCAACAGAATTTGTCAATGATGAGGTAATGAGTTACAGCCAGTGACATTTCTAGGACAGAAAGAATGAATTTTCTAAACAATCAGTATGTGCTGCATAGAGTGAATAATTTGTAATGAATAATGTATGCAGTTAATTTAGCCTCTTTGCCAGCTTGCAGAAAGTCCATGAACAGAAAGAGAATTTCCTGACCTTATTTTGGGAATTTAAAAAGGAAAAATATGTTTTACTCTATGGATGTATTCTCAGCACATCTCCATTTCTGCTTAAGATGTACTGACATAGTGTAGCGATTGAGGCAGGCAAAAGGAAAGACATCTTTGTCCCAACTGGAATAGGAGCTAGGGGGGTGACATGACCATAAAAATCTTCCATCCCTACTGTATGCTCAGCCTGTCACATTCAAATCATGGCAAAATATTTGCCCAGTAGCGTTTGTATGTTGTGTACATCCTTGTACCTAGGCCATAACAGGGACTCTGCTAACAGTAGCAGAACTTCTAACTCCTAAACGAAACCAGGTGTGAAAACAGAGTCACTGTGCTATGGATATTTCAGATAAACTTACTTCAATCACATCTTGGATGACCATGTGGCTGCCTGGTTATTTCATAAATTCTGTCCTGGTCATCAACTGGGACTGCAGAAGACAGGAACAGACATATTGCATGCCACCACCTTACTTCTTCAGCTGTAGAATGGGAATTATGGTGGCTTCTTCTCCTTCTGCTAATCCTGAAGGTCAGATCTCACTTGTTCATAATGATCTTGTCAGAGCTATAGTGAAGCTTGTGTTTTAAAGTCAGTAGTTAAGAAAACTGCCCTCATGTGGAAAAAAGTAGCAGAAGGAGAGATGTGAGGGCAGAGGTCCCCTTATTTTCAATTATTTTCTATAGGTTTCAAACCATCAAACCTCAGAAATTCTTATTTGTCTCACCAGTACCAGGTCATGAAGACTCAAATAAAAGCTTGAGTTCTCCCATACAGTTCACTCTGTTTGCTGCATGACCAGAAATGTTACCATACCTGGTGGGAATCACGTGGGGACTTGCAGAGTGTGTTCCCTGCCACTGGTCAGCCACCGCTTCCCACCCATGCCTCTTCCCACCACAGCTTCCCAAAGCAGACCAGGATCGCTCTCCACTGCTGCTGTGGGATGGAGCATGTTAGGTAACCTTGTGGCTAAAACGAGGGTTGAATTAGTGAAAACAAATACTGCTTTCTTCTTAGTAGGTAAAATAAATTTGCCTCACAGCACTAAAATACATGGAATATGAATATTAAACAATAAAGTTGCTGTCACACTGGCTCTCACTGACTGTACAGGCTCAGCTTGCAGTGCCTGGATGTTTTGTTTTCAGCAGGCTGAGGACATCTGCCCCTGTGTACTGGACTCTGATTTCCTTCCAATGCCCTTTTGTGCTTTCATTTTTGCAAAATATTTATTTAGAAGAAAACTGAAGAGGATGCATGAATAAACACCACAAGGACAGATGCCATAAATGATTTCAAAGGAGAAAATTAAAGTCATTGCTTTAAGATAAGAAGAAGTCAGTAAGGAGGAAAAAAAAGGGGATTAAAAACACAGACTGCAAAAGGCAGATTTTGAAGGTGACTGGGAAAAGATCAGTAAAAAATGAAAGATGTGTATTTGTGAATCAAATTAATGCATAAATGTGTAAAACATGCCAACCAGACACAGAGATGAATGTATATCCTTCTTTAAAACTACAGCTAGCTCATCACTTCACCCTAAAGGGCCATGCATTGAGTGCCGATTCACAAGAAGTCAACCGTATGTGTGGGCTCTCCCTGACAAGTACAAATGTAACTCCCTGTGAATAATTGTCAGCACACGGAAAAGGAACAATTTAAGCATAATTTTAAGCAGAGCCACCATTTTTCCTCAATACACCTGGCACAGTCACCCAGAAGGATCTTAGCCAGCTTGTCTGTGCCTTGGATGGTGACACGATGAACTTAGGAGTCTGAAACCAGTACAGAGCCAGGATGATATAGACTAATGGGAAAGCTGTGGTTTATGTGCAAAGGGAACAAGTTTCAGGGTAGAGAAAAATAATATTAATTCTCACACCTGCTGAAACCTCCTAAGTGTTCATTACATGGCCTTCATGAAACTCATGTCTATCTCCTTTCAGTAAACTCCAGTTCTCTACCACTGTGAATTGAAGCCAGACTAGAAGCTGGGGCTCCACGGAAATGTTTTTGAGAAGTTTGCAGGTAGGAGGCATTTTCATTGTTCTGTAGTGTGATGTTGATGGGAATTTTCCTTTTCCTCCTTCTGGGTTTTTTTTCCCTTCTTTGCCTGGCACTCCAGTAATTTCATTAGTTTCTTTCTTAGTAAATTATCCCAGGTGGCAATGTATCAACCAAAAGGCAAAACCAGCTGTCATCCATAGCACTACAGGGTCAGATTTTTTTTTCCCTTTTGCGTGACTCTGCACTGTCACTGTGCAGACTTCTCCTGGGTAAGCATGTAGAAATGCATAATTTATTTGAGTTAATTCTGGAAATCGAGGACAGAGCTACAGGCGCTGAAGATGCAGGATGCAGCTGTATTTTAAGTCTTCACTCCATAGGTCTCTGTTTGTGGTAACTGTACTGGGGCAGGAATCTAAGAGGGAGAGGAAAAGTTAATTTTTAAATTATTCTCTGTGTCACCTTGCTGGGATAAATTAGAAGAGCCTTAGGGTTGTTAAGCTCACATTTCTGTAGAAAAGCTCATTGTTCACAGATGATGGTTCAAGAAAATACATATAAAATGGCCATTACAAATTTAAGCAACAAATTATACCTGCAGTGGACAACATTTGTCAGCATTAAAAAGTCACCAGTCTCTCAGCTTCCCTTTCTTGGAAATTGCCATGGGCGTGAGAGGGAAGGGCTAGACGGGGGGTCAGGAGGACAGAGAAGCTCCTTTTTGGCAGATATCCTACTGGCCATCCACTGAACCCACAAGCAGGCTGCACAATAGCATAATCCCCATTTTTTTGTGTCTGTTGCTCCCCTCCAGCAGGCAGGTTTCCTTTTATGGTGCAGGTTCATCCCTATGGGGCCAAGGTACAGTGATACACACAGCCTTTCTTGGGAGATGCTCAGGCATCCAGCCATAACCCTGAGCTCTCAACATCTGAACCATCTAGCTTTTCATACCATGGTGGCTCCCAGAAAAAAGAGGGGGAGAAATTTGAAAAGAGCCCATCCCATCATTTTTTTAGCTCCTTTTCCACATGTGTGTGGCCAGCAAGGTCATTTGGGGGATGGATGTCCAACTCAGGTGACCCACCTCCTGGAGAGTCTGCAGCCCTTATTTGACCCATTCTCCGTGTTTTCAGAAAGACTTTACAAATACCTTCCTGACTGACTGCAAGAAAATCTGTGCTATCCTCAAATGCCACCTCTCTTGTCCACTCAGAGACTGTCAAAGTGCCTTAATTTTCCCTATTTCTTCACTTTGATTTTTCTCGATGCACCTTGTCTGATAGTTCAGAAAGTGCTTTTATTGCTTGTTAGCAGTCTGACTGTGCTCCATTTAAATCTTCCCTTTCATATACCTGCAAGCCCAGAAAGTTCCATGCTGCTATCCAGCACTTGTTTTCTCCTTTTGTTTGTGAGGAAAATATCTGTAGCCAGAGGACTGAGGAATCAAAATTCCAGAACTACACGCTGTCCAGTTGCACTGGCAATCAATTGCTCATTAACATCAGCAGACAGTTACTCAATTAAATCATTGCATGTGTCATTGATGTGAGGACCTACAATGTCCCACCTTGTCCTTAATTCTGATGCCATCTGAGAGTGGTGATCAGCCAAGATCTTCAGCACTGTCAAGATTCCTTTCTAGGAAAAAGTTTTGGCTTCACAGACACCATGGAAGGCCACAAATATTCCATTATCACAATTTGCCTTATTTTCTCTTCAGAGTTGACAAAGGTAGGGTCATCTTATCCTCAGCCTTCCAGTCCATGTTCTTAAAAGAAAAAATTGCCACTGATTTGGGGTGGATTTATGTGTCATGAGAGATGAGGCTGTACTTCTTATGACTTCCTATTTAATGGTGAGCACTTCTTCAATGATAATGATGACACTTGGAGGAAAGAAAGTCTTACATTACTGTAACATATGCTACATCTTCTAAGCATGTCAGAACACATTTTCTCAGTCCTCGTCACACTCATCTTCCACCATGGTCCAGCAAGCCCCGTAATACTTAAGACACATAGCCCATTTGTTTGGAACATTCAATGGTTTTACACTGACCAAACAACATTTATCAGCTGGGTTGACTCAGATGACCTTCAGTGTAAACCCGCAGCGATGATGGATTCATAATAAAATCTCTTAAAATATCTTATGTCACTCAAAAGCTTGCTTTCTTCAGCTGTGAGGTTGTACTGGGAAGGCAGAGTGCTGCACCTATCTTTATAACTGAGAGGCATTTTCTGTGCCCAGAGCTCCTCCCACAATCTCTGGCTTAAGCACACCCCATTGAGGAGTCTCCATCTTTCATCAGATTTTTATGGCTACATTTTTTCCAAATTCTGTATTACCTTGGAAAATGGCAGGAGACGTCTTCTATTGTGCATTAATTAGTGGGGTTATAGTGTAGTATTAGTTAGCAGAGGGTACTTACCTATACGATTTCTATACTCTGAAGGCATAGTCTGAATCACACAGATATCCCTGTAGCAGAGTTAATATATTTCTCTTAAATGGAAGTGAGTCTTTTCCTCAGAAACAGGCTGTTTCTCGGCTGTGCAGAGACACACTTTCTCCATGAGTTACAAACTGTTAGGAATTCAGAGAGGGACTGAGCCCTGCATCACAGTTTTTCTTTACAGAGCATTTTTAACTGCTTCTTTTCAATCAGAACTGTCAAGATGATGTTGTAGAGCCCACAGTCAACACAAAGTGAGTGTGTGGGGCTTCTTTATTACAGTGTCATTGAACAGAAAGATCAATTTTTTTTTGGCAGCCAGTTTAGCTCTTGGTGAAACAAGTGGAAAAATGTCATTGCTTTCAGCATGGATTGGATCAGGTGAGCTCTCTACATCTCATTATGCAGTTCATTTAAGCAGTGGGTCTGGAGTAGCTTTTAATGGTTCTTTCACTTACTTTACACCACTGATAGAGGTTAGGACACCAAAAATCTCCATTTTGATTTTCAGATAAATTGTCTGGCCATTCCCAGAATACTGATCACAAAGGGAGTGCAAAATGTCTTTTCCAGAGCTATAGGGAGCTTAACTGTAAGGAATCATCTATTCTGTATTGTACTTGTTGCCACCAGATTTTTTAGCTGACTTGGGACAGAACCATATTTTCTTCTCAAATTAATGATTGAAAATGTTTGTGAGGCTTGATCCTTGTCCTAAATCAAAATGTTAGGAATGCTTTGCCTGTTACGTTTCTTCACACTTCATCACACAAAGTTCCATTTACTCCCCATCACCTTTGCCTGGAGTGAATGTTAATTGGCAAAGTAGGATCATCCACTCCTGAAGTTTGGATACTTCATTAGTGCAGCCCAGAGCTTCAATGTTTCTACAGAGAAAAGTGTAAATCAGAGGTCTTGAGAGAGGCAGAAGGCACAAGACAGAGAGGTGGCAGCTTTCAGTAAGGTTAAGATGCGTGAAAACAAAATTAAAAAGTCAGAATTGTTTCTCTTAGAGAGAAAACAAGGAGAATATGCAACTGAGGTATATAAAATCATGTTGTACAGTGAAAGTCAAAAAAGAGTACTTGATTGTTAACAAGGGACCAAAAGCCAGCAGAATATTCTTTTCAAAGAATGTATTATATAATGTATCATTAGCTTGCAGAACTCATTGCCACAGACAACATCAGACTTCTATGACTCATGATAGCACTATCCAGCTACAGTAGATAGACTAGTTGCAAACAGGAGATGTAACATTGTTGGTCTGGAGGTGAAGGGAAGGAGCAAATGAAGGTAAGTGAAACACACTCTGGGTGACGTTATCCTCTGTCTTAAACTGAAAAGGAGGAGCTGACTGTTCTTCTGCTTTGAAGCTAAGATTTAGCATCATAAAGTACAAAGATAAACAGATTCAGGGAAGATTTCAAACCAAGATTCAAGCCTGAAGAGCCAGTTTTGACAGTGCTCATTGAGGGAAGCATAAAGAGAGGCTCAGTGTAGAATAGTCTGTCAGTGTGTAGCATGTTTTAGAAAATACGTACATAGCAAGACAAAAAGGAGCTGGCAATAACTGCACTTGGAGGAAGAACAGAATCTTTGCCAGTACAGGTGAACTAACTGTATGAGAGTGTAGATTCACTTGAAAAGTGCTCGCAACAAGCCTAATACAGAGCCCTAGGCTGGTAGTCAGTGGTAATGTGTTTGTGTTTTCAGGGTATAGGCTTAATTTTCAAAGAAGGTATCTTGAACTTCAAATGGACATACCACTGAACCCAGGAAATCTCATAAAAACCATGGTGGTAACTTTTACTTCAAGATGCTATCCACCTCAGCTCATGGTTGGAGATACTGGATTCATCACTGATTCAGCACTGAATCAGTGAGTGACGGGGACACTGCTTGCTTCCTGACCTTTGGTCCCCATTGACTGTGAAAGAGAACATTAACATCTGACTGTAACAAGATGATATTCATCCTTAATGCTTTCCAGAAAGTAATTGTCAACTTCTACGGACTCATGAGTAGCTCAGCCACTTTCTTCCCTGGTAATTAATTCAAAAGGATCAAGAGTTGTTTAAGAGCTGTTAGGACTTTTAACTCCTATACTGGTTTTTTTTTTCACTAGGGAAAGGTCTCAAGAGGAAATTCAATAACACTTCCTTCTTTTTTTACAGTAATTGTGACTTCCATATTAAAAAAATGAATCATTGATCCTATCGGTAGTCCAAGGCTGGGAACTAACACAAAAACAGAGAAGTACCTGGGGTGCTATGAACCTTTCAGTCTGCATAGTTTCTGAAGGACTGTCTTCAAAGTGAAAAGCAATGTCCAGAGTTGCAGGTGGCTGAACTGCCCAAAATGGGCAGGAAAAACCACTTTGGTGTCTGCTGATTTCTCAGCCTCACTCCACATTGAACACTTTCTCTTCACTCCTTCCAGTCGAACAAGGTTCCCAAGTTTGGAGTCAGGTGAGCCCCTGAGGAGTGGGGAGGACACAACCCAGGCTGCATACTGGTGCTTCCTCAACAACTGGTGCAAATCCACACACTTGACTCAGACACCATGTGACCATGGATGCTAAAACCAGAATGATGCCAGTGATGGCTTTTTAGAGCTCATAGGTAGCAGACACCCCTGCCCTGATGTTTGGCTTTCTGCCTCCTGCACATAGCTCTGCAAGCAGCATGGAGCCTTTGTTGGGGCACTGTGCAGGATTAGGCAGTAACGAATCTGCTCTCATATAATTTTCTTTCCCCCATACAATGGAGACAGAAAGAGATTGTGCCTCTGGCTAATAATTTTCATCATTCTTCTGTTCCTTCTTGTACAAAGCAAAGCAAACAAGTTATTGCAGAATTCTGCAGTGAAATTTGATTAGTGCCTCATCCAGAGGCTGTTGGCAAAAAAGAGAGGAGGGGTATATTGAAGAATAAGGGAAAGGCAGAATACAGGCAAGGAGGTTTGCAGACAGGTAATTGCAAATAAAATCCAGTGTATGGTCTTGAAAATCCCAGAGGAGAAAGAAAAAGAGGTTATGTATACCTTAGCTCATAATTTATCATATAGCAGTCCCACCCATATGACTACAAAGAGAAACTTTAACAGCTTAAGTCTTCAGCTGTGCCACCATCCTTCCAGTCATGTCTTCTCAAAGCACAGCTTGGAGGAGCTGCACCTCATCATAACAAAAAGAACTGCCAATCCCTTACCACAGGGGACTATAAAGGCAGAACAGCTTAGCTTTCCTTTGTGTACACATTTTTGAACAGTATTTAAAACACTGCAAACCATAAATAAACTTCTAAAATATCATTCACAGCTGTAGCTTTACATTCCACTACAGGTTCCCTGCTATAGAATAATGCAAGATTTTGTGCTTCCCCTATTTTAAAAGGGGACACAATATATATAAATCTGTGTAATTATCAACTACATATTGTTCAGCATTTGAAAAGGAGAAATCGGTTTGATGAATGGAGCACAAGAAGGTCTGTAAGAATTTAGGGTAATAATGGCCTTTCTGTTTTGTCATGTTCAAAAGCATTGTTTTGTTTTTAGTCAAAGCTAGATATATATTAATTTTTCATGTTAATAAATTATAAAGGTGCACTATACCATAAAATAGCCATTAGAAGTAAACATGAGAACATCTAGCAAATTAAACACTGAATCACCGGCAAAAAAACTGGCCAGAAATTTTCAGTTAAAGTTAAAAAACCTTTTGAGGAAGACTCTTGGTTTAAATGATTTTGGCTTGAAATTTAAAAAATGTATCTTTCCAGTTCAAATTGACTTTGCCTTAAAAAATGCAATTGTAGTAGGAGAAAAAAAAAATCTAATTGGTAAGAGTTAAAGAAAAACTCAGTTGACCTTAACTTCTTGCTTTTCTTTTCAGATGATATTACAACTATTTTTGACATTTCCATTTTTCCATTTTGATTCATCATGGAAATTTCTTGTGGTTCCAGAGGATAAACAAAATTCTAGGTACCTAGGCAGCCTATAAAGTTTTGTGACTATTGAACATAAATGGATTTTGATGAAATGTGCAAACCAGACTGAAGAAACTGATGAAGCACAGGAAGCATTGGCTTTAGGTTACTGAAGAAAAGATAATGAAATCCTGGTCTCAATAAATTGATTTTTAATGGGAATTTAATGGGACTGGAGGGAGTACACCCAAATGCTAACTTTAGCCTAGGGAGATAGATTAGTCTTCCTATGTTTCCTCTTCAGTTAGTTGGGAACGATAAGATCCTGCATTCAATCATCCCCTACAAGAGCTTAGCTGTAGCCTTTCTCCCTTCATTAACTCTAACAAGTCTGTCCTCCATCAGCAGATACCAGCCCCCTTGTACTCCTTACTCACGGGGTCAGTTACAAAGCAACATGTGCCTACTGACTTCATTCTCCACTTACAGCTAAAAATAAAGATCACTCATAGAATTAAACCTGGAATTCCTGCAGATTCCAGTTCTCTTAGCCTAACTACAGATTGTCCCTGACTTTTTGGCTGAACAGAGAAAGATAACTCTCTCTGAGAAACCATGCATTATTGTGCTTGTGGACCCCAAATATGCCTTTTGTAAAAATAGCTGAAACTCACACTGTGAATGGTAAAGACTGATGGGTGCATCTACTTTAGCAATTCACTCTTTGTAATAGAAGCAGATCAGTAGCTCAGAGCAGTTGGTGCTGTGGCCTCTTGCATCTCCAGTACATTTGATTAAGGGGTGTTTATTCAGATTAGATATGAGCTGCCTGCATGCTATGTATCTTATCAACCTAAAAGGAGGGGTGTTGATACTTGGGGATGAAATCCATTGTGTTCCATAGAAGAAGACTTTGAAGCGATCTCAAGTCTGAGCATAATTTCAAGCGTACATTTTCTCCTAAGTGGAGGGAAATTGTTAAGATATGTCTGTGCAACCATTTCTTAAGTAAGGGTCAGGCCAGCTGTAACACATTGCTGCACGCTTCTTGCACTGAAGAAGCTGTGTGACTATTAGCATGATAATTCACACCTGGTGTTAAAAATTAATAAATAACTCATCTGTCAGGGAGTGCAGGCAGGAACACAAAAATTAATTGCTTCTAAACCACATTGTCAGGCACAGAGACTGTCACTGTTCTGCTGCAAAAAGACACTGACTTAACTGCACTCGCTTCCCTTCCTGCCCTCACAGTTCAGCTGCCTTCCAACCACAGCAAGCTCTAGGATATGGTCACCCATGGTAATAGGATGCCATGCAACCTTCAAACCTTTATGAAGTTTTTCAAGCCACTTCTAAGCTCCTTGGAAAAGCCCAGTCCATTTTCATAAACATTGAATTAAAGCATGAACATAACCCCCAAACTATGTATACAGAAATCTTTTGTACAGCTGCTTGCAAGCTTCAAGCTTCAAATCAAATTGAAGAAGACAGCTTTTCCTACAGTGGGGTTTTTCATCTGAAGGCTAGAGTAACATAGTTTATCCTTCAGCAAATGTACATCCCGAGACAACAAAGGATAATGAAGAAAGATCTATGGCAAGACTGGTTCTGTGTGAATAAAGAAAAATTTCTCTGATAGTCCTGGCTAAAGAAGGAAACATCTCTGGGATTTTAGACACAGCCCTTGAAGAACCCAACACCCATATAAAGCCAAGACCTTACATCAAGTTTTGGCCATACTCCTAGATAGTTTAAATCCTTAAAAATACACACAAGCACAGAGTCACCTGCACATTGATAAAAAGAATAACCTTGGCCTTTTTTTAAGAAAGCCACTTAAGCAGAACTGCTCCTGATGTCTTTCTAGGCCCTTTTTGGACCTCGTCCCAGGACCAAGAGACTCCCAAGGGTAACTTACCCCCACATGCTGCTCCCACAGCTGGAGCATGCCGGTGGTGCTGCCACACTGACAGTGACACTCTGGCACAAACAGCCCAGGGATGAGGTTTATGAGGAGTGGTACTGCAGGAAAGGTGCAAAGGTGCAAGTTCATGGGGTGATTGAGGGGATACCCGATGTTGGTAGACCTGGACTTGGACCACCTCAGATGTGGAGGCAGACCAAGTGGAGAAGCCCCCAGAGAGGCACCACAGTGACTAGACACGCTTGCGTTTTCCTGGTGTACCTAGGCTCCCCAGCACAGCTGGATGGCATGGGCAGTGATCTGAGCCCCTAAGGGGATATCAACATCATTGTCATTAGGCAGGAGGCCAAGCCACCTCAGCAATTCCACTTTTGTGTCCAGAGGAAAAAGTTTCAGAAATAAGCATAAGAAATCACAGGGTATCCCCTCCCACCCTAACCCTGAAAAACTATTCCTAATCTGTTCGTTGCAATTCAGATGTTATATCTTAAAACTCATGAACATTAGCTATTGTAGGTCTGGAGAGCCTCGTTACCAGCCAGAAATCCTGCCCTTTTGCAATCCTGCTGAGTGCCTGACCTCCATGGCACCTCGCAGCAGAGAGTTCCATGGTTTAATTATCTCCTGTGTGAAAAGGGTTTTATTTGATCAGTATGGAAATTGCTGCTTTTCAATTTACTTGAATATTTTCAGCCACCAGTGTTACACTAGACAGGATTTAATATATCTTTATCAGACTCTCCTTCATTGGTTTCCTTTCTAAGGTGAACAGTCCTAGCACAACGTTTTTCATATGAAAGGTTTTCCATGCCCCCAATCATCTTCTTTGCCCTTCTATGAATGTCTTCTAGTTTTCTTGAACTTAGAGCAGCTATTACTGTACATATATTTGAAGTAAGGCTGCATTATTTTTCTTATTATTCTCTTTGTATTCCTCATCTATCATGTAGCATTTAGTTTGGTTTTCTGGGCCTCAGTGGCATAGTGGGAAGGTCTAAGTGAGTAGCATGTGGGGTACAAGCTCCCATCCCTAACTGTCCATGGCTGATTTAAAACCCTGTAAATTGTGTAGATAGTTTAAAAAAAAAAAAAAAAAAAAAAAAAAAGTATCACAGCATTATAAAGCTCCCATTTCATAGAATCATAGAATGGTTTGGGTTGGAAGGGACCTTAAAGATCATCTGGTTCCAACCCCCCTGCCATGGGCAGGGACACCTTCCACCAGACCAGGTTGCTCAAAGCCCCGTCCAACCTGGCCTTGAACACTGCCAGGGAGGGGGCAGCCACAGCTCCTCTGGGTGACCTGTGCCAGTGTTTCACCACCCTCACAGCAAAGAATTTCTTCCTTATATCTAACCTGAATCTACCCTTCATCAGCTTAAAACCATTAATCCTCATCCTATTGTTACATTCCCTGATAAAGAGTCCCTCCCCATCTTTCCTGCAAGACCCCTTTAGGTACTAGAAGGCTGCTATCCGGTCTCCCCAGAGCCTTCTCTTCTCCAGACTAAACATCCTCAACAGTCTCAGTCTGTCCTCATAGAGGAGATGCTCCAGCCCCCTGATCATCTTCATGGCCTCCTCTGGACCCACTCAAGCAGGTCCATGTTGGGGGCCCCAGAGCTGAACACAGTACTCCAGGTGAGGTCTCATAAGAGGAGAGGGGGAGAATCACCTCCCTTGACCTGCTTCTCACACTTCTCTTGATGCAGCCCAGGATACAGTTGGTTTTCTGGGCTGTGAGTGCACATTGCTGGCTCATAATCAGTTTTCCATCCACTAATACCCCCAAGTCCTTCCTGCAGGGCTGCTCTCAATCCACTCATCACTCAGCCTGTATTTGTGTTTGGGCTTGCCCCAACCCATGTGCAGGACCTTGTGCTTGGCCTGGTTGAACTTCATGAGGCTTGCACGGTCCCACCTCTCAAGCCTAGCAATGATTGGAGCAAATCTTCTAGCAATTCCCTAGTTCATTTTGCGATTCTGTGTGAATTTGTTTCTGTAGCCCATCACTGTTGAGGTGCGTAAAACCCTTCCAGGTGTGGAATAAGCTGAAAGGAGGCATATGGAAGGAAAGGGAGGCTACTTAATGCAGAAGATACCTTCTAAATAAGTGGTAGCTTCCCACAGGATAGATAAGTCGAGGCAGTGGTGCTATGGGGAGGTACATCTGCATGTACTTGGGTCAACAAGCAGAGATATTCTCACTGAACAAACCACAAACCTAAAAAAACCCAACACAAAACAGATTGTAAAATCCCAGAAGGTTCTTTAAAGACAAAGAATTCACTGTATGTACTGTCTCAGTCCCTCCTGTAGTTCACACAGTGCTGTCTTTGCCCCAGCCCAGTTATACACTCTGGAATGACAGTGAAGGGACAAAGAGGGAGGCTGCTCAAGAAAGCTAGGAGGCTGAATTTAGTATCCTGCCCATGGCCATAGAAATCGAGTCCAGAGCCCATGGCTTTTATGTTCTGGACACTAACCCCTCCCAAGTGGCACTGACATATTTTATATGAAGACATGAATGAAACAAACATGTTGCCAATGTGATCTAACTGAGCTGAGAGAGTATGAGACGGAAAGAAAAATGTAGGTTGGATATTTTTATACAAGTCCAAACAATTTCCATCTGGGAGGACTAGTGAGGGTTTTTCACAACAACTTGCCTCCTCTAGAACTAGTTTGACTCTCAGCTAACTGATCTATGAGAACAGAGTTATTTATAGCTCAGTCATAAATGAGGTTGAAATCCATATCTGCTACCAGTTTAGCATATAAGCCAAGTACTAACAGTGTCTGTGCGTTCCACAAATGAAGCAATCTGGTTTTGTTTTAAATTACCTCTATTCCTGGTGTAACAACCACATCATCAATGGAACATAAGTAGCATTTTCCTCCAAGCCAAGAAAAAAACCATACGCAGAAATGCAGGGAGACTTTGGGTAAATATCATCACTGTCAGCGGCTCAGGGGAAGGACCCTGGCTTTGCGGCCATCAACCAAACTTCAGTGCTTTACAAACGACATTAACCAGTGGAAGCACAGAGGGATGGTTGCAGAGGTGAAAGGAGCAGACACAGGTGTCTGCTTGTTTTGTTTGCAGGTGGGGCCTGATAATAGCCTTCTGCCCTTTCAGCTCAAGCTGTAGGAGAAAGGAAGAGGGCTGTCCATCTGTCAGACATCTTGTTGACCATTCTTTGGCATGATTCCCTTTTTTTTCCCCTTTGTTTTCTTTCCTCAAGCAGCTATGATTATTTGTATCTGCAAATAGTAATCACTTGGCAGCTGGTAATGAGCTGGGCTAGAACTCTATAAAGCCGACAAGGTAGAAAGAGGAAAAATAGGAAGATCTATGCATCTCAAGTACTGTAAAATGGTGCTCTGCACTCACACAAAGCCACATACTGTATCCCGAAACCGAGGAGAAAACCTGCTCTGCTGAGGAGGGAGACTCAAGGTTCAGGAAGTCACTTGGGAGAAAAAAGATAGACTACTTGCACCAGATAGACGAACTTGCACTGTCTTTTCCATCCTCTGTCAGTACCAAAGGGTGAAGGGGAATCCATCCCATCTTCCTTTGGATGCCCTCATAGAGGAAATACAGTGGCCCAAACAACCTCGTGCTGAGTCATGTTGCAGTCCTTGCCTGGCTGTGCAGGGGCAGTGCGGCTCTGAAAAGGAGTCAGTCCAGGAAAACTGGTCTCTCACTATCACTGATGCTAATGCCTGGATTCAGCCAGTGACCTGAGGAAAGGAGCAGAATGGATTTTTGGAGCTCCTTTTGCTTCCTCACCCTTTCAGGCTTTACTATTTTTACTGTGTCCAGATTGTCACACAGGGACAAAACTGAAACGTGCATCTGCCACCAGCATGTACCAGTGTATGCACACCACCTTTGGAAGGCAGGCTGCAGGAGACCAGAGGCTGTGGTCACTTTTGTCTTTCCTTTGCAGTCCCAAGCTGAGTTCAGACACCACAAGCCCCACCAGCTCTCGCAGCAGGAGACACGATGATGGTCAACGGGTGTTCTAGCTTTTCTGGGGCATTCCCATGGTTTAAATCCCCTGTCTGTGCATCACAAAGAAATTCTCTGAGGTGTGATGTTGTCCCAGAGTTTGGAAACAATATTACAGAATATATAGTAGTCCTGTGTACATTGCACTGGGAAGGTGGCATTTCCCAGTTTTTCCCACTGAAGCTACAGCCTCCCTGAGGAACCTGCTGTGCAGAGAAAAGAAGTTGGGAGGCAGGAGCCACAGACTTGAGATCTGAATATTTCTGTCATGTAGCCTGATATGGGAAGATGAAAGAAATGCCCTGTCATGGTCTCACGTGGGGAACATGTCTTATGAGGACTTTTGTTCCTCCCATCTCATCATTCCCTGTATAGGGTCCTATTAAGAGGGATTCAAGAGCACCTTATCTACCCCAAATCAGTTCTGTGATATCTCCACAAGGACACTGAAGAGGGGTGCAAGACACCAGATCACCATTTCTCTATGCCTGATACAAAGTTCTGGGCCTACCCACTGTATGGAGAAGTGGACCCTTGTGGGATCTCCAAAATGCAGCTCAAAATTATGTTCTCCATTCTTCCACTGCTTCACTACTCACAGGTGTGTCAGCTGGACCATATCAGAGGCAGCTATGGGGCTTTTCCTGCAAGTAACGGTGAGTGTGGCCCTAAATCCATCCTGGAGGCCACTTCTGCACAACACTGAAGGCCTGCCAATCTGGCAGTCGGGAAGACTCTGACCAGTGTTACAGGGCCAGATGCATCTGACACTGCGGTACTCCCATTTCCAGGAGCATAATGTTACACCAAAAGCCAAAGAAAACTTTCAGAGCCCAGAATAATAGTTTAATTTGCCACCCTATTCCTGCTCACTGCCTGACTATAATTCAGGATCCTCTTGTAACCTGTTGTGACTTACTTGCTGTGGCAAGATTTACAATGTTGTTGCAGCATATTTGGTAGGGTGTCAAAGATGCATCCCTCTGGTTGACAGATGCTGAGCTGCACAATGCGCATGCTTGAAATGGTTTCCTGGTGCCTTCTTTGGCTCACAAATAGTTCTCTGTTGCGATCCATGACTGGAGGTTGGATGCAGCAAAGATGGGCACTGTTACTTGTTTAAATAGAGTTTGACACATTTTGATTTCCTCCCAGCTCTTCACAGCCTTTGTCATTTACTTTACTACATTCCTACATTTTATTATCCAAGTTGAACTGCTTTAGGTTCAATCATAAAGTACCACCTATCTGATGGTTTTCAGTGTACGGTTGTCCCTGGGAGCATGTTCTGTTGGCCTTTCATGTTGTAAAACAATTGTGTGCAATGATATTAGGGCACAAAGAGCCATGATGGATAACTGGTTGTTAGTTTGAGTTTTTCCAGCTAATTTATTTCCTCCAGCAGCATAAAGAAAAATGCTTTGAAAGAATGTACTCCAAACAACCAGTGTCCCCTGTTGGCTATCTTCAGTGCTGCAGAGACATTTATTACCCTTTCTTAGAACAAAATATGGTGTTAAATATAAAAGCAATGGTTCAAGCAGCCATAAAAGGTACTGGGGCATACTATGGATTCAATTGATTTCAAAGCTTAGATTCAGGGACAATTTATAGTCAGGAACTTTATTTTTCCAAAATCTTGGCTTAGTTATTTAATATTGATCTTAAGATTATGATAAAATACATCTCTATTGATTTCTGTGAGGAAAAAATAATCATTGCAAGAATTTGAGGCTCTGTATACTGGGTGGGTGAAGATGCATGCAGTTTTTTCTGGCTTGGGTCTTTGCACACTGTAGTTATGAAGTACCAGAGGAGAGTGGAGAATGGGAAGGTTGAGCAGAACTGCTGAACTCACATGCTTCCATGTCTCAAGACACAGCAAAGTGATTCAGGAAAAAAGAGCAGAGACCATTCTGGTGTGGTGTGAATTTTGTTAATAAAATGCTGTTGATTGGTCTCCTTGAGAGCAGAACAGATAATTATAACCTTTGCATATCTTTGCTTCAGTCAACATGCCTATCTATTTAGCAAATACATAATTCTGCCTTAAAATATATACTGTTACAAGGTTAAAAATAGTCCTATAAAAGACATGTCACTTAATTAAGTTCCCGTGGGCTAGACTGTAATGCTTTGAGTATCACAGTTGTTACTTATTATAAATTAGGACAGCAAGATTCTGTATTCGCATTTTTTTATACTTTTCACAGGATGCCAATTATATCTGGATTCATACTAGCTAACACCTGATTATGGAAATAATTCTCATTTAATCAATAGACTGGCAAATGCCACTCAACCTGAGGGAAAAAAAAAAAATTCTTTCCAGACCAAGATGAGTGTAAAGTCAGTTAAACAGAGTACAGTTCAGCAGTGGTAGGCTTTAAGCTAAGTTAGGAGGATATTCTGACTTTGAAAGCCAAATACATTGATGCAGAGTCAAGATTACTTTAAAAAGCTGAAATGTTCAAGGGATGAAAATGCCCAGATTATGCATTCCAGCAGCTTCATTCCTACTCTGCACTATATTTATGGGCATATAGGAAAAGATAAACTATAAAGTCATGCAGGTCTTGAGCATATTGTGATAGTACATCCTGCTTTTTGTCCATTCATTCCTTAAGGAAAAGATTTAACCAGAACTCACTATAAACCTAGCCTAACTAGCTGATTTATGAGTCTATAGCTGCTTTGCTTCATCAGAGGATGAAAAAATTAAAGCACACCAGTTTCTACTTCTAGATGTCTTTACAGAAGAAAGACTGAGTGGATGCTGCTTACATTAAATTCACAATTCACCTGTTGCCTTTGAAGACTGCAGTCACAGCAGTATTTCCCACTGTATTTTTAAGCTGGAAAATAAAATCAAGGTGTCACCTTGTAACGTTGGCTTGGGTATATGTTTATGGCAGCGCTTTTCTGTGCGTAATGCATTAGACTTCCTCATGTATACCATCATTCCCTGCGGTAGGTAAGTTAATGAAACTATTTCATTAGCTTATGAAGTACAAGTCAGTTTTGGGAACTTTGCTTCTTTGTCTCACAGTGTATTTGACAACTGGAGCAAGTGTACACACAGTATCAGAGCACTGATCATTAGCACTGGCAGGTCCCTAAAAGGTTTATGTTTAAAATTACCTACTGTTTGGTGCTTTGAAGTAAATATTGCTGTTACATACATTGATTTCAGATGTCATAGAAATCGTCTATGACTCCTTAAGATCTGAAGGTTAAACTTTGTGCTAGTGCCTAGAAATCTTGATAGCAGTAGCACAAGCGTGAGCAGAATGAATAAAGACCATCAGGGATTCCTGAGCAAATCAGCAAGGAAGGGAGGCTCCAAGGGCACTCAGCTCTCAGAGGAGAAAAGGCTTAAAGAAGCAGTATTCTCCCACAGCTCTAATTCATTTAAAAGGCTTAATGGTAATCAGTAAACAAGACTATCCACAGAGCTGAGGAAATCGTAAAGGTCTACTAGTTTCTACCAGAGAAGCCTGATCCAAAGCCTGATGTAGTGGAGGAAGGAGTCCCACCAACCTTCACGAGCTAGGAGAAAACATCAGTCTGTAAAGTCTGTCCTCACAAACCCAGAAAATAGAAATCTACAAGTAGCTAATATCAGCATATCCTCAAAAATCCAATTAGTGTCTGCAACCTTGAATTTTATCCTTGTCCAAAAATACATCTTGTTCCTTTTCACAGTGGGTTTGCACTCTACCCCTCCCCAACACACACGCGTCAATAGCTGACTTTTCCCATCCACGCCAAATTGCAGACTCTTTTCCGTGAAGTAATTTTGTCTAAATTGCCTGTGCACCCACCCATCCCATCCCAATTTTAGTCCATGGCATCTTGTTTTCAAATTAGTTGCTATCTTAAACAGCTTACTGCCTTCAATCTGTTCGTCTCAGTATTTCATTTACCTCTCTGACAATCTCCCATTTTACCTCATTTCTTTCTCAGGCCGCAGAGGCCAGCACAGGCTAATCCCTCCTCATAACTCAAAGTTCAGACCTCTAGAGTATTTAAGAACTTCCTTCATAACATCTTTTCAATTTCAAACCTCTAACCAATTTTACAGTGCCCGGAATAGTAGATAATATTGCTATTTCTCAACTTCCAGTACAGCAAAATAAGCTTTATTTATTTATGGTGTATAATACCACTCACATGGAAGTCTGGGCTTCTTCCTTCATAGTTGTGGCTCTGTAACTTCTGTCAAAACATACACAGGTACTGTTTTGCTACCCACTGTTTCAGTAATAGACCTTCTTCTTGTCATTGCATTGGGAAGAAACTAGCTCACTGAACATTCTTCCCCCAATCTCTTCTTTCTCCTGTTTTTCACTTTTTATGTACAAATGTCTATAGCTCCTTCCAGGATGCCAAGACAACCCTGCTTTGTCCTTTACAAACACCAGAGACAATAAGTGCTGATTGCAAGTAGGACATCTAGTTGAAATGAATCATGCATCCTACTCGTTTAGTCCTTTTCTCTTCTTAGGTGAAAAATCAAAGTCCTCTCACATATAATTCACAATGGATGAAATTCACTGCTGAGCAAAAAGCCAACGCAAAATCTGTGCGATGCTGAATTGCCTTTAAAGCTCTGTTTTGAAGGTTTCTGAAAGCCTAGGGAAGTGCCAGCCCCACTGCCCAGGGATGGATTTCACTCTTTGTGAACTGTCTAGGAGAAGAGGTTGATTTTTATTTATGTGCTTATTGTTTGAAATTTCTTGAAATCTGGTTCAAGCCTATGCATTTCATAGGTTTATTGCCTTATGAATAGTAAAAATATGCAGAGATACCATTATGCAGCACCTTGTTTCCACAAAGGACTCAGTTATTGATTTACTCATAGATGGCTATCAGAGATAGTTGTTTAAGCTGTGAATGCTGCACTTTACTGTGAGAGCAATACACAGGTCAGTCTCTTATTTCTCTTTCCTAATGGGATGATTCCCACATCTACTGTGAGTTTTAAAGCAGAATCCTTCTGGAAAGACATACATTGTAGAAATGTAAAGATTTTTGACATTATTGCTGTTCCTAAGGTTTTTCAAGCAATTCACTTAGGTGGAATTGTGAAAAGTGAATAAAAAGGGCATTGACTCAAACCCATAGCACTGATTCACATAAATGTGTATGGATGGATTTTCAATGGCTTTCAGTTCAGTCACACATTTTGCATGAACAAATAGAATACTCTGCACAGATGTATTTGTGGGGATGCTAGTGGTTTGCACATTGTTCTCCTCATCCACTCGACTGTTTTAGTGTGAAGATAACAACTGCATAAACTTTTCAGTAACCTATCCAAGCTCATCACTTTCTCCTTCAGACAAAAAAATTAGTTATCTAGGAACAGTACTGGAAGGAAAAGGTCCCAGCTGTGTAACCGAGAGTTGGGACTTAGATATTGGGACTGAATACACAGAACAATAGTGCTGGCAGACAGTCCTGAAGCTGACGGTCATAGAACAGGCCACAAGAGAGAGGTGCAGAGGATCAGCAGCCTAAGGGTTTTCTTGTTCTTTCCATGTAAATGTGTGAAGAATAAGCATTGTTCCTCAGGATAACATAGCAGGATAAAATCTGAAAAGGGACAACTTTGCAGTTTTCCTGCTCCCAGTTCCCTTATCAATGTTTGCTAACACCTCACATCCATAAAACTGAGCCGTAAGGAGCACCATACAGTTTACATCATTATCTCTTAAGACAGCTTTCATAAATCAAGATAGAGGTTAAAACTGCCCACATCCATTTGAAATACTGCAAGACTTTCCACAGAAAACATTAAATACTTTTTCTCCAGTTTACCCAAATAGGGATGTGTTGGATTGGAGGTGGGGAGCTTTCTTTCAAGCTTTTTTCTCATTCTTCAGTGCTTGTGGATTTCCCCATGGCAGCAAGGCATTGGGCTGGTCAACCTGCATACTTACCAGACCCAGCAGGGAAAGTCACACAGTTTTGTATTTGGCTGAGAACCTCTCCCATGAAGGATGTACGTGGCCTGTCTTTTTGTAAGCAAGACAGGGGATGAAGCCCTTGAGTCCTCTGGTCTGTTTAGGACTGAGATGTAGCTGTGTCACCCTTACCACTGAGAGAGAAAGCAGTCCTAAAAGGAGGGGAAGCAATGTTATTCCTGTCCTAGGTACTGAGAGTGGCAGCTTCAGCCCCGCTTTTCTCACTCCCCTGAAATTCTGCCCCTTTCCCACGCAGTATGTGCTCCCCAGATACTTCAGCCCCTGGCTGTGTTGTCCATCTCCTGGTGCCTGCAATGCTGTTGAATGAGACAGCAAGACTACAGACACATCAGAAGTTCTGAGATGCTCACAGCTGTGGGACTGTCACTGCTAACACTTGATGGAAACAGGGGACCACAGATGGTGCAGGCAAGTCACCTCTGCTGTCTCCAGGGAAGGATTTGGGAACTTCTGGCTGTCTTCATCTCAGAAAACCTTCCAGGCATTGAAACACAACACCTTGTCAAACTAAATTGCCTGGGCAGACCCTGGAGCACTTTTGGCCTATGCCAGCCAGCATACCCCTAAAGGGTCTCCCAGCAAGTTTTGGGAGCTCATACAGATCAAAAGCTGCTCCCAGCTGGCAATTTGCAGGGAGCCACTCTTTTTTATAAGCCTCAGAGGGTTCATTGGTACGGACCAGGTCTGTCCCTACCTGTGAGGCTCATCTGGCCTCACAGTCTATGTGGTGGTTCCCCTGGCAGATGCTGGGCTCTGGATGCCACCTCTCCTGAGGCAGTTATCTCAACCCTGCTCATGTGATGAATGCTCTGCCACATTTCTTGGGTGAGAGAAACACTGGAGTCTGCAATAACCTTTGCTTTTACTGCCCCACACTTCCCAGCTCTGATGTGAATGAACCACTCATACAGTGAGTCTTTCAAATAGTTTTTATGTGACTTTCTGACATCAGCAAACATGTATTTATTGAATAAGGCTCTTCCTTTGGCATTAATACATGCTGCCAAGCATAGTTAACCTTACTCTTAGCTTTGCAACAAACTTGCTAACTTCTCCACCCATTGCTTCATCGTCCATGAAGATGCTCGTTACTGGAGTAAGAACTCCCTTTGGTTATTCACTTCAGTGCCTTCTCCCTTTTGACTGCTGGCTGATTTCTTATATCTTGCTGCAGCATGCTAGAGTACCAAGCACCATCTGACACAGGGAAATAATAGCTTGTACTTGCTATGTCCCTCCATCCTTAGTACCAAATTTATTTTCTTCAGGAAAAAAATGCAATATGCCAGCGGTGCAATGGAAGGCATTTGACATGAAGACAGGAGTTCAGCAAATCTGGATCCTACAACAGTATGGGTTATTAATGTCTGGGAAGGTCAGTTTGCAAATATTTTTGCAATCAAAACCTCACACTGCTTTCATCACTGCTTGTTCTGCAGGTCCTAGAGCCCCCTTTTCTGTGATGCAGGGGTAGGGGTGGCAGGAGGCTGTCCTCCATGGCAGAGGGTTCCAAAGCAATGAGGCAGGGGGTACTACAGTGAGAAACCAGCCAAAGGAAAAGCCCCTGATTTCATTCCTCTTAACAGCACCCAGCATGAAAACACATCCACACACAGCTATAAGGACATGAATACTCCTACTGCACCCCAAACTCCAGGCTCTAAAGAGAAGTCAACTTGTGGGAAGGCAGTTTCCTCATCTGAAGGCACAAGTCAGCGAATCAGATTGGCAGATCAGGAGGAGGACAGGAATTGACAAGGAATAAAAAGAAAGGTGGTAATTTCTCAGAAGTAAAATAGCATCCAAAATGGAGTTTTATCATCTATTTTTGTTCATGCAAATTAGACAAAATCTTCTTTGCGACAAACAGTAAATGGCCTATAGCAGCCTTCCTGAGTCAGTGTAGTCTTGGAGACCTCCAGATCAAACATGGAGCAATGGCAGAACTGAGTAATAGTTTTCCTTTTTGTTTGTGATTTTCACACAATTTCCTATCTCTTGTGCTTTCAGGGAATTTTCTCTGTCCTAGAGACAAGAAGTTGTCATTCCAAAATTATCAGTGAAACAAAAAAATGGGCTCCTCTCTTTTTGTTTCTAAGCATCAGATATTACCAGCTAGCAGACTCATGGCCTATGCTGTGGCCTGTGTTGGTTTGCTGTGATGCATCTGTTCCTTGTCAGTAGCTGAAAGTAAAATATTTTACATAAAACCACTGATTTGAAGGTAAAACTTGATCAAGCCTCCTTGTAAAACCAATAGATTGGTTTTAGACTTCAGCTGATGATGGGTCAAGTTACCACTGTTCTTAGTGTTCACTTTATAGTAAATATCGCACATTTAAAACCATCTGGTATGTTGTCCCTAGGGTAAATATATATTGCTTTCTGCAACATTACAAACATTTTGGAGGTTTTGATACACACTACTTTTAGACACTGATGGGACCAGCCAGAAGAATACAGAAAATATTTATTTGTTCATTCTATTGATTTCTGCAATAAATGAGTCAGTAAAAGCAGATGAAGGAATTCAGATATGCTATGCATGAGTTATAGACACTTCCAACATTCTTCTTTCTAATTCACACTTCAGTAACATTACAGAAAATGTATTGTGTCAGTTTCATTAGTCTTTGCCTTCTCCTTTCAGAAATATGAAGTAGATATCGATTTTACCAAATTAAAATATAATCCAAATCTTTGGCCATAAGAATTTTTTTTTTATTTTTTTTTTTAGAGTGCACTGGTTTTCTAACTATCATCAATTTTGTCCCCTGACCTGTACTTCAAACACAAGCATATTAAAATGATCTATTGATTTCTTATATAAGTGGTTGTTTATAGACATGTTATTGTCTCTAGAGTCTGGAGTTTAGCTAACTCTTTTTAGGCTGGCTGTGCCTCAGCTCCCTAAGTCTGACACCTGCTGCTAAAAGGGGTTTGTTCATTTTCTGTCAGTAAATAATGAAATGAAACAAACACAATCTGTAATAGAATCAAATGCGAGTACAATGAGTCCACAATTCAATTTGGATTTAATATAGTTGCTTAATCCTGTTAAGGGGTACCCTCATGAGAAAGATGTTTTAGCAGCCCAGAGCAGAACTTGAAATGTGAGGACAGGCTGTTAAAGCTGGCTTCATGGTGCAGTCAAGGATGAGAGGGGACAATATGCTTTTGCACTATGCCACAGAGCCATGTCTGATGACACCATTCTGGACAGGCTGGAGGTTGCTGTTAGGACTTCACAGAGAGCACGGAGAAAGATGTAACTGGTACCAGTGTAGGAGATTAGTTTCTGTTCTCTGTCTATTCTGAAACATCCAAGGAGCCAGGGGAAGTATTGCATCTATCTGTTTGGATACACTTGTTATTTTTTTTGTTTTGCTGTGATGGAAGTGTTTCTCAAGGAGCCAGACTCATCATTATATGAAGCAAAGGAAGCTTCATCTGTGGGAGAAACAAGAGAGAAACACTAAAAATTAATTGTCACTGTACAGAAGTAGAAACAGTCATTAATTTTTGTGGAAACATGGTTTCATCTTGGAATAATTAAGTCTTGCAAGAGGCAACAAGAAACCTATGCAATTATACCATAAATTCTACTTTTCAAGACACAGGCCTTAAACATAAACTGCACTTTTCCTGCAGGAAATGCACGTTTTTTTAGAGGCATAGAACATCTTCCACCAGAATTCACTGTGGAGAACAGGTGGCATCTTATTGCTCCAGGAAGATAAGGAGCAAAGGACTTACCATGACCATAAAACAGACTATGGAGCTATCTAGGAGGAAATTATCTGGGTTATTAGCATCAGGATGTGAAAAAACCACACATCTCTACTGTAGAAGCTGGTACTGCAGAAAAAAAAAAAAAAAAAAAAAAAGGTAACTAAAACCAGCCTATCGTTATATCATACTCCAGTTATCCTACAAAGCTACTGTCTCTCTTCAGATTAACTCCTCATACAAGAGATGTCAGCCAATAAATATTTTCCACCAAGACCTGGCAATGAAGGTTTCATTCTGCTCTTCAGCCCTTGATGTATTCCCCCATTTCCCTGTTTTGAAATAACCTCTCCTGAAACATCCAGCCAGACACAGTCTTGAAAGTTTTGCTAAACTTTATTTGCAGTAAAAGGTACTGGCAGAACTGTCCTTGTTCAATTTGTATCCACTTTGCTGGGACAGTAGTTTCCAATTTTTAATAATTGTTTTTACTGAACTCTAAAACATTCTCCAGATATGTCCAGACTCTTCTATTGTGATCATAAATCCATTCACAGTGCGCTGTTTTTTACTTATTTTCTGTGGACCTCTTGAAATTAGTCTTGATATGTGCAGAGTTTCTGTAGACCATGCACTGGAAATCACTGAGCTCTACTGATTTCTAAATCTAGCTCTTTTGATGGGGCAGTGCTTAAATGGTGAAGCTGTGAAGTGAATGTTCATTCCCTGGTCCTTAATGTCCAAAATAGAGAAAGCCATCTCGTCTCCATGTAAGTAGTTATGAGCAGAGTAAGAAATAGGTATAGCCCAGGAGCAGACTGTGGTCTCCTTTACCTGTGCACGTACACTCTAAACTGTCTCAATAGTGCTGTGGCTGGTTCCTAAGTGTTCAAAGTGAAATTGTTGCACGTTGTGCAACATTAATCATGATAAAACTGACCCTTTTACTCAGTGGGCTTGCTGTTTGAGCAGATTGCCTGGCCATGGAGACAGTTGGGTTCCTACCTTGGGTGCTATTACTGGAGACCTTTAAAGGCCCTCAACTTCTTAGACACTCAAATTAATGTCTAACATTCGCCTGTGTGAATACCTTGCCCACTTCCACTGCATGTCAGGCAAACTCTCCACTTAAGGTTAGGTCTGCCTCTGCACTAGTCTTATTTTTCCCCCTGTGTCTTTCCTTTGATTTCAGGGGGTGATAATGCCATATATCTATAGTGGAAGATGACAAAATTGGTCCTCAGATCAAAGGTAAGTTACCAGGCAACTTGCACAGTTACAACTATTTTTTCTCAGTTGTACACTAAGCAATCTGAAGGGGAAGTCACTGAGGTAGAATTAACATCAAAACCCAAGGAGCCACTTGCATTGTCATTTTTCAGAGCAAAGTCACTTGTCAATGTCACTTCATTTTAAACTGTGCTTGTGAGAAGGTATAGATGAAAGGAACTGCATCCTTTAGCCTGGAGAGGTCATGGTAGAGCTGTATTTTGGGACCTTGTGTACTCAGGTGACCTGATCCCCAGCCAAGTTACAAGCTCAAGAGAAATACAACTTGACATTATCATTACATTTAGGCATTTAAATAGCACCATAAATACACATACTGCTTTAGAGAATACAGATAGACATATTCTCTGCCCTAAAAACCTTAGAATCTGAATAATGAAGTAAAATTACAACTAGCACTTAATCTATTGAATATCTCCCATTGCATGGCAGACCCTCAGCTACTTTAATAATAGGGTTGTATCACTTAATCTCATGTACTGAATATTTAGTGCTGAGTTAAAGAATTGTAGACATTGAGTTGTTAATACCATTTCCTATGCTTCTTCAGTGTTCCTCAGTGTTCTTCTTCTTCAGTCTTTTTTACCCAACTGCCAACTAACTAGTTGGCCAACTGCCCTATTGAGCTTGTCAGATAAAGGTCTGGACTCCCAGACAAGTGAAAACAAAATTTTAATCCATGTTGGAATTGTCAGGGAGGGTGGATTGATTTAATTGCCCTGGTCCCTCAGTTAGAACTGTTTTACTTCTGGGTGATTTTTATGAGAATGTGATGTATTATTGGGGATGTAGCCCTTTTATTTTCCTATGTGTCATTCAGTATCACCGTTACAAGAAGGTTCAATGAAGAAAATGGATTGTAGAAGACTGGAGATTTCAATACATTTGATCTGAGAGAATATTAGGAAACTATCATTTGACTTTCAGTTTTTATGTCATATATATATACTGAAATAATTCTAACATGTACTGCTGGACTAAGAAATATCCTTACTGTCAGACATCCAAGTACAGTTTTCTTGTTTGTAATTGTGAATGAAATACAAGTATTGAGAAATACATGCAAAACATTGGTGCTCTAATCAAAGGAAGATGTTTGTGGTTTTAAGACTGACAGAAAACAGGGAACAGCTTCTTCTTGTCTCTTCTGTCTTACTATCCAGGGGAACATAACATGGTTCATCTGTTCTGAGCAGGAGGACAGAGATCCTGTCCCACCCACTGTTGTCATCTCCCCTACAGAAAACAGCAATTCTCTCTGAAGAGCCTCTTTCTCTACTCTGGGGTAAAAAAGTCAGTTCTGATGCCAACTCAGATGTTGCCTTTAAGTGAGAAAATAATGCTGTTTCTGAATGATTCCAGACTGCTGGAACTACTAATTGTGTTCTTGCATGCATCCATTAAAAACATACCTTTTAAAGAAGGAAATAACTACAGTTGAAATGAAAGTGTTATGCTTAGCCTACCTTAAAGGAAGAATATTAGACTACTCCATTCATTGTTACTACTGCCATTAATGTAACAATAAACAAAAGCTCTTGTCCCAGTTTGGACATGTTTATTCTGCTATGAATATACATCCTGGTGGGCAAACTCCATCTCTTCAAACTGAGTTTCTTGATTTGAGTTGATGAAAATATATATGTAGGGTGAATTTCTCCTGGGAGAAGACTTGCAGCCCCAAGGCTTAGCAATGATAAGTCTAAATCCTGAAAGAACTGTATTATTTAATGTGTCTTCCTCATTGTCATTCTTTTACTAATTCTGCATAAAAACGAGTTCTTCAGATGCTCTTTGAGGGGAGAGGTTTGCACTTTTTCCCCCTCTCCTTTGGAAAGCAGAAGGGAGTTTCTCTCTCATTTCTCTAGAAATGAGAGAGAAAAAGGCAATAATTTTTCTGGAGACTTAGCCATCATTATCTCCATTACTTGACATGGCATTTGTAGACATGCAGTACCTAGCCCCACATGTAGTGACTGTGGTGTAAAAATCATAGAAAAATGCCTCAATCAATATTACATTTCCCTGTATCTCAGCCCATGCCCCATCCTCCCCACAGAATCGATGTGTAGCATAGCAGCTCCCATGGGACCATTTTAGAAATCCGCATTGTCCTTATTCAGTTATCTGTTCATCCTGGAGTATTCCTCACTGGAACTCATAGACAATTTCTTATAAGGTGCTTTTTCCCATTTTGGATATGCTCATTAAGGAATTTCTGTTTGCAAAGACCTACGCATCCTGGAATAGCTAAAATCTCAGTTTGGTGGTTTCTTGTTTTCCTGGATACACAGAATACAGCTCATCAGTGAGTTTTATCTGTTGAATGGAACTTCTTAATAAAAAGAGATACTGAGCAATACCAGTTTCCTCACTTGTCCTTGGCAGTCTAGTGGAAAATTTCTGAATTCCTTGTGTTCCCAAAACACATCCTGAAGGACAGGTCCTTTGGGCTGCTGTCAAACAGCATTTCCTGGAGATATGCTAATTTGTGATTGTAGTGTGTGATAAATTTGTTGTTTTCCAGGAATCCAAAAGTAGAAAAGCTTAGTGATAAAACAAAGGGAAAGAAAAAAAAAAAAAAAAAAAAAAAGCTGGACCTAATGTCAAGCTTTTAAAGAGAAGATTAGTAAAAACAGGTAAAGTAACAGGTGAAACAAACAAGAAATACGTTCATTCTGTAGCTAAAATCTGGAAGTCCTTTTTTGTTGGTTACAACATCTTCCTAAGGAATCTTGGTATCTTTGGATTTCAAGGATCAGGGATAGCTGAAGTTTTGCAGAAATACTCTCTCCCTTTTCTCTTAGGATTGTTAGGATGCATTTGAATGGCTTTTTTCCAGCTATTATGGCACTAAGCAGTTATTTCTCCTTAAACAGCCAAGGGGATATGAACTATGTAAATGCTCTTCTACATGGTATCCAGCTCTTTTTGGTACACATGTTCTAAGTTATTTTGAAAAGTAGACCTTATTCATTCTTATTCAGCCTATTAACCTTGCCCCTAACACATTCAAAAGTGTTCCTTATTAAATATTGTACATTATATATTGTATATAGTTTCTACTTATTTTATATTGAGTTTATGGCTGCTGGCAAGCACAGGGTTTCTCTGGGGACCACATATGGCACAAAATTAACAAAGAGAATACTTAGAGCTGCTTCTGGTGATTCAAATCTCCACTGGGATATGGGAGATATGGAAGAAGGCAGGACACTAAGGTCTTCTATTGCTTCTGTAAGTTCCCCAATCATTCTGGACCATCCTGCTGTTGGCAGCCACTAATTTCCATTTCTAATTAAAAGATGTCAGATCTATTCTTGCTTCAGACAGAAACAGAAATATTGGTCAAGGCTTCCTTTTGTTTCACAAAAGAGAATTCTTTTCTGACCAGCCCTGTTCCTATCTTAGGCCTGAATTCACCTCATTTCACTTTAAGACATTTCACTGAACCTACTGACTCATACAGGGGATCTGGGGACACACTGAGCTGAAGGAAGACACCTCTGTCAGATGCATGTGTTAAGAAGAACGAGAGGGGGAATCCCAGCTCCTGTATTTGGAGCTGTCTGGAACATATCACTGTGTAATATAGGTTCCAGCTTCTTCTGGTCCCTGTTGCAGTAGCACAGAAATATCAGTGATGAACCTGTTGCCTCTACCTCTGCAGCTTCTACTATGGAAGATATCCAGACTCCTAAAAAGGCCTTTACGATACCAGCTCCAACTGGTACAACCAAACCCAACAGTCTCTGCTTCTGTTGCGGAAGGGGAGATGAGAGAGGGAAGAAAGGGAAACAAATTCTTATTCGAGTAATTAGGACATTACGGGAGTGTGTAACGGAGCATCTGAGGGTAGATTTACTACTCTGTCTCCCTCTCTCCCATCTGAAAAGTGCCTCCCTGCATGGTTACAGCACTGGCTAAATAGTTGCAATTCCACCCAGAGGAAAGCATGAGAGTACAGCTTTTTGCCAACACTGGAAGCTTGCCAAGCTCTTTGGTATTTAAGCAGTCATGACTTTGTCTTCATCTGCACAGATTAAATATGGATGTGTATATTAATTATGTAAATGCAAAACTGCAGATCTCAATCAAGTAGAGCCAAGGATACACTATCCTTTGCAAATGCTGATTGATGCCATACACACAAGAAAAACAGAGACCATTCAGCTCATTGCTATGTATATTCTGGAGAGTGGAGGGAAGGAAGAAGGGAAATTTGGAAGTAAACAGCATTTTATAATGAGAGTGAAACTATAAATGCCATAACTTTCTATAATACCTAATAACCTCTACTCAGCAAAACAGAATGCTTACTTAGCAGGAGACAGCTCTAGAAGATGGTGAAAACACATATTTAGAGTGACATGAACACTATCAACTATAATCAAGACACTCTTAAGAATTTTAGTCAAGGGCCAAAACTGGGTTTTGGTGTGACATGGTAAAAATACCTGATTTTTCTGTAACTTCATGTAGATCATGAACAAGTACATGGAAATCAGTAGCACCATGTCTGCGTAAATTTGATGTTCTGGGTCAGAAGATGGATAAACTTTCCAGGTTTAGCTTTGTGATTGATGGCACCACAAAATTTGATCTGTTGGCATGCTTTGTTTTAACAAAATAATATGATGTAGGGTTTCAGGGAAGGTGAATTGGATTGTGCAGGTGAAATTTCTAGATTCCTATCAGTGCACACACAAAACCAGTGTGTTGTCAGAGAAACCTCACCTTGCAGCCAATGAGTAGCACCCATCTGTATTCCCTCTGCCCAGCTCAACAACTGAATGCTCCAGCATCTGCTATTGAACCACAGATTATACCAGAATATTGTTTAAGTGCTAGAAAATTATTTTCTCTGCCAGTCTGACAAGGCCCATAAAAGGATAAGCAACCTACCCATTTGTCAAAGTTAGGGAAGACAGAACAGAAAGCATAGGTGTCGGAAAGAGAAGCTGGACAGCAGCTGGACAGGAGGAGGAGAGGGATGGACAAGAAGATTGCAGGGCAAGGCATAGACCAAGCACTCTGCCCACTCCACTCATTCAAGTCCACTCACAAGGAGACTCGGAAGAACCAGCCTCAGCACTTCTGTGTCTTCCAGACACTGTTCTCTCACCTGTGCTACTGCCATCAAAGATGGGCATTGAGTGCTCCCTGCTCAGCACCATATACTCAGCACAGCAGGTCTACTCAGAAGGATTACTTCCCCCAAAGTCACAAGTAGTTTTGACTCCTACTTATCTAGCAATTCCTTCCAAAGGCTTGAGATAAATTTTAGGATATCCTTGCGCTATGAAGTGTGTATTGAATGGTTCTCGTTAAGTAACACGTTTATTCTTCCCTGGGTTTTTCAAGCTGACTTTGATACATTCTGACTGTTGGCATTAAGGTGTCTGTCATTCTCATTAGTGAGTTGTATTGGGGTTTGCTAGTGGTATGAGTGCCAGAGTGATGTTTAGGTGAGATAATTGTAATGTATATTGTGAACAGATCAGTTAGGCATAAGAGTGACTGCAGGTTGGGATCAGAATCCAGCTCTCTCTCTGCTGCTCTTATGTTGCTCCCATTTGCCCAACAAATTCAAGCCTGGAATATAAGGCTGCTCTGCCCCCATTGACTGTGATGACTATGGGAGTCAGTTAGGGGATGCTTTGGCATGCTACATGTGGTTGTACAGTTTCTCTGTGTGCAATGACAGGTGTCAGAAAGCCCAGGAATATCTAAGTCGGCTGTTAGCACATTAATACCTCTGATAATCACGGATTGTGGACATGGAGAAGACTGCCTTTCTACACGCATCTCTTTTTTCATGTCTATCTTAGGTGACTTTATATCATAGAGTTGAACTTCTGGTATGGATAGATACAAGCCACATGTTTTCCTGTTGAACTGGCTTGGGGATTGACAGCCAGCACACACCTTGACAGGTCTTCTCTCCTGAGAACCTGTGAGCTTTCTCAGTTTTAATTTTCAAAAATTTTGCCAGGCCACATGTGAGAATGGAGCTAGAGAAATAGCCCTGCCTAGAGAAAGAGTAGGGACAGAAAGACAGAAAGTGTTCCTAAACCTGAATAAATTATTTTTAAAATATTCTAAACTTAGCAGTGATGTTCAAATCATAGAGGAAGCTAGCCCTTCAAGATTTCTTAGACACAGACAACAAGTTACATATACATATACATTCATATACTTTTAAAGTCACCTCCTGCTTTTGTGGACCACAAGGTTTAGCTTAACTTTTACTCCTAGAGTTTGCAGAACTTTATTCAAAGGTCAATTTAAAAAATCATTAGGAAACTGGAGAGTATTCTCACCTGATCAAGTGATAGCCTTGCAAGAATCTGAGTAGTATGTCTCTTTTACCTATAACCATACTTCTTGCAAACTAAAACATCAAGTCAGGTTTGAGATGCAAATGTAAATTGAGTGAAGTGACAGTCAGTGATGAAGAACTGTGTGACAGGATTCCTTATCTGTGGACTGCATAATAGATAAGGGTTTTTAGCAATCAGGTTTCCTGAAGAAAGGACAAGCTTGTTTATTGTGTTAACACACAGTGGTCTCAGGTCTTTAATAATGTGTCATAACTGATTCATTGATGGCAGATCATTTGGAATTCTCTGGACTAAGGTGGACTGGTCACCTCTGTCATGTGTTTTACACTATTAAATTGTGCCTTCTCAATCTCCATCTTTCCTTATGTAGATATGATGTTTAGTACTATATTTTGACTAGAAAGTATAGGGAAAATATGACAGCAAAAATTATTAGACTAGGAGTAACTTAAAAAAAATCAAGAAAAAAAACCCCAGCAACCTGTCAGATTAAAGCAATTTGGGACCTTGTGAAACTCTTTCCTCTATTTTTTCCTTCCAGGTCAAACTGTCTTATGGGGCAAATGCTGGGGAGGAATTTTGTATCCTGCTACCTCAGGTCTTCTTCTGAGGAAAAAAACAAAAACATTTCAATCTTCTGTGCTTTCAGTCTGCAAAACAACTGAAGACTTTTCTCTGAAAAAGTTTGGAAAAACTGTAACCTCCTTAAGATCTGCTCTATATGTACCTACAGTTATCACATTTGTGTTTAACATAGTTTGAAACTATAGTATTTAATATGATGACATTAAGAAAGTCAGAGTTGGGTTAGGAAAACACAGACACATGCACACCTGAATGAAATCCACACCACAAGAAGAACTGAAAACATTTACCTGGGAATCCTGGAGCACAAATGAGACATTGTGGTTTGTAACTATAAAGATGCAGTTGTTTCTAAAGCTTTTTGCTTTCATTTAGCCATCTATATAATGAGTGTTGGACAGGTCAAAGAGACAGGGAAAAAGAGGGGAAAAAACTATGAGGAGTGTGATGAGTTCTAAATGATCTGAACAAAATAACATGGACTACAAAGATTTTGTTTTCATATAATAAAAAGTAAAAAGAGGTAAATGGAGACCCCCACACACTTTGTTCCCAAAAATATCTCATAGTTTTTCCTTAGAGAAGTTTATATAATTAAAAAATACCTGATACCAGGCAATAAAAGAGAATGGTAATAGGGAGTATAAGATATAAACAAACTATAATATTTATAAATATAGATTAATAGGTGAATAAATTATAGACATAAAGGGCAGATCTTGACATGTCCTGGCAAAGACTCATATGAGAGTGACTGTCAGATCAAGATTACCACTGCATTTGATTACTCAGTTTGACTAGGTATGTCTACAACTTCACACTTTGACTATCACATTTTATATGTGCATCCTGGGAAGCTTGGACTTCCCTCTCCATTGCATTTTTAAAAATCTTTATAGAGAACTAAATTAAATTGTGTTGTGGAGAATGAAGTTGTTAATCAAAGATAAAATCCAATCAAGATATTTCTTGGAAAATATATCTAGAATTAGCCAGTTAATACGGATTTTTTATATATATATGTCAACAGCTTTTTCATTGCCAAACATTGTGCAATACATGCACATAAATAAATGTTCTTGAACAATGTGATGTCATTTCTTCATTTGTAATAATATAAAAGAAAATGGTAAAATATGAATAGTAGGAGCATCACCCCAGTAATAAAATGTTTTTCTTCTGTTCAAAATCTCATCTATTTCATTTGCTTAAGATCATATGTGGAAAATGAAGAAGTGTCAGAAGCCTTTGCAAATTTGAAACTCAGAACGAAAATCTCTTTAATACAGTTACTGTTATTCATGTCAACTTGTTGATTCCAGAAAATTCAGTTTTCAGAAAATGATAAAGTCACCTGTCTGTGGCTGTTTTATGCTATTTTCACAGAGCATTCTCTTTGTAGAAAAAAAAAGTAAAAGATAATTTGCATTGTGTAAATCAGTTCATTGCAAAAAAAGTGGAGATACACCATATTGTGTCCTACTTCTGTAGAAACAGTCTTCCCTTGTCACCATAATCAGGTCAAAAACGTATTTTACCTCTTTGCTCCTGAGAACTCTACATATTGTATTTCATGTCAGGGTCCTGACAACTCTTAGAAGCTCGCAAAGTTCATTATTTCATCTTGTTCAGACAGACCAGGGTGATCTTTATTTTCACACATAAAATGAAGTTCATTCATCTCTGCCAGACAAGGATTCCCCACCCTGCCAAGCAAATACTTCCAGTTCATACAATAGACGCCTACAGTTAGAACTACAGTTCTACAGTTCTCCTCCACACCGTCAGCAATGATTCCTATGATTTTCAAGTTTTTAATCTTACGGTCAATGCTTTGCCATGGTAGAACTATTTGCTTCTCGATATTTATTAGGCTTATTATTTGGATTACCTTGCTAGACTGAAGCCTTATTAGTACTCTTCAAAATTAACATTGCAACTACAGAACATGGAAGTGTTTGTATACACAGTAACATGTGAACTTCAAGAGAAGTTGCTTCAGAAAATGTCTGTTGGATGCTAGTGAGGAACATCGCTTTTACCAAACTGTTGGAGCTTCAGGTCTTCATATCAGGGGTTTGCATTTTCTCCTCTTTCCAGACATTAGCAGGTTTTGTATGGCTGGATTTTTTGCTCTACCATTTCCTAACTCTGTGAAACTATCTTTTTACAATCTTAAATCCTCTACAAGTATAGCTTAGCTCAGTGGGGCTAATAAATTCACATCTGTTGTCAGATGCAATGTGCTTGAAATTTAGGCATGCAATTAAAGGCAAAGCAACTTCAGCCAAGATTTCATTTCTGAGGGCATAAAGACAGAGCAATTGGTTAAGATATTTCCAGTATACTATTATATAACTGAAATCTCCATCTCTGCTTGTTTTCATGCTGATAAGATTAATCTGAGCACCCATAATTAGTTCATTAAGAGCCAGAGGCTTTACCTGTCTTCTCTCTCTTTTATTTTTTTATGTGGCCTAAGAGCACTTTTATTGATAAGCTCCACATAAACTGAGATATGCTATGATTATATCTCCTGACCTATTATCATACTATACTTGGGTTTTAAATCATTCTCCTTCACAATGAGGCTTTCATGTCTGATGTTAAGGCATGCTCTGTGCAAAGGTGAGAAAGCTCATCCCAATTAGTATAATATTTTATTTTCTAATGCCCTTAATGACTAGAGTCTTCAACTGACCTGTGCTTAAAATTTCACATCTCATGAGCAGCAGCAAATCTAAAACTTCTTAGTAGAGGGGCACTTGAAGAGAAAGTTTTGCAGTACTCGTGTGTGTGTACAAAGTAATGAAAGTTTAAGAGAAGAGTTTTGTACCAGGTGAGAACAATATAGATTATTCATTATCAGGGCAATACTAAAAGGGTGGAAATATTTAATAAGGAAGCATGAGGAAGAACTCTTTGGTATTTGTGCAGTTAATTCATCCATGCCAAACTCTATCGTCATGAACTCAGCAAGTCCAGATGTATACTGCTTTCAATCTGTGTTTCAAGATATGCCCAGAGAGAATTGTCATTTCTGGAGTTCTCTGGGTACATGTGGGTTCATTCAAGACTGCTCTGGTTGAAAGCAGTTATTTCTGGATTCTGCATAATTTTGAATTTATCTGTAACATATACAGACAAACAATTCAATCGCTGGAAGAATATCAAACTGTGGATGAAACTACCCAAGATCTGAAATAAATGATTGCAACTCAATCCCTTTTTCTACTTTAGGCAGACAATATATCCATTAAAAAACTGGCAGCTCGTTCAATTTTAAGGGGAAGTAATGTTAATGATATTTGTAAGCGGCCAAGTATTGATGTGGGAAAGGCTTACCAAGCATATTTCACGATCATTTCAGATTTATTCAAACAACATTTCTTGCTTGCTTTGTCTAGAAGATCTCATCTTGCTGTGGTCTGCTATAACGTGCCAAGGCACAGTAAGCTTGGCAGCCAGCCAGTTTATACCACTCATTTCTACTATTTTTGCTGTTTCTTACATGGAGCAGAAGAACACATGGCTGGAGGAAATGCTCACTTCTACAGTTGCTTCTTACAACACGCAGAATCACTGGGGTAAAATTTTCAGGCGTTTATGGCAATAAGTCTTGTATGTCAACTTTTTTGCATACAATATACCTTTATATATTTGTATAACTGTCTAACTGAGGCAAGACAGCAGGTGCCTCTGAGAGGGTGCAGAGTCTCACCCTCATGCCATAGGATGTGGGAGCAGGAGTGACTGCACTTGCTGGGGAATCTGATGCGTGGGGAAACAGAGGCAGACTTCATGACTGACTGGAGATGGTAGCTGACCCCTCTG